>NC_051854.1:77119504-77744504 GCF_905115235.1 Hermetia illucens | reverse complement strand
CATCCTCAACAAGTAATTTATATTAACAGCTCCAAACTTTGGAAAATGGGTATACCTCTTTCCATGTTCAAGTATGCTCCGTATATATCACTTGACCCTTCAATATTGTCAAAATGACAGTTTTTCAGAGAGGCTTTAATATTCTGGAAGCTGCTGTATTCTAGAAGAAATGGCAAGAGGTCTGTAGAACAATGTCGTTACGAGCATTGCTTTTCGCACTCAAAGAACTCTTTTTCCTATCCTTCAGGGCCACTTCTGTAGGAAGCAATAATAACAGTTTAGTCTTACTTATTAACATCTTCACTTTTAGATGTACGGACCTCATAAAATTATAAACTCATCATGCCTGTCATCGACGCCATCCTTTTTTGGGTATCCTTTACCGTCTAGGAATTTTAGAAAACGATAGATCACAGTGGCCGTAGCTGGAACAACTGCCTTACTCCCGTAGATCCATTTATTTTTCTGCGATTGTTTGATGATTCAAACACAATTTAGTAACTATAGTCAGAGCACTGCATTATGAGGTGGCAGAGGTCCGCGTCTATATTGAGTGTAAGTCCAATGTTTTGACTAGGAGCTACTTTTTAAAACAATTGTGATAAATCAGAGCTTGTGAAAAAGTTTAATAATTAAATGATGAACTCCCGCAGTGGTAAGCCGCCAGACTACCAACTAAATACATACCTTTCATCCGAGAACCGTTTGACACTTTACTTCCGCCCAATCCTCCGGTTGTGCCTCCCTAGGGAATTCCATCAAAAGAAGGCCAGGCGATGAAGCAAAATTGTTAGTTCAAAGAACTCCCTGCTATAGGTTACCTAGACCGGTCGCGTTAAATTTCCTTCGCGAGAGGAAGAACCTGAAGCTAATGAGAAACAGGGATCCATTTGGTAGCGCCCCTCAGCTTCTCTCTACAATACAGTCTAGAGATAAGTAACTTATGTCTGCATGGGATCGCTGACGAGCGTCTTTCCAACAACCACAAGAAGAGATTAGAATGATTGGCGACGTCTATAAGCCCGTTGCAGGACACATAGTCAGGGGATTTGTCTTACTGATCTTATTCAGCTAAGATTAAAATCCTCTATGCTCATTTAGAAGCTAGGTACGGAAATAATTAATACCACCACATTTTCAATCCAGCCAGTCTACCCGTTCTCCAAACTGCGTTGCCGCGCATCCAGTATATATTGAGGTTCCTCACGTGTTAAGAACCCCATTTCTGCAGCTGTTCAAGGTGCTCACGATACACTTCCTACGGACACCAGCCTATAGTTCTGCTCCGTGGAGCAAAACGGCCTTCATTGCGCTTCGCTGAAAGATCATTTTCTTATGGCCCACAAGATTGTAGTCGACTTAAGACTGCAACTTCTAGTGCATTTTTGTCCCCTGCCCTGTTTGGTTTTGCTCCAAAAAACTCATCTTCGTGTGAAAACTGTAACTTTATCTCTATAATCGTCTCATTGGCCGCTACAGGACGCAGGGGCAAGTTTTTTTATCTAAGCTGATTTCTTTGATTGCTCCAGTGCAAGGTTGAAACCATGGGCAGTCATCCAATTGTTTATCCATCGCACCAATATGCCAAGTCTGCTGATGTGTCAGGTTTTAGCAGACTGTGATAGGAAATCCCAGGGAACATTTATCGTTTCCGCAAAGCCACTCCTGATGAGATTTTCAAACACTCGTATGATGTGGTCTATCCTTTTGGAATTAAGCGTAGTATCCAGATATCCAGCTTAGATTTTTCGGGTCACCAGTTTATAACGAAACCAGCCGAGATCCCCCTCGACACCGACTAGCTCCTGCAAGCATGATTTTCTGATGGAATACACACTGAAGTGTCAGCCGTCAGATAACAATTTAATGACAATATCATATGCGTGATATCTATCTGAAAAATTCAAAACCTCTCAGTTGTGAACCGAACATTACAATTTCTTGTTTTTGAAATCAAATCAATCACCAAGATGAGGGCTAACATTTTCTTTTTCTTCATATAAAATTTTGAATCAATCATTTCAGAAAGTTCCTCACAACTTTCCAACATGTTTCCACCAATCCTTTCGCTCTTCGGTGGCTGGTCACTCCAAGAGATTGCATGTAAGAATATGATCGTGTATCGTTCGAGACGGTGCATGTAATGCCATCAATAGACCATGTAATTGGCGATTTGTAATCAGACCGAAAAAATGTGGAATGACTTCCAGTCGCTGCTCAAATTGTTCAACAGCATGGCGATATCCAAGCCCGAATGAAAGTAATGTACTGCACAAAACAATTTGCGAATGAAAGGGAGTTTCTGCAAGTTATCAGTTCGCACTTTCAATCGATCGTGGAAAGTAAACGCGCGATCTCCTCGACTATCATCGAGGTCATGAAAAAAGTATCTATCACTCCAGCAGATACTTCACCTAATAGATGCATTATTCTAGATGAATCTTCATAGCAAATAGCAGATAACCAGTTTTTTGCTTGCTTCCCATCCCGGTTAGTTCGTGTTGCGGTAGTGGTGATCACAAGTCTCAAGGCGTCAAAATGATCGGATCGAATGGACATTGTTCGAACTGTTCATGTGGACACAGAACTTCTGTTAATCTGTTCATGGCAAATCGGTTGAATCCAAGAGGCTGCACGTTGAATATGTTTTGACAGCACCTATACCGTGTAATTTGAGATCGCGATATTCTCGCGAAATGCGATCATGTATCCTTATGCACTTTAGTGTCGACCGATTGTTTCCTGGAGGTTCAGAATTGGGTTAAGAGATCACTGGAGGGAATTGTTAAGTTTGACTGTGTGGGAAAGGAGTTCGTGTGTTTTTCGGCTCCCATAGCAATATTTGGATAAAGTTTCATCACTTTGCATTATGGATACAAATCGTCCTTCTTATGAAAAGGGCTAGCTGATCTCGTACACTATTATTCTCCCACGCTCGCTGGTTGATGAATTGAAGGACAGAAATTCCCCAAGGTTGCGTAAAGATATTGTGAACATTGGATTGATGGATTTGGAAAAAGAGTTTTCATAAACGATCTAACGCAAATTATATCTTTTTGGTAAATTTACTGGGGCATGTACATCTATCTGGCCGAGATCATATAGCAAGGACCGAGGCATGAGTCCTTATATTTCTTCCCATCAAATTGGAGACGTTGATAATCATCGAAAGACGAATTCTAGTAATAAATCTTTTTGGGTAATTATTGAAGTTTCAGCAATTGATGTTACTCCTATCTAAGGTATTAATCGAAACTTGGAAAGATATACTACATCCAAAGGGATAAATTTCTTTGCATGTCCTTCACCACTCCTACTCATGCTAATTTCCAGAAAGAACCTACACCTTTAGTGCATATGCAACTGTTAGTAGGATTTATGTGGGGGACAGAAACTCCTTTGTGGAAAGTTAAAAAACGGATCATTTTCAAAAGCGCAAATGCACATTTTATGTATATACAAACATCCCATTCCTGCAAACATGCTAAAGGAAAGCATCTGGTTTGCGAGTTTTTCTCCTTGCTAATGCCTTTCCTGTTACATTCTGTGATGGAAATGTCGCTGCTTCTGTAGTTTCTGGCTTCTTGGTGCACTTGTTCGTGGTGCAATGTAGTAACGATAAAACGTTGTTAAGGTGCACTCCTTTGTGGCAACTTTATTGGATTAATTTGGGAACACTAGTCGTGCTACTTTGAGGAACTTGATGTTACCCGCAAAAAAGAGGAAATGTAAAACACAGAGTGGCTAGGACATGGCTGGCTAATAATGAACATTTTATCTGAAGTTTGCAGTTTGTAAGGACTTTTCTTTGATGAAGGATAGTAACTTTAATGTCCTTACCGCGTTGGGGTAGATACTATAATTGCACTGTGATTATGAATTCTTGACAAATTTTTAAACCACAAGGACCACGGACTTCTTTATCAATTGAAATCTTTTATCAATTATCTATCACCTTGTGTTAAGGTATTAAGGACTTGTTTTGTAATACACTGATACAACTCCAAGCGGTTATACTCTGTAGCCTACGCCATGGAGACACAGAATTATATGGTAATGTTTAAAAAGTGGAGAGCAAATTGGCGATAAATCAATAGGATCAAAGATATCGACTGAGAAAGTAGTTGAGTGGGAATTTCGAGGTCAATGAATCGATTTGGTGTTTCAAAGTGCAATGTGAATCCAATTAGTCATGTGATGTATTTGCTTGCATATTTCGAAATTATGCTTAATTTAACAATGCCTCATAACTACTTACTAAGAGAGTAAACCAAATATAAAGATGATTTCTGGTCCCGAACAGCTAAGGTTGGTTGTACAGACTCTGCGAGCTTGAGAGTCAACATGCATAAATTTCTCGCAGATTAGCTCCACAGTTTGGTGATCAAACACCAAGCAAATGGCATAAAGAGTTTTTTGTTATGGATTCAGCGAGTTCTGAGTCCGCAACCACTTGATGACGGACTGGACCACTTGGGAAGCAACTTACTTCCTCTCTTGTGGTCCACAGACCCCTCGTTTTGAGTTAAACACCAAAGTTTTCTTTAAAAAGCAAAAGGTTGACTGACGGTTTTATCCAGGGCAGAGGCAACTCATCAGACGCTGCCTCACCTCTGCTCTGGAAGCAGTGTGAGAATTTTCAGAAGAATCAACATGGTTAGAAAATTGGAAGCTCGATTGCCATCCTTGAGCCAATCCCATAAACGGAAATATTCTATTGTGGAAAAGCAAAGACGAAATCGAGTTTAGTTGAAATAAGTTGTGAAGTGAAAGCTGTCGAGCAATCGAATGACCAACAAGTCTGCACACGGTTGCTTGCCTTTGGTTTTACACGGTTCTTCGCCTCTCAACCGATAATTAGAAGTTGGGTCGTTTGGAAGCTTATCAGAAGCTTATAGCGACGTTTGCTGAAGAAGATGCTGTATTTTTTAGTCCGATCGCGACCTGTAACGAGAAGTGACTCCAGTACATTCCGCAGTTACAAGAAGTTAGTATGGAGAAGAGGGAAAAAGGGAAAAAGGGAAGGCGGAGCAAGAAGTCAAGATTCACCTCGCAGCTGGGAAGATTTTTGAAGCAGTCTGCTTCAACCGTCGGGATATTTCAGCCATTGATTTTTTGCATGAAAATACGAGCTATTGGGGAAAAATAAGGCTGGATAATGGCACAAGAAAAGAAAAAATCGATTCATTATGTCATCCTTCTCCATAATAACGCTAGGCCCAATACTGCAACTACGAAACTCAATGAAATGCCTGAGGCTGCATTTGATCTTTCTCCCTATACGTCAAACTTTTTGCCCCAAAATTTTCGTTTGTATTGACCGTATTGACCACTTAAGGGGGCATCTCTAGCCTTTTGGACATATTTTCAAGAATTTTTTTTAACAGTAAATTTTATTATCATACTACAATTTTTTCCCAAATGTCAAAATACATATTAAAGTGTACAAATTTCTTTTTTTTTTTAATTTTTACAATCCAATGTGACCCAGATGTGATTGTCACAACAAAGCCTGCTTTTTTCCTGGTTGACATGATTTCTCGACTCAGGGACCTCTGAAATAAAAAATTCAAAATGCATGCTAAATTATAAGTAAGTCGCGGTAGCCCCTACCAAAATCAAGTAATTTACCAGTGAAAAATAACAAAATGGCGGACTTTTAAATTTTTCAACCTATTTTTTGAGGTTATGTTGTTTAAAAAGGTGCCCAACTTACAACAGATATTCTTGCTTCTACTACGGGCTATAATCATATATGTGACGAATAGCCTATCAAATTTTCAGCTCGATCTGTTAAATAGTTTTTGTAAAATCGTGTCAACCAGGCTAAAAAATGTTGTTTCGACAAAGATGTCCAGTTTAAAAATTTTTTTTTTAAAAGCTGTCTTCAAAATTAAGAAAAAACATCTTACACTCAATCAGTGATGCTAGCTCCATACATATTTCCTTCCTGCTTTTCAAAAAATGAATTTTCTTGTGCCTTAACCTTCCTAAGTTCTAGTCGGCGTTCTTTTGAAGCTTCAATGCTGCGACGATTGTCTTGCTTGATCCGATTGTTGTCCTGTCTCTGCACACAACTAATTTGAAATAAAGTAATACTTTCAATGCTTCTAAACAAGTGTTAGATGTACAAATATAGGAAGGTGCGGGAATGTGTGTACTAAAAGCAACTATACCTCTCCCATCGCCAGCTGTCTGAATCCTTCCAAAATCATAGTTACGCACGTACTCAGGATATACGCTATAGATACATTTTTGGAGTGCGTAGACTTGAACTTTTGTACTGTGTTCCTAAATGTATACTGAACGCAAAACCAGTGTTTTTGGGAAATCTATTTTTCCAAAAAAAAATAGAGGTGCCTCCTTAAACAAGTTACAAGAGAGAAATAAATCGAAAATGTCTCCGAAAAATCGTTTTCAAATAAGAATTCTTTGACCTTGACAAAGCCCACTGGGAATCAGTCTTTTGATCTTTCACGTGACAATTCAGTAGGCCTAATATATCAACGCTGAATTCTTGGAGCTACGGGTCGTTTCCACACCCCTCAGATTTTGTGAACCCATAAGAACCTTTGGTCTCATGATCGAGAACCCATTCAATTTTCCTCCACTTCCATCAGTTTTGTTGGCCTCTCTGCCAGGGCATTCCCTACAATAAGCCTGTAGGTTCTTACCTCTTTTCCGTAATCACATCCTCATTTCCTCCACATATCAGATCCCTTCAACCAGACTTGGTCCCGATGAACTATTTAACTTTCTCCTAGTTAACTGCATTAGTTACATCTTCTCTCTTTAAGCATTCTTTTTAGTGAAATTTAAAAAGTGGTATTTTCCACACTTTTGGAAAAAGGGCCCTATCATTCTTAATCTTGAAAGTGTTAACCCGAATCTAGCTATGAACTACTGCCCTATCTTAATGTTCCCCTCTTGCTCCAAAATCCTCGATCGATTTTCGATTGATATAATACTTCCATTTTAACAATTTTTCTAAGATTTTAGACTCTGTCAACGAAAGTATCCTTCCCTCCAACACTTCACACACTTCCCCACCTTTTTTACGATCCCGCGAAATTTCTTTAATTGCTATTCATCCTGCTCCTCTTCTATTTTTTTTCTGGAGTGCGCCAATACTCTATAGTAGATGGTATTTATTTATTTGTACTTTCAGGCAATGGTTTGTCCTCTCTCTTCATCTGCCCAGGTCTACTCTATACAAACGACTTTAAATTATTTGCACGGTTTCATCTATCTTCAACTGTGCTTTCTTGTAATGCTTTGGAGCTTGGTGAATAACGTCAGTGTCAGCCACTCTTTGTGTTGCCCGATAAAATCGGTGCCCACATCCTATGATTCGGTCTCCTTTCCGCAATTCTGACTCGCTTGGTCTTAAAATTGTACACCACAGCGCACCCATATCCTTTAAGGAAAATATTCCCCATTTGGACCATCCTTCCTGGCTCCCGTTGTCAATCTCCTTTACTTGCAACAGCGGGTACACTTTTTCAAGATTTATAGTCCTCTGCCTTCTCGATTGCCACAACAGAAGATCGCTGATGGCAGGGGATGGAAATTTCTTCGTTCGATTACTTGAACATTTTTATATTCCTTCTTCGTCGTTGGAATGAGGAGAACTCTGCTTTCTGATTTCAAATGAGGAAGTCCAGTCTTCCCGCGATCCCCTCTAGCTTGACTTGTTTATCATACACTCTACAACGGGGGGCATCTCATCAGATGTTTTTTTTTCTAATATCCTGCCAGCAGGAATGCTTTGCCCTTGCATAAAGGTTGCTAATACATTTCAGTTGGGGGTGGTACCTTGCCGTCCGTGAGTTTCATTGGTTAGGTGGAGCTAAGACGCAGAGGCAACAAGCGGAACGGAGCCCTCCGATATCTCATTGAATTTTCCATAAATTTGGATTATTTTAATCATTGATCTTACCCGACACATTCTTTTCCTGTTGTGTTAAGAAGCTTTTAAAATACTGCCCAGATTGTAACAGCCACCCCATAAAGCGGAGTTGATGGATACCGTGCGGGGGAAATTGCGACCAGGGCTAACGTGTTTATATTCACGGTGAGGGTGTTACAAGGCTAGGCTACTGAGTTCGAAAGCCAGCAGAACTGCTTAACCGCTCGTTGGTTTGGGGCCTTCTGTTTTAAAATGTCAACTATCGGAAAGAAGTGTCTGAAAGAATCCCCCTCCCCGACCCCCCCCCCCCCCTCTCCCCTCTCTCCCTCTCTATATTTCCGAACGTGGATAGCACAGAGTGGTAGAAGTGTGTTTCGACGGGGCACCTCAGTGGAGCTGCACTTAGGTGTTGAGGTGTTCGCGGACCTGCACAGCCAATTTTTGTACTTTTCTGTTCTCGGGATAGCCCTGCCCTCCTGACTGGCCAATCCAGATCCAGGCCATTCCGGCTGTTTCCAAACTATAACGTCCATTGCAACTTGATTTGATTCAGAAACTATGAGCTGAGAAGACTGGTATCCTGTCGCAATACAATCTCTTTTACCCCCGCGACGGTTAAAACAGTGTTAAGCAAAAATAAGACTTGTTTTCTTAGAAAAGGGGAAGCCGATTTCGCAGACTTCTTCAGCTTTCTTGAAACATCCCTACTGACACTACATAATACCGATTGCCAATATTTTTAAGCTCATTCGTCAGGTATATTCAGGGGGTATATGTTGAACAGTTTTTGAAACATGTTAAGCGTCAGTTCAGCTTCTCTCGGATCACTATGTACCGATTTACCACCTTAACTTAAATTCCATCCCCATTATTCTGGTTGAATCGTTTCAGACGCTTCTGAAATTTTTTTCCAAATTTTTTGGAATTGGAAAGAGGCGTATATTCTGGATATCTTTCCGGAAACTCTTGGGGAGAAGAGATCCTGCAGCTTTAGTTTCCCAAACGGAGAAGGATTCATCATTGTACATTGAATTTTCTAATTCATTAAGGCTAATAAAATCAACTATGTATCACCTACTCCATGAAAAGCTTAGACATTACCTTTCTTTTCGGGTGGGACTATACACACAGCAACAAAACGTTTAAGGACGTTAGTGTGGAAAGTTTCAGAACAGGATAAACGCAAAATATAACTCTGTTTCAAGTACATTTCTGCTGTTCCATACTGTGCTGTATACCCATATTCAAGTTTTCTTTTTTTGCTTCAAAGAAAACCAACCACATCCATGTCTTCACATATCGATGAATCCAATATACCCAACTGAAATTTACATGCGATGACTTTAATTCATTCAAATACAATATACATCGTTTTTTAATCTTTCCAAATCTTGTTATTATCTAACATGTAATCCGTTTAGTCAAATACAACCTCTCAATCATCGAAAAGTTTAAAGATACAAAGACCGTAGAGACAGACCTAAAAAGATACTGTAGCTGCTGCCGAAGATAAAAACTCAAATCTGATCTGATCCAAGAGATAGTGCTGCCACATTAAACAAACATTGTCAGAGCATAAAAACACAAACTCACGTATCGATTGTGTCGATCATTTTCTTTAGATACATTTTTTTCGGTGGGACCTTCTTCAAAAGCGAGATCTGCTGCCGGGTGATTTCTTTTCGTTTACGTGTGTATTGTCTTCAGTATTGTCACCTTTGCGGACGGTTTTCCAATATATTTTTTTTTTTTGTGATTTAAAAAAGTAGAAATTCCCTTGTGAGTTGACTAATTTTTTTAAGGACTTGAAGGTTTTCCGCTAGTACGCCTTGTTATCGAGAAATTACCTTCATTTCAATTTTCATTGTTCTAGATTCAGATCAGAAGAATTCCTATCAATTATTTGAAATATTTCTCCTCACGAAGAATCTCATAAGATAAATGTATCTTCGATCTGGATATTTGATAAATACCTGAAAATCTGCAGAAAAACTAAAAATAACAAGCAAAGATATTCTAAAACGAACCGAATAACCAAAACGAATTGGTGAACCAGTTGTGTGACTTTTTGCTTATTGTGTGTATCTGAAAGATTATTAATACCCTCGCGATTCAACAAGATTCGCTAATCCAAAATAATATAAAAATTATATTGAATGTTTACGGCGGATCAGTCTCGGTCAGTTGGTCCAGTAAGGGGGGTAACAAAACAAAATAAAAATATGTAAAAAAATGAATACCGATCTTGTACCGGAAAAAAATCCAAAAAATTTAACAAAAATATCTATGGACATTTGTATTTAATAAATTTCCAAGACGATTTTTGACATATCTAATTTACGAATCAGACTTGAATGGACTGAACAGCGTTTTCAATGTTTTTATTGATTCAGAGTAGGATATGGGTCACAAGCCTGGCACTGATCTATATTTGGGGATGTCGTGTTTTTCATGGGTTTTCAGACGCAAACGTTGGAGGATTAATTTTAGTAGTTTATTGAGAAAAGTGACTTTAGATACTGTCCGGTAAAGTCGCGCAAAGATATCTCATCTCATTCGTTGTTTAGTAGCTCTCATGAAACAAATGGAATATGTTCGCCATGGTGTTAAAAATTCATCTCCGTTTCGTCTACTTTCAAAATTATCGTAATCATGCTGGATCAAATGATAATATATATCCATTATTGGAGCTGAGTCTTCCTACCATTTTCCGGGTTCGAGAAAGCTACAATATATATAAAGAAAATCTTATAATATTGCCTTGACTATTCAAGAATTGTTCATTCTCCTATACATATTTATCCGCTCCATTGATGCTTTAGAGTATTCGGGTTTAATTTTCTCTGTTGTTCAGAAACTTCCTTGCAAAGACGGTGAGTAGTTTTTCAGAGGTGAAATTGCGTGCTATGAGCTTCTATTTCCAGTGTTTGCTATTTACTTTGAAATAAGAAGGCCTCCCAAAAAATCAACATAATATAAGGGAGGTCACTAGTTCTGGATAGACCGTCAATCGCCGGTATGTCTACGAGTGCCTTATTCAATCATATTCGCTAGACCATTATTAAGATATTTGCAAAGAAATTCACAAAAATAAACCACGACCTTCGGCTGTCCTAATACTATCATCCTTGCTCAGCTTCCCTACTCTGGTTATCAAAGACTGCGATTGAGGCGGATGCTCCATTAACAGACAGATGCTCACAAGTCCAAAATTCATCGAAACTGCCACTTAGTCAGACCGGATTAACTGTTAGGCGACATTTTCTATTTAAAATGCATATAACCATTACGCCCGTTCAACTAGTAGACATCTGTGATGAAGGCTTTTTTTCCAACTTGGAAACCTGGGACTTAATTGATACAGGGAGGCAATTATCCTTTCATCCTTTAAAAACTTTTTGTTATAGGCCGTAGGTATGCCACGTCTAGTTTACCTCATATGGGAAAGCGTATAAATATCGATCATCGATGCCAAAGGATGTCTGTTCTTTCTGTTGTCGTGGGAGGCCATCTTCCGCCTTGGTATGACTGACCACAAATGGTAAAGGGGAGTCATCTGTTCATTTATTTGAGGAAAATTCGGCTTTCAACACGCTAAAAAATCATAAAGGCCAACTGGCACCTTTTGGGCTTTCCCTTATCTAACAGTGATCGGTCACTGGGGTAAAAATTGTAAGGAAAAAGCCCGACAAGTACGATGATCTGAAAACAGCACTCAGTATTTCGTTTATGTCACATTGTCCTGAATTCTGAATTCGTAGATGGGCACATCACAAGTATTTTGGATAAATAATGAAGATTGGCTTTTTTGGTATAACAACCTGAAATGCAAGGTTGTAATATTGTGTCCAGTGACAATTTGACGAATCGCTAGTTTCCTTCACGAAAGTATATGACAATATGGCAATCCTAATATCATTCCGAATTCATACTGAGGACTCCTTGCGGTTATGCCAAAAACCTACCGTACCTTATATACGAAATATTGAATTTTTTCCTTCAATGAATTTTGCTCATTTCCTTCGAATTTAACGTTTTTACGGAGATATTTATTAAAGTTATTAAAGTGTTTCCTAGAAGATTTAATTTTTTTACGATTTTCCGACTCTACATCCTATATATAATTTTCCATCATTTTAGCTCGCGAATTTAATCCAAAGAATCGCAGTAGAAAAAAGCGTAACCCTCGCTAATTCCTCTAATATGGGCCCGAAAAGAATTGTTTGCAATGATTAATTATTTCAAATCCTAATTCACGTTACGCGTCTTATTATGTTTTATCTCTGAGTCAGCAGGTTGAGTTCCTACTTCGGGCTCTAAAATGTATCCTCCAGCATCATCTCAATTCAAACTAGAAGTATCAGCCTATGCCATGTGCACGATCATGCTCAAAACACCTTTTACAATACCCTGTCCTATCTCCTCTCCTATTGTGTCCCTTCTTCCCTTCTGTGCCTACGTTCGTACTCACCTTGGCTCACAACGGAAATTCTCATTAACATTCGCCTGAAACATACACTGCGGAAGAAGTTTCGGGCTTCTAAGAATGACGCCGACCTTGCTAACTTTTGGTCTCACGTCCGAAATTCTCGTAATCCCATTCAATTTCTCGCTTCTTCTATCAGTTTTGCTAACTCCACTGTCAACTCCCCACAACAAACCTACAACTTTCTCTGCGCCTACTTCTCTTCAGTGTTTTCTACCTCGAGCTCTCCACCCTCTACACCTCTCGTAACTACAGACTGTTCCGAATCTCTGGCCATTCCTCTCGTTACGTCTTCCTTGGTTGAGCTCCTCATTGGTAATCTTGGCCCCAATGTCGGACCTGGTCCCGATGCGCTTCCCAACCTCTTTCTCCTTAACTGTAGAAAACACATTTCCCTCACCCCTTATCATCCCTACCCTCAAGAGCGGAGACCTTCCTCTTGCTGTGAACTACCGCCCCATTTCTCTTCTCTCATCTTGCTCCAAAATCCTAGAAAGATGCGTCAACGACTGGTTGATCGCTTACTTCGATCACCTCATTGTCAAAGAGTAGCATGGTTTCGTGAAACATAGATCTACTGCTTCAAACCTTCTGGTCTTTACCAACTTTTTTGTTAAATGCTTTAGTTCACGACAGGAGGTATATGTTATTTAACGAACCTTCATAATTTACTCCGTTGGTGTTCGGTCGACAAGCTAACGCTGAATGTCAACAAATGCCACTGGATGTGCTATTTCGCTTAAACCCTCTCCAACATCCTTTTCCTGTTCTCTCAGTGTACAACTGCTATCACTGCTGGCCTTCTTCAAAGACCTGGGTGTAATATTCAACGACAAACTGGCGCGCTCTTGAAGTTGTACAACGCAAATTCAGCCGGACCCTCTTTTACAAAAAGAACCTTCCCTCAATCTCCCCTCCCTACAGCAACGCCGTATCTTCCTCGATATGTGTATTTTTTTCAAACTCTGCAATTGTCTGATGGACTGCTCCGCCAACTCAGATATTACTTTCCGTATCACCTCGTCTCATAACACACGTAGTGCGGACATTTTGTATGTACCCTTCGCCGAGCTTGAGATTTACTTTCACTCTCCGATCCCGAGGCCGGTCGTATAACGCACTACAGCTTGGGTCCTTTGACTCTATTTCCTTCTCTAGTTTTAAGCGCAAAATAAGCCCATTAACAATATGTAATAAGGAATTTGTTTTCTGTGTATTGTCCTACCTATACCATACCAATCTAGTACCTATGGGGACTCAACTGAAAGAAAGCGCGAATGTACACGGAGTTCCTCCGCTGACAGCAGATGGCGAAGGCTCACTATCTGCGCTGAGTCTGCGAAGATCTGGCCTTTTTATAAGTACACTTCATCACGAGAGCTTCTCAATCAAATGCGTGCAGGATTGCGGCGGCCCACATGGTACACTGTCCCGTGGAAGAGCATCCCACAAGACTCTGCTGGCCCCGCAATTCGCATTGTCGAAGCTGCGGAGAGGGGAGAAGCACCCTCAGGCGATTTTTTAGTTACCTCAAACAGACTGCTTGTACAAGATGGAACTACTATCCCTCGCGAACATTAAGGGTTGATACTGAAGGCTAGGATGCTCCTCTTGTCCTTCCCACACCAGTCACCATCTTAAAATAGCATTACTATGGGGTCCGCAAACCTCCGTTCGACTACCAATTCAGAGCAAAACAGTTTGGGATTCCCTACATATGGAGGTCCCATGGCGCAGACAAGCCCGTAATACCTACAGATTCAATTTTCACTTCTATGTGCTAATTGAAACGATCTGATATCGGTTAGGCATAGATGATATAGATAAATGAATTAATTTTGCAATTTAGTTCAATCGGGACAAAGTGTAGCTCCTCTGGGAGTTGCGAAAAAGGTTGTCATCTGTGCTGACGCCAATGGGCTGGCTAGAAATTGAGCAACCAACACAAAGGAAAACAACACAAAAGCCGCTCAAACAGCGACTAGAAACGACCAGACTTTTAGCAGACTTAGATGATGGCCTGGATTAAATGACGAATCCCGATCCAGATGATGCAGAAGTTGAAGGAAGGCAGAAATAAAGTGGTTCAATTGCCTTTAATTTTTAAGAAGTGAAGAGGAGGTGGAAAAATGGCTGTGAAGGAACTGGCGGGAGATTTCTTTAAAAGGTATCAAAAAATTACACAGATTTTCTGGACGCGCCTACTCAAGGGCCATTAACTCAACAAATTTAATATGTTGGCACGGTTTCCCTACAAATTATGCCAGTTATTCATGTCAACTTTTCTCGATGCATGGTACGTAAGCTGAAATATTGGCTCAAAAGCTGTAACCGGTTCTACCTCGTGTCCTGTCTCCTGCCTTCACTGCTCTAAAACACCGCCCTTCCTTTTCCACTTGCTGGCAAAACAGTAGAGTATCATCATCATCAACGGCGCAACAACCGGTATCCAGTCTAGACCTGCCGTAATAAGGAACTCCAGACATCCCGGTTTTGCGCCGAGGTCCACCAATTCGATATCCCTAAAAGCTGTCTGGCGTCCTGGCCTACGCCATCGCTCCATCTTAGGCAGGGTCTGCCTCGTCTTTCTTTTCTACCATAGATATTGCCCTTATAGACTTTCCGGGCTGGATCATCCTCATCCATACGGATTAGGTGACCCGCCCAACATAACCTATTGAGCCGGATTTTATCCACAACCGGACAGTCCTGGTATCGCTCATAGATTTCGTCATTGTGTAGGCTACGGAATCGTCCATCCTCATGTAGGGGGCCAAAAATTCTTCGGATGATTCTTCTCGCGGCCAAGAGTTCGCAATTTTTCTTGCTAAGAACCTAAGTTTCCGAGGAATACATGAGGACTGGCAAAATCATTGTCCTGTACAGTAAGAGCTTTGACCCCATGGTGAGACATTTCGAGCGAAACAGTTTTTGTAAGCTGAAATAGGCTCTGTTGGCTGACAACAACCGTGGGCGGATTTCATCATCGTAGCTGTTATCGGTTGTGATTTTCAACCCTAGATAGGAGAAATTGTCAACGGTCTCAAAGTTGTATTCTCCTATCTTTATTCTTCCTGTTTGACCAGTGCGGTTTGATATCGTTGGTTGGTTCGTCTTCGGTGCTGACGTTGCCACCATATATTTTGTCTTGCCTTCATTGATGTGCAGCCCAAGAGTATATCATGGAATATTCATCCATATTTCTGCAGGTTTGTACTTAGGGGCAACCAGTTTTCCATGATTACTATGCATCACTTGACAATTCCAATTTCAGCTCCACTAGTATACGTCTCTTGCTCAATACTTCGTAGAGTACATAAGCAGTACAGTCTCCTTTTCGTATCACTATTATTGTTACTATTTGATTTTCAATGAAATTGTGCTTCAGGACAAAAACGAATATAAATATCTATGGCCAAGAAGGATTCGAACCTGGGACAACATGATCCAGAGTGACGTTCTACCTTTGGGGATAACGAACAGTTCAGGATGGTTTTTGACTAAAGCCATCTTTGCAAGTTCATTCCAATGTGACCCTTGCTTACAAGGAAGAGTCTTTGTATTTGAATGATAGTTTTAACTACAAACCAGTTCAAAGAAACTACATAGGCTTTCATTGATTACCTTTGAGACAACGTCAAACGTACGTTTTTCTGAAAAAATGTCAGCTATGCTTCAAAAATATGTATATCCACGCGTGTGTGAAATGGAACACTTTCATCTTTCATTTTTACAGGCGCCTTGGACCGGTCAATCCAACACATTCACTCCACTCTGCTCAAATGTCCCAACTCGCACAGGCATAAAAAGCCATCTACTAATTTCTTAACTAAAAAGTATCTGCCCAATCTACAAAAGCGTTTAGAGACCAAACCCAACCGTTAAATTGTGATCTTGCAGAAATTACACACTTAAGCATAAGATATATCCGTTTTTACCTGTTAACGATATTTGGACTTTTTACCTAGTCATGGTCGCGCGGGTATAAAAACTGATCAAACCCAATACCGCAATTGCCTATCCATCAATTAATTTGATCGATCCCTAGCCTTTAATCACCTCACGATTTATGTGAATATACATACTTACTATATCTTTATCTGACAATGATTGACCTAGTTTTTCTAGTGATTTTCTTGATAATTTCGACCAGGTGTCTTATTTTGCATTGCTTAGGAAATTCTTGAAAAGTTTAGAGGTAAGTGGGCTACCTTTAATGGAAAGACAGTGATAGTGTGTATTGCAAGGTACACATTGTTAAATATTCACTCAGCTAAGGATAAAGTTTAAAAACAATAACTAGAAGCAGATGTGAAGTGCATGGGGATTATAAGAAACCCATCCCTTTGATCATCATTCTACTAGTGCAATAGTATTATCATTTTATAGTGATACAATATTATTAAAAATGATCACTGTGACTAAGCTGAGGCTGTCCTTCTTCAATCCTTTTCCATTTAATCCCTCTTAAAAATATGGTTCCAAATTCCATATTGCCACTTAAGCCGCAAAAATATAAAGTCCTTCCCTATGCTATCGTAATTAGCGAGGCTGTCATGAATACGTTTGAATGAGAAGAACAACTCTCCCTTCTAAAATGGAATCATCCCCTTCCGGTAAATCCGGCAAAACGAAGTTTTGTAAATATTTTGCAGGCCCTTAAGGCTTTATATACCCTTCGTAGTCAAGCATTTGAACGACCCTTGATAGTGTTCATTTAGTCATCATCGACATAATCATGATTGTTGCCGTCATCATCACCATCGACTCCTCATACATTTTTCGACCCCCTCTTATTTTTATGAAAGTTGCAAAATGAGTGTTTCGTTTACTGTTCAAACAGGCATACATGTTTTGATTTTGCGTTTCGTCACAGTTTATTTTTGAATGTAGTGGTGAAACGAGTTCGTTTAGCGGAAGAGTGTATTAGGGGTTGACACTTTTAGGAGGGTGAGACAGAGTTTATTGTTTACGGAATTTCATAACAATGCCGACCATCTGTAATCGCATACATATGTTTGGATATTACTGTAACGCCATTTTCTAAATAGGTGATAAACAAGGGTGTGATTACCTAGAAGCGGTTTTGAATATTTTATCTTTTATCTATTTTGATATTGGGTGAACAACTGCATTTTCAGGATATTTTTTTGTTTTTTATATTTCATAAAAGTGCCAGTTTAGTTGAACTTGCACATACCCCAGTAGAAGCTATTTCTTTGGCAATAACGCAAATCGAGAGAGCAAAAAATTGAAAGTGTATTTTTTAGTTAAAAGTTGTTTTGATCCCATTCCATATACAGTATTTCGGGAACCACTTGTTCACTTTCTCGAGCTTTTCATTAAAGAGCTAACAAATGGTTCCCGAAATACTGCAAATGGTATTTAATCAAAAAACTTCTTAACCAAAAAAGATACTTGGTCTCTCGATCAAGAACAGAAAATTGTTTATAAGCAAGAAAATCGTATTTTGATCGCAACAAATTGAAACAATACCTGACCTTACTTTTTGAGGGATGACTGAAGGTCACCGCGAATGAAATCCAGTTTGTTAGCATAGTTCGATCAATTCCGTTGCCCCTTTTTTTTTTCTGAGGGCCACGGACGGCAGAGAAGGGCTCTGTCATCACTCTGTCTGTCTGTCTCCCCGTTCCCTAGAACGAAATTTCAGAGTCTAAATAATATATTTTGACCGGCTTATGACCTTTCATTAGCAATTCATATCCAAATTACCAAACTGTTCCATGAGAGAAATTTATGTCTCTTTTCAAAGAACGACTTTGTTGGTTGGTTGTAATATAGGTTGGCATCTCTTATGAAGAAGTGCTGTCATTCCCGTCATTCCCGTCATTCCCTTTGCAAAGGGTAGTTCTAGCTTTCCAAAGAAGGTAGTGAATTGGCGATGCTAGAAAACCATCCTGACTGGCCGGTCCTTAGCAAAAGGTAGTTCTAGTTTTCCAGAAAGTTACAAAAAATGACTTTGGGTAAAATGAGTGGACTGGAGAAGAAAGTGTAATGGGTATAGTGACTTGATGATGGTTAAAAGACCATCCTGAGTGACCGGAGATGACCGAAAGCTATCCCAAAAACTTGCAAATTTAACGAAATTGATCGTGAAGGTCCTCCGGCAAATACTGAAGTTTGTATCATCGACACGCGTCTGCTTGCCTCTTTGCTAGCCAGGCTCGGGAATATGGGGGGAAGGGGAGCTCGTTAATCAAGTCAGCCACTCACGTGCTTTTTAAAGAAACTTCATGTGTCCTAGTACTGGAACTTGGAAAATGAGCAAACCTGGTGATATTGCGTACCTAACGGAAGTAGAATATGTCGCGAGCTAAAACTAGAAATTAAGACAAAAAATGATAGCTCAACTGCGTCGTAAAACTCCGAAGCGCCGCGATCGAGAGGGAAGATCCCCGACAGATCACATTCTCAATTGATGCTTCTCAGCCTCAGATGTTCAAGACGTTCGATTTTTGGGGTCTCTATTCTGCCTTAGAATCCTCAGGCCATAATAATGAAGATGCGCCC
The DNA here is from genome assembly GCF_905115235.1 of Hermetia illucens. Classification (NCBI taxonomy): domain Eukaryota; kingdom Metazoa; phylum Arthropoda; class Insecta; order Diptera; family Stratiomyidae; genus Hermetia; species Hermetia illucens. The sequence continues at coordinate 77,725,578 of NC_051854.1, read as the reverse complement.
ATTTACTATATTGTCAGTTTTGCAGATTAAAAAGAAGGAGAGAGTCTCCAAATTAAATTTAAAATAAACGAAAGAAAAATATATAAATTGGTAAAAAGAAAAATTGCATATACAACGCAAAAATAATAAAGAAAAATACAAAAAAAAATAAGTTAATGGTTTCTAAAATAAATGATCATGGCTCTAGGGTTGGTTCAAATTTTCAAATTTTAGTGATGAAATTGTCACGCTTTCTATTACTAATGGTAATTAGTGAGTAAGATCAATTTCTATCTAATTGTAATATTTCAAGCGCCCCCTTTCAGAATTGACCTCACCCTCGACAGCGACTTACGCTACTCCAAAGTCGCAAATAAGCACTTTTAGATCGCCGCGACTAATGTCGGGTAATCTGAACGGCGCCCGGCAGAAAAGTTCCACGACCGCGAATTTGCCTTTAATTGAACCGAATGTAACTAAATCGCCGTATTCATTGTAAACTCATTGAAACTTCTCTACACAACAACTCCCAAAAAGAACTCGGTGAATTTTGAACGCTATGCATTAGCGATGCAGTGCAGCTTTGCAAGTGTAGATTGATATGATTTAGACGAATCATCAAATGGCAATACGCAAAGGGTCGCATCTACATTAGAATTTCTACTTTCTAATGAAGAAAAACTGACGGTGTGATCCACCTAATGACTCAACGACACTTTCGATTCAGGACATGAACTGTCTAGAGTGCTTTTCAGATTCATTGTTGCACATACCTGGACACTAAAATCTAGTAAAAGGCAATTTCCATGATAGTCCTGTGATTCCTCGAAATCGGATAATCCTTTAATTTCTACGACAATATTGAATCCTGACTTACTCGAGCCGGCAATTATCCTTAAATGGATGAGATCCCAGCATCAATATTTCACTTTACCCGGAAACAGGCGTTGGGAATGCTTTTCATAATATGCAGCACGATTAAATCTATGTGAAAACAACAACAACAAAAAAGTTAATGATCAGTTTCGAAGGTTGTGGGTATGCTAAAAATTAAAATAAAAATAATCTATTTTGAATTATAATTTCAAAGCAAGTGAATGTCGAGATGGGAAATAGGGAATGGAAAGGAGGGCAATGGAAATGAATGCCACATGCGCGCGTCACAGGGCAAAGACACTACAAAGGGCGAAGCAGTTGCTGTAAGTTGAATTTCTGTCATCCACGTCGCTGTTAATCTCTCATTGAAATAAAATATTTCTGCAGTGTGGACTTATTCTCAGCGTTATACTGGTTATGATCAAAAGAAAATATTCGTGTGGAGTAAACATTGAATACTCAATAGCTTGATATGTTAGATGGTGATCTAAGGCTTTCTCAACTCCACTCGGACTAAGCCTATGACCAAGATCCAACCTAGACGGTCCAACCCGTTATTGAACTCAATAAAGGCTGAATGAGATGGAAAATACCGTTATCTGTTAAAGGTTGCGGTGCAAGAGCTAATTGTATGTTTCCAAAGATCATAAGTGTTGGCAATCTAACGCTTATATATAAGCTTGATCTGCATCGAGACGAAATTGACATTCAAACAGAGAATAATCTGATATCACTGTCACTGGAGTCGACCTTTGAAAGTAGACTTTTCCGAAAGTCCTCTTCAAGCAAGGTTATTTACGCTTCGTACAGCTGTAGGAATTCAATGCTGGTTTTGGATACGTCTTCTAAGGCACATTTTCTTCTCCTAAGACTATATAATTCAGGTTTTTAACGGATTCCTGTCGGTTAAGGGTTTATTATGTCTCTGAAATATACACAAATATAAATAAATATATAAATATATATATAATATATAAATATATAAATATCTGAAATAGGTTACGTGCAAATTTAAGGCAAGCTATTTTTAAAGGAAAATCTTTATTAAAAGGATCAAGTCTAAATATCGTAATAAAAGACTTCAGGTATCACTGAAACCTAGGTGGGGAGTGCGGGGGGTCGAAAGCGATCATTTCTTCAACGGACCCATTCTCAGAAAAAAATGGGCACTCAAATACCTTTATAAAGGAAATGCACAAAACCTTTCATACCTGCTTCCGGTTTCCCGATTGGTTTCTCCGTTTAGGTCGATCTAAGTTCTTGGATTTCAGTCCGGAAATATCTCAAAAAGCATGTCTCCTAACTAACAATAAACATGCTCTTCCAATGAAAGTCAAGGTCACTGATTATTTATGCCAATGCCTAGTTATTATTACCCCTCTCCCATAAAGTATGCCCCGCGGTCACAAACTAAGTATTTTTCATGAATGCAAGTTCTTAAAATATATTTCCCGACAAAGTTCACACCGTTCAAACGAAAACAAAAGTCAATAAATAACATTACAAAACCTACTTCGATTAATCCCTTTCGTCGTTTTTAATTTAGCAATTCATTGAATTTCCATAGAAATGCCAAAAATTCTGAATAATCCCCGCATGAATTCAATCAAGTTAAAAAATAAAAGTTTGGTGCTGAATAAGAGAAAAACTCACCGAAAAAAAAATTGAGGTAAATTAGAAAAATGTCGAAGCCAGTGGATATGATGATGATAGTCAAAACGATGGGACCAAACACACTACCATGCTTAAGAATCAAAATAATTTAGGAAACATTTAAAAAAGTGAATCTTACCAAACTAGTCTCCATCATAAATCACAATTTATGTACCGTACCGCCCATTAAAAAATTTTTTAGATGGCATAAATGTCGTCTCACAAAGCGATCGATCTATCGACCAAAAAGAATGGAGAGTTAACGGACGTAGACGTCTCATGGCTGTTGAGGAAATTTACAAGAATTATTTGGGCTTTGGTCGTTATGAAAAATAGTATTATTTAGCAAAATTACTCATTGGCATATTCAAAAAGGGATGAATTAGTGCCATTTGTATTCTGATTGCAATTGCATGGGACCAAGTCGTTTGATTGAACTTATCACTTGAAGTTAATGCTAAACTGAACGGGCTCATTGGTAGAGCTCGAATGCATTAACACCTTTAGTAAATGGGTCTCCCAATGAGGCCTATATACACATATTTAACCCGATTCATAAAATGAACTACTGCCTTTGCATTATGATATTGGACCACGTTCTGAATAGAATCTTATGCATGGAATCAGTGAGGAGTCCACAAACTCTCCCTTGGTCTGGTTCCGTTTAACTTCTTTTGAAATGTCAAGACTAGAAACTTCCGCCGAAACAGAAAGTCTCGAAATTTAGTTCATTTCGTAGATACATCTCTGGAGATCCAATTCATGAATAGAAAGGTATGAATGGCTGACTAATTAGATGTATAGTCGGCGCCCAATGTGGGGTTAAATTTACTACTTCACATCCAAGTTCATAAAAGAATGGCAAACTATCTGGTTGAATTGATTGTGTACCTTATATTACCTAATAAGTACCCAGCCTTATCCGATTTTATATGATATATGCATTCTGCTATATGCCATTTTTATGGCGAAGTAGTATGCTTGTTAGCGAGAGTTCCAGGGCATTTTGGATATATAATATACCGTTGAAAAGACATCATTAGTCAAAAAGGAAATATATCTTGACTAGAGTAATCGCTTCTGACGAGCAACTATACAATATACTTAAAGAGAAAGAAAATGGAGAGGGTTCCACATAAATTGAGTAAAGCCAAAAAAGGAGGCGTTATGATACTGCAGTTTCTTCTATACAGTAACACTTTAACTGATGGCGAAGAATGTGTTTCACTAGGACACCGTCAAGCAGAAAAAAAACCCTAGGTTCGTCCGAGGCAGCCTAGAACGTCTACTGCGAAATGGGAGGATAAACAGACCCAAAATTCGCCTTTGTGTCTTTTAAGATATGACAGGAATACCATATTAGAGGTTTCCCAAGCTAAGGGACAGGTTGCCAACAAAAATTCCTCAAAGTAAGTGGTGAAAGCGAAAAAGGACTGGTTGCGAGGATAGGACCTGAAACATGATTTTACCCCATAACAATGGATTTTACAGTAAAAAACGTATACAACATGATTTAGGCGAAGACTTTTTACCGGATATGGCTTATTCACCGGAGACTGTTCCATCAGATCACCATTTGCTCTGGTTGATGGGAGATCTTCGTTGTACATCCATTTTAAAGTTTGAAAACTTTCGAAAATGGTCCGATGATATCTCGCTTTAAAGTCACCAAGAGCATTTCGCCGGTTAGTTCACAACTTACTTGAGCAATGCCAGTGGACCGTAGATTCCAACATTGAATATCTTGGATCATATTCATCATATTTGAACCGTTATTGTAAAAAAGTTGAATTAAGTGAATTTGGTCCGACTTTTATTGATCTAACGAATCCATCCGTTCATCAATTATTGGAATTGCTGCGAAGAAGGAAAGCATTGGGCCACTACATCATCACAATAACAAGCCACAATTTTTTCTGATCCTGAGGAAAATCGGCCTTCGTCCTGTCACTTCCATATGACATTTTGACGTGGATATTTTATGTAAGGTGACATCCCCTCCATCCTGAAACTATGCAATGATAGGCATGGTTTCAGGGGAGGAGGGGGTGGGCATTAAACTTCTATTGCAGTTCAACATCACGCTTCTTTTAGCCAACTGAACTAAAGACTGTTGTGAGTTTATTCTTTCACTTTTAATTTCAATATCTTTCATAAAATTGCTGATTTTCAAATCGCTACAACCTTTCGGAAAAAGCATTTCCCCTTTTCCGATTTAACAAGTCTAAGCTCTCATTACTAGAGTAAATTGACCCTGGACTAATAAACGTGACGATATTTAACCTCATGATTTTTGTTTTATTTTTTTTTTAACTCGAAATATCTTAAGCCTTACCTTCAACCTGGCAGTGATTTAGGACAGTTATTTAGATTTTGAATTATTCTTGGATCACTATTGCTTCTACCTAACTGGAAACCCAGGTCAGGTTTAAACGATAATTGCTTTTGGCTTACGAAAAAAAAATACAAGCGGGTGCAAGGGTCGTTCATCATCACCATCAACGGCGCAACAACCGGTATCCCGTCTAGGCCTCCCTTAATAAGGATCTCCAGACATCCCGGTTTTTCGCCGAAATCCACCAATTTAATAGCCCTAAAAGCTGCCTGGCGTCCTGGCCTACGCCATGGTTCATGTCAGGCAGGGTCTACCTCGTCCTCTTTTTCTACCATAGATATTGTCCTTATAGACTTTTCGGACTGGATCATCTTCATTTATATGGATTAAGTGACTCGCCCACCATAACCTATTGAGCCAGATTTTATCCACAACCGGACGGTCATGGTATCGCTCATAGATTTCGTTGTTATGTAGACTACAGAATCATCCATCCTCATGTAGGGGGCCAAAAATTCTTCGGAGGATTCTTATCTCGAACGCGGACAAGAGTTCGTCCATGGAAAATGTGCTTGGACCCAATGAGTAAGAACAGTAGCATATTCTAGGCGCCAATATACACGAAAGACAGATGTGCCTCCTTTAACCTCCAAAGGAACTACATACCGGGGGCAGAACATTGCTATTCTGACTAACAGCCAAGCGGTGCACTTAAGGAAACTATACTGGGCGAGCCTACCAGGAATGGAGCAGGCCAGAGTGCTTATTGGGAAATGCGAATCCAAAAGCATAAAGGACTGTTTAAACCTCCCTAAGAAAAAACCTCCGAATCACAAATGGGAATTTTTACTGGTCACTGCCGACTTAACTATCACCTAGGCCAGCTAGGGATATCTACGAACACTGCCTGCAAGTTCTGTGCGGAGTGTGTTGAAACCTCTGTACACGTGCTGGGACAGTGTTCGGCACTTGTGCAAAGTAGGTGGAGGCACGTGGGAGAATACTTAATACCAGATGCAAAGTTGGAAGATTTGGAAGTAGGAAATATACTAACATTTCTAACGGTTATATACTTACTTAGCATACCGTAGTTAATGGGTACATTATAACCATTAAAAGGGACACAATAGTTCTTTAAGGACGCAGTGCGACTTTCCTTAACAGAATATTAATAATAGTTACTTAAGAAATGGGAGATATTCGCGAAAAGAAGTGCATCTTTCGTGGGGTAGATTTCCCTAATTTCAAATTTGAGCTTATTGCCAGTCAATGAAACTTTGGAAAAGTTAGGCCTACACAATTAATTTTCCAGTCAAAATTTGGACGACCAACTCCGTTACTAAACGGGACGAAGGCTGAAAAAGAAAGAGGTTGGATCAAATTAAATAAAAAATTCGTTTCCGGATTTGGGATAAATATTCTCTGTACTTGTGGAATAATTTGAAGCTGCTTATTTTTTCAGTTTCATCATCATCATCAACGGTGCAACAACCGGTATCAGGTCTAGGCCTGCCTTAATAAGGAACTCCAGACATCCCGGTTTTGCGCCGAGGTCCACCAATTCGATATCTATAAAAGCTGTCTGGCGTCCTGACCTACGCCATCATTCCATCTTAGGCAGCGTCTGCCTCGTCTTCTTTTTCTTCAGTTTGCCAATTTTTTTTTGGAATTATTCTAGAAGTTCCCGTTTAAAGTATATATATATATAGGTACATATGTACATGTTATCCAACAATTTATTCATGTTAGGTTCAGACATGCCCAGAGAATAGAAAAGGAGGAAACTGACGTGAGCTGTCAGAGAGAGTCAGAGTCATCAAAATTTAGCACCGCATTAATTAAATATACTTCAAATGCGGAAGAATGTGTTGTTGAACTTTTTGAATTTCCAGAGAGCTTTTGCCTGGTTCAGGCGGTAACAGGAGTAAATTAACCGCGAAAAGCGTATTTCAGCAAGACATGGTTGACCTGGTATTCTACCAAATCCTAAAATCTAAGCCATATTCAGTCATATTCAGTTTCCAGTGAACCTTAACGAGTGGGTGGGAATCGCTACCACCAATATTACCGCTGAAGTTTATATTATATAATTGGATTGAACTACTGCGGAGTGTTATGAGAAATAAGACGAACATCAAAGCTTACTTTCTCCATGATAATGCCCACCAGGAGGAGTACAAAAAAATTATTTTTCAAAATCATGTTCGTCAGACATGTTATCAACAGACCACGTTTATTTGGATTTCTAACCAACGAGGGGCAAGATCAGACCGCGCCAGTAAGTTCTTTGCCAGGAAGTGGCAACATTTTAACATAAGTGAACTTCGCATTTCCGAGGGAATAGCATCTTGCCATTGGTAGGGGAACTACATAAATTATTTGATTGTTCATTTTCAGTGGTAAAACCAAGGTAGTTTTGAAAAGAAACCTAGCTTAACAAACTTCTCTTGAACCTTCTGGTCGAAGTACTCATCGGCATGGTCTTAAGCAGCTCGATTCCTGAAATTTTTTAAAATATCGCATGCCTTTTATGCGGCACATCTCAACTTATCCAGGAAAGGCTCAAGCGAATTTGAATTAAAATCCTTCATGACTAGACTGTTAAACAAAAATATAAAACCTTTTTGCCTCGAGAACGAGCGTGCCATGATGAAATGGCTACCCTTTTTGGACCCCCTCCCCACGTTTTGACTTTGTTGTTGACTCCTGAAACATTGTTTCGCTTGAGTTAGTAACTATCATTTAATTATCTATGTCAAAACATTTCATTACAGTCCATAACGGTGAACTTCCGAGCAATGTGCTCGGTATTTTCCTCATAATCTCAAACTGCGAAATGATAAGAAGTGAGAAAAGAGGAATTACGGGTCGGCAACATACAAAGCAGAATGCCGCAACCCTGATATCTCTTCTGCCTCAGTAACTGGTTCAGCGCAGTCTATCGGGCTCCATTAAATTAGTTTTGAATAAATGGCATCCAACGTGGGTTACAAACCCTCTGGTTTCTTTGTATTTTGTCAAGGGCGTATATAAAAGTGTAAATGAAGGCAGATTCTTCGTCCTTAAACAACTAAAGTGGGCCAGCATTACAGCGGACAAAATACTACACATTGTCTATTCTATGTGGCGAACATTTATGGTGACCAAATTGATAGGAAGGGACCTACGATAATTCTAATGTAAAGCAAAATTTCATATCACGACACGAGTCGAAAGGCCCTTTCCTCAAAGCCGCTCGTCCTATTTCCAACTTTTTACGGCAAGTTTCTTGGAAGGTCCTTCATAATTCCAATCTTTTCCTGAAGTTTCACTAAAGGGCGGTCAAGATCCCTCCTTTTGCCATATTTATAAAAATCGTTATATTCGGTAAGAGAAAATGAGGCATTCTTCCGGTTCCTACCTAATTCTAGCTTTACAGTTGTAACCATCAACATGTCGCCAGAATTACTTGTAACTTCTGCAGCTTGCAATATTGGCCTGATGAGGTAGGAGGCAACAAAAAATCATTAGCTATGGCGCCCAACGTGGGAACCACAAAAGGGAATGTTCTGCCTTCCTTATTCCTTCCGTCCTTCCTTGTTCTAACTACTGTTCTTCGTCGAAATTCAAATTGGTCTGCTTCTTATTTTTAAGTCCAGATTTATTCATTGTCTTCACTGAAACAAACTTGATGGGCTGGTGTAAGGACCATGCGTTTAGATAAGTGACACCATGCGTTTAGATAAACGCAGACCTATATCTTTTGTAACACCTGCAGTAGCGCAATTGCAGTCAAATATCTGTTCCATAAGCTCATAAATTAGAGAAGTTTGGAAACTGAAGAAATTATGTCCCTGGATGGCTTTGGCATTCGCGGTTGAATGCTGAATAAAGTATTTCCAGCAGAACTTATTTTCCCTATCTTCAACCTTAGACTGTGAATTTACTTTTCTTTTTGTTTCAACGTTTATTTTGTCAACATTAATTCAACCGAAACTAATCTTCTTTTTCTTTTCCTTCCAGGTAAGATTTGACTGGCTAGATAGTTCTATATATGCATGTGTATAAAATTAGAGTGTTACTCGACACCCAAGTAAGTGCTTCTAATATTTACATTTTTCAGTGCACAGAATACCCTCAAGACCAAACTGGCAGGATTGAATTTATTTATAGTCCGATTTTCCTCCTTTCCTTTCGCATGAAAGATATTTTCAATAAATACCAGCCCATAACCTAATGTATCTTAAATGACGTCTTATTTTTCGCTTATGCGATGTCTCCGCTATTGTTATTATTATTGTTGGTGTTGTTATTGTTCGGTCGAAGAGTTGGGAAAAGTAAGGAAAATCCTCTATGGCACTTAGCACCCCGCAGAGTACTTGAGAACGCATGTACAATTACAAACAATCATCGAACAAGTAGACAAACTAGAATGAAAATACGCGACAAGCTAAACACGCCGTGTACCGCTCCACTCTCTAAACATGAAAGATGTAGACGATTTGAAAATTTGAAATGATGTAACATGGGAATGAGAGGTACGTATTGCACGTAAAATACGATATTTATGTGGGACAAGAAGCTGATCGAATATTGGGGAGGAATAGAGTGTGACCAAAAAATGGACCGCCCGATTTGATATGGGGTCTGTTTTTCGGTGTTCAGAATTTATTTGAAATTAAAACCCGAACACATCTATGTATCTGGGACCATACTAGAACGTTGACCAAAGAAGAACTACATAGTACTTAAACATGGGGTTTCTCGATGCTAGAAACAGAGCACAATTCAAGCGTACATAAGCTTGAGGTTGCATACACAACCCCCAGGTGCTTTCTTGCACCTAAATCCCCACAAAAACACTTCATGACCTCTTTCCGACACAAATTGTACCTCACATCTTGTATGCGCAATGTCAGCATTATTATTGCAAGGTGAAAGGTGGAGGCTGGAGGGCACAAGAAAGAAACGAAACAAATTCGTCATTGTGTCATGTCACCGTAGTCTCTTTCAAAAAGTAGCTGTCACTGCGAATGACAGCATTCTGATCTTTTCTTCGATTCAACAAAGATTTTCTCTCAGTCATGTCTTTCACAGGCTCCTCCTTCTCGAGTTCGATAAGGTTGTACTGGCATATAGACAGATACGCTAGTCGTTTACCTAGAGAAATCAAAAACGACCAGGGAAAATAGGTTTCCATTTGTTAAGAAAACAAACAAAGGAAATATTACATATAGAACGTTGATGACATCTATCTAAATTAAGAAAATCATTCTGAGTTCTATCAACTTGGGGGAAATTTAAATGGAAACGGGGATGCATGAATATGTATGTACGTGGTGTGGACTAGCTCATTTGGACAGATTTCATTCGGTTTCGCTAATAGCTCTGAAGTGCCCTTAATTGTGGGTGGTTGTGAATTGCAATGTGTTGTAAGCTCATTGAACGAAATTGAATTTTAGAGTTGTAGAACTAAGGATTCGTTATTTATTTTGCATATAAACTAATTATAGCGCTATTATATATCTAGTTTCACCAATATAAATAATGACTTGTTCGTTTATCGACTAACCTCTGTCTGATAAAGGTTGGTTGGTTGGTTATTTGTAACTATCAAATCGATTCATACTTAGATTTATACAGTGGGTTTTAAGATGCTTGAATAAATGATAAATCCTAGAGTTTCTATTAGTAGGTATTACCCTGGCCCAACTCTTCACAAACGGGGTCGGCTCGTCGTGATCGGTTCCGCCATTTGGCTCTATCGAATGCCTGATCTGGGTGCAATTTCGAGGCTTTTAAATCCCAATCCAGCGTATCAAGCCATCGTTGTTTCAGCTTGCCTTTTCGTCGTTTACCACCAACTTAGATGTTCAGACCACGAATTGTATGATCACACCATCGAAGACGGCTCTCTCGCATCTTCTCCACGATCGGTGCAATCCCATATCGATCGCGGATATCCTCATTTCGGATGTGATCAAAACGTGTCACACCACTAATCCAACGTAACATCTTAGTTTCCATTATCGCAAAACGTCATTCATTGTATTTTATAGTCGGCCAACACTCAGAATCATGGAGAGCGACAGGGCGGACGACATTGCGATAAATTTTAGATTTGAGACGTTGGTTGATATGTGGATCACAAAGAACACGAATTGTGAGAGGCCACTTCATCCAGATTTCGTTAATGTCTGAAGCAATTTCATAACGCAGTTCTCCATTGGCTGATAGCGTTGACCCGAGGTATTTAAATCGCTCAGTTCTGGGCAGATCACTGTCATTAACAGTTTCATGGGGATCGGTCGTCGTAAAAATTCAGTTTTGTTTAGATTCAATCTGAGACCATGTTGCAAGAGGCGATCATTCCATTTTTGGACAAGTTGCTCGAGATTATTTTGTTTACCCTGACCTAACTGTCAACTTTATTACAGCTAAATGATGATCTACCCAGACCTCAACCGATTTCTTGTATATTTCATGGAGCCCTTTGTATTTGCGCTGTAAGAGCAAAAGCAAAGTCACCATATCTTAATTAATTTCATACCAATTTCCCCAAATATTTTTATTAAAATCGTAGCCTTCTAAACCCTTTCACACATTTTGGCATCTATTATCCAGTTCGAATAAGTATTAGCAAGTATTAACCTAAGATACATTTGCAATCCCCCCAATTTTGGTTCAAATTATTTAGCTTTATATATAATATAAGGAAAAAAATTCGTGCTCTTAGATGTCGACACTTACGATCTCTAATCCACCGACTTAGAAAAACCTTAAACTATAGTCAGGACTCTTAGCGAAAAGTTATCTTAGACGCTGTTCTGATACCGCAGAATTTCATTTATTGACCATAATTGCCTGCTGTTAAATGATTGGCAGGAGCAAAAGGGAGAAGTTTCATACTGAGACTTGTGATATTCAAATATTAATAACGAATTTTTCGACCTCTCCCTCGTTCGAAATAGATGACTCTTACCCCAAGTGGACACCAACGCAGAAACTTAAATACTCCGGAGCTGTTTATCGCTTTTCCACTCTAGCAAAGTAGCAGGTTTACCTGCAATTATATTATAAAGCTAGTCATGTCTTTCACAATTCTCATTTCCAATAGTGATTTGTCTAGTTTTGGGGAAATCCTTGAAAACCAAGGGAAAAAACCATTATAATTAGCTCGTTCAATTTGAATCTAATTTTCAACTTTTCAATATAATTCAACCAACGGGAGCGGTAATAAACTACTATGCGAAAATTGGCCCATGGAATAGAATCTTCTACAGAACAGGATAACGAAGGCTTATTGAGTAAATCCTTTACTGCTGAAGTGCTTTGAATCTACAACAGTGAGTCGGGTCTGCAGTTGAGCATATTCCGTCGTATAGTTACCTTGGACTCCCATCTAGCTCATAGCTTCGGCCATGTCCGTCAGCTTCCGCATCCAGGAACTCATAAGAAGCAGGCACTGCTCCTCACTGTTCTGGTTCACGTAGTTCTAGACAACCTTCTCACCACCAGCCTGGGAAACATTAATAGTGCGATGAACTTTTTTGTAACATATTCACTTCTAGCTCCTTCTCTGAGCTTAACTCTTGCCCGTCCGTCAAAACAGCCCTTCGTTAGATATTGTATCAGAAGATTTAGATGTTTCGAGATATTGATTGTTTTATCTAGCCACACAAATTACTCGTTGATTTGATTACTCTGTCCAACACATCAGTCCTGAGAATTGCGAGTACCCGCCAGGGAGAGAATCTTTATACATACTACTAATATAAGCATTCAGTTTGAGTCTTTCAGCTCTAGAATCATTTCACGTAGGCCCTGATTAAACCAGGACACTGTATCGTATTTCCCAGATAAGCTATTGCAAAACACGCCAACCACCACGAAAAATTAACTGATTCCTCGAAATTTTTACTACAATAGAGATTTGCTTTGGCATACCACCTCCAAATCGTTTCCCATTCGTAATTAATTTTCTTAATTTTCCAACGATCTAGAGATATAGTCCTTTCTGCAGAGGCCTTTGAATAGCTGAATTAGACATTTACTTCTTTATCGGAGGATTTTCACTTTCAATCACTTTCTTTATTTCAAAATTTAAAACAGAAATCGTTTCTAATCTCTCGCGAAATAAAAGTCCTCATTCTGCAGCTTTCTTCATACTAAAAATGCTCAGCATATTGCAAAAATTCAATCAGCTAGCACTATAGAAAATTTGTAGGGAAGGCTAAAACAAATATTTCAAAATTTATTTAGGACCAGAGTCAAGACTGCACATAGGAGATTCGTCTCCCGGTACATTGCTCGAATTTGTATAGTGTAAGAAAAGCATTGCACATATTCGACGTTCTTTGATCACTTGCGCGTGAAAAATTTTGCACGTTTACTCTGGTGTTAGTGTCGTATATGTGATGCAGTGCATTGGTATGCGGCTACGGCGGTGTAGTCTTCTTGACCAGAATTCATGAATACTCCCAGTATCAGTGAATGATTAGCTTCAATTGAGAGTTGTTGGGGAAGAAAAAGTAGCAAAAAAGTAAATTCTTATTTGGTAGGTGTGGTGTAACGGCAATAAAACATGCTATGAACTGAACGGGAGAGTAGATGATTAATGACTTCGAGCATTAATACGGCAAAAGATTCTTGGGCTTAGTGAAGCAGGACAGCATTCGTATTATACAATTTATACCAGGAGCCCCAATCTTCTACTGATATTAACATCCGAAAGCTCCTATTGGCGGATTATATATAGTTAATGGAAGAATTCCTAAACTGAACTCAGATCCACGGAACCAACAATTTCTTTCTGCCCTGCACGAAATCAAAAGCCGTCTTTTTTCTAAAAATGGGTACTGACTCCTTGCACCAAAACGAGTAAAAGGTACTGTCCAATTATTCCAGTCCAGGATTAATTGGATGGTGGAATCATGACTATCTCAAACCTAAAACAAAAATTAGTTCCACTTTGCCTGGCTAAGCGTTGAGCCTCACGCTACTTGCAGGTAAAGCGTCTGATAACTTCTCCTTGGCCTAGACGATTTCTTCTTCAGATGATATGTAGTTCTCAACTCTGAAGGCAACCATTGACTATGCATTATAGTTGATATATGGAACCGATTTTTGCTAACCCAATTTGTCAGAAAACACCCCTTTTTATCTTATTTTGGGAACCAGTGATGTTTCTACGCACTTTGGGATCTTTTTCATTTGTGAAAATAGAAAAAAAAGCCTTTCTTTATGTCTGCGTAGAACTGAATTCCCATTAAAGTGTTTTTTAAGCCATGCTTATATACTATTAGGTGTACAAATAAGTTTTCGCGGTTTGTCAAAAGATTGCCCCACCAGAAGGTTATGGAGAAATTGTCAGATGTAAAACGTAATATCCCAAGTTTCGTCATCCGGCAACACCATAACCTTAAAGTACTAGTGATTCCGTATCAGCATCACGTAATTTTTTTCGTGCAAAAATGTCAAGTTTTGTGCCGAATAAGCATCATTTGCGGGAACTTTTGATTTACTTCTTTAATTTGAAAAAATCTGCAGCTGAGGCGCATCGATTGCTTCTAGAAGCATATGGTGAAGCTGCTTTAAGTGAGAGAAGTTGTCAGGAATGGTTTCAAAAGTTTAAGAACGGTGAGTTTTACGTGAAGGACAAAGAACGCAGTGGAAGGCCGAAAGTGTACGAAGACATGGAATTAGAAGTACTATTGGAGGAAGATTCGTCCCAAACGCAAAAAGAACTTGCACTTACATTACAAGTGACTCAACAAGCAATTTCACATCGTTTAAAATCGTTAGGAATGATTCAAAAACAAGGAAATTGGGTTCCATATGAACTAAAGCCGAGAGACGTTGAACGCCGATTATGCATGAGTGAAATGCTGCTTGCCAGGAATAAAAAAAAGAGTTTTTTGCATCGTATAGTCACTGGTGACGAAAAATGGATTCACTACGATAATCCAAAGAAGAGAAAGTCATGGGTTAAGCCCGGCGAACCATCAACATCGACAGCTAAGCCGAATATTCATGGAAAAAAACTTATGCTGTGTATTTGGTGGGATCAGCTTGGTGTCGTGTATTATGAATTGCTGAAACCAAGCGAAACCATTACTGGAGCTCTCTACCGAACACAATTGATGAGATTGAGTCGGGCACTTAAGGAAAAACGCGCCCATTACTACTCCAGACACGACAAAATTATTCTTTTACACGATAATGCTCGTCCACATGTTGCGGCGCCGGTAAAAACATACTTGGAAACACTCAACTGGGAAGTTTTACCCCACCCGCCGTATTCACCAGACTTAGCCCCTTCCGATTATCACCTGTTCCGGTCGATGGCACATGGTCTGTCTGAGCAGCGCTTCACATCATATGAAGACACCAAAAATTGGGTAGATTTGTGGATAGCGTCAAAAGATGAAGAGTTTTTTCGACGGGGTATCCGAATGTTGCCAGCAAGATGGGGAAAAGTAGTGGCAAATGATGGAAAATACTTTAAATAAAACGTAATGTACTGTTCCTTCACAATAAATTCCTAATTTTTTATAAAAAACCGCGGAAACTTATTTGTACACCTAATAATTTGGTAGTTTAACCTGAAAATCAAAAATTCACCATTCAGTTTCACCGAACTTTAAATGCATCGCTGTAATTTTCATGCGTACTCCCAGACCGTATTACTAGCCACTTCAAGGAGTAGATTCCATTGTTACATGTCCATAAATCTCCACATTGTTCATAAGGATGAAATGTCTGGTGGTTTAATAAGTAAAGATCGAATAAATGGTAGGGTTAATGGAGAGGTTAGTATCTGTCGCAATCAGTGCGATGTCCGAGATAGTTGAGGCATCAGCTTCACGATTTCAACGTCGTGTCTCATATTCGGATCCCAACTATAGTCATAGATGTTTGTGATTGCCCAAAGGCCTGAAAGCTGGAACTACGGCTCCCTCTTTTACAAGAATCTGTAGCAATGGTATCAGCCGCAATGGAAGGTGCGAATTTCCAATTCAAGTCAAGCCTCGCTGATGGTAAAAGGAAGCTGAATACCGTTCATCACTTGACTCAGCTCTAAATGTCCACCTGAATTAAATGAAAGTAATAATCTCGAGGAAATGCAAAGAATGACCAATGAGTGAATTTCTTCTATATAGGGAAGGCATCCATTAGTACCTTCCCACCTTAATTGCCAATCTATTCCGAGTTCACTCTTAATATTTGGATACGGCTTCATGTGTGAGCAGTAAGCCTACTCTGATCATTATGTCCTTACGAAAAGTGCCAGCCAGACTGAATTGTTAACGAATGGTACCCTCTTCATGACTGGGGCATGGCTTCTTTACTTATTACTCCTTACTTTGTTAGAGTCCCCTGTTCAGTTGGAAGGGTTTAGATTTATGCGTTACTGGCAGCTCTGAATTCTTATAGACTTAAATTAGAGTTACTCTTTGCCGCGTGCTCCTTTTCTTTGTCGAGGTCCCCCATATTGCTTCGTACCTAAGTATGTCGACCAAACACCGTTCCACAATTCCGTTTGGTTCATAATCCTGTGATTTGAATACTCAATACATTTTCATCTCTTCTTGGGCCTAGTTGGAGGTAAGCAGAGGAGATTCGATTATGTTTGGTATGGGTACATTTTTTACTTTCCATAGGGTCAGATCTCTGACCTTTTACTTGTCTTGCTATACCGGGGTACTCTTTCTTGTATTCGATGCTTATTTTTGGCTTTCTCCATATGTTATCCGAGGTCGACTATTCCCTTTCCAATGGACTTGCTCTCCTTGCGCGCCCGTTGACATATTGCTTCCAAATTTTCTTTAGTAGCATCATTTCTATCTGTTGCCAACTAGCCCAAAACAATTGCGCGTTTCTCGCAGCAGCAGTTAATCCTTGGAGATCGGTTGTTTTTCTTTCAACTTCAGTCTGCTGTTGTATGGTCACCTAACCTTAGTCTCTCTTAGTCTCTGTTATTAGATGCAGTTAATTGTTGTCTCTCTTTTCTCGTTGTCCAAATGTTTAGCCACGATTACTTCCATCTATTAGTAATACAGCTGTGGCTTATTTGCCTCCTTGGTTGCCAACTCGGGATTACCCAAGTGTATTTTAACTATTCTTGAATAGAAAAGTTGTTCCTCCATCCATTTCATGGAAGCATTTTCTTAGTGAGAAAGTGACTGCAGTTCCCATAACTAGGCTAGTAATTATTAGTTCGTCTATTCCAGTTTTCTTTTCCTTATTTAATCTATGAATCACGTCCAGGAAGTGAGATTACTGGTTGCACAGGTCTTGTGGGAAATTTGTAATGATTTTATTGAGTTGGTCGTTGGCCACAAGAGCATTCTTGGTATGACCAAGAGGGGAGAACTATCCCAAAAAATTAAAAAGTTGGCGAAATTGGCCGTGAAAATCCACCTACAGAAACTAAACCTCCACCGAAGTGTTCCGCCGACATGCGCCCGGTTGTCTTTTTGCTAGTGTGGCTCGAGAATATGGGGCATCCTTTGAACACTGCAGTACCCCACATGTAATTTTTATTCTTTAACGAAGCTTCTCACTTGCGACACCTTTGAATATCTGTTTTCGTTTCGGGAACGTTGACTTCAATCATCCTTGCGTTGAATTCATTCATCATTAAGGCTAAAATTCGATAGTGAACTTTAAGACTGTGTTGCTTGCTTCTCCTTAGGCACCCCGAAAGTCCTCAACATTTCGCTGCTACTAATTCTACCATAAATCGCCACCAAATGCAACTCATGTCCTCGAAAATTCATTTCGAAAGAAAATAAGCCATTTTCTCACAGCAAAAAATAGCTGACAGCTGACCACTTTGCAGTTATTTTGGTCACTTTACTAGAGTATGGCACATTTCCAACCATCTTCATATCAGCCCTCAGAAGACCACAGCTATAAATGGAAACTCTCCCAAACACCTGCATTCTCTTGTTGACCTCAAACACGTTTCCAAACGACCGCTCCGAATAGATCTCGGCAAAAGCATGTGCAATGTTTCGCTTTAGGCAGAAACCGGCTTTAGGGTTGCATTTCACAATATTCAATGAACAAATATTTTGTCGAAATGTTAGATATTTTTATATATTAACCTCGAAATGTTTAAATTAGTTTTAGTGTTTTGTGGCAAATTAAAAATTTCAAAGGAACTTCCAGATAAAATTATGATTATAGACAATAAAATGGGGGGAATGGCAAATAGGAAATAATAGGAAGGGAAATGGAGGTATTAAAAGGAGTTAGCTAAGCAAAACGGAAATATGCTGTATATATGGGACTGAATCTCTTATCCGGTTGTCACAGAACACAGAGAATTAAATGATGCGGATGCCAAGATGTGACGGACTATACAGTGGGTGGTAGTGGTGAATATATTGAACAGATTAAACAGAGACCCATGAGATCCCGCCAAGTGTAAGGTACACACTACATCAGATTCCTCCTTGTTGAAGTTTAAAGGTGTTTATGACCAATATGTTCTGAAACCAACAAATATGTTCAAGCAATGCCATGAGTTTAGTGAAGGTATAACGAATGCCCTTAAGAGGTGTGGAAGACTTTTCATTTCGAACTATGATGCAAAAAATTGGGAAACTGTTCATGGAAACCGTAAATTGACACTGAATCAAACTTTTAGGATATCCCCATAATTCACCGGATCCATATTATCGGGGAAAAGTACAGAAATACTGAAAATCTGAGAGTTGGATCCAAGATGGTTCCCAAAACCACAGGCAAGACAATGGAAATGGCATCGTTTCGTAAGCGATTTTTTTCTAGAGATTTGAATTGCAGGGTACAGATATTCTGAGCCTGTTCGTAACTAGAAAAGCGCCCCCGCCTCCTGAAGCAAAAAAATAACCACCAATTTATTTTGGTAGAATATGCGCTCGTAACCTACATAGTACAGTCCTCCAAACTTGGTAACATCAAGCTCTATATTACAACCTACATTGCTGAAAAATTTCGTGGTGCTAGGATGTACGTAAGAGGGTTCTGCAGCCAATTACTGAAAATTATAGTAGATAGTATGCTACTATTACTATTAACTTTATTTTAAGGGGTATCGGTATGAAAGGTATTTCGGAGCCTAGGCACCATATAGTGACAGCCTTTTTGATTTTTTTCAGATTTTTCGGTTTGGCCAATTTCTGAGAATGGCCCCGTTAAATAAATGATCAATTGACTACAGTGCCTACAGTAACAGTACTAACCGAGACCTTTCATTTGATCCCCACATGACTTTATTTGGTGAAAAAAATGTACACCCTCTTTTTGCATGTGTCCCCCCCATACATACATACCCTTAAATTTGGTAACAGGATATAACTTACTGTATGTGAGTTCGTTCACAGTTCTTACTTTTCCACCAAATTTGGTATCAATCGCTGCTACTGTCTCCGAGAAAAATGCGTGTGACTGACCGACAGACAGTAAACCTATTTTAATAAGGTTTTGTTTTACACAAAGCCTTAAAAAGCGAGTACTCTTACTTTTTAGACAAATCAATCTATCCTCTCTCCGTTCTCCTTGAACACCTTCCTGTTGAACACCTGGAGTTGGAGAGGGACAAAATATTCCTGAATCTAGATGCAAATCAGACATTTTTCTCGGTCTTGCCAAGGAATTAATTCGATGCACATAAAATTGTTTGAATAAAGCTCCTCATCTATTGTATCTGGATTAGACCAAAGAGCATTTCTCGTATGAAATACTTATCATTACACCAATTGGGTCCGTTTGTTGTAGAGTACAGCAGAAATGTCTAATAGTTTGGCATAGCTTCAACCCTTAATGGTTGAAAGACTTATCCTTCTGCTACCTCTTACAAACAGATCTGCTGTCTGAGGAGTTCATTGAATGATTTTGGTATAAGTCAAGCCTTAAATTCGAAATTGATCACTTAGTTGCCACCACTAAACCTAATTTTTGTAATCCCATCCAATAATTGTGGAAGAAACTGGTTCAGTAAAATAACATCAAATTTCCCTACTTTTCTCGATTTAAAGATGATGAGCGGCGTTTAGACCTAGACCCACACTAAAATTCGATTTTTCCACTTTTCCTTTCACGCAAGTATTAACAATAAATTATCTAATCCTATCACGAATGTTCCTATCAACTCCACAAAAAACTCACTACCTACATCAAATATGAACCCTATCATAATCGAATTAACCCGTAAACGAGATTCATTTAGACTTGGATCAGTGCCGAGTTTCAAACTGTATCTAAAACTTTTGGACGGCCTGAGCAACCGTTGAATTAATCAGATGTCGACGGCCTAAGTATCCCCTCGTTTAATTCCATATTGGACCAGAGAAAATCTCACGAGGTCAAGTTCTCTGAAACAAATGGGGAACAAAAACAAATCCAACAAGTTACTTAAACACATTCAAGAAGAGCAAGAAGCCACAAATAATTGAACCTAATCAAAAGGAACTAGATTAGATTTGAATAATCCTCAATTTGGACATGATCAGGCATTCTTTGAACTCTATGGATCATTTTAGAATTACAAGCGGCAGACATTATATTTTCATTTGCGTGTTTTGATTCAGACATTGACTTCACTTTGGACGGGGTTTGTTTGTAATACAAATTGATTTGATTCTGGATCAAATCGATTTTTTGAAGTTGAGAAGAATTCCCTAGTACACGCCAGATGACTTGCCTTCGTCCAAGATATATTAAGATTCTTAGACTAAACGAAAGTGATCGAGATTAATGATGGGGAACACCAAACTGAAATTGCACAGTTGCGTGAAGAAAATCAAATAAAACATGACGTAAATTCCATCTTAGCATCCTCGTTATCAGGTCTCTCATTCTGACCTTTTTTTTTGCATGATTACATAATCAACCA
Organism: Hermetia illucens; assembly: GCF_905115235.1. NCBI lineage: Eukaryota > Metazoa > Arthropoda > Insecta > Diptera > Stratiomyidae > Hermetia > Hermetia illucens. Next base: position 77,704,870 of record NC_051854.1, on the reverse strand, counting down.
ACTGTAATCCCCGTCCTACCTCAAAAATTAAACTGCCGCCACCGCGGATTATCTAAATGTCAAAACTGACCTCGGCATATATGCAGACCCCGACCTTTTGTGGTTCATGTTGAAAATGTGAACCGACAATCGACTAATCCGGATCGACTTCATCATCATCAACGGCACAACAACCAGTATCCGGTCTAGGCCTGCCTTAATAAGGAAATCCAGACATCCAGAAATACCGGTTTTGCGCTGAGGTCCACCAATTCGATATCCCTTAAAGCCCCCATCGCGCAATCTCAGACAGGGTCTGCCTCGTCTTCTTTTTCTACCATAGATATTGCCCCTATTGACTTTTCGGGCTGGATCATCCTCACCCATACGGATTAAGTGACCCGTTCATCGTAACCTATTGAGCCAGATTTTATCCACAACCTGACGGTCATGGTATCGCTCATAGATTTCATCGCTAGGTAGTCTACGGAATCGTTCATCCTCATGTAGGGGGCCAAAAATTCTTTGGAGGATTCTTCTCTCGAACCCAGCCAAGAGTTCGCTATTCTTCTTGCTAAGAACCCAAGTCTCCGAGGGATTCATAAGGACTGGCAAGGTCATTGTCTTGTACAGTAAGAGCTTTGACCCTATGGTGAGACGTTTCGAGCGGAGCAGTTTTTGTAAGCTGAAATAGGCTCTGTTGGCTGACAACAACCGTGCCCGGATTTCATCATCGTAGCTGTTATCGGTTGTGATTTTAGACCCTAGATAGGAGAAATTATCAACGGTCTCAAAGTTGTAATCTCCTATTCTTATTCCTCCCGTTTGACGAGTGCGGCTTGATGTTGTTGGTTGGTTGGTTTTCGGTACTGACGTTGCTACCATATATTTTGTCTTGTCTTCATTGATGTGCAGACCAAGATCTCGCATCAATCACCGCCTGCTCGATCTGATCAAGGAAGTTTGTACGTCTCGGGTGGTTCTTCCCATGATCCTGCTGCTTTTATCTGGCCTCGCACATCGGTCAGGGTCAACCTAGTCAGTCTTATCAATTTCGTCGGGATACCGAATTCTCTCATGGTCGTGTACAGTTTTACCCTGACTATGCAATCATAGGCGGCTTTAAAGTCGATGAACAGATGGTGTAATTGATGCCCATATTCCAACAGTTTTTCCATCGCTTGCCACAGAGAGAAAATCTGATCTGCTGCTGATTTGCCTGGAGTGAAACCTCTTTGGTATGAACCAATGATGTTCTGGGCGTATGGGGTGGGTGGCGTAGGCGGCCTAGCAAGATGGCGCAGAATATCTTATAGATGGTACTCAGCAACATGATACCTCTACAATTGCTGCACTGTGTGATATCTCCCTTTTTATGTATGAGACAGATAATGCGTCGTTGCCAATCGTCAGTCATTGATTCGCTGTTCCATACCTTGAGCACAAGTCGATGAACCACTTGGTGTAATTGGTCGCCTTCATATTTAACCAATTCGGCTGTAATTCCATCGGCTCGTGACGACTTATGATTTTTAAGCCGATGAGTTGCACGGACTGTTTCTCCTATACTTGGTGGTGGCAGTATTTGTCCGTCATCTTCAGTTGGTGGGACCTCCAACTCGCCGATATTCTGGTTGTTCAGCAGTTCATCAAAATACTCAACCCATCGCTCCAATATGCCCATTCTGTTGGAAATCGGAATTCCGTCTTTGTCCCGGCAGGACGAACATCGCATTCTGCTGATTTGTTGGTAAAATTTCCACGCCTGGTGCGGTTGCTCTCTGTACTTTTCGAGTTCACAGACCTGTTGGTTCTCCCAGGCTTCCTTTTTCCATCTGTGAAGTTGCTTCTCCGCCCGCCGGAGTCCGTCATAAGTCTCTGCGCGTGCCCGCGTTCTTTGAGATTGCAACATTACTCGGTATGCGGCATTCTTCCGTTCCGTTGCTAGCTTATATTCATAGTTAAACACGCTTTTCGGACTCTTTCGCGACTGGGGCTAAGTATGTTTGTGACCGTATTTATAATAATGTTCAGATCATTCGTTGATGCTTCATTTCCAGGATCTCTGTTGACTGCGGTTATTGCAGCATCCATTTCCCTCTTGTAGGTGTTGCAGAGGGCCGTGTTATGGATGGCTTCACTGTTAACTCTCACCTGATTGTCAGAAGGGATTCTTGGTGGTGTTGTTATTCGAGCTCGGAGCACCATGCCAACGAGATAGTCATCCGAGTTTATACTGGCCCCCCTATATATTCTGACATTCATCAAGGCTGAGAGGTGTCGGCGTTCGATCAACGCGTGGGCAATTTGGTTGAAAGTGGTCGCGTCTGGAAGGCCACGAATGTTTGTGGACCGCTTTCCGCGGAAACCAGGTAGTTCCAAAAACCATTTCGTGTGACACTGTTAATTGGAAGATCCGCAGTCTGTTATCATTTGTATTTTGGTGTAACCTGTGGGAGCCAACGTATCGCCTGAATATGGGAATCGCCAAGTATGATTTTGATATCATATCTGGGACAGGCTTCGAGAGTTCGTTCTACTACCTCGTAGAAGGGGTATCCTTCTCCGACTCTGCAATCTCCTCTGTAGGGGCGTGAACGTTAATGAGGCTTATATTTCGAAATTTGTCTCGCAGACGCAGAGTGCATAGCCGTTCGCTTATGCTTTCAAAGCCGATAACAGCAGGTTTCGTTTTTTGGCTGATTAAAAAACCTACTCCGATTACAGGGTTTATTGGATGGCCGCTATATATGGTGTAACGACTCTTCTCCAGGAAACCGATGCCTCCCCAATGCATCTCCTGCATCGCTGTTACATCAGCCCTATATTGGGACAGGGTATTAGCTAGCTGCTTAGCAACTTCGTCTCTGTACAAGAAGCGCATGTTCTCTGAGAAAATGCGCAAATCGTTATTCCTCTGTCGTTGCCAGGTTCGTCGTTGTGTTATCCGTCCAGTCCAGTGCTGTTGTGGTGGGGAACACCAAACTAAAATTGCACGGTTCCGTGAAGGAAATCAGATAAAACATGACGTAAATTCCGTCTTAGCATTCTCATTATTGAGCATCCTATTTTGACCTTTTTGCGTGGTTACATAATCAACCAAATGTAATTCACGTCCTACCTCAAAAATTACACTGCCGCCACTGCGGATTATCTAAATCTAAAAACTGACCTCAGCTTATCTACAGACCTCGATCTTTTGTGGTTCATGTTGAAAATGTGAACCGACAATCGGCTAATCCGTATCGACTTGCTTTTTCAAATCTTCGAATTAAGAGAAGCTATTGAGAAGATAAGGATCCTTGAACTAGTGGCTCATTCCACTACAAAGATAAGTAGCCTGTGAATGCTTCGCTGGTGCTTGACGAACAAACAAACAAGGATACATTGAAAAGGTGTCTTCCTGTCTGCGGATCAGCTCTTATCTGAAGTGGGTTTTTGTTTGGGTGATTATAAGACATCAGTTTTCAGGCCGTTGTGGATTTTTCAATCACACAAAAGTATAACAGTAGCGTTCCTTTGTATCCAGTGAAAGAACTACTGATCCTGGGATGATCTTTGGTTGATTTTTGGATTGAACTCCAGTTTTAGATCTTTATTTTTAACTGAGGTCCTATTGGTTTTTTTGAATGGATTTTTCTGGAGGGACTTTCTAAAAAAGGAATGGTAACCAGAAAGCCAAGGTGTTTCAAATCCAAGATAATTATTGGATCCGTAGCACTTGGGACTGATTATTTTTCATCGGCGGTGATGCTATTACTGGGTGGCAAAACACTCACAGCATGATCACTACAGATTGATTTGAATCTTCACCGATGTATCAAGTTTTTCAAAGTGTTGCTAATGTGTTTCACAGCAGTCGACCACTTAAAACTATACCGTGCGACGTATTTATGTTAATCTTGCGCTGTGAACGTACATATGTATGTTGCTCATGAGCTTTTTATTCCTGACGAGAAAAAGTAGAATTTAATGAGGCAGGAAAGATATTCAGAGTGCACCTTATGCATAGTATCAATTTAGATACGTTAGTATGTTACCAATTGCATAATTTGCATCGAACACATCTTGACAAATTTTCATCATTTAGAACTCCGAAAAGCAAAAGATACTATACAGGTAAGTTCCATAGCACATTATTATTTCAGGTAAATGAAAAGTCCATCTCCAAACACGAAGAATCGACCATTCATGAGAAATACGCTTCCACGCATATCAATAACCTATCATAACCAATTTGTGAGATTAAACGATTTTCAATTCAAAAAGTATTACAGAGCTGAAAAACGAATTCAAAAACCTTTCAAAAAAAATCAAGAATAAAACCAGATATTTCATAAGGGCAATGGGAAACGTCCACATGCATATTACGGGTACAGTAAAAAAATGGGACCCTTGTGGTACACCGAGATGCTTTGTACATTATACGTACGTCGGATCCGTGGCGATGGTGCCGCCGTCGCTGTGTTAGCATCATCAACATCATTTCCATTTTTTTCTGAATGGAATGATGGAGCAAAAAAAGATGGAAATAAAATAGAGAAACGCTTGGAGCTTGCCTCCTTCTCATAATGTTTATTCCGGTGTGTCACCATAATACCAGTTCTTGCAAGGTGCGCTGCTGTTGCTCCTATGGTTGATCATGTCGAATTTTTCGGTTTTTCCTTTTTTGGTATATTTTTACGGTACGTGACGTTATTAATAATATTTTATATGTGAAGACATTCAATAAATGGAGGGAACTATAAAATAGCAATATATTCTGTTCTGTAGTGCCATGTTCTTATGTTGGCCCGTAATTATACTTCGAGATCCTTTGATGGTTTAGTGGGTAATGCTATAAAAATTAAATTCCTATTAGATTTGCTTACATGGCTGTCTGTGAGTTTGTCTCGCTTGTAAGCGCAAAGACAATAAGTACACCAAGTAGTCAATAAGGGATCTTGTCCCATGTGCTAAAAACAAAATGGATACCAGGCATTTTTTTAGCCAAATCTAGCTATGTGAGCTTGAAAGTGGTTGATGAATTATACTCTGACAATATTTGATGATCCATCATCAGTTTCTTCTTTATCTTCAGCCTTTGTCTTGTTCATAAGCGGGGCCGACTCGTCGTGATCGGTTTCGTCACTTTATTTTATCAAATGCCGGATCTGGATCCAATCTCGAAGCTTTTAAATCCCCATCCAGCGTATCAAGCTGCTTACCATCGACTTCGATGTTCAGACCAATCTTGGTAAGTGAATTCTCGTTAGCGCAAATTACTTGACCACACCATCAAACACGCCTTTCTCGTAGTTTTTCCACGATCGGTGCAATCCCATATCGATCGCGAATATCCTCATTTGATCGAAACGTATCACGCCACTAGTACAACGCAACATCTTCGTCTTCATTACCGCAAGACGTCGTTCATTGTCTCTTATAGTCGGCCAACACTTAGAACCATAAAGAACAAGGGGACGGATGACATTGCAGTAAATTTTCGACTTGAGGCGTTCGTTGATATGTCGATCACAAAGAACACCAGTTGAAGAACGCGGAGTTCTCTATTGGCTGATAGCGTGACCCGATGTATTTAAATCGCTCACTCTGGGCAGATCACTGCCGCTGATAGTGATTGCGCCTGTTTCACGGGGATCGGTCTTGAAAAATTTAGTTTCACGACAGACAACTTTAAACAAACGATTAACTCGCCGCCCAGGCATCTGATATTTACTATGACCCTTAAGGTTGGAAACCACATTAGAAGGCCTTTTTTCAGATACTCTTTTGATATTTTTTTTTATTAGGAAGAATTATTCGGAATTCAAGCAAATTAGTACATAATATTGATCATATTCCGAGCAACTTTGGAGATTTTTTTTTTTGAAAAATTTAAGTCAAAAAAAAAATTCATTTTTCACTATTTTTAAGGTTTTGTGTAAACACAAAACCTTATTAACACAAAACCTTATTAAAATCGGTTTACAGTCTGTCTGTCTGTCCGTCCGTCTGTCTGTCTGTCCGTCACACGCATTTTTCTCGGAGACGGTTATAGCGATTGACACCAAATTTGGTAGAAAGGTGGGAACTGTGAACGCTCACGCATACAGTGAATTACATCCTTTTACGTCGAATTTAAGGGGGGTCCTCATACATGCAAAAGGGGGGTGTAAAATTTTTTTCATCAAATATAGTCATGTGGGGTATCAAATTAAAGGTCTCGATTAGTACTTTTCAAAGCCGATCTTAGTTTTGACATTCGTTGGAAGGGTGGGGAGCGCAGAGGATTGAAAGTGATCACTTCTTTAAGGGGGCCATTCTCAGAAACTACCAAACCGAAAAATCTGAAAAAAATCAGAAGGCAGCCACTATATGGTGCCTGGGCTCCGAAATACCTTCCATACCGATATCTGTTTAAATAAAGTTAATAATAGTATATTACTTCAATTTTTTGTAATTGGCTAGAAACCCCCCTTAGGTTCATCCTAGTACCATGAAATTTTGCAGTGATATAGGCTATAATATAGAGCATGATCTTATCAAGTTTGGTGGAAATCGCATTATTACTAACAAAGTTATATTACCTCAAATTTGTTGCTTCTTTGAAAATTGAAGACTATGAATGTCAATATCACCCAAAAGTGGATACTCTCAAATAATATATGAATATATTACGTGCTACGTACTAAGAAATACACAAAACCTTTCGTACCTGAAGCGTTTAGCTTCCGGTTTCCCGACTTATTTTCACTAATTACGCTTTGGTCACGCTGGTCCCAGGGCAGAAAAATTATCATTCACATGCTATCTTCCCATGGAGAAGCGTATGTTATCAATTACAGATGTAAATTTACTAATAGTATATTACCAACTTTTAGATATTTACTGAGAACCCCCCTTAAGTTCATCCTAAGTCTTCCAAATTTTGTGCCAGCATAGAGAACAATATTTCGTATACACCTGCCAAAATTTCATAGAAATCAGGCCATTAACTTATCAATTTCGTGCGAATTTACTGCATCCTAAGCCATACAAATAAGATGCTGACGTCGTAATTAACGAGAATAATTGACATTAAACTCAGAGTGTGTACTGTATGAGGTTGACTATTATCAATACAGGGGTTTCCATGATTTATTTAAATCGCTTTCTAAAAACTAGAGCGCAATGGAATTTTCAACTATGTAACACGGAGCTGTCATGTACTCGTCGCTTCCCACATCTTCTTCCTTTTTCTTCAGCCTTTGTTCCATTCCCAAGCGCGGTCCGCTCGTCATGATCGGTTTCGCCATTTTATTTTATCAAATGCCTCATCTGGATGTAATCACGAGGCTTTTAAATCCCCATCCACCGTATCAAGCCACGGTTGTTTCGGCCAATCTTAGTAAGTGAATTCTCGTTAGTACGAATTACTTGACCATACCATCGAAAACGCCTCACTCGCAATTTTTCCACGATCAGTGCAACCCCTTATCGATCACAGATATCTTCATTTGGGATGTGATCAAAACGTGTCACGCCACCAGTTCAATGCAACATCCTCGTCTCCTTTACCGCAAGATGTCACTCATAGTCTTTTATAGTCGGCTAACATTAGGAACTATAGAGAGCGACAGATGGACAACATTGCGGTATATTTTAGATTTGAGACGTACGCTGATCCGTCGATCACAAAAAACACCGGCTGTGGAATGCCACTTTATTCAGGTCGCATTATTGCGTGAAGCAAGAGAACTATCATACATTATGCTCCTGGCAAAGGGAAACACAAAATACAAAGGTATAAAAACCTCACATGTCAAGCTTCCGGTTTCCCGACATGTTTTAGATTTGAGATGTTCGTTGATACGTCGATCTCATCCAGGTTATGCTAATGCTTGACTTCATAACGTAGTTCTTCACTGACTGATAGCACTGACCCGAGATCTGGGCACGTCACCGTCACTGAGGTGGATCTTCTGACGGTGTTTCTTCGAGAGTAACCGTGCAGCGTATATTGCGTGCGTAGTTCTGCAGTTCTTTACAAACCCTACCTGATTCACGCTCATTTGAACAAACGGTTGTCAAAAATGCGTTCAAAAATCTTCATGGTATGGGACATCAACGGGATCAAATTGTAATTTGAACACTCTGCTGGAATACCTTTCTTTTTGCATATTGGAATTGTGGTGCTTTCCTGCCAGTCAGATTGTGTTCTAGCTTCCTCAATAACTCAGTTGAAGGACTCACTGAGCCACAGTGTTGGGCCCCAAATGCAATATCATCAGATCCTGTTGGCTTCCCCAATTTCATTTGTTTTATTACTCTCTCGACTTCAGCGCTGACAGGTGGAATTGGTCTAAATGTCGCTAGGAATTAGACGCGGAAGGATCCAGAACAATGTGTACAAATATTTTCAGGGTGAAATATAATATTACGCGGGGAAATGAACAGCTACTCCTCATCGTTAGTTCTTGAGTCAGGCTCTTGATTGATTCCGTTCTACATAATATTCTAGACACCTATTGCAATGGAGAATCTTTATATATGTTAAGATATGACTTACATTATTTTGTTCATAAATATTCATCTGCCAACTTGATTACCCAAAATGGGTATAACGAATAATTTTTCGGTACCGCAACTGGCAAAAAGAATGCCCAAATATACCAACATCCAGAGACAGTCACCATACCAAAGGCACCTCAGCGGCGATGTGATGCTCTTTTGGGAAAGTCACTGGATAGTTGTTCGTTGGTTACTTCCTTCATTGCACTACCTTTTCAGCTCCAAATTCTGCGCAGTTTTTCATCTTTCCATTATGGTTATATTTTCTCCTACACTTTTTCGTTTCTTTCCTCAAAATTCACCTGACATTTATATCTCCACCTTGTTCTTGCCCGTTCTCTTAGACTTATGTACCATTCAGTGCTGTAAGATCTTATAGTTGTTGCTCGTGTTTTTCTCCATCTGTTTACTTCCATTTTTTCCTGCAAACGATGAACGTTATATCACAAACAAATCGTGTACCTATTTTTAGTTGCCTGAACAATTTTTTATTTGTTGTTGCTGTTGTTACCTGTATCTCTGGCAGACCATACGACGTGAAGAACTCGAACAAATTTTTCAAACATGCAATTAATTTGAATAGCACTGTTTGTAACAGTCATATAGGAGTACATCATATTGTATTGAGTATGAGATGAGGATGGGAGCATACGTTCTGGCCTTGTCACGATTCGATACGCGGCTGGCGCAAGGCATGTATGCAGCAAGAAGAGTGACATGAGAACCTCGGATTATTGGCTAAGAAAAGTGGGTAAAAAGAGAGGACTTCGTGGGAGAAGGTTAAGTGATTACACTTAGAAGCGCCTGGATGAGCTCCGTAGTGACTGTCAGATAGGTGTTCCTAGACCCCATAGTCAAGACTCGTAGCCCGTCAACAATTGGTACCTCTATTGCATTAAATCGTCCTTAGCAGTGTTGGATCAAATTAATAACCATTTGGAATTGGAATATGGTTTCAACCGGTCTAGTTAACCAAGCAAGCATCCATCAGCTGGAGAAGGAACTTTCTGTTACTCCTTGCCCACACTGCAAGGCGCTTTTGCAACTAAATGAACTTCCATCTGTTCATTCAGAAAAATATTATTCAAGTTTTCCATAACAACTAGCAGCAAACCATAAAATTAAACTGTCATTTCATATCGTTTGCAGTTCGATAAATCCACCAAAAAGGTGGCATGTAGACACCGTACTAATCCGCTTTAATCGTGGCCTCTAGCAAAATTTGACGGAGTGACATGGTCCACCAAGTCTACCATCGAACGCGTCATATTGTGCGATCTGCATCATCTACATATACTTATATCCGTGTCTTCATATGAATATCTTATGAATCTTATTTCAAGTGCAAATCATTAGATTGAAATGCGAAAACTTGAAACAAAAAAAAGATATTTCCGAAACCGTCCATTCAAGAAGATCTAAAGATACCGACTCCGTACCCGGAATATAATTCAGTATATAACAGGAGTACATAATCATGTCTGGTGACATGACATGATATTTGAATTTTGGCGCGCGAATATAAAACGCATACTATTGTATATAAAATAAACACAGAGACAGCACACTTTAGTATTTCTATGAATGTATTAATTAAATCTCAACAAAAACCAGTACCGGCGAATAAGATACAAAGCGAACATGGCGATAATTTATTGTTGATAATTTATTTAGAAATTCAAATGAGGATGAAAATTAGATAATTAAATAGCCAAGAGGTGTATCTGAATGGAATCACACAAGAACAAGATGGCGTGAGGCTAGAAAAATATATACAGGAAAATTGTAAAAAAAGTCAAACTCTTATGTATCCATTACACTAACAGAATATGTAGGATTTACGATTAAAACTTTCTTTATTCAAGGAAGTTAAGATTCGAGTGTAGAAGTAAACATTTGGATGTTTAGAAGAAAAGGAACATAAAGGGAAGCGTTAATAAGAAAATGAAAGTTTATATTTACTTTCATTTGTTTTGAAATTCTTCGCAAAAATTTAGCTCGTACTGAAAGATAATTTGGGGACTTGCAAGGAAAAAGTGAAAGCGGCCATTTGACACTAAAAATAACGCCCTTTTCAATTTGTTTTGAATATATAAGTCAAATTTGAGTCACTCATTGATTTTTATTTTTAAACTAGCTGACCCGACAGACTTCGTACTGCTTCAATCGACAAATAAAAGACCTAAACTTTTGTATAAAATAATTTTAAAACAAACAAAACGAATCCGTATTTAATAAAAAAGCATATTGTGAAGCATTCCGTCTGCGGATTCGATCAATTTCATTATGTCGTGATTGCTGTTGTTGTGTTTGATGTACACGAACTCGTTGCATTCTAAGCCTATCTACTTCATTATCACTCACTAAATAACGCAATTCTGAGATAGCAATACGACTATTTTCTTGATCTGTCTCTCTCTGGTAGTGCGGTTAGCACGTGAGGTAGCTCTTCGCACATTTGATTGACTGCGACGACCTAAGTCAGGTCGTCTTCTCCTCGGCATCGTAAATTGTAAACAATCAAAGTGAGAAAATTTTTCGCTCACTTAGCAGTAAAGTGTCACATTCACAAAATATAAAAAAAAAGAGTACATTACCTGGAATGTCACTATCACAAAGAATTGCCAAAGTAAAGAAAGTTCTCGCGCACTCATAGATATCGTAACGCAATATCGTAATACTTCTTTCCGTGTTCTAAAGTGCAACAGGATGGATTGACATATTAGTTGGTTGTCAAATCTAATGTAAAATATTATCGTTGCGTTCAGAAATTTAATTTGTAACAAAACTTAATATCTAGTGTAGGTCTAGGTAGTCTAGTTTGGTCTTGAAATATTTATGGAAATTCAGAGAAGGTTTAAACGGTGAGAAACAAAAATACTAAAAACAGAAATTCTATTTTCCAATACAACATTTTCTGAACTGTGAAACATTTGATGTCTTTTGTCTTTTTAGAAATAAAAAATTGTCACTTGGTTGTCAAATATTTCTAGTTGCGTTAAAAAATTTGTTCGTTTCATAGCTGTAATATGAGGTCCGATGAACAGAGTGAGTGATTGAACTTTATTGAATATCAATAAAGTTCAAATTGACTCTAAATTTTATTTAGAAAAAAACGTTTATATGGGAAGAAGAAAAGTGCTGTTTTTAGGGTTTTACCGGCAATTATTCGAATTTTTCTCACCTTTTAAACCTTCCCTAGACCTCCACGGACATTTCAAAACCAAGATAAGATAAACCCGTTCAGCCATTCTCGAGTTTTAGGTAGACTAACGAACAGCATCCCTCTCGGGATGCCAGATTTCTTTAATTAGAAACTAGTACGTCATTCATGTTTTTGTATGGAATATGGCAGCCACTCTCAATACATGCCACAGACAAAGCTATCTGCCTGCAGTTTATACCGGTAAACCACGCATGTTTCTATCATCAACACAAACCCTCACAGTATAACCAGAGATTCGATTGGCGAACGTTTCTTATGCCCGGCTGCACATTTTATGCTGGTCGTTCTCTATCCGCTCCTTTATTAATGAACTTGCAATAAGCATGCCGTCCTGGTCCGACTTCATCCCAACGACAGCAATCTGCGTCAAAAACAACCCCGCCACGAGTCGACTTAGGATGATGTTGTACTACAACCTTATTATTATTTTGTTAAGGGAAAATCGCACCGCGTCCTCAAAGAACTATTGTGCACCTTTTACTGGTTATAGTGTACCTATTAATCATAGTATCTCAAGCAAGCCTATAACCGTCAGGAGTTTTAGTATGTTCCCTACTTCCAGATTTTTCAACTTTGCATCTGGTATTAAGTGTTCTCCCAGATGCCTCGATCTACTTTGGACAAGTGCCGGACACTGTCCCAGGAAGTGTATAGAGGTTTCGTCATACTCCTCATAAAACCTGCAGGCAGTGTCCATAGATATAGGTGATAGCTAAGCCGACAATGACCAGTGAGAATTCCCACTATGATTCGGAGGTTCTTTTTGGTGAGGTTTAAGCAATGCTTTGTGCGCATGGGTTCATATCCCGCAATAAGCACCTTGGTCTGCTCTATCCCTGGTAGGCCCGCCCAGTATAGTTCCCTGGACCGTTCCTCTTCATTTCTTAGTGTCATAGCCATGAAACCATTTCCGATTCCACAGAAGGGTTCTGGCCAGTGTAAAGGCGTCCCCGCTTCCTTCTTGGCTAATTCGTCCGCTGCCTCGTTGCTTTCCAACCCAGCATGGCCTGGAACCCAAAATATCCAGGCCTTGTTGGACGAGCCGAGTGTATTCAGTCTCTCAAGACATTCCCACACCAGTTTAGAGTTCACCTGGTTGGACCAAAGTGCCTTGATCACTGCTTGACTATCGGTGAGAATAATTATGTTCTTCCCCCTGTAGTTCCTTTGCAGATTAAAGGAGACACATCTGTCTATGACGTATATTTCCGCCTGGAATATACTAGTGTACCTGTCCATTGGCTCAAAGTACATTTTCCTTGGACCAATGACACCGGCACCCGCTCCCTCTGCTGTGAGGGATCCGTCAGTGTACCAAGTAATCAGTTGCCGTATGTCGCAGCCACGCTTTCCCAGTTTGCCTTGTTACTCCACTCCTGCTCTATCTGCTCTAATAAACTTAATAGTATATTACCAGCTTTTAGAAATTAACTGAAAAACTGGTCTTAAGTTCATCCTAGGAGTACCAGGCATAGAGATGGTATCGTGCATACGCATGCCAAGTTTCATGAAAATCCTACTATTAGTGTCAAAGTTATAACAGTTCAAACTTATCGTGCGAATTATGATAACAGCATCCTAAGCCATACAAATAAGATGCTGACGTCATAATTAGAGAGAATAATTGATATTCGAATGAAATATTAAAATTCCATTCATGAAGAATCTAGTTCTCCTCAACCCTTTTTTGTATCTGTTGTAGGTAAAGTTCTTCACATTTGTTAATAATATTAAATTCTGAGTGTGAAGCGTATGAGGTCGACTGTTATCAATACAGGACTTTCCATCAAATGATTCATTTAAATCGCTTTCTAGAAAATAGAGGCCAATCGAATTTTTAACTATGTGACACGGAGTTGCCAAGCATTCATCGGCCAACACTCAGAACCATAGAGGGTGGCAGGACGGACGACGAATTTTAGATTTGAGACGTTCGCTGATACACCGATCACAAAGAACACCAGTTGTGAAATGCCACTTCATCCAGGTTGTGTTAATGCGTGAAGCAATTTCATTACGCAGTTCTCCATTGGCTGATATCATTGACCTGAGATATTTAAATCGCTCAGTTCTGGGCAGGATACTACCGCTAACAGAACTGAGCGATTTAAATATCTCGAGTTAATGCCATCAGCCAATTGAAAAAGCGCGTTATGCTCCTCACATGGGGAAACACAAAACCTTTTATACCTAAAGCGCAAAGCTTCCGGTTTCCCGACTTGTCTAATAAATAAATATACAGATTGCATCTATCAATTTTGAGATGTAGCTACATCTGAGATCATCAGCTATTCCAATTTTCATGATATGTAATATACTCGAACATTTGCTACTTATTATCAAGCCTCCTGGCTACTACCTTTCAAAAGGACAATGGAATATCTACATGTTCGAAAGTAACTCCAGAAACTGGAGAAACTACAAAATTTCCATCACTTCGTAACTACTCAGCCGCAAAGGGTCCACATAAAACCTGAATTGTGGCGTGTACCTGTTTAAAAAAGTCACTGAATTCAAAACGGTTTCATAAATCCTAGTTTGAATCCTTCATTCCATAAAAAACATGTAATCAAAGAACTGTCTTTTTCATAAGCCTTTTGTACCTTATTTTCCGTTTTCACATTTCTATGATATTTTTACGATTCATAATGGAGGAGAAAAACGTTTGAAGACTAATCCTTTGACTTTTCTCGTATCATTTCGACTTTCATCTCGATTGAAAGGATCATTCTAAAAGATAAAATCGAACGAAAAGGGTCAAAGAGCATCATAAACGTCACTTGATGACTATATAAATAAATATTGTGATAATAACAATCGGATTTGTTCATATCCTTTGAACTTGTATAAAATACTTTTGTCATTATTACATCGATCTGTTCGCACATGTTCAGTAAACCGTGAAAATCTTAAAATTTATCATGGATTTATCGATTTACTGTCGTGTTTTTTGTAAGAGGGATTGTTGCAAGGTTATAAGTTAAATCTTGTCGGTTGGTCAGCTTTTTAACGATATCCATTATTTATTCTTAAACGGTTTGCCTTTTACAAAGGTTTGCTGGGCGAATTTGTTTGGTGGACTAAGGAGAAATTGGTGAAAGGATTAATTTTTGTTACAGTTCATTGTGGGGGTCAATGCAAGGAGAAAGTGAAAGCATTTATTAGTGAAGCGTAATTCAGGGAAGTGAAATATTTGGAAGAATATGGGTAGATGCGGGTATAAACATTCTCCTTTATTGATGCAGGTGAAAAGTCAGATGGATGGAAGGATATCAGTTTCACTTGAGGCAGAATTAATTTTATATTTTTTTTTCAACGTTCCAAGAATACATACTATCACTTGATGTTCAATATCAACGTCTCCATGTTGGTGTAGCAATGGTAGGATTGGAATATTCCTTAATTAAAACATGTATATATCTTCGGGTCTTCCCTCCCTCCTTATTAACTCCACCCGCCCTTCCCTTCCTCTATCCACTTTCACTTTCACACCTATGGCGCCCTCAGTTTAACCTTAATGGAAACCACTTAGATTGCACTCTTGACCTTGTCCTCTCTAACCTTCATGCCCCGTCTTGCGTTGCCCCTGATGCTCATCAACCTGCTCTCGAGTTCGATGCTCAGATATCTCGACTACACTCTCCTGTCGCTCGCAATCTACCAAGTTCAACTTTCGTAAGGCAAACTTCGAAGGTCTGAATTCCACTCTGGCGACAATCAACTGGGTTCCCCACCTCTCTCCATTTACGTGTGACCAAGCACTCAACATCTTCTATACCATTTTATCTGATCTTCTTCCCTGTTATGTCCCCTCCTCTCCTAAGTGATGATGTTCTTACCCCGTCTGGTTCACCATTGAAGGCCACAAAAAAATATGTCAAAAATTCGCTGCGAAGAAAAAGTTCCTGTCTTCTAGAATCTATGCTGACTTAGTTTTTTTTCAAATCTCTACGCTCCTCGGTTAAATCTTTAATACGTAAGTCCAGAAACGAATATTCGACTAGTATCGAAGACTCACTAAAGCGCTTTCTGGTCCCACATTAGCAACTCCCACTGTCCTGCCCAGTTATCCATCCATTAAATTCTTACCGTCCCATTTCCCTCCTCTCCTCCTGTTCCAAAATCCTGGAAAGATATGTCAGCGACTGGTTGTCCGCCCACTTTGGCCACCACATAGTGAAAGAGCAACACGGCCTTGTTAAGCGTAGGTTCACTGCCTCCAACCTGCTAGACTTTACCAACTTTGTCGCCAAATGTCTAAATTCACGGCAAGAAGTACATATCATTTACACTGATTTCACTAAAGCCTTCGACACTCTAAATCACAAGATACTTCTATCTAAACTCTGTTCTCTAAGCGTTCCCATACCACATGTTTTATGACTTTCCAACCGATCCTGCCCCGTCTCTTTTGACGGCTGCACATCCCGCTCCTTCTCCACCTCCTGGCGTCCCACAGGGTCCCACTCTGGGCCCTTTGTTTTTTTTATTTTTTATTTACGACCTTCTTCCCCTCCTTACTTGTCCTTCTTTGCTCTATGCAGACGACCTTATTGTCGCCTATGGACTATGTTTCCCTTCAATCTAACCTGTTGTTTTTTTTGGCACTTTACGTCAAACCAATTGTTTCTTCTCGGCAAAGAGATTCCACTTCCAGTATTCTCTCCATTACGGTTTAATAGGGACCTCTGCCTTGGACGAAATCGTCAGTCATTTTCTGGTTTTTTTAATTTTGAATGCTTGGGGTGCTATGGTCCAAACTAGGGATCGATGGACTATAAAACGGGGGAGTAACTTGCTCCTCATTTAGTCCGGTCCACCATCATGT
This sequence comes from Hermetia illucens, assembly GCF_905115235.1. Lineage (NCBI taxonomy): Eukaryota > Metazoa > Arthropoda > Insecta > Diptera > Stratiomyidae > Hermetia > Hermetia illucens. The sequence goes on along the minus strand of NC_051854.1, from coordinate 77,688,305 downwards.
GGATGTGGACTCAGGATCCCGCATATCCTAAACAACTACCCACCTTTAGTCAAGCTTCACAGCAACTGATTACTTGGTACACTGACGGATCCCTCACAGCAGAGGGAGCGGGTGCCGGTGTCATTGGTCCAAGGAAAATGTACTTTGAGCCAATGGGCAGGTACACTAGCATATTCCAGGCGGAAATTTACGCCATAGACAAATGTGCCTCCTTTAATCTCCAAAGGAACTACAGGGGGCAGAACATAGCTATTCTCACCGATAGCCAAGCAGCGATCAAGGCACTTTGGTCCAACCAGGTGAACTCTAAACTGGTATGGGAATGCCTTGAGAGACTGAATACACTCGGCTCGTCCAACAAGGTCTGGATACTTTGGGTTCCAGGCCATGCTGGGCTGGAAGGCAATGAGGCAGCGGATGAACTAGCCAAGAAGGGAGCAGGGATGCCTTTATACGGGCCAGAACCCTTCTGTGGAATCGGAAACGGTTTCATGGCTATGAATCTAAGAAACGAAGAAAAACGGTTGAGGGAACTATATTGGGCGGGCCTACCAGGGATGGAGCAGTCCAGGGTGCTTATTGGGGGATACGAACCCATGCGCACAAAGGATTGCTTAAACCTCACCAAAAAGAACCTCCGAATCATAGTGGGAATTCTCACTGGTCATTGTCGGCTGAACTACCACCTAGGGAAGCTAGGGATATCTACGGACACTGCCTACAGGTTCTGTGAGGAGGAGGACGAAACCTCTATGCACGTCCTGGGACAGTGTCCGGCACTTGTGCAAAGTAGGTCGATAAATCTGGGAGAACACTTAATACCAGATGCAAAGCTGAAACTTCTGGAAGTGGGGAACATACTAAAGTTCCTAACGGTTACTGGCCTGCTTGAGATACTATGATCAACAGGTACACTATAACCAGTAAAAGGGGCACAATAGTTCTTCAAGGACGCGGTGCGACTTTCCCTTAACAGAATAATAGTAATTAGTCAAGCTTAGACTAAAACAACTGGCGTTTTAGTCCAATATTCCAATAATCCAATTCGCAACCTTGTCGTGTTTTTGCGTTGTTAAAAGGAGCGTTTTTCCACCCGGCGGCACTTTTGGTCACGCTGCTTCCAGGGCAGAGGTGAGGCAGCACCTGATGAGTTGCCTCTGCCCTGGACGAAACCGTCAGTCATTTTTTGGTTTTTTTAAGCGACTCTTAGTGTTTATTTTTGAGGTCAATGAGTATAGATGTTTCTTTTCCAGCTTACACCTTTGCCACTGGTTAATTTTAGAGTCTCTTAATGGGGTTGGCTTTCTTCCTTTTCATTTTAGATATACGACGCCGATAGATGGCTTTCATTAGATAGTGGTCAGAGTCGGAATCCGTTCCTCGATATGTACGAAAATTGAGGATGCGAGAGGGCCATGTTCTTTGAAAAGTGCTTAGTAGATCTGGTTGTAAGTTCCGCGATTTGGAGATGCCCAGGCGCTTTTGTGTATGCGCACATTTCAAGATCCAAAAGAGGAGCCCAGTAACTGTTTGCCTGATAATTTCACTCGATTGTCCAGTTATATTTCGTGGTACTTCGCAAATCCAACAGCTCCACGCAAAGTGCATGGCTATATCCTCTTTTTGATGAAACTAGCCTGTAGCATTCTTAATTCACTGAAATCTACTTCCTTTCGTTGACTTCCTTTTGAGTGCCATCTATCATCTATTCTTCCTATCGTCGAAAGGTAGATTTTTATTGCTCGGAGGCATAGAGGCTTAGAGGTGTCAGCTCTACTGGGTAGTACAGTTGGCTTGGAAGTCGCTATTCGGCTACTTGAGTTCCTGTACTAAAAAGCACTTTGCCGTTACTCTGTCCTCAACTTCGGTGGTCAAAAAATTTCCAAATTCCCTTTGTAATAGCCCAAAATTATACCCCGTTTCATTACAAACGTTTGATATGTATATGCCTGCGAATTAATGACATAAAAACTAATAAAATATCTTTTTTCTTCCGCAGGTACGTTATTTCTTCTTATGATTTCATGTAAGTGGCTGTCAAAAGCAATCATAATATCGAACAATGCAAGGTAGAATAGTAAATTTCCAAATCTTAAACTGCTCATTTTCTACCTGTCAAAGAAGTTTGACATCGAGGAATTACGAAACTCGACTAAGGACATGTGTATCTGAGTTTTAACGATTGCCTTTGTCATCCGGAATGATTTTATGTTTCCATGTCTAGCAGGCATTGTCACCTACTCGTAACAGTGAGAGAGAGATTGCACAAAATGGACACTAATACTTTCTTTTCTAAAATCACAATCGTTTGATTAACATAACGTACTGCAAGTACCAATGGTATGAGATCACCAATACAGCCATACTCACTGTAGCGAATAAGGCGTTCTGGAGTAGCCAAAAGGCCATATCAAGCTTACTTTTGCCAACAACAAAAGCAGAGTCTGACAACTCCCGGACTCCCCGCAAGTCAGCAGGCATCTAAGTGAAACTTCACTGAAGTGGCCTACAAACACCTATAACAACCTGCGCTAATTACCTTGGGGTTGTGAGGAAGATCCTTCGTGCTACATTTTACAAAAATTCATATGTTTTATATCAAAGGCAGCTAAACTTGCGCTGGAATAGGCTCTAAAACCAAATTACAGCCACAACCGAGATTATGCCTGAAGGGCTGGACTTCGAAAATTACAAGGAAGTACGGAAAATAAACGGTTCGATAGCGCTGGTGTAGCCGAGGAACACCTGTCTCGAAAAACAGGATAGAAACAAACGAAAATATCAACGAACTACTCTTCCATTTTAGCCTCAACTAATAACGAGGTACGGCAGTTCCTCTCTACTTTAGCATATCCCAGTCTATTACATTTGAAATACTTTTGTACGCGAATGATTGCTAAGGAATCTTTAATGATGATTTAATGATTGGAATGCAATAATGCCGTAACGGAGGGTATCGGTTGAAATCACGCTGATGACAGAAGGATGGTCACATAAGCTTCTCACACAATAAAACACGAGGATGTGGCTAGCAAGAATTTAGATTGAGTTAGCTTTTAGGATTGCTTATAAGACTGCTTTTTATGCGTACTTATAACCAAGTTTTGTGTGCATATGTCAGGGCTCAGTCATGACAAACAGTCATTGTCGATTTATTTCAATTTGGCGACGAAAGTAAGTGTCACAGCTTTTGAGGGATGGCCTGAAATAGCTCCCGTACTGTTATTATTTGCACTGGCCACTATAAAAACGTTAAACCATGCAATGGTACACCCGGGTTGGAAAACTCAACGATGTACATGTTTTACGTCAATCAAAATCTCCATGAATCTAGCGACGATTGCCAATAGTTTTTACAGAACATAAAGGTCGATTTAGCAGCTTATGCCACCCTGCATTCAACAGTTTTCTATATGTAGAGCCGCAGCTTTCCACCACAAAAAAGTTTTTCTATATACTAGAGTCCTGTGGCTCCCTGATTCATAAACGTCAGAAGGATATCCACTGCTGCTATACAAGAAAAGGGTCAAATCCTGATTCTGTCATCGTCATCATCGAGGCCTGATTTTGGGCCTTAGCCCTCAATCGATCGATCCATCGGTCTATTACGTCCTCTAATTTCGAAATCTGAGTAGTAATACGCTGTCTTCGTCAATGGAATATGCTGAGAACTTTTGTGGTATTCCCACTAGTCCTCGGTGTTCTCTTCTCCGTTCGATCATCTTTTTAGGTATCTGAGTATCTTCCATTCACTGAACTGACCAGCCCATTGAAGTTTCATTATTTTGGAGATTGCAGGATCGTCAACTATTTCGTTCTCATTTATTCTTCTCAGGACCCCCTCTTGAAGGTATTGACCAGTTCTTTAGAAAGCCATCTACAATTTCATTGCATTCGTCGGTCGTTACATTTTGTCTGGTAGATGCAAACCAACTTTGTTTGCAGTTTTGTCGAAGACTATCAAAATCTCCTTTGCGAATGTGAAACATCGCGCCATGAAGTTTATATCGCCTGCGCCACGATTTGACAAGACATATAGGGCAACGCACCTTTTGTGTCCACAACTTTCGTATAACCTTCTCCAGTGCCAGCTTAAACAGTCGAGGAGTTATCCAACCTTCTTGCTCTATCGAGGTGCAACCTAATTATTTTCTCTAGTATTTTCCTGAAAATTTAACAGGTCATAAAAACTAGTGAGATGCTACTGTAATTTTCACATGTCATCCTGTCATTTTTTTATGGATAGGAAATACGACAATTTGCTACCACTTTTGCGGAATCCGTTCTTGATTCTAGATGAAGAGAAATCAAATTATGTAGAGTTTTCATACCCCATGGGGATTCCATCTATGTCCGGCGACTTGTTCATTTTAAAGGTTTCGTGTAAAACAAAACCTTATTCAAATCAGTTCATCGTCTGTTTGTCTGCCTATCTGTCTGTCTGTCACACGTGCAGCTCTTAGAAACGGCAGTACCGATTCGCACAAAATTTGGTGAAAAGATTGGAACTGTGAGCGCCCTTGCATGCAATGGCAGACATTGTTGTACGTAGAGCTTAAGGGGAGGGTGGCATATATGCAAATCGGAGTATAAATGTTGTTCATCGATTATAGTCAGGTCTCGGTTAGAACTTTCATAAACCGGCATTAGTTTCGACATTAACTCTGAATGGAAAAAGTGAAGGGACTGGAAAGTGCGCACTTATTTAACGGCACCATTTTCAGACAGGGTAACCGGATAGCTCAGTGGTTAGAGCAGAAGGCTGTCATTCGGAAGGTCGCGGTTCGAATATCTCTGGTGTCAACGGAATTTGTAACGTGATTTGACGCCGGATAGCAGTCGACTCAGCTGTGAATGAGTACCTGAGTCAAATCAGGGTAATAATGTCGGGTGAGCGCAATTCTGATCACATTGCCTCCTACTGTAATGCTGTAGTGTACCGTTACGGTCTTGAATGAAGTGGTCTAACACACTTCAAGGCCCTGATCCAATATGGATTGTTGCGCCAACGATTATTATTATTATTTCCAGATACCCATTATACTACGCCTAGGGCTCAAATCACCCCCCATACCGATAACCGTTTTAAAAAAGTTAATAATTCGCTATCTCTTCACTGGCTTATGCATTCGGAATATTGCCGTGGACGAAGACCGATCTGGAAAACGTCCAGCGGTGGATACAGACTACATAGTAGTCTGTAAGTCTAAATTCCGAATGCATCATCCAAAGTCTGCCGTGGAGCGCATGAACTTGTAACGTGACATCGAGAGCGTGGTTGACGTGGCGGCACAACATCATCGCCAAGTCGACTCGCCGTGCGGTTATGTTTACAGCAAAGAGCAGGCGAGCCCCTTGCATGCGGCTGTCTGTAAGGCAGACTGTGGGCTGACTTCATTTAACTTGAAGGATCGATCATTTAATCCTCTAAATGGGGTGAAGTCGAACCAAGAGCGGATCGATGAATGAAAGTCGAAGGGAATGCACGATAAACAGGCTTATCCTAGAATCATATAAGTTATAACATAGAGAGAGATATTGCTAACTTTGGTGGAAATTGCACCACTAATAACAAAGATATAACAGGTCAAAGTTGTTACTTTTGTGCAAATTTGGCAGAACCTTCCCTTTGACTTCCCTACTAAATGCATAAACGTTCCGAGTTAGGTACAAATGGTTGAAATGTCCGCTCAAATATATAAGACTTACACAAAAGCTGAAGCGTCCAGTTTCCGGTTTCCCGGATTGTTTGAATTGAATCTGACGTATTTCCACACTAGGTTGTAGTACAGAAGGTCGCAGTTGAAATCTCACTGGTGGGAGTGGAATTTGTATCATGATTTGACGTCGGATACCAGTCGACTCAGCTAACCCAAATCAAGATGATAATCTCGGGCGAGAGCAATGCTGACCACATTGCCTTCTATAGAGTACTGTAATCCTGTAGTGTACCGTTACGGTCTTGAATGAAGTGGTCTAACACACTTCAAGGCCCTGATCCAATTAGGCCAAGGATTATTATTAGTATTTCTATTTAACGCCTTAATGCCGTACTATCCATGTATGGATACTAGCTAGAAAGCTAACCTGTTGCTCTACCATTAATTGCATCTTTCTAAGAATATCTAACATCATACAGAATGTGTCTGAACATACATACATAATACGATGTAGCAATTCCATAATGAATTCAGAATTTCCGAATTGGATTGGTTCCTCAGAGTTTTCGCCTACTAGTCCTACCCAACGTTCGTTGTAGAAAAGGGATTTATGGTGGCATCACCCGAAAGTACTTCTTCGTTCAATTGGTTATTTTGAGATATGGAAAATGGTGCCCCGCCAGCTGATCCATAAAATATGCATACAAAAACACGGACAAGTACAATTTTCAAATGAGATCCCAAAGATACTCTGCCTAAAAGGAATTTTGGCAGAACGTCGAACAGAAATACCTCGCTATTCCCTTGCTTACCCTATAACTCTTTTTCTTCATCCATTTTAGAAAAGTCCTTTTCATGGTTTTGTGAAAAACAGTAAGCAATATGATTCTACTGTGAGTTTAAGGGGGTCCTTTCTTATTAATCTTTCATGCATTTCTTTGTAAAATGGCTCCTCTTTTCATTAAAAGTCCAAAATTTTCAGGGCGAAGAACTGAAATTTGTAGAGTCTCTTTCGAAAAGGATGGCAATGGCAGACTATCTTTTTTCAACAAGTTTACATCAGTTTTACCGGCCACTGAAGTAGCATGTCATAGAATCCTTCAATATACACCATAGCTCGAAACTCTCCAAAAGATAACTCTTATTTAAATTTTCCATCTAATTTGCATGGCCCAGTTCTCCTTAAATTGCAGTTTAATCTTATGTAAACAATCATGCTTTCATAAATTCTGAGTATGCACGTACTATATCTATGGCGCCCACCATAAGCACGCGGTTTAAGAACATACATTTTGTTTCACCACCCTGTCTCCTGCAAACTAAACTGAGGGTAATTCCCCAAACACCACCCACTCCACCCTATTCGGGTACCTTTCCAAAAAACGAATAAGAGGTGTTTCAAAGAGATTTAAATCCTAAAGTACCTTTGTAAATCCACTTTTTAATATAGTTTGTTTTTCTCTGTGTCAGGATAATATTTTTACGCGTGGTTGTGCGACAAAAAAAAATGGCCGAAGAGCATGCGAGGGTTGTATTCGAGCAATGTGGATATTTCATTTCGTTGAATGAGCTTCCCTTCATGTTTGCGTTGTTGATGTGAACTCTGAATGTTTTTTATTAATATTTATGTACTGCCTAGGACCACACACCCTTTGGAAGATTCCAGTCATATTACGTGGTTGTAGGGGATGAAAAGTATAGAGCGTAGTATGAAGTGTTTCCTATACATATACATAAATCATAACCGCCACTGTAGTGGTATCAACATAACACAAACTTTGCCATAACAAAAACAGGAAACAGACAAAGAAATGAGCCCCATTTGGTAAATATACGCCTATGTGTGTTTGTGTTGTACTTGCCAACAGAACGAATTGTAAACTTCATCCCTGGATAGAATATCCAAAAACAAAACACCACTGCTGCTGCCGGCTTCCTCCTTTTTTGGGAACTTCCATTATCAACGCACATAAATTCAACTTGCAAGTTGGCAACCCCACAAAGCAAACGCTGAACTGTATTGAAGCTCCTGCGATAGTACAAAATCATTTACCTCCTCCTTCCACCCCCCACCCTTATCGAGCCAAATGCCGATCCGACAGCTCTTCACCTAAAGGGATACAAGGACATCATGGCAGGGCAGGGACGAAAGGAACCCTCCGAAGACATGTTTTCGCATTTATACTTCTCCAGCGTATTGACGTTTCCATTCGGAAAGCTTTCCATTTCGTTTGGGGCTGCTATGGAAATAGTCATCCGTTTTCTATTCGCCACCCACCCAGTAGCTGGGGTTGTGAGATGACATCCCAGGGACAATGAGTTGCCAAGGGAAGCTCGAACATACGGTTTTTGCTTGTTCAAAAGGTTTGTCGTCTGTCGTTGTCTGTTTGTGACGTATGTCGCATCCATTTCTATATTCTGAACCAACGAGGTGAATAGGGTGGTTTATTCAGGGTTCAATTTGTATATATGCAGACATATATATGTAGGAAGATTTACAATGTTTCCAGAGATATCGGCGAGCACGCGCTCCATCTGGTATTTCTCCTTACAAACAAATCAGTATTTCTCAATTTCGAGTTTATGTACGAATCCATGTTTGTGTGGTAGTTTTTGGTAACTTTTTGGGGGTTTTCTGGAATACAACCAATTTTGAACCTTAGTATACCTTTAAGGGTGTACGTGAACTCTCACAGTTTTTGAGTTTGCGTATGGGTACGCATTAACAAGGTTTCCTAAAGTGCGTTTATGGGGTGATAGCTTTTCAGAATGGAATGCGTTTCCTTTCAGTGTATCGGTATCTACAGGAGTCTTGCTTAGATGTATGTACAAGTAATAACAGTATGTAAATATGTCTGTATATATTTCCCGTAATGGGTAGAAAATACCGGATTTAAGAGTGAGATTCTTCCTATGGTCCCGGGATTAGGGAAAGTTGGTTTGTTGCGGCTGACAGTGCTGAAAATTTAATAAAAAAAACACTTTAAGGGCTGCAGGAATGTTTATCTAGTGAACTAATCGCATGCTTTGTCTTTGGTTTGTTTGGCATATTTATCTTGGAGAGGCATTTACTGTTCCTTATTTTTGAGAAATTGAAAATAATATCTTTTTTTTGAAAACAAGAATCAATTTTTTGAACACAAATCAAGAAAATGGAGTATCAAAATTTAAACTGAGGTTTGGAACTAATTGGATTTAGAGCTATAAAATCAAAAGCGGTTGAGTTTAAGAATATTTTCAAGGATGAAGTAATTTCAGAGAAAAGTAATGATCATTTTCTGGGTAGCGAACTAATTTTTACCAAATTGTTTAATTGGCTGATATAGATAGTATCCAAATTACTTTTTGGACAATGTCTTCCAGGAAAGAAACCACCTGATTTCCATGCAAAATTTTCAGTCCCCAACTGACTGACCTCGACTGTACATACATATGAAGCTATATATAAGGTCGACATTAGGCTTATAAGTTGTCAATATCCTAGAAGAAACTAGAACTTTGTGATGAATGATTTGAACCATAATTTACCCTTCGGTATGGTTGGCCTCTTTCGGACAATTTTCTATTTTTGACGTAAGCGACAAACGACATCTGGGAAAGTAATGGACGGACAATAGACCAATTAAGTCATCAATTGTTAAATTTACAAAAGAGCGGCACATTTTAGCCGCTCAGGTCTTCCAGTACTTAACGGCACTTTCAACGATGATACCGACAAACAGATCGAAAAGATTGGTCGGCTCTTTTGACCTTGGCCTGCACTCTCGTCACATATAAAATCACGTATCTTAGGCTGCGCTTGTAACTTACGCTAGGATAGGTATCATAAACCAAAACATAACCGATTTCATGATACCGGAAAATGCAAACAAACCTCCATGCTTACAAATCAGCGCAAAATCTACTCTCCAATGGTCTAGGAGGATTGAATAAAATCAGTTACTGAGCCACCTGCGTAGAGCCAAACTTCTTTCTACCCAGCTTTTGTGATCGAGGAAGAGAGACTTTACGACGAATCGTCTCCTCTACTAATATCTCTTTCTACCTCAGATATAATGGAAGCACGATTTTCGAGTTTCTTACTCTTCCTTGACACTGACACTTGACACTTCCTATAAGATAAAAAGTAAAAAAACCGGGAACAGCCTGGTATTGCGTTTAGACACAAGTCCCCATTATTCAACTAATTGCGACTATTACAAAGATGAAAAGGAGAAAAACAAATTTGCCCCGAAATTGGTGAAAATCGAATCTTCTTTCTGAGATAGAAGGATCTGGATTCAATTTTCATGCTTTTTTAAAGGTTTTGTGTAAAACGAAACCTTATTAAAATCGATTTACTGTCCATCCGTCTGTTTGCCTGTTCGTCACACGCATTTTTCTCGGAGACGGTTGCAGCGATTCACACCAAATTCGGTGGAAAGGTGGAAACTATGAACGTTCACGCATACAGTCAGTTACGTCATTCTACATCGAATTTAAAGGGGGTCCCCATACATGCAAAGGGGGTGTATCAAATGAAAGGCCTCAGTTAGTACTCTCCGTTTTCACATTTGTTGAAAAGCTGGGGAGTACGGGAATTCAAAAGGGATCATTTCTTTATCGGACCTATTCTCAGAAACTACCGAACGGGAAAATCTGAAAAAAAATCAGGAGGCTGTCACTATCTGGTATCTAGGCTTTGAAATACCCTCCATATCAATATTTGTCTAAATAAAGTTAATAATAGTGAATTACTATAATTTTTAGTAATTGGCTGCAAAACCCCCCTTAAGTTCATTCTAGCAAAACGAGATTTTGCAGAAATGTAGACATAATCCTACTACTGTTACTAACAAAGTTATAATAGGTCAAAATTGTCACTTCTTTGCAAATTCAAGACGGAATGAGGATATTTTCACAGGTAGGCCATTTAATGTGGGCCCATTTGTTTCTGCAAAAAAGAAACATGAAAAAAAAACATTCTTTTTGCTGCTCATATTAAAAATCAATTATTTTAGTTCAAAAAGATTTGTTCCAGCTGTTTTTTGAAAATGTTTGCCTTTGTTCTTGATGGCCAAATGTGCTCTTTTTTTAGCATTTTCCATCGGTTTGGCCAATGTTTCAGCTGATATGCCGGCTATTTCGCCTATGTCCTGCTGAAACCAGAAGCCTTCCATGTAATTTTCTTCGATGATTGGCATGACAAAATCATGAATCATGGCCTGATAACGCTCGCCACTAATAGTAACAGAGGCTCCTTCGCCATTTTCGAAAAAGATAGGTCCGATGACCTTTTCCGCAGAAACACCACAAGAATTAATTGAGGATTTTCGGTAGCGTAGAAGAGACAGTTTTGCTTATTTAGCCCTATCATTTAACTGAAAGTGGGTCTCGTCTGATATGATGATTTTTTGCCAAAAGTCTGGTTTATTGCGAACAATTTCGACGGCCCATTTGGCATAATCAAGGCGTTTCGGATAATCAACTGTGTTTAATTTTTGTTCCAATTGAATTTTGTACAGAAACATTTTAGTTCTCATAATGCCTAACTCCTGGGAACGGCAATGACTCGATGTTCTCGGAGTCACCTCAATACTCGTACGGCTTCAATATTTTCATCAGAACGTCTTGTACGTTGTCTAGATGCGTGAGTGATATTGTTGGCAGTACCGTGGATAACAAATTTTGAGTATAAACGGTGCAAAATGCTTTTAGATGGGGCACTTTTCACTTTATTTTTTTTTACGAAATCGACGTTGATAACACAATTGAGAGCTTATTTTGAATCTAAAGCTGAATTATTTCAGCACGTTCTTTTGGAGTGTACTTCATGCTATAAATTGTCTTAGACTGACGCTTCAAACGCGGTATGTCATTAGTCAATCTGCCATTCCTGTCAAAAGTTACAGGGTTGCCAGGTGGGCCCACATTAAATGGCCTACCCTGTATTAGGTGCTATATACTAATAGGGCAAAAGCACACTTAAATGTCTTTATAAAAGAAATACACAAAACCTTTCGTACCTGAAGCGTCCAGCTTCCGGTTTTCCGGCTTTTTTTCGAAAATACTTTAAATATCTATACCTTAAAAGTGCTACCATGAGAAACAGTGGACCTTCAAATGAGGCTTTGATTCACCATTCTTGGCTTTCACCCATTCAATTAATTATTATTTTTGCCAGAAGCAAATTGGTGACCTATAGGTTGCCTCTTGATATGGGAGATTACGTCGACTGTACGCTAACTTATAGTTCAATGTACTTGTGAATAATCTGGCACTACTATATTATATTGCTCGGTAACCATGGTTTTAAAATATTCTGATAATATGATGCCGTGTTTCATTCGTCTTATATGTAATTTTCATGGAGATTGTGGAGCTTTTTTGATAATGGAATAAATTTCTAACTGCTGAACTGATGTACTAAAACAGTTTGCTATGTTGATACTAAGATAAATTCTAGGTAAAATTACATTAATTATGAGATGGTGAAATTTAGTCTTTTCCTGACGAGTATTCCTCCTACAATTCCGCTCCACTTACCCTAACAGCTCTACTGAGATTAAACAAGGGAAATCGCAGCATATTCTGGTCAAGGGATGCCAAGATTAGACAGGAGCACCGACGAACGGCGACTTAGCATCTCATAGTCATCAGAGACATGAAAAAAAAATGTGATTGAGGATTCTGGTCGCTCGATTGAGATGCCCAGAGTCAGGCATTTGAGTCATACATTTTATTCCTAACTTTCATCGTCATTTTTAAAAGAACTTGAATATTTTTAATTGACTGTGTGCTCTAAGAGTAGAATTGTATCGCTTCTTTAATATTGAGGGGAACATAAACCACCGGCAGATAAACTTCAACGTAAACTTGCCGCATATTTGAATGATTTGGTATGGTATATTTTACCTGATCCATTAATACGCTGTCAAATTAGGTGCATGATGCTCAGCAAACCGTCGACACCGACCTACAAATTTTCGATTACCGATTTACGATATTTCAGCTATCATGTATATATAAGTCTTTTGAGAAATATGACAACGATTGGTTCTCCGCTTACTTTGACCACATGATAGCTAAAGTGTAATAAACGGTAAGCATCCACTCACTGCTATCAAGTTACTAGGTTTCATTAACTTCGTGGCAAAATGTCTAAATTTTCTGTATGAAGTGCACGTTATTTGCACAGATTTCTCTACAGTTTTTCACTATGTAAATTACACGATACTTCTGTTCAAACTCGCCTCCCTTAACGTCTGATTACTTGGCTCGCCTCCTACCGCTCTAAGCTTTCTTGCAGCGTTTCCTTTTATAAATGCACATTCCGCTTATTTGCGTCTTCACCTGGTAGACCGCAAGGATCCAGTATCATTTTTGTTCTTCAGCAACCATTCTCTAGCCGCTCCGGAAGCGTTTTTTTCATACTGCGTTCCTCTCTTGACTTTGACTTCGCCCGAATTCAACTCCTTCTGCAAGTTTTGCTCCGTACTATGCAATGTTATTGGCTTGGTCTTGAAAAAGTTTAATGCAAACTTTCCCCGTATAGACTATCCTTCACTCTTTTAACCTACCTCACTTAGAACCTTCTTTGATAAGTCTACTATTTTGGATCGCTTTACCCGCCTGATGAAATGCTCCGCCTCAACTGACACCTCCGATCCTACCATTTCATATAACATGCACAAAGTAAACATGTTTTGAGTGCCTTCCGCAGAGCTCGAACTGGATTTCCACTCACTGATTCCGGGGCGAACGCAATGTTACACTACATTAAAGCTCGGTTTGCTCGACTATCCTTCTCATATCTGTAACTTCAAGCGTGTGCTAAGTTTTCTTCTCTCCCCCCCCCCCCTGCTGGGAGTAATAAATAATTAAATTATCCTTGTTTGATGAGAACAGTACATATTTTTTTACAAATAATAATTTATTGCTCATTATTATGAGTAGTAATCGGCACACTTCAAATCGGGCCTAAATTGAAAGTTATGCCGAAAAGCTGGCCTCGTGGTAACTACTGTGCGGGCCGCCCTATTATCAATTTTTATCATTGAAATTGCTATTCGAGGCTTCCAAGAAAAACTCCGAGCCCGGAGGAGTGTTCCCTTTCTACCCCCTCTCATCAAGCCTGGCCCACAACATGCAAAAGAGACATTTATTGCGAAAACCCACCTTAAGTAATGCATAATAAAAAGCACGATACTGGAAAGTTTGACGAAAATCTTGACATTTTTAACAATTTGGTTATTTTTGTGTCAATTTATAGCGGTTTTAGACCTCATAACACATAGTAACAAATTAAGGGAAAAAGGATGACATACAGAATTAAACGCCCACATATACTTATAGTTAATTGCAATATTAAGCATGTGTTGCCAGTTTTTTAGCTTCGAAATTGTAGGGTTTTTTCCGGTAATTTCCACGTTTCAATTAAATTAGGGGCTAACGAGATTAAATAAGGCCAATTTAATGTAGTAAAGAGCGCATCAGCATATTTTTTATGATTTGTTTTTATTGATTTAGTTTTACTCCACTTTAAAAAGTATCAGAAAACACCGACTATTACGCTCCTTCGAGTTTTTTTTATGGTAGTAGCTTTCTGGAACACTTTCCACTGTTCTTACACTCTCTCTCAAGCTAAAGAAGGCGGCGGTGAATGTATTCTCTGTAATGGGTTGATTTTAGATGTGGCCTGAAATTTTTGATCGCACTGAGTCTTTGAGCAGAAAAGATTGTGTATGAAACAACTTTTCCGCTTTAGTGCGCATGTGTTTTGGCGTAGACTGCACTGCCTTTCTGCCTTTTATGAGACATGAATCCAAAGGATTAAAATCACTAAATTGGCCCCATAACATGATCGAGCCTCCTCCCACTTAATACTTTCAGGTGTTAAGTGACTTCCTTTTCCAAGTCCAGGACCTTCCCAATACCGGTGTATTGCAGCAATTAATTACGGATGTATCAGACCATAAACCCGTTTTTATGGCTTTTTCGGTGACTTTCATGAAACTGGGATAACGAACTTGTTTCCCTTTTCGCTTGTAACTCTGCAAAGTATCTCGGCTCGTTTATCCTGGTCTGGGTGCTTTCTAGGCCTAACACCTGGATTGTCTCTTACAAATTAATACTTTTTCCTACGGCAGTTAAATGACTAACTCCGTACATCTTACTTATTTGCCCGGTAGGCGTCTCGATTTTCAATAACTACTCCCCTTCTTATTTTTCTCAGGAAGAGATTACATTATACTCTCCCGTTGGTACTTAATACATTACAGAAAAGAAAGAGGGCCGCTCTAGTAAAATTCAGTCAGTTAGTTTCGCCATTTGGCTCTATCGAATGCCTGATCTGGGTGCAATCTCGAGGCTTTTAAGACCCCATCCAGCGTATCAAGCCACCGTTGTTTAGGCCTGCCTTTTGGTCGTTTACCATTGACTTCGATCTTCAGACCAA
Organism: Hermetia illucens; assembly: GCF_905115235.1. Classification (NCBI taxonomy): domain Eukaryota; kingdom Metazoa; phylum Arthropoda; class Insecta; order Diptera; family Stratiomyidae; genus Hermetia; species Hermetia illucens. The sequence continues at coordinate 77,673,209 of NC_051854.1, read as the reverse complement.
TCTTGGCAAGTGAATTCTCGTTAGCACGAATTGCTTGACCATACCATCGAAGACGCCTCTCTCGCAATTTTTCCACGATCGGTGTAAACCCATAACGATCGCGGATATCCTCAGTTCGGAAGTTATTAGAAAGTGTCACACCACTAGTCCAACGCAACATCTTCGTCTCCATTACCGCAAGATAGTTATAGTTGGACGGACGACATTCCGGTAAATTTTAGATTTGAGACGTTCGTTGATACATCGATCACAAACAACACCAGTTGTGGAACGCCGCTTCATCCAGGTTGCGTTAATGCGTGAAGCAATTTCATAACGAAGTTCTCCATTGGCTGATAGCGTTGACCCGAGGTATTTAAATCGCTCAGTTCTGGACAGATCACTGCCGCTGACAGTCATTGTGCCTGTTTCATGAGGATCGGTCGTCAAAAATTCAGCTTTGTTTAGATTCAATCTGAGACCGTGTTGCATGAGGCGATCATTCCATTTTTGGACAAATTTCTCGAGATCATTTTTACTATCAGATGGTAGAAAACATCATCTGCATAAAGCAGTGTGTAGGGCACTGGACGTAGGATATCCTGTGTGACAGTTTCCATAACAAGAACAAAGGGGAGTGAGCTTCCTTGATGAACATCAACAGAGACACGAAGCGGTTTTAATACACCCGCCATATCTCGAAATTTACTTTTTGGATCGTGGTAGAGCAATTGACCCTAGCGCAGTGATAAAGCATACCAGATGAGTTCGTGTGGCACACGATCAAATGCTTTCTCTAGATCCAGAAATGCAATGTAAAGAGGGCGATGCTTCTCACAGTGTTTCTCTATGAGTAACTGCGCAGCGTGTACTGCGTTAGTAGTTCCGCAGTTTTTGACAAATCCGGTTTGATTCAAGGTTATTTAGTTAGTCTGGGCATATTAAGTAACAAATGTCGAAAATGGAAATTATCAAAGTTAAGCCTAGGAGAGAGTAGTTAGTTTTTAGGTGGGGGACATGGGAACATTTATTTTTAGTTTTCTATCTCCTTTAGGTAGTGGTAAGAGAGGTTTTTAATATAGGACACCATACTGCAGATTTTTCTGTAAATCTTACTAAAAATATGATTTAGTACGAATTCGTTGCATCACAAACCACCATTGAATGCCAATACCAGTGGATAGTTTATTATACATTGTGCTAAAGGCCTGCCTAGATAAACACTTTAGAAACCTATGCAAGTGAAACACATTTATTAAGCAATGTCATAATTGTCAATTATATACACATATGGTTCAACGCAATTAGCCAAAGTTTAACGGAATCGGTAGAGCAGTGGTTGAATCACTGAGGTTAAGCACTCTTGGGTAGGGTTGTGCTTCGTTAGGTGACCGAATAAGAACTTTATTCTCTCTTTTTTCTTAATTTATCAGTTAATTGCGAAATAGATTCATGACATTTGATATGAATATGTTTTAGGGTAACCAAACGGTCGCTAACAACATTATAATGGCCGCAATTGTCTTTGGTGAAAATCCTTCGTCTTCTTTCGTTAAGTGTTGCTAGAAGTGGTTAGTAATTATTTAGATGGGGGGAATAATGTTTTATTTTCGCAGATCTTGTAGTTAATTGCAAGGAGATGTTCAAGTCTTGACGAAAATTCAGATAAGAAGGCAAGTTGACTATTCACCTTATAATGCCTTTGAGAAGGAATTTCTATGGGAAAAGAAACAAAACCTTCTATAATTGTAGCTTGAAACTTTCGCGTTCGACTAAAATTGTCATGCAGTAGGCAAACTTCTTTTGTTAGCAAATCTCTCCTTTTATTCCGAATTGCCCCTTTCAATGTTTTTAGGGGCTCCAAATATCTTGCGCATTGACGCTGTCCTGCTGACCCAGATATTCAATAAGAATCGATGCCATGATTTTTTGATTGAAGTTCTGATTTGGGGGTGGTGGTCGTAGCTGTTGAGGCTGTTTGTGTCTGTGGGAAACTTCCAGAAATATTTTAATTCTCATTCAAAAACTCAATTGTAGTTTTTCTTTTCACACGAATGACGGCGCTTATTTGGCAGGATGTTAGGTCGACATTTTCGCAGGAGATGATCCTTAGAGCGCTTTAAGATACTAACCTTGAATTGATCTAATTTTGAAGAGAAAGAGTCAGGCTACACGGTAGTATTGCCGCCATGTGGAGAAGCCGTTCCGTACGGCCGTGACAGCCTCAGTACATGTGCTTCCTATGTTCGTTTCTGATTCTTCACGCATTCAAATAGGTTTTCATACTGTACTTTTCGAATGCATATCTTTTTACTATTCCTCCATTTATATTCTCATTACCATTATTTATACAACTAATATCCAATCAATTCATTATCATAAATGAACACCAATCGTAAAAAAGAAACTCATCCCATTTATCTCTCATATACTTTCAATCGTTGGCCATTTTCTAGTGTCCATCAAACAGAGCGTTACAACAAAAAAAACTGAACAACAATAACAAAAATTAACTCTTCAAAAATGGGAGTGTACCATAATTGTTAATTTCAATAACAATAAAAATCACCTTCGGGCAATTTTCTTTCAAACAAGAAAACACCAACCCCTCGGCCCCCACTGCCATTCGGGGCACAGTCAATTTACCTCAATCGAAAATATCAATCAAAATATTCATAATCAATCAATTCGTTTCGGATGGTCTATTGCTGGGTATTCATATTTTATGGTTCCTTTGACTATATTTCCAATGCGGACATTAGTGGGTTTATTAGGTCAGAATCCAATATGGCGACCGATAGTGAGGTTTCCCATGTGCTTGGGGCTAGTGCTAGTTTGATTTTTTTAGTGGTCACTGCATTGTTTAGTTTGATTAGGAAAAAATAAGTTTAACAAGCCGCTTAATTCTACCTTCTGTTTTATTTCTGCAATTCCCGTGACTGCTTAAGAATAGTTTTTTTCCTCGGAATAAGACCCAAGAAATTGACTCACAACACCAGTTAAAACAAATTGAATTCCAAAAGGAAAAAATAAATTCAAATCCAAACGATGTCTGTTTAAATTAATTCATGTGTCTTACCCTCCAAATCAAACTACTTCCAAACAATTTGTTATGTCACTCATTAATTATCGACCATTCTATAATGTCACAATTAGATTAACTCTTTTTGTTTTATGAAATGTTTTTTATGCTTCAGCTAGTTGTTTCCACATCTTCTAACCATATGATGATTACCTGATTGACTACACACATGAACATATTAAACGTTTTGAATTGCCCATGCATGCCATTGCTGCCGGAGTTGGTCTTCCAACAAAAACTAGCCTTCAGGGCGCTTGGTTACACGACGATGGGGAATTGAATAAATGAAGAGTGAAGCCCAGGAATGACTGGCATTTTCGGAATTCACGGAATGTCGTATGTACAAGAAAAAACAATTCCTGCTGAACGCTGCTTGGTTGGGCTTTTGTTTCTACCATTCTTGTCTCTCTGCTCCACCGTGTATAGCTGTCAAATTTTAAATGGAGGGAAAATCCCTTTCCTTCACTTCTGGAATGATTTCTGGGTTGCTCGTTCAGACTACACTCGATTGTTAAATAAAATTCGTTCAAGCTAACATGGTCAATATTGTATTGTAGCTTTGAGTTTTTTGGACAGTTTTAATTCTTCTACAGTAATTGGTGATATAAATTTTTTATATTGTCCTTCACAAGCCGATGTTCCACCCCATTTTATGCTGAGGAATTTTCACATTTCTTAACGGGACTCGTACGAAGTGAAACTTCCTGAATTGTACTTAGAGTATTTAATCCAGACCGCGATCTTTTTTATATCGAAATCGTATCTTACGCACTATTGAGTTCCTAAAACCCATATCAGTTTACACTTAATTTGAGGTCGTGTCGTCGTTGAGACTCCGGTTTACCACCAGTGGTATATGCAGACGATTCGAGTTGGTAGCCTTTTATTCCTTCTCTTTTGAATCATTCCTTCGCTCCGTTTTGATTCTTTTCATTCAAACAAAAAAAAAACCGGCAGAAACTCGTGATCGCAAATCGTCTACTCCAACGTAGAGTATTCCTCAGTTTGTAATGAATAGCGTTGTATTGTTGCTGGTAAACGTCGTCCTTAGTGTAATACGATCATGATGAGAAAAACCACAATTGTAAAATTGACAATAATATTGGTAAACATCGATATGGAAGTGATAGTACTTTTATTTGGTTTTTGCATTTCTGGAGCAAGTCAGAGAAAAGAGTACCCTCCTGCTCGGTTCCGGGATATAATGTTCAAGTTTTGAATATTGCATTCCTACAAACAAACTAATGAGCAACGCACATATGGAGGTAAAGATTTGAATTTATTATTTAAGGGGGTCATCCCGTGTGAAGGCCGTTTTTTTTTAGAAACTTTTTTTTGAAGAACAGAATAAAGACACGAACGATACGAATTTTTCACCATCGATTTCCTAATATCTTGAGCGTTCATAGTAATTTTTCCAGCCCGATCACATAGTTCGTTATTGAAATACAGAGCAATTTATACACCCATCTCCAAAAAAAGGTGTTTTCCTGCTGCCACGCTAGATGGTGCCGTGATCATCTTAACGCACAGACTTAACTACAGTCCCTAAACTAGGATTATTAAAAAATATTAAAAGCTAAATTTTTGGTGACGTATTAAATTTCTTTTTTGTGAATTTTGGTGTTTTTTCACGGCTTCTTCAATGACATGTGACTTCAATGGCATGCGACTTATCACGTGTTCAACACTACAATTTCCGAATGACTCCAAATATCAAAAAATCACTTTACCCATATATTCTACACAATATTTAGATACAATTGATGCCACAAAAAAAAATGCGATTCTGCGAATCCGACACACGGGACGACCCCCTTAATATGGGACGTTCTTTCACATAAATATTGACAATCACCCTTGCTTTAAACGTGCAAGCAACATATCACATATGATGATATTTCGGGAATCATTTGCGGCCTTCATCAGTGGCAGTTCTTCTTTTGTCTTAAACTAAACTGTCGAATACTACTAATACCGCACACGCCATTAAATTCCATGGGAAGATCAAACTTGAAATCTGTTACCTCAAATCGATGGTAGCTTGCAGAATCAAATCAAAATAAATTCATCGATGCTACCACCTGACGCGAGTCAGACGCGATTCAAACCATCTGGCCCTGTGCTGATATGTAATCAACTGATGAATATCCTTCCATTTCCAGTTTTGGATTATACACTACCTTGGAAAACCTTCAAACTGATTTCCCTATATTATTCCTTTTCTTCTTCACAATACGACTTCGTTCCTGGAATCTACCGATCAAGGAGCAATACTATCATTTAAATCGTATCAGTTTAATTAACAATTAGTCAATGACAGAAATGATACATTAGAAACATTGTTCTTTCATGGAAACAATTGTGGCCCGAAGTGACCAAAAAAGATGAAAATGCTGAAGTGGTTTTAAATTTGATGAATGAGGTCACACAGGGGAACTTATTGAAGAATTAATGGAAGAACGGGATAACACCGAAATAATTGAATCTGACATACAACCACAAACGAACGTTCATCCGAAAATACTCCAATGAGAAACAGAGCCAGAAAAACTCTTCATACCTGAAGAATGCCAATATCAATATCCTTGTTCTTAATAAAGCTGTCGCTAGAAAACCACAACAGGAACAGTCCTCAGGATATTTTAGTTCTTAGCAGTTAATTTTTTGCGCTTCCAATTTCTTGATATATTTAATTTATTTTATTATGTATTGTAGGGTATGCCTGTGAAAAAGATTTTCGGGAGCATATCTTCACCGTCAATCCTTATAACTGACGTGCGAAAATCGAACCCCAACCGAAATCTCTAGTTAAACAATCTTTGGTCATTCTATTGATCACTTTATTTCGAATGGTGCTTCAGTCTAGTTGGGCTTCGATCTTCCAATTTTGCCGTCAATTTTGAAAAATTAAACACGGATGTGATGTGTACACTGATAATTCTTTGAAAAGTGGAAAAAACTTACTTCTTTTAAGACTAAAACGATTAACCATTGTTTATTGCTGTTGTTCCCCTACTGAATTCTATTCCTTTCATTCACATCCTTAGAAAAGTTTTTCGTTAATTTCTAGTCCAACCTTCTGTGTTAACTGCATCCAACCATAATATCTACATTCCTGGTCAGCATTCGTCAAAATAGACAAGGTTTTTCTAACGACGTATTCCAAGGCGAAATTGAATAAGGACAAAAGGACATCTTCTCTATACAGTTCCACCTCTGGGCAACACTTTCAGCGACATTCCAATTTCGCATTCAATGTTTCCCATTTTTGCAGGAACCTACTTGACAATATCGATGAGTAAACTAGCTTCACTAAAAACTTCTTGGAAATCCTACGGTCGATATTATTAAGTTTAGTTATTTGCCAAACTGAAAATATTTAGTCATTTGTTGTGTCACCGACTCGGCATGCACCTTTAATCGTTTTTCAGATGCATTCGTCACATGAAAGACATACATATCAAGGGCATTTCAGTATAGTTCTGGTAACAGAGTCTAATCCCTTTCTTGAACATTAAGTGAACTACACTCTTTCGTGAAGGTTCTAGAAGTTTCTTATCAATCCACATGTCACAAATGACTTAGTGAGTTTTGCTGTAGAAAGCAATTTCGACCCCCTTTAGAAGGTCTATCAACATAGGCTTCACTTCAGGACCTAAAATAGGCGTCTATTGCATTTTCTTTTCAATATTTGATACCAGTATGGACTATTCATCTGGGTCATCTACGATATATAATATTTTTGTGCAAATGTAGAGTTCCTGTCAGAGGTTGGAAGCTGCGATGATAACAGCGAGCAATGCGTCGAAAACAAACAAAGGATGTCAGTTTCTCGGCTCTGCGCCGAAACCTATGTCAACCTTCGTTTGTTTTCAACGCTTTGCGCGCGTGTCAGTTTGCTGATTTATGGTTTTTGTCTGCGTTTCCCCGTGAAGATTTTTTGAGTACTGCTCGTAATTGGCCCTTACAAAAAAATGATCCAAATCACTCCTTGCAATCCGACGTATTCTCGCTAACTATATGCCAAGCCTTGCCATTAAGCAACGTCAATGTCATTCTTTTAATTCGGGCAGCATTGCGCTCCCAGTGGCCATAACAAACCCCCATATTACCATTGAAATTTGAATCCTAGCGCCCTAATCACTTGAGCCATCCGGATACTGGAAAAAATAAAATTTGAGGATCGCGCATGGGGAAGTTAGACTTCCAAAAGAGATATACCACCACGAGCAGACTATGCGTTTCAGATTAACACTGTTTACTGATTATGTTCTTTCTGTGTTGTTATATGGGAATACCACATGAAAAGTGACATCTACTGGTATTCGAAAACTCCCAACCTTCGTCAACACTTGTCTGCGTCATCTGATTGGGATACTCCGGCTTGATTCAATTTCGAATGAAGAGTTTCGCCGTCGAAAGTCAGTTATTCGTAGAAGTGTCAATCAACAGGCGGAAGTGACAGTGGATAGGTCGTACATTAAGGAAGGGCGAAAATATCGTTGTTGGCTGCGCCATGCATTGGAATCCACTATACCAAGATGGTCGACAGAGGAGAAATACTAGCTTCTTAGGAAGTGCCAGAGGGAGCAGATACATATTTCAATAAACCAGTTCTTTGTGAGTAATTAATACTATTTATTCTTGTTCTGCAATCGGAGTTTATGGAAGTGATATAAGGGTTTGATTAGGTTTTCAAAAACAGTAGAAGCGGTTTGCAGCCTACGTGCATCCTTGAAGATCATCGTCCACAATGACTAGCAGATTTGAAAAGGAAATTGTACTACTTTCCCACATGAAGTAAGTATTGCTTTCAAAGGAATTGATACAGAGGAGGATATCAAGCGCAGAGCTCTTCTAGAAGACAAGCGAGGGATTGGCCTAAATATGTGTCAAGCACGTTCGTTTTTTGGGAGAAAGTTTTCCATGCATTTGAAGATGGTGGTAAGGCAGACACCTTTTTAGAAATTCCACCGCATGTCGAGCTATGCTGCCTTTAGGCGGAGTCATAAAGAATTTGGTTAGAGACGTACTTCGTACCGTCTTTATTTTTAAACATGCTCGTGCCATTGTGGAGGATCTGTCTTTCTTTGAGGCGTAGCCTCTCCATGTAACGTTGAGGGACATCAGAACTGAAAGTAATCAAAGATCTAATTACCTGCTTAGAGTAGAAAGTTTTGACGTTTTGCGGGGTGGGTTTGTTGAAAGGGATGATGGACTAAAGTGACCTAAAGCCACAGTTTACACGGTTTAACGCCTTGTTGTCGTGCGAAATACTAGACAGGTTGGAGATCATTGCCTGTTGAGCAAGTCGTTTATCTAGACTTGTTCAACAGTGGGAATAGAGGTACCCTCGAGTTGATGTTAAGGGACAGTTTTTTATTATTTTCCAAACCATTTTCGGAGTCATCCTCATTCTGTTACCAGGTAAGACGATTGTCTGTCATTTTTGGGGATTAAGGCAAGTTTCTACTTGGTCAAATATGGGAAATCCTCGTCCAAATATGAATTCAGGAGGGCTCGGCCGTTTACAAGATCCTTCGTCATCACGCTTTGAAGGATTTTGACTAGGTTGTCCGCTGTGAATAAGGAGAAAAGGGTTGTAGGGAGGGCGGGACCTTGTGGAATTCGAACAGGACTATTACAAGGTGTAGATAGTTGATGCCGAACTTACGCCTGGGATTGTTGCCGGCTAAAGAAGCCAAGCATTAATTTAGGGAAGTGCGAGTAGAAGTCAAGGATGCTTTTCAGCTTCTAGACGAGTTCGTGTTGCCATGCAGAGTCGAAAGCTTTCCTTACATATCAAAAAAGCAGGCTACTGTTTGTGTTTTGCGAATCATTGCAAGCAATACATCGGTTTTTAGGATAAGAAGGGCAGGTTCAACCGAGTGACCTGTTCGGTGGGCGAACTGGAAGTCCTGGATAGGACTGTTATTATCACAGTGCTCATCGATGATTGTATTGATGGTCCGCTCGAAGATTTTAGTGGAGGTTGAAAACGGTTAGAGATTAACCTGCCGGGTGTGATTTGTGCGAACATCGAGCTCGTGGGAAAGTTGGTTACTAATGAAGGAGGACAGAAAGGGACTAAGCAATACGGAACATTTCTTCAGGATAATGGTTTGGATCTCATCAAGGCCAGACGACTTCTTGTTTTCGCTCGGCTTAATGGAAAGTCCGACCGTTTCGGATTTGGCGAACTTGATTGATGAACTCGAACCAGGGAGTCTGGTTAGGAGGGGTGGGCGCTGGAATAATCCAGTCTGGTTGTTATAAAACTTACCCTTTTCTGGAAAATTTTCAATTTTAACAATTATTCAAAGTAAATGGAGATTATATCTGAGCTCCATGGAGGTAACCGGAGTTGGGCGATATTATGTTTGTCAATCAAAATTCACCGAATGCGCTGGCATATTATTATGTTGAAGAAATCAGTCGCCAAATTTGTCAAAAAAGCGTTGCTTCTCCCTCATAACATAATGCAACCATTTCAGAACTTAAGAATCATGAATCAATTTCTTATTAATTATCCCACCTGCCAAGGAATATTCTTGATGTGCAGAACGTTCATAATCAAGAAAAGGACAAGCATCAAGCTTCAATCGAAGCTTCCCTCGAATACAGTTGTTCTATTTCCGTTGAAATTATTGAAAATCATATTCTTGGAATTCCATACCCAATTTCTAATAAAAGTACCACACAAGCGAACTAGGAAAGCCAATGGTTAATAGTGATAATCGGCGAATTCGTAAAAAATCATTGGCTGCGCTCACACCCAGCTGATCACTGACTTAATATACTTGGCCATGGCATAAGGTGTTAGCATACAATTTGTATGATTGTTGTAAATGGGTTTCTGACATTTTAAAATTTATTCGGAATTATCCATCGCACCAAGCAGCTTTTAGACCCTATTATTCAAAGCCCTTATTCCTCCAACCTACAAAGTCTGCTGGACCTCTACTCACTCCTTCCTTTTGAATAGAAGAAACTTAAATCTTAATACCGCACACTCCCTCAAGGCTATTAGAAAGTTCTTTGAGAGGGGATTGTCAAAGTTGTATACTTTGTAGAAAATTCAACTGGTCAACTAGCACCACACAAATCACTCCAAGTATCGTACCAATATTTTGACACCCTGGCTACCGATCATTACCTCTAAACGACACAATACCTTCCACTTATTTGCAAATCGTCAACATTCCCTTCAATTCAATTTTATCCTCGAACAAAGCCCTTTCTATCCCTCATGGCTACAGGATCAAACTTCCTATATTCCAGGTAATCATCCCATATCATCTCTATCACTTTTATTCACAACAATGCAAAATCAGAAAAATAACCAATCATTTATCACTTCATCTGCAATATTCCATACACACATACTTGTTACCCTCTCATCCTACCCTCCCGTTTCACAATTAGAAACAAACGGGGCTTGGTAACATTCAAGTTTCAATACATTCACCTTTTGTTCCGAAAGAAAAGACCCGAAGAAATATGTTATGAACCATATCGGTAACGCCAAGATAACCACCAACTAAACGGACGACCCCTTACCTTTCCAAATCGCTGAAAATTACGTGAAATGAAAAATCATTGAAGAGAAAAACCCCAAAAATGATTTGGCTATTGAATCTGTAAACAGAAAAGGTCACCGGCATAAAGGACAAAAGTGCCATAACAAAAGGACGAGGCGAATTTGATTCTTATAGACAGACACGTACCGAAGTGAATATTGCGGTATTAGCAGGAACGAGAGAGGATAATGTGAGAAACAAGGTTCAAGATACCAATGGGAAAATCGGTATATGTTAGAGTGTTGAAAAATAGGAAAGGTCAGCTTTTCTGCTAAGGAATATTAAAATTAAACAGTAAGGATGAGCATATTCCACCTGTTCTACTTTGGTAAAAACTAAAAAAATGGGCTATCACTCAACCAAGCCTCTTTAACAGCTTCTTCAAACAAAATCGTCCGCTCAAAACTTTTATGCAAAATTTTAATCAATTCGATTCCTCTGTTTCGTGAAAAGTGTAAAAATATTAAAGAATTCGATTACCACCTCTCCAACCGCTTCTATTTCCATCTAGATCCATTCGTAACAAAACCCTCGAACATTCAACAGTACGAAAGGAAGTGGGGAATCCCTAAGAAAACTTCCAAAGCGTGAATAATATTGTCATTCTTTTCGTTCCCTCGTTCGGTGTCTTACTACACAGTCAAAATTCAGGATGCTTTCTGAATATTATTTTGTTTGTTGTTTCTTCCCCCAAAATATTGCATCTCATTCGTATGACATCCAAGGTCTATTTCACGTCCTTTATTCCCATAATGTTACGCTTCACTCCAAGCATTCATACATACAAAAGGACAGAACCTAACACGAGGATGATCTGATCCTTTCTCATAAATATGAAATTTTCGTCACTCCATTTGCCTTTAAGTATAAATAAATTGGCCAACTTGGTACTTCAGTTTCGAAGCGAAGTGGCTCTTGTGGGCTCTTATTCCTTTTTTGTATGCATATTCGTATAACAACGAACACCACAAGAAGGACTTCAGTTGAGAAAATATTTGCAGCGAAGTGAAGGATCAGAGCAGAATCAAGAAGGTGATGTGAAGTCCTCTTGGCTTCTTTCACGTTTGTTATTACCATTTTATTGTTCAAGGAGTGGAGGAAAAGGTTCTTTGATTGGAGTTCAAAAGGTGCAAATATTTTTCAATCGGCGCAGTTGTTTGTTTTCAGGTCAAGAGATGGAGTTTTTATTGCATAGAAATTGGTGATAGGCGACTTTGGGAGAGAAAATGGGCTGACTTTTCTGAAGATGATAGAATATTGTTTTCTTTGATTTAATGGAGACTAGTTCTTTCAGTAAAAGTGGATTTCGCTTTGGAGGTGGCAAAATTCGGTTATTGGATTACTTCCGCAGTTTTGAAAAAGGACCAACTCTGCTGTAATATAAATGATCCATCTCTTTGTTGTATTTCAACTGTTCCATTCTGGAATTGGCTACCTCGATTGATGGAATAAGGAGGCAAACAATAAATTTCCAACACAAATAGAACTGTAATCAGCCATAAGGAAAGTGTCTTAATGAGGAATCATTGGTTCCTATCTATTCGAAAAGGTAAGAAATATAGAAGCGACAGATATAGACCATGAAGATAAACTTTTAAAGGGTACCTTTTCAGGGAATTTCAGCCCCAATTAAATGAAAAAAATGCCTCAGTTTAGTTTTGGTTTCCAAAGACCCTCGTATTCTTGGGGACAGAGCACCGCGAAGCTTTCTAATTTCAGAAGAAATGAATGTGCGATTGGTTCTCGCAGAGTCATTTCAGCCGTTCAAGCAGCAATATTTAATTTTCAACGCAAGTAATGGCGATTTGTTAGCTCTCATGATGATACTCCATTTCGTAGTTTTGGTTTTTACTATTTTATTCCTTGAAATCCATCTTCTTTTCAGATGAATTCCAATAGCCATTAAAATGTTGTCACTGTAAAAATGATTCTGGATATATAGACCTGGAATGACCACCCTCTAAAATCCAGCCTCCGTCTCCTCTCTGCCTTGCTCTCACAGGATGTTCTTTTCTGGAATGAGCTTGCTTTTAGACCTTGTCGCTTCTGGATCGTTCAGCTTTCCTACTCCTTGTCATCTTCAATGGCTCCTATTGCATTTTTAGCATTGCTGGAGCAGCTACAAGCCAGTTTTACTTGACTTGAATACCTCCCAAATTATACTTCCCGGCCTCGGCGCTTCATGTTTTGGATTTCTCGACTTCGCTACTTTATCCACGACATTCGGGAATTCATCCAATCAAAAAACAATGTAGATACTGTATTTAGCAAACAACATCTCATCTGAGCAAATTTGTAATATTGTGGTTGTTGTTTATTAATGTCCACCGACCCTTCCAGGACTCACCGCATTTTGGCGCTCAGACATCCCGGCTTTGCGCCGAGGTCCACCAATTCGATATCCCTTAAAGCTGTCTGGCGCGTGCGCCGATCGTCGTAGCTGTTATCGGTTGCGATTTTCAACCCTAGATAGAGGAAATTATCAACGGTCTCAAAGTTGTAGTTTCCTATCTTTATTCTTCTCGCTTGACCAGCGCGGTTTTATGTTGTTGGTTGGTTGGTTTTTGGTGCTGACATGGCCACCATATATTTTGTTTTGCCTTCATCGATGTCCAGCCCAAGATCTCGCATCAATCGCGCCTGCTCGATCTGAATGAAGGTAGTTTGTACGTCTCGGATCGTACTTCCCATGATGTCGATATAGTTAGCATAGGCCAGTAGCTGGGTGAACTTAAAGAGGATCGTACTCCTCGCATTTACATCAGCATCACGGATCACTTTCTCCAGAGCCAGGTTAAAGAGGACGCATGATAGAGCATCCCCTTGTCTTAGACCGTTGTTGAAGTCAAATGGTCTTCAGAGTGACCCTGCTACTTTTATCTGGCCTCGCACATTGGTCAGGGTCAGCCTAGTCAGTCTTATCAATTTCGTCGGGATACCGAATTCTCTCATGACCGTGTACGCTTTTACCCTGGCTATACTATAATAGACGGCTTTAAAGTCGATGAAAGGATGGTGCAACTGATCTCCATATTCCACCAGTTTTTCCATCGCTTGCCGCAAAGAGAAAATCTGCTCTGTTGCTGATGTGCCAGGAGTGAAGCTTCTTTGGTATGGACCAATGATGTTCTGGGCGTATGGGGCTATCCAGCCTAGCCAGATAAAGGAGAATATCTTATAGATAGTACTCAACAACGTGATACCTCTATAATTCCTGCACTGCATGATATCTCTCTTTTTATATATGAGACATATAATGCCTCTTGCTAGTCGTCAGGTATTGATTCGCTGTCCCACACCTTAAGCATAAGTTGATGAACCACTTGATATAATTGGTCGCCTCCATATTTAACCAATTCGGCTGTAATTCCATCGGCTCCTGGTGACTTATGATTTTTAAGCCGATAAATTGCTCGGACTGTTTCTTCTACACTTGGTGGTGGCAATATTTGTCCATCGTCGTCAATTGGCGGGACAATGTACTCAACCCATCGCTCCAATATGCCCATCCTGTCAGAAATCAGATTTCCCTCTTTGCCTCTGCAGGATGAGCAGAGACTTCTTCCTGCTAACTTGTTGGCAAAACTTGCGCGCATGGTACGGTCGCTCCCTGAACTTTTAGAGTTCACAGACTTGTTGGTTCCCCCAGGCTTCCTTTTTTCGTCTGTGAACTCGCTACTTCGCTCGACGGAGTTGGTGATAAGTCTCTGCCCGTGTTCTTTGCGGTATGCGGTATTGCGGTATGCGGTATTCTTCTGTTCCGTAGCTAGCTTAAATTCAACGTCAAACCAGCAGTGCCGACTTTTTTTGGGGCGGGGGCCAAGTATCTTTGCAGCCGTATCAATGGTAACGTTCTTCAGGTGGTTGTTGAGTTCATTTGTTGATTCTTCATATTCAAGATCTCTGTTAATTGCGGTTATTGCGGCATCCACTTTGCCTTTATAGGTGTTGCAGTAGCGTATCGCCTGAACAAGAGCTCCTTCTCTACTAGGCTCTTGAAATCCCCAAGTATGATTTTGATATCGTATCTGGGACAGGCTTGAATATTCGTTCTACTGCCTCGTGGAAGGTATCCTTCTCCGACTTTGCAGTTTTCTCTGTAGAGTCGTGAAAGTTTATGAGGCTTATATTTCTAAACTTGCCTCGCAAACGGAGAGTGCATAGCCTTTCGCTTATATTTTCAAAGTCAATAACAGCAAGTTTCATTTTTGGGCTGACTAAGAAACCTTTTCCGAGCACATGGTTTACTGGATGGCCACTATAATATATGGTTAGTTGCTCTTCTCAAGGAAACCGGTCGATGTCCATCGCATCTCTTGCAACGCTACATCAGCCTTATATTGAGCTAGCTCCTCGGCAGCATTCGGTCGGTACAGGAAGCGCACGTCCCATGAAAAGATGCGCAAATCGTTTACCCGCTGTCGCTGCGTCCGTTGTTTTGAAATCTATCCTGTCCTGTTGTGGCTTCGTAATTTTGGCCCTACCCAACCCCCAACCTGGAGGACCAGTTGGTACATTATCTCCCGTTTTTAGGCGCAGGAGACTCGCCTTTATCTTTCTCCGTCTGCAGTTTTTCATAAAGAAAGAACTCCCAGAGATCACCACGTGGAGATGGAGATAGGGTTTGGTAGTAGAGTTGGTGGTGTTGGTTGAGCAGGCGTTTCCCAGGTTTTATGTTCCATCGTGGTACCAATCCACATTTCGCCCTGGGACCTATACTACCCTTTGACTGCCCTCCTGATCCTCCTGCTTTCGTCTCTGCTAATGAGCAAGCGTCTCCCCGAACACAAGAGGTGCATATAGTGGAATGGATGCACTATTCTTAGTACTGGCAATCCTCCGCTGTTCCGGCTCATCAACATTCTTGGCATTGCAGTGATATCATCTGCTGCCTTTTAGCAAATTCAGTTTAGGTACCCTATAAAGCTAAATCTAACTTTGACGTCAATCATTATCGTCAAGCATTTGTTTCTCCAACTTCCATTTTGAAAAGAAGCCAGGATCAGCTCGCTTCTTTCCCGTCAGCGCTTTAAAGGTTTCGCTGTCTCTATCGTGGACACCTCTACTTTCTCTGAATATTTCGCAGTAACAAGCAAGGAGAAGTCATTGCCAAAATTGATAAAACAGATAATCATAATTTCTTCTATAATGGAAAGCGTTAGTGCTGATTTACACATCAGACTCCACTGCAGAGGCATCACCTTCACCCATGCCATACTAGCAGCTACAGGGGTCTCTTTTCAGCCTCCTGTAAAATCGCCTTACTTGAGATATGCGTCGGCATGTCGCGCCTGCAGTTCCCAATGGGTGTCCACTGGAGAGCAGTTGCATTCTGGGTCCATGGGCATTCCGTGTTTCTATGATCCACTGGGTAATCTAGGTGACATTTTCTATGGGCATATCATTCAAGGGTACATATATCAGCCACTAGTTTAGCGGTAAATATGGCCACTCTAAAATCCTTCAACGGTCATTCAAATAGCCAACCTGGATTTCTCCGACAGCTCTTTTAAGAGGTCGATTCTTCTCTGATCTCGATCCAGATGTCCACATGGTCACAGTGAGCATAATGTACGTTAACATGTCCGACAGATCTCCTTACTAAATAGGACATAGGTCAGGTCTATTATAGACCCCGGTTTTCCTCTTTATATCGTTACAAATTTTTAGAACAGAACACGTCTCCAGCTCAGCAGCTCGTAGTTCCGATATAGTTTGGTAATTATGACCACACCAATGTCTTTCTCGAGATCGTAAGTAAATAAGAGAGCATAAAGGAGTAAGCTTAGCGCTACCCCTCATTGGGTAAGGTTAATTGCTATCAACTTCATCTAAGATTCGCATTGAGAGCTTTCTTGTAATCTTAGTTGGTGCCTGCAATGTTCCGATGGTTGACACTCTTCATTTCTTTGCACAGTGTGCAATTTGGACCAGTTCTGCAATCTTTATTGATAAGGCGCCGGATTTAATTAACTCGGATCATACCCTGGAAAATATTGAAGAAGACAAAAGTATTTCACGTGAAAATGAGAGCTATTCACTAGTAATATGCAAAATGCTACATATCGGCAACTGTTGCACTACTCAATCCGTTCAAAGTAAGAAACATTTACACAACATTCAAGTTCCTTGACAAACCCCATTGGATCAACCCAAAACAAACATCTCCATTAACTCTCATTATATTGATTAATAGTGGTGCCAGCAGTAAAAATCACCATAAATTACAATATGCATACCTTGTACAGGAAAGAAACTTCAAGTCTCCTTTTGTGTGTCCTGGCCTGAATCGTAAGAGGAACACTCGCTATAAAACCTACAAGACGGCAATGCAATTTCATGTAGGGCAATAAAATTTCTTCAGATCGCATTCTTCATCTGAGATGCCAAACAAACACCAACGGATACTACGAATGACCATCATCCTGCTACTCATGGGCTGAAAGAGAGACAATCTTGGACCATCCAACGAACCTTTCGGGGACCCACATAATCGTCCGTAGGCACTATTTTGAAAGTTGCGGACGATCAGTGAATTCCACGCGGGGAAGAGGAGGGGGAGATTGAAAACCGAATAAAACTAAAATATATTTATGACTAATTTTAAATTATATTATGTGCATTCGGTCACATTCTTTTTTGAAGGTATGGCTGGGTCTCCAAAAAGGTGATCAATTTAAATGCCTTACATCAATAATTGTCTTTTTTTCCAGAGCGGTTATGTGTTTCGAATGTATGACGAAGGGCGAAGCAGAAAATATCTTTCTGTGAGACTGCCTCGGAAAAAAAGACTAGACAATAATTCCGAGGAATAAATTTTTGAAATAAAAACTTCCAAACAGGTAGAAATGCCGAGAAACATGTGTCTGACCGTTTTATTTTCTCTTCGGTGTTTTCTTATTTGATTAACTGAAAAGACAATATGGATATGACATGGGATCACAATCTGATAGGATTTATGCCGTCGTCATCCTGGTTAGTATCATAATCAAATAACAATTCTTCAAGCATTAAAGCACTCCGGACAGGCAACGTCGACGAAGGTGATCTCAGCATTCAAATCAGTAAATTTTGAGGATTTTGATATTCATATTCGGAATTTATATTATACTATCGAATGTTAATTAGTTGAGTTATGAATCTCGCCGTTCTCGGAGAAGAGCTTTGGCTGCATGATGCAGTTTTACAAAGATCCAAAACAGTCGGCTCAAAAGCCTGACAATATCGGACCCCATCCCCATAGACGAAATAGGAGAAAAACGCGTGCCTGGCGTCATACCAAACCCAAAGAACATGATCTTCTACATACGATAATGGCCATCTTACCTTTCAATCTGTTATTTTTCGGAATTTATGGATTGCCTGGACTATGGCTCCATTTGGACAAATTTTAACTCTTCCAAAATAATCATTATCTCCTTCTTCTCTGATAACAATCGCAAGCTCACAATCTGGCGCTTGGCTAGTTGTTATTTTGCTGCCCCCAAAAATGATGATCATTACAAGCTGGTTCTTTGTTAATCGTTGTACGACACACGTTCAGGTTTTAGAAAGAATGTGTCCCTTCTTTCTTGATGAAGCTTCGGTGGGTCCCGTGTTCGAATTGATCTGATCAATGCCGCAGATAAAAGAAAAAAATCCAAAGTTCAAAATTTATCGTTGGCGCCCAATACGACAGAAAAAAAATCTGAAACTAACGTCGTCCAACGATTATCGCTAAAGATTTGTAGGAAAATATGCTATGAGTGTGGATCTACGGCCGTTTAAATTCAAATCACTAAAGGTACAATCAGATATTGAGTTGCAGGATAGATAGTTTCTTCTTTTCGATGGCGACACTCATTTGAATTTGATTAAATGATCAAATCGGATGATAGAGGAGTTAATGACGACAGAAATTATCGACAATTAGCATGGTATTGTGTGGATGGGTTGAATTATGAATCGTAAGTCTAAATCCTTCTATTTTATTGGATAAGATGTTTGGGTGAAATATCTACCCATCTTTCAAAGCACAAGATATTTAGACTGTTGTACAACACCAGACAACTAGTACGTCTAAGGAACTGAGTACCCTTCAATCTACCATCTAAAAAGCTAATATTGGTACTGATTGAACAAAATTCGGCGTCTAAAAATACCAATAATTCCCAAATAGTTTCCGTATAAATTTTGAACCAGCTTTTTCAATAAATAGACAGGCTGCGGTCATTTATCGTAAGAAGGTTGATATCCCAAGATGCTCAAAAACAAGGCTCACTAATAAGCAAAAAATCATTGATGCTTGACTTTTTCTGTTAACTATCATATTCTAACTCCAAGATTGTTTCGCCTTAAAAGTACTCCGTTTTTTTTTAATTACCAATTTTTGGTTTGATTTTTGAGCGCCCAATGTGGGTCATTTTATTGACTCTTGATTATCTGGACAAGAAATACTTGCAGTGATTCCAACTTTCCCATGTTCAACTAGCTTAACCATCCTAACCCTCCACTCTCTTCTAATTATACTTCCTCCCGTTCCCTATCCACCTACCCGGACGTGATGTCCCCCTTGCTGATCCCAGTAGACCAGAATTTATGCTCCTCACCCAACTCCCGAATTGGATGATATAAATCAGTCGAGTTGTTCCGCGCAATCCTTTAAATTTAACTTTAGAAACGTCAATTTTATTAGCCTTAATTAACCTTGGCAACTATCAACTAAGATAACATTCTAATTGCCTTAATATGCCGTCAATGGCTTAGCACCACTACTACTCTTTAGCCTGTCAGTTCTGTTTATCACAATGATTCAGAATTCGTATGGAACTTGTAGCTGGGATGACAGTTTGCATCTTTAAACAAAGGCTGACTTTGCTCATTTTCAAGTTTAGTTTTCCTCTGTAAAATCAAGAAAAATACCTCGAAATGTATTTTTGATCAGTGTCGAGGTCACTTTGAATGAAAATTTCAAAATTTTCTGATCTTCCAAGATGGTCCTATCTTCATCAAGTTTGATGACTTCGTTGACTCTACTATTTTAAGATTTATTTGTAGTTATCTATCCTTGGTTTGCAAATTCTCATTCCCTTCTATTTTTTCGCCATCTTCCACAATCTTCCCTTGCTAGCGACAAAACATTTTTCGATGGCATGCCCTATTTAAACATTATTCTGATGGATTGCTAAGTATGTGCTTAGATAACCTACTAGTATCAGGAAGCCTCTGATAATACACGAGACATAAACATCATGAACGTATCCGTAAGGGAGCTACCCCCAAATCCTAATTTCAATACTATGTCGTTGTTATAATGATTTGCAGCTTACATCCTAAGACACCTTTCCTAATACTAGATTTAAAGCTAGGACACGCTCCCTACTTTCTCCTCCCTGCAAAGGTATTGTGCAACTGGATTATCTATTTACTGCCCTTATTACTAACTTAATCAATAAATAATTCTGATACTAAAAGAAGAATAGAAGGTGTTGGATCTTTAGATCAAATCTATTTTTGAAATCCAATTTGAAACTATTCCGAAATTTCTCCAAATCGAATGCATTTTACTTTCAACTGCAACATAACATAATATAATAGAAACCTGGGTTTGAAAAAGAAATCAACCGAAGACATTTGGGAGGCATAGTGGAGTAAGCACGGCTACATTTTCTCTACTGATTTCTAACACTGTTATTCGAATTTCTATAGGGCTTTCTGGAAAGTTCAAACTCTTCTGAGACTATCTTGATTTGACTTTCTATTGCATGATATCCCCATGAAATGACCTGCGGCTTCCTCATTATCTGTTTCTTAAAATCCAGAGTCATTTCGCAAAGGTACACGGCTCCAGAAGAAAGCCGACAGATGTCATGAGGGTAGTCGAGGAGTTTGAGGAAGGATGATATTGTCCATTGAAACCCCCGGCTCTTCCAACCAAACTAGTATGATGCGGGTTGCTTATAAAGAAAAGAAAAAGTATCGGTGACAGTATACAACCCCTCCGAAATACACCGCGTTGCGACTTCAAATTCTCAGAGGAATCAATTGGTAGGGGTTTACTCCTGAATGGCTCATAGCGCATCAACCACACTTAAGTGCTATCATTAACGGTTTTGCTGAAACATATTTCAGCTCCTTACAGGACTCCAAGGAATTTCACGTTACTCTTCAAAATAGCTTTATCCTTAGCGAATTTAAACGTCCGCCTTTCTGCTGAAACTGTATGTTATTTATGTAGACGATGGCTCCCAATGTAATATCTAAGTCAATATTTTGAGAAAAATAGCATAACCTTGGCAACTTTTGGTACGGTTATTAGTTATGTACATTGACCCTCACCAAATGGTTTATGCTCCTATTATCATGACAAATGTACCGGTAATTTTTCAATATTCAGAAAGGATAATGAGAACGAATACTTCAATTATATCTCGCCTGGATTTCCGCAAGTTTAAACCATTCCCTTTAGAGAGTATGAGAGTCCTAAATCCATAAGCACTTGATAACCAACCGGACAGATTGGGAACTTCCTTCACGACGGACCCCTCTTTTAAGGCTAAACATCCAAGTTCTGACAAGGTACAAACGACTGATACTTTCATCTAGAGCTGAGGTAACTCATCACCCTTACAAGCAAACACGAAGTGGGTGCCAATTATAACCAAATCGGTACAATTTGTCAATTTAATAACCCGGATATTATCAAGTTTATAAAAAATTAGTTCTAAGACTGTTCTTCAAGGGGGGGCCTGTTACACCCTTTTTCCGTATATTTTTGTCTGAAAGTCTATAGTAGCAGTTGGCAACCAACTAGCGTCACTTCGAAACGAACCAACCAACTCTCACTTTCTAGAGAAAATTTAGGAAATAATTGCGTAGAGGTAATTGCGTTTCCTAAATTCTCGGCACGATGTATGGAGGATGTGATGTCATTTGCGAAACATAGAGAAAAAGGGCAGAATATTTGAAAAACTCAACAGGGAGAACAGAAGCCCACAATTCACCATAGAGGCAGAGGAAAACGATAAAACTTACAGATGCTTCCATAGCACCAGGTTCCAGATACCAGCGGCCAAAAGTCAACTTTTACTAAGAAAGAGACGGTAGTCCAACCAAATGGAAAAACCGAAATATTCAGAGTCAATTGCTCAAAGTGTGCTACCGTGTAAATTGACCGAATAACATATTAAAAGACCGCTCGTGAAATAAAGACACCAACTTACCTGGGGTAAATATAGAAGTAACCAAAGACATAAGCCATACAAAAAAACTGTTCGCATATCTTCCACACAAGTTGCCCCACCGCAACGAAAGGAATACAAATCTAGGCAAAATTATTTCTGCCTTGCATAATAGCAACTAAGCATTCATAATAAGACAATTTAAAACTAAAAACATTGAACCAACCTATCTCGAAGTGCAGAAGGAAACGCATTCAGGTGGGAATTAGTTTGATCCCGAAATATGGTATTTGCCAACTTTTTTATAATTTTATTCAGCCTTGGAACACTTAAGCTTCATCGAGAAGCATCTGGTCTTCTGTTTATACGAATTTTTTTTT
Organism: Hermetia illucens; assembly: GCF_905115235.1. Taxonomy (NCBI): domain Eukaryota; kingdom Metazoa; phylum Arthropoda; class Insecta; order Diptera; family Stratiomyidae; genus Hermetia; species Hermetia illucens. The sequence continues at coordinate 77,651,026 of NC_051854.1, read as the reverse complement.
TTTTGTTGAGGATGCTGGGACTTCTGAGTCCGCACCCCCTTAGCGACGGACAGGGCCACTTGGGAAGCAACTTACTTCCTCTTTTGTAGTCACGGACTCCTCTTTCTTGGGTTAAATCCTCAAGTTTTCTAAAAAGGAAAGAATGAGTTGACTGACGAAGGACTCCCGGCATCCTCAACAAAAAAAATTCACTTCGACCTGGTTTAGGTCTGAACTTATGACGGATTTCACTTGAATATAATTCGTACCCATTAGCTATTGCCATCTGTCGTTACTTTCGGTCACATTGCTCCCCGGACAGAGTTGAGGCAGCGTCTGATGAGTTGCCTCTACCCTGGACCGTCGGTCAACTTTTTCTTTCCTTTTTAGAAAACTTGGCGATTTAACCCAAGAAAGAGGAGTCCGTGGACTACAAAAGAGAAAGTAAGTCGCCAAGTGGGTGCGAACTGAGGACTCCTAGCATCTTCAACAAAAAAAATTAAAAACTAAGGCCAGCGATGCACAGGCGGAATAGTTTCAATCGGTAAAATCATTTACACATCCATTTTTTTTATTTCATTAAGTAATATTTAGCCAGCACTTTTGAGTCAATTATTTGTGCGGTTTACTTGATACTCCGTCGAAAGTGTCCGAAAACTGACAGATTTTCTAAGGAAGATATAGAAAATTACAAAAACTTTCCAAGACTCATGGACTAAGCATATGTCACATCAGATACCTTTGAGCCACTTTTACTAGAGCGTGCCCTTATCTACCAACATGCCTATATTTTTAGGATCTGTTCATGGCTTTTATCTTATCTTATACAAAATTAAAATTTGAACTTCTTATTATCTTGAAAAAATCTGTAATGTAAATCAAAACTACTATTAAAAATCTTCCGATTCCGTTTTTCCACACTGAATGCGGCTACCAGTCGGAAAAGTCAGCATAGTGCTGCTAACGGTCAGTTCAAGTGACAGCCACATAGTGAAAATCCAGGGTTGAAAAGTGGATACCACAATGTTGCCCAACCAAGTCTGCTTGAATTAGTGCATTATCTTTGTTGTGGGTGATTTGTTATGGTCCAGTAAAAAGGTGACTCTAAGTCATATGGGACACATTACCCGACAACTTTAACCAGTTCTGGAGTAGCTCCATATATTCTAGGTTTGGCATTGTTCGTGATCAATTAGACCAAAATACAGCAAAGAGAGCTTTTAGACGGTGAATATTGGTTGGATTCTTCGCCCAGGACCCAGATTGTACGTACCGTTCTTGCGCTGGCAATGCATTTTCTGTGTATATGCAAAACTATTAATGATGAAGCTAGGATTCTTTGAAATCTGAGCTCTCCATCAATTTTCTATCACGATTTGGTTTAATGCAACATTCTATTCGGTTTGGGAATATACTGATCCAATGCCGTCTTCTCGTACACCATTAGCCAATTCATACTTTTTGAAAATGCACTTTTCGGATTCAATCCTGAAATTGTGGCCGCCTTTTGAGCCTACGTCAAATCCTAATTAGATAATTAAGTAAGAAATGAAAACAGAGATTTCTGGCGTGCTCCGATTAAACGTCTAAAAGTAATTAGCAACACCACAATTTAAATTTCTTAAAACTTGGGAAGTCCCCTTGATTGTCAGTTGACATAAATGGGGTTCTACATGAAACGGCGGAATTAATTCAAGTCACAGGTACTGGAGTTTATATCTGGAGGTCATGAAAAAATAGCAAAAATTGATGTGACTACATTTCATCCCAGACCAAATACCCTGATCCCTTAAAACAAATAATGATAGAAAGTTGATGGTCCGCTCAGATCTTTTTCAATGCATCCTGGCTCCTTATCCAGTGGTAAAAGTTTATATAAAACTTCATAGGAAAATATTGAAAAAAGTCGGAATTTGAAATGGAAAATTCTGAAATTGATTTGGGAAAGTTTGAAGTCAATTTGAAAATGAAATGAAATTACTTTGAAAAATTCTGAATTTGGTTTGGAAAAATCTGAATAAAACTTGCGAAACTTAGATATTATGTTCTGTGACTATAAATCCCAATTTTCAAATCTTTCTCCCGACCACAAAGGCGTTTAAATGTGAATACCTCATTAGGTAGGTCAACTATCATTTAAAAAGATAAATCCAGTCCCGAACTGGGAAAAACTCTCACTCGACTATTCATTAAAAACACAGGTTAGACACAGATTTTAATCCTACTGGTAGATGCTTTCTCAGTTCTTCAGCAAACCTTTCAAAATTCATTTCGTTTTTTTCATTTCAAACTTTGGAAATTTTCCAAATTGAATTCTACAAAGTTTCTTATGATTTAGGATTGCAACAAATACTGCAAGCAGGCTAGACAAAGCATTCTCCAAACTTCGTCGTAAGGAATCCCTTTAAAACGCATCTTTGTGGTGTGAATAAAATTGTTTCTCCAAATCCGGTTTCTTCCAATCCAAACAGAATATAAAAAGACCTTATGATTTGCTCATATTCACCTTCATCAAACCTTATTTTGATGGTGGTATCACCGCGGAAATTCAAAGAGCCTACGACATACATACCAATAAAATCAACTCACGTGTATATCCTTAAATTATAAAATCACAAGCCCTGTTTTTCTCTTTTCCATGTGCCTATCATACCTTCCAAGCCTTCCATTGAGAAAATCGATATTTCCCTAAAAAACCCAGACTTCCTGAAAATTCCAAAAAAAAAACATCAAATATGTACGCATTCCAACTAAAAATTATCTTAAATCACTTTTAAAAAATTTCCAAAACCCAACAATGCTTCTAATCTTAGAATGCAGCACGTATAAATTTGCGCCTTTGTTAAATTTATTTCCTATCTCCTGTTCCCTGCTAGACCTTGTGCGAAACAAAAGGCCACTATCCAGGCATCTTCTGTACAATACAAGCCAGAAAGACGACCTAAGATAGATGATTTATGATCTCAGATAGAATGCACATTTGAATGGTAGTCGAGGTCCTAAATGTGCCAAACACATTTAAAGCCATGACTTGGGAGGGTTCCCGCTGAAATGACACGGTCTTTGATTGTCCCTCAATAAAATAGTAACAACATGTCGCTGAAAAATCATAAAAATGGTGTGGAATTAACATTAGCATCAATAAAATCATAAAAATTCAAATTGACTGACATTGAGAGTTTTCAACACAATTGATTCATGGCAAAGTAAAAAAGTCAAAGAATAGGAATCCGAAAACAATGCATTTGATAGTTTTAACTTTACAGAGAATGGAGTTAGTTGTAAAAGACAGTAAAATTTAGAGTCTTTGACGTAGGCAAGGTCATAAGTCATATTTCATTTTAGTCTAACAAAACCCTTTTCGATTTTTTATATATTTTCAGGTGAAAAACCATTCAAATGTGAACATGAAGGTTGTGATCGACGATTTGCGAATTCCTCTGATCGAAAGAAACATTCACATGTGCACACTTCAGATAAACCTTATAACTGTCGAGTGAATGGCTGTGACAAATCTTACACTCATCCGTCGTCCCTGAGGAAACATATGAAGGTAAGTTTGGGATACTTTATTTGTACGCTTTTCAGGTTATCTTCAATGTCCCCCTCCCCCTCCTTTTTAAGTCATATATTGTCGGCTGGAGTTTGATTGAAATTATTGCTATATTGACGCTTGAAAGTCGCAACGGACTGTGAGCCGGACTGATATCTTGACACCACCTAGTTTAAAATCTTTCTCAAAAAGGATCACGACCATCTCCAACGATGAATACATAAAGTATCGCAAAAGAGCCTCGGGAATGTAGAGCACCAGTCTAGTGTTACGACCCTCTGTGCTTATGAAAAATAAAACCCTTGGTCTTAATATTTCTTGATCTGCAAAAGCCCCCAAAAACCCTTATAGCAAAAGGATTTAGGAGCCCAAAAAATTGTCATCAACTTGAATCACGTTTCTAATATATTTATCGACTAAACCTATTCACTCCCAATTTTTTTAAGGCCATTCGTTCTATTTTCCTATTCTTCTCTGGGTTTTAGCATTTTGGACCATAAACATGGCATGCCCTCTGGGGATTGACCTTGTTAGATAGGGCCACCCTCCTCCTGTGTTCATCTAAGAGCAAGACACTGCTGCAGTTGTGTGCTATGGACGATGGTCAGAAACGGCATTATATGGATTAAAATAATCTCTGAACTGAAGATATATGGACGGCGGTTACTTCCATTACTCGATGACTTGAATAAGTCGGCGATATTTAAGCAGTTACAAGCTCCAAAAGCAAACTCACACCAAAAGTATCAGACCATATACTAAAAGTCTGTATCAACTCTGATCCAAAGTGAAGAACATTTAGACACTTCAATCAATTTTAGGGTATCGTGTATCATCATCAACGGTGCAACAACCGGTATCCGGTCTAGATCTGCCTTAGTAAGGAACTCCAGACATCCCCGTTTTCCGCCCAGGTCCACCAATTCAATTTCTCTAAAAGCTGTCCAGTGTTCTAATCTATGCCAACGTTCCATCTCAGGCAGGGTCTGCCTCATCCTCCCTTTCTACCATAGATATTGCCCTTATAGACTTTCCGGGCTGGATCATCCTTATCCATACGGATTAAGTGACCCGCCCCCCCGTAACCTACTGGGCCGGATTTTATCCACAACCATACGGTCATGATATCGCTCATAGATTTCGTCATTATGTAGACTACGGCATCGTCCATCCTCATGTAGAGAGCCAAACATTTTTCGGAAGATTCTTATCTCGAACGCGGACAAGAGTTCGTAATTTTTCTTGCTAAGAACTCAAATCTGCGACGAATCGATGAGAACTGGGAAAATCATTGTCTTGTACAGTAAGAGCGTTGACGTTGGTAACACGCTTCGAGCTAAACAGTTTTTGTCAGCTGAAATAGGCTCTGTTGGCTGACAACAACCATACGCGGATTTCATCGTCGTACCTGTTATCGGTTATGATTTTCGACCTTAGATAAGAGAAATTATCAATGGTCTCAAAGTTGTAGTCTCCTATCTTTATTCTTCCCGTTTGACCAGTGCGGTTTGACGTTGTTGGTTGGCTGGTTTTTGGTGCTGACGTTACCACCATATATTTTGCCTTGCCTTCATTGATGTGCCGCCCAAGACCTCGCCCCAATCGCCGCCTGCTCGGTCTAGATGAAGGCAGTTTGTACGTCTCGGGTCGTTTTTCCCATGATATTGACATCGTCACCATTGTCAGCAGAACCGTACCCCTCGCATTTACCTCAGCATCATGGATCACTTTCTCCAGGGCCAGGTTAAAGAGGACGCATGATAAGTCATCCCCTTGTCTTAGGCCGTTGTTGATGTTGAATGATCTCGGGAGTGAACCTGCTGCTTTTATCTGGCCTCGCACATTGGTCAGGGTCAGCCTAGTCAGTCTCATCAATTTCGTCGGGATATCGAATTCGCCCATGGCCTGGCCATACCCTGGCTATGCTACCATAGGCGGCTTTAAAGTCAATGAAAAGATGGTGCAACTGATGTCCATATTGCAACAGTTTTGCATCGCTTGCCACAGAGTTCTCTCTGTTACTGATTTGCCTGGAGTGAGGCCTCTTTGGTATGCGCCAATGGTTGTTCAGTAGTTTATCAAAGTACTCAACCCATCGCTGCAATATGCCCCATCTGTCGGAAATCAGATTTCCCTCTTTGTCCCGGCCGGATGAACATCGAGGTGTGTAAGGATTTATCCTGCTGATTTGTTGGTAAAACTTCCGCCTTCTGTGCCTGGTGCGGTTGCTCCCTGTACTTTTCGAATTTGCAGACCTATTGGTTCTCTCCTTTCCTTTTTCCGTCGGTGAAGTCACTTCTCCGTTCGCCGGAGTTTGCGATAAGTCTCTGCGCGTCTTGGAGAATGTAACATTACTCGGTATGCGGCATTCTTCCGTTCTGTTACCAGCTGACATTCATCGTCAAGCCGTTTCCATCCTTTTTGCGGCCGGCCAAGTATGTTTGTGGCCGTATTTATGATAACGTTCTTCGGGTGATTGTGAAGATCATTTGTTACTGCGGCATCCATTTCCCTCTTATAGGTGTTGCGGAGGGTTGTGTTGGATGGCTTCAGTGTTTACTCTCACCTGATTGTCAGAGGAGTTTCTGGGTGGTGTTATTATAGTATGCCAACGAGATAGTCATCCGAGTCTATATTGGCCCCCCTGTATGTTTTAACATTCATCAAGGCTGAGAGGTGGCGGCGTTCGATCAACACGTGGTCAATTTGGTTGAAAGTGATCCCTTCTGGAGAGGCCCATGTATGTTTGTGGACCGCTTTCCGCGCAAACCAGGTACTTCCAACAATCATTTCGTGTGACCCTGCTAATTGAATAATCCGCAGTCCATTATCATTTGTATTTTGGTGTAAGCGAACGTATCGCCTGAATACGGGCACCTTCCCTACTTGGCTGTTAAAATCCCCAAGTATGATTTTGATATCATATCTGGGACAGGCTTCGAGGGTTCGTTCTACTGCCTCGTAGAAGGTATCCTTCTCCGACTCTACAGTCTCCTCTGTGGGGGCGTGAACGTTAATGAGGCTTATATTTCTAAACTTGCAAGCGCAGAGTGTATAGCCGTTCGCTTATGTTTTCAAAGCCGATAACAGCAGGTTTCATTTTTTGGCTGATTAAGAAGCCTACTCCGAGCACATGGTTTACTGAATGACCACTATAATATATGGTCTAGTTACTCTTCTCCAAGAAACCGGTCCCTGTCCAACGCATCTCCTGCAAACGCTGTTACATCAGCCATATATTGGGACAGGGTCTGGGCTAGCTGCTTGGCAGCTCCATCTCTGTGCAGACTGCGTACGTTCATTAAGAAAATGCGCAAATCATTATTCCTTTGTCATTGCCGGGTTCTTCGTTGTGTTATCCGACCAGTCCGATGCTCCTGTTGTGGCTTCGTAACAAGTTGTTTTCCGTGTAGGGTTGTCAGCCCTACCCATCCCCCAACCTGGAGAACCAGGAGATAGTGTTTGGTAGTAAAGCTGTTGGTGTTGGTTCAGCAAGCTTTTCCCAGGTTTTATGATCCATCGTGGGTACCAATCCACGTTTCGCCCTGGGATCTATATTACTCTTTGACCACTTTTGGCTGAATTTGGCCAGCTAACCGAACTATCGTTATTTTGAATTGTTGATTAATTTACCATCAACATTTCAATATTTGACTTTACATGATGTTTAAACTTCATTCATTCAATTTCAACACAAACTTTTAAAACAAGTCCAGATTTAAGATATCCTTTAACATTGAAATTTCCTTTCTTTCACAGGTTCACGGCAGTCTGGATGAGAAATCACCATCCCACGCTTACGATAGCGACGGTGAGGAGTCAAGTTCATCGAGTATAGTTACAGGCGGTGCACAAACACCCCCCAATAGTCGACTGACCAGCGAAGGAATGAAATCATCCCCACTCTCAATAAAATCCGAATCGGGTCATCATCACCATCACGGCGCGCATCATACACTTGGTAGTAGTTCAAAGTCACCCTCACTATTAGTTGCACCCACTTCATACCTGCCACCACCACTCGGTCCACCCTCACTCTCAGCATCCGCGCATCACCCGTCATCTTCCGGTGTCCCGTCCGCTGCAGTATCCCCTGGAAGTACAACAACAAACACGACTACAATGTTAGTGACCGGTCATCATAATCATCACTTACTTTATCATCCGTCGCAGCATCACCCCAGCTCGGAATGGTATCATACAGCAGCCCCGCCTGCAGGTGATTCAATGAATCACCACCTGAATCATTTCGGGCATCACCATCATTTGATGCATCACGGCGCTGCAACGGCGTATTGAAGTTAGGCTTTAGTTTAGGTTTTCTTTGTTAAATTAATTGCAATTTCGTAGCTTGTTGAAACTAACCTGTTATTAATATTATGGTTTTGAACTGAATAGTATCTGATTCAGTAGGAAAATGAGTATAACTGCGTGTAAGTCGTTCCTTGTCAATCTGAAGTCGCTGCTTCTAGACATCTATTGATCTATGTATATATTTATTTACCGCCAAATCTAACAATCTATTTTAATCAGTTTACTTCAAACTATCGAAATATGTAGCTTTCCTTCCGGAGTATTAAAATAAATAACGCGAAATAGCAAGTAATCCTTTCCAATGGCATATTCCACTATCCACTATCATTTCCACCTTCAGCGCTTATCACACCATCCAACGTTTAACATAGCCAAATTGTGCCTGTGCTTGACTCATTCTCTCACGTGAAACTTCACAAGATACTACCGAATATCTGAAACTGTGGCGAAAAAGATACTTAACAAGAAAGAACTCGAATAGTTGTTACAAACGCTAGGTAAACAAAAGATATCCTGCAGAACAAATGTAAATGTATACTTGTAAAAATACGCATACGAAGATTTATACTATTATCTAAAAATTAGAAACTTCTGAAATTCAAAACAAATTTCAACGAGAATTGTGGAGAAAACTCTGTATAAACTGCCTGTCCTTCAATTTTCCACTGTGTCGGTTTGTTTTGAATGTAGTTTATTAGTTTGGCAGATACTTTTGCTAAATAATGTGTATAGATTGCGAAAATTAAACTGCGAAATGTAAAATGTTAGAAGAAACTGAAAATAATCGTAAAATAGCGAAAATAAAAAAGTGAATATTATTTAATTTATTTTAAAAGAAAAACAAAGTTCTTTATATATTTACACAGCTTATGTACTGTAATTACTTGTATAATTATTATTTGTAAAAAACTATGTATAGAGATAAATATAAAATAAAAACACAGAAATTAAGTGTGATAATGGAAATAAAAATTATACTGAAAATGGAAATGCCTGAGTTCTCATTTATTTGATGAAATTATCTACAATATTGTTTCATGTTCCACTCCTTTGATAACAGAGAGTTGCTTCTTTTTCAATTTCAAAGATTTGGATTGTAGAAACCCGTCAACAGTTGAGTGCTTATTACAAGATTATCTGTTAAGGGGGTCATCCCGTGTGGAGTCGGAGGTCGAGTGAAAACTTTCCTAAGGTCGCTTTTTTCACTTTTTTATGACGAACTGGATAAAGGTACAAATACGAATTTTTCACCATATGTCTACTAATACCTTCAGCATGCGTAATAATTTTTCCAGCACGATAACATTGTGCGTTATTGAAATACAGAGCAACTTATACACCCATCTTCAGAAAAGGTATTTTTCTTCTGGTGTTTTATTAAACTTTTTTTGTGAATTTTGGTGTTTTTTTAAGGTTTGTTTAATGAATAAAAAAAAAACTACCAAATGAATCGCAATTATCCTAATTTGCGGACCGTAGAAATATGTTCTGAATCCTGAAAATTTCAAAAAATTTCGGTGGATAGTTTTTTGGCTACAGTGGTAGCCGGTTTTCATAATCCAGTTTCGAGAATAATATAATAATAAGTAGAATGCGATTGTTAGCCATAAAACCTTAACTGACCATTGATTTGCTACACCTAGCCCATAAACCTTAAGTTCCTTGAAGAAGCACATTTAAAGCCTTGGCTTCGATTCTTATGATTTTAACGAAGTAATTCGAACGTAATTTGGACCGATAAATACGTGCTTTATTACCGAGATCGACATAAACCAGGCATGTCGCATTTTATTGTTTAACACTGTAATTTCCAAACGACTCCGAATATCAAAAAATCACTTTGCCCATATATTCTACACTATATCTAGATACAATTGATGCCAGAAAAAAAAAACAAGTCGGGAAACCGGAAGCTAGACGCTTCAGGTATGAAAGGTTTTGTGTATTTTTTCTATAAAGAGATTTGAGTGAACATTTGTCCCATTAGTATGCATAACTTAAGGGGGGTTTTCCTGCAAATTACTAAACATTATAGTAATGTGCTACTATTAATTTTATTTAAACAGGTATCGGTATGGAGGGTATTTCGAAGCATAGGCATCATACAGTGCAACATCTTGCTTTTTTTCAAATTTTTTGGTTAAGTAGTTTCTGAGAATGGGTCCATTAAAGAAATGATCACTTTCAACCCCCGCACACCCCACCTTTCCAACAAATGTCAAAACTAAGACCGGCTTCGAAAAGTACTAACTAAGACCTTTAATTTGATACCCCACATGACTATATTTGATGAAAAAAAAATTACACCCCCTTCTGCATGTATGGGGAGCCCCCCTTAAATTCGACGTAAAAGGATGTAACTCACTATAGGCGTGAGAATTCACAGTTCCCACCTTTGTATCAAATTTTGTGTCAATCGCTACAAAATGGGTGTGACAGAGAGACAGACTGACAGACCGATTTCAATAAGGTTTTGTGTTTACACAATACGACATTTGAGTGTTAGTTTGTTCCATTAGTACGTGAGAGTATCCACTTTCTGGTGATATTGACATTGAAAATTTTGAATTTCCCACATGACTATGTTTAGTGGAGAAAAACGTACACTCCCCTTATGCATGTACCTCCCCTTAAATTCGACGTAACAGGATGTAACTTACTATATGCGTGAACGCTCACAGTTCGCACCTTTCCACAAAATTTGGTGTCAATCGCTGCTACAATCTGCGAGAAAAATTCGTGCGATGGACAAACAGACAGACCTGTGAGGAATGGCCAGACCTCCCAGCAGGCGCGACCCCAGCTGGCGGAATGTTGCATACCTATTGATGTGTAAATATGTGTTCATGCACTTTTCTCCTCTGACTCTGCATGGGCTAGTGTGTGCTCATCTCTGGTGTGTGGACCAAAATGGCTATGGGAAGGGTTCCCAGAAAATAAAATCAACATGGAAGATGAGAGAAAGAGGAAACTTACGGTGTAGGGGCTCGGAACCCCAGTACCGGCGGCTTTTGGGAGTGAGCAAGCAGGCTCCCGGTCATCGTGGCCACGTTGGCATAAAATGTTAAAAGTGATTTGGATCTGGAGAAGGAGGTGTTCAAGCGAAGTACGACCTTACCGAGAACACCAATAACAAGAGCAAACAAAGACGAACTGAAGGCAGATTTTTGGACGACAAAAACCGTGACAATACCCACCGCATATGGTGAAGATGCGCGACAGCAGAAGGTGCTCCAGGAACAAGGAAGGGATACATTCAAAAGAAGCTCGGATAAAGTACAGGCAAGATCAATAAACGCCAAAAGTGAAGGAGCTTATAAAAGGAGTAACCCTGTCGGGACTTATAGGGATCAGAGTCCCGATCCGGAGGAATTACGCTTCACCCAGCCTGGGACAAAAATAGTTGAGCAGTCCGAGTTTATCAAGCACAAGCACAACGTGCTCCCCAGTAGAAGTCCAAACTACTGGTGGAATGATGAACTGACCGGCCTTCGGGGGGGAGTGCTTATAGAATCGTGATGAGGCCGTTCACCTCCGTAGATCGCGTGTCTCACCCTCTTGCTGAAAATCATCCTGAGGTTATTCCCCCAGCAAGAGGAAAATACCGATGCATTCCAACCAGCTCTAAATTTGACGGCAGTTCCCCCAGTCACCAGAGACGAGCTACTGGAGATCTGTGGTAGAATAGGAGACAATAGAGCGCCGCGCGTGGGCCGAGTACCGGATTTTATCCACAACCTGACGGTCATGGTATCGCTCATTGATTTCGTCGTTATGTAGGCTACGGAATCGTCCATCCTCATGTAAGGGACCAAAAATTCTTCGGGGGATTCTACTCTCGAACGCAACCAACAGTTCGCAAACCCAAGTCTTTGAGAAATATATGAGGACTGACAAAATCATTGCCTTGTACAATAAGAGCTTTGACCCTATGGTGAGACGTTTCGAGTGGAACAGTTAAAAAAACTGCTGAAATAGGCTTTGTTGGTAGCCAACAACTGTGTGCGGATTTCATCGTCGTAGTTGTTATCGGTCGTAATTTTCGACACAAGATAGGAGAAGGAGACCGATAGATATCAAAGTTGTAGTCTCCTACCTTTATTCTTCCCGTTTGATCAGTGCGGTTTTATGTTCTTGGTTGGTTGGTTTTCGGTGCCGACGTTACCACCATATATTTTGTCTTGCCTTCATTGATGTGCAGCCCAAGATCTCGCCGGGATCGCCGCCTGCTCGATCTGGATGAAGGCAGTATGTACGTCTCGGGTCGTTCTTCCCATTATGTCGGTACCATAAAGAGAATCGTACTCCTTGCATTTACCTCAGCATCTTTAAGCTATGGGAGCAACCGTATCGGCTGAATGCGGGCTCCTTCCCTACTTGGCTCTTAAAATCCCCAATTATGATTTTGATATCATATCTGGGACAGGCTCCGAAGGTTCGTTCTATTGCCTCCTAGAAGGTATCCTTCTTCGACTATGCAGGCTACTCTGTAGGGGCGTGAACGTTAATGAGGCTTATATTTCTAAATTTGCCTCACAAGCGTAGAGTGCATGCTTATGTTTTCAAAGCCGATAACAGCAGGTTTCATTTTTTTGCTGACTAAGAAACCTACTCCGAGCACATGGTTTACTGGATGGCCACTATAATATATGGTGTAGCGACTCTTCTCCAGGAAACCGGTCCCTGTCCAACGCATCTCCTGTGACGCTGTTACATCAGCCCTATATTGGGACAGGGTATCGGCTAGTTGCTTGGGAGTTCCATCTCTGTACAGGGAGCGGACGTTCCATGAGAAAATGCGCAAATCGTTATTCCTTTTTCGTTGTCGGGTTCGTCGATGTGTTATCAGTTCAGTCCGAGGCTCCTGTTGCGGATTTATAACAAGTTGTTTTCCGTGTAGGGTTGTCAGCCCTACCCAACCCCCAACCTGGACGACCAGTTAGTACGATTTGTTCCGATTTTAGGCGCGGGAGAGTCGCACACATCCTTTTCCATCTGAAGTTTTTTATAAAGAAAGAACTCCAAGCGATCATCACGTGGAGGTGGAGATAGGGTTTGGTAGTAAAAGCGTTAGTGTTTGTTCAGCATAGGTTTCCCAGGTTTTATGCTCCATCCTGGGTACCAAACTACGTTTCGCCCTTGGACCTATACTACCCTTTGACCACTGTTGGCATGCTGCATTTTAATTTGACTAACTCTTATGTTTGTGGCCATAAGTGCAGTCTAATATGAAAACCCGCGCTAACTGAAAATTCTGCTGGGTCAGTGTGGATCTCAGCTTGTCGTCACCTTCCGCCAAAAGTTTCGCTTTCTTGCATCCAATTTCTCTAAATATCGCCACACTTGGTGGTTCATCATCTCCTCATTCCCAAGAGACTTCCCAAGAGACCTTCTTCCTCAGTGCCTTTCATTTTCGTCGTCTAGAAGCCGTCCCAGGTTGACGGAGTCCGTCTTTCTTGGTACAGATGGAGAAGTAGGTTCTGACAGGCAAGCCTGTAGTCCCCTCTCCGTTGCGACAAAAGCTTCTTTCTGCCGAGCTTTCCTCTCCCGTATTTTAGTAGAGTTAGGCAACAGTGTCACCGACAGGCCAGCCGCAGTGAGGTTTCCAGTTCTTCTCATTAAGGGACTCGCTGTATTCTCCTTTTTGGCTAACCGCGCCGTAGACACCGGGTGTAAGTTTTCCATTGAAGTGAAGAGCCTGTCTTCCACAGATCCGTGCCTAGGCCACGATTTCATTTCTCAAAGTCGCGGGTGGACCTCTTACCACTTGGAGAATTGCAATCCTTTGTTACCATGTTCATGTGCTTTTGGACACCTTTAATGTATTAGTAAACTACCACAAGCTTCCCCACCACGACAAGGTGATATCCGAGGAGTAGACTGGCCATAGTAGACAACCTCCATTTCCGTGTGGTTTGTGTTAGTGTTTTCTTGTGATGTCTTATGTGCTATGTTGTACGCAGAGCCGTGATTAACTGCCAGAAAGTCTTTGTTATGGTTCTCCACATCGGAAAGCTTCTAACCACTGTAGGGGAGTGCTGTCCTCATGTACTCGAGGAAGGTGACCAGACCTGAGCCAATCATGGGACTCATCTGAAGTCGTTTCAAGTTGGTTTTGGGCTATAAAATAATTTCATATAGATGTATGCCTGGAGATGCAGATTCTTGGCTATATTTGTACAAATGTAATTGAATTGTATCGCTTGGTAATCATTGTCGACTGTTTGATCCAGGTATGGCGTTGCCCTACGTAATATTTCCAAGTATAAGCCGCTAAGATGACTGTCGATTGCCGATGCCAACTATCGGTTGCGAATGTGCTCTCTTGGCTGTCTTTGGTGCGAAAAGATGATTTCAAATTTGTTCGTGATAGTGTGTGAAGTAACACTCTCTCTATTCCAATTTATCCCCTTTTTGATTAGATTTTCAGATTCGGGATGGGTTCCACCAGATTCAGGGCCCGTGGAGTTTCTGTAGATGGCATGTGAGGGACGTATCAAAAAGGAGCCTTTCCCTGTCGTCCTCATACCTAGCTAGTAAAGAGGCCTACAAGCACATGTCGACGAGACCCTTCGGGGGATCTTCACTTGGGTTCTGTTACGTTTTTGAGATAGCTCTGCCCTCGTGATAGTCAGCCTGGATGGACATCCAACCACCCCAATATCGACGTTCATTACATCAGCTTATCAATTTTCTCCGCTACACAGCAACCAAAAGGACACATTAGCAAATTTTCTAGCTTGAATACATCGTTTCACATACTTCTCACAGGTGCATGAAAGTATTGGCTGAGCAATAATATAATTTGTTTAGAAACCCGTGAATAACTCACCTACAAATGCACGTAGAATCGGTGCAAGGCAATGAAACCCTAAGCAAGAAGATGTGCGATAGCAAATTTGTTCGCTGAGAATAGAGGAACGTGCTTCAGTACAAGAAAATCATCTCACGATCTTTGAATTATGATGGAACTGGTTTCCAGATACTGCACAGCACTGCAAAGTGATTTATCGACTCCATATATTGTTTCATGCTACGAGAGCGAATATTCGCGATTCGCAAGTAATTTCGCGAACAAGAATACATTGTGTACGTTGGAAGTAAGAGCAGTTGCCTCCGCAATCAGTCTGAAATCTCCGGGACTTGAAACATGAACGGAACGGGGCAAAATAAATAATAGCCTTCTTTTTGTAAAAAGTGTCCATTCAGCACTACTCAACGCCACCGCCGCCATCCCCCAACCATATTTTCGCTCCTGATGATGCATACACCGGCAGGCAATCGAAAATGGGGACTAACTGGATTATGAGCTGGACACTAACCTCCAATATCACGGATGCCATAATTTATTTTAATGGGCCCGGATTGGACTCGAACCAATCGAACTGCAGCCATAAACATTGTCTTATCGGAATTCGCCATCAGCTGATTCAACGTCCCAGAACAACTTCGTCGGCCTTCATAAAATAATGTTTCGATTTTGGAGCTTGATTTCGCCAACCAAGAGCTCCAGATCTCCTCCAGTCTCGCCATGTTTTATGACGTGATTCGATGCAAGAACGTCGCTCTATGCAAGTGGATTCGTGTGGGCTCATTTCGTCGAATGTGCCAGCTCTACCCGCTCCAGTTGAAATCCGAACGTCGACCACTTTCACATAGTCACCAACTCCCATGCTCCTCCTCACGAAAAATCCTTGGATTGTCTTAAAGAATGGTGCAAGGCATTGATTGCTTAAGTAGTGAGAGGCTCAAATTACTGCATAAGAGGGAATTGTAAAAAAGACAAAGACGAGGTGAGCCAACCAGGTTCAGACTGCACCAAGAAGTCACACGAGCTTTCTTTGGTTACGTATGTGACTGCATGCAGTATAGCATACCCTCCGTAAGGAGACCTGCACACCTGTAAAAGAAATTGGAAACTTATGAATAATCTACTTACTGGGAAAACGTCATATAGAATGTTCAACATGGAGGAAGTTCTCAAAGTAGACGTAGATACCTATGTAGGTGCAGCCTTATGAAATCTTTTGGTGGCGACAAGCGATATACAGAATGGCTAAGTCACCACCGTCTAAGGTACCCTCGGAATAAACAATTTCCTACTCAACAACCTCAGAAAAATTGAGCGAAAATTGTATCATATGCAGATTGCAGAACCGACATAGTCAATTTGTTGTCATATTGATCCACCGACTTTAAAGCTTCGGAAAATTAGTGCCTTAAAAGCAATGAACTGAACATTTGGTCGGTTTCGAATAAATTTCTCGATTCCTGGACTTACAGACATTATATCAACAAAATACAACGCCATCGCTGAAAACCAGTTGAATTGGACCAGAATTGGGCAGAATGTGCTTAATTTATGGATCTTATTCGTGACTGTTTTGATCCAATGAACAGCAAACAAGTCCACTCGATGTGTTGATTATTTTAATGTGTTAGGTAAAATATTATAAAGGAGACGAGAGGAGGAAAAAAAGATTTTAGATATTTTCTGAATGGATGAAATACTTTACCGTCAAATTAGAGGTTGGAAATAAACAATAATAAAAATAACTCCAGAACCCGCAATTCAAACTGCACTAACACGCAAACGAGGTAATTTTTAAATAAAAAAAATCGTTGATTTGTAGTTTGCTTAAATCATTAAATTATTAAAAGACGCAAAAACCATCTTAAGACGACTTGATCAGTTTCAATTGCAGTAATTATCCAGAGCACCTTCGATATTCAAAATTGATGTAATAAACATGAAGTTCTGCAATGACCCAATGACACCCAACGTGGGAAATACCTAATTTTAACTCCAAACTTCGTTTTTTGTATTGCTTGAAACATGGTACGCAACATTTTCAATGTCATATTGTAAAGAGGAGTCTCTTACCATCAAGAAAACTACACACAGAAAATTCTTCTCCCCGGACAATATTTAAAATTGTATGGTGGAAAAAAATCATTGCGCATGTTCGACCATCTTCGGTATATGGCAGCGAGTTCAGCTGTTTATGGCTTGACATGAGAGATGGGCAAAAACACAGATGGGCACAACACACCAATGCATGAACCACAAAGGCCTTACTCCACGAATACGTAATGACCCCAAGATACTTGATTTGCTGCTCCTGTGGTTAGTTTTTCCACCTACCCCTTATGTTATCATCGTCATCTCCAACAGCACAAACCACATTGGCCTACTTAATATTCTTCTGAAGTCTTCGTCTCTATTAATTTCCGTCGGATCCGCCGATTTCGGAAAACCAGCAGCGCGCAACTTGTGTTGTCCACTGAGTTCTTCTATCTATTTGAACGTTTCCCTTCCACCTTGCCTTTGAGTAGACGGGGGTGAATTCTTCTTCTACGTGGCCTGCCCACTAGAGCTTCCGAGTCTCATTATGCATGGGGCTTCCTGGTTTGTCATATTACTTTTGTGTTTCAATCTCCATGCCTCCTTATTGGCAACGGTATTAGAAGGCACTGAGTTTTTTCTTTCCTCCTCCTTACCTCTCAACACAGGCCAAGCCATATCACACTTTTATATATAGTAAGCGTTGTTTTCATGTGTACCACAGCAAAATCCTCTCGAATCCTGTTAAGTGGAAAATATAAGGAAGCATTTTCCTAGACAGTGGCAATAATAATTGGACACTGTTTCGTCTAACAAGGTAATTAAATGAAAGAAACCAATTAAAGAAAACATGTTCTTTACAATTTCAGATCTGCGTACAACACCAAGTACGGGCTTGGGGACTGAATGTCCGCCAGGAGGTGTAAGATGATACTTCGGAACTGAAGGAAGTAAACACGAGCCTCCTCGAAAAAATCGAGGAATTAAAGCAGGGGAAAGACGCCATGGGCCAGCAATTGGATTGCCAGCAGGGCATCATCAAACAATTGAAAGAACGCTTGGCATCTTAAAGGGAGAATGCCGGTACCAACGTCGGAGCAGCAACCACATCAACGTCAATACCAACAAAAGCAGCAACAAGATAAAAAACAACCCCATAATGGAGGAGAGATGTACCTGGAAATACTGATCGGAAAAGAGGAAGGCGACTAATTCAACTCAGTGTAGCGGGAGCAGAGAAGAATGCAAGAAGATAAGGTCAGTGGAAGTGTCCCTCCGACAAACTCATAGGCGCATTCCCCCCAACTACCCGCTCAAAGAAAGACAAAATTCCCCCGGTTACTGAGTACAAAATTAATGTACCTTAGTTCCTCCTAAATTCTAAAAGAAAAAGGGTTGAAAGTGATCCTAAAGAATACGAGGGCCTCATCTTTGCGTAGAGCATCGAAGATCATGCGGCAATCGTCAAGCATAAGAAGAAGTATATATTCCACCAAACAATTTCGCTTGAGAAAGGCAAGCCTATCCAGGAAGTGCAGTGCTACAACTTCAATTGTGCATTGTGCATAAGTGCGTGAAGTGCACAGAAATCGATATACGAGGAGAATGTTCAAGACCCACTGCAGATACACTAACATTCTGCATATGCGGCTAAACCGGACATCCCACCAAATACCGCGGATGCACGGAGTACAAGGACATGGTTGCCAGAAGAGAAGCTGGCAGAGCAAAAAAGGATGCTATCATAGTATGATAGCGAAACAGGCGGTGATTCAGATGTCGCAAAGCTTGGCCCAACCAGGCGTATCTTACGCTCAAACAGTGAGGAGCTGCAGCTGCTCAAGCTTCGCAAAACTTAGCCCAACCAAGCGTTTCTTTCGCTTAAGGGGTCATCCTGTGTGTCGGGTTGGAGAAATCGATTTTTTTTTGCATGAATTGTATCTATATATAGTGGAGAATATGTGGGCAAAGGCATTTTCCGATATTCCAAGTCCTTCAGAAATTACAGTGTCAAACAGATAAGGAGTTTGCAGCCGCGGCTAGAGTACTCGATGAGAAAGAGCATCGAATCTTTTTTTACCTGTTAGTTTTTTACCTGTTAGTTTTTTACCTGAGCCTTATAAATTCGAACACAGGTATAAATACAAAAAGATGGAAAACCAATCAATTGTCTAAACTTATTTGCTGTTTGGAATAAAAAGGATAATCCGGTCTAGATTGAGCACTGAAAGCCTTTCAAGCTATACTCAGTCACATTCTGTTGTAAGTATTGTGCTGTTTGTGTGTTCATTGATTTTTTGAAATGGATCGTACGAAGGGAGATCGCTTTAACGTTCAACGTCATGCTCGCACTAAAAAACGAGTATTTCATGGGAATCGACACTTATCAGAGAAGAAAAAGGACTTCGCATCAACATCAGCAAAGAAACTTTTAGCAAGCATGAACATGGATGTTGCAATTGCGACAAGTTTTGTATGTTGTATATTGGATTTTGCTGGAGTTTTCTCCGGTAATTCTGCAAATTTCTGCAAATAATAAAATATACGTAGTAGTAAAAAAGGAATGCGTAGGACATGTCGAGAAGAGAATGGGAACGCGGCTTAGAAATGCAAAGAAGAATCACAAAGCCATTGGTGAAAAAGGGGCTGGAAAACTTGCTGATAAGGTTATAAACGTCCTCACTACATTTTTTGGGCTAGCTATTCGTCGACACCCAAATTCTATAGAAGGAATGAAACAAGAAATTTGGCAAATTTCTTCCATAAATGTTCTACAGACGAAAATCCTCAGCATCAAAATTGTCCAGCAGGCGAGAACAGTTGGTGCGAATGGCGCAAAGCGGAAGCTAAAGGAGAACTAGATAAGGCACCCTTGACTGAAGAAGTTCAAACAGTCATCAAACCAATCTACGAAGATTTGTCACGAGATGATCTCTTGAACAGATTTTTAGGAGCAGAGACCCAGATTAACAATGAGTCGTTAAATGCATCAATCTGGACTTTCGCTCCTAAACACCTTCATTCGGGGGCCAAAGTCGTAGAAATAGCAACTTTTCTGGCTGTAATTATTTTCAATGAAGAATTCAATGGCATTCTCAAAATCCTAGTGACAATGGGATGTCAAGTTGGTCACATATGTTGTTAGGTTTATGCCGACCGCCGTAATGAAGCGCGAATTTGACGGTCCGAATGACGATCGACTGACCCCGCTAAAAGAGCCAGAATTGAGACCAGAGAGCAACAATCGGCCTTACAAGACTTTTTTGAAGAAACGGAGGGTACTCTCTATGAACCAGGTATAGCAGATTAATGGTGAGTTAAAATTTTACTGTTGATAATCAGATTTAAATTTTCAAATGCGTTTTTCTCGAAACTGCATCTTGAAAATCGGCTGCCACCATAGCTCAGAATATATCCAACCAAATTCTTTGAAATTTTCACGACTTCTTTAATACATATTTCTACGGTCCGCAAACTAGGATAATTGCAATGGGACTTGTCGTTTTTTTCTTATTCATAAAAAAAGCCGTAAAAAAACACCAAAATCCAAAAAATTAAGTTTAAAAGCCCACCAAAAATTTACCTTTTAATATTTTCTAATTATCCTAGTTTACGGACCGTGGAATATTGTCCATATTAAAATGCCGTTTAGTTTTTTTTCGTCAGACGAACACACCGCCCTCCAGCGTGGCAGCAGAAAAACACCTTCTTTTGGAGATGGGTGATGATGAAAAATTGACGCGTATTCCGAAAACTAGTTACGATATCAAGCTATATACTAGAAATATCAATAAATATATGGTGAAAAAATCACATTTGTATCTTTATCCAGTCCTCCAAAATAATTTTTCAAAAAAAGGCGAAAAAAACGACCTTCACACGGGATGACCCCCTTAAGCAACTAGGAATACTCTTCATAGAGCTGCAGCCCCTCAAGTTCCGCAAGGCAACAAGTTAGTCTTCAGAAACTTGGTCGAAACGCTCGATTCGGCCAAACTAACTAACAGCAATATCTCACTGCCAACCAACTGATAATGCACGGTCTCATATGCCCAAACGTACCACCGCACAAGAGTTGGTAGATTTTTTGAAAGCGGGCTTCTACTGTGTTTCAGAGACACGATTAAAGCAGGCACAATGTAAATTTTACCGGTACCGCCCTGTTAGTCAGAAAAGACTATGAATTTGTGGAAGCTGCGGCTTTTATTAAACGCGTTTTAATAGCTGCAGTCTCCAGCAAATACACTTCACCACCCGAGGAACTAGGCCAAGACTTACCAATCTTGAACAATCTTCAGTCAAAATCTAAGTATCTAATTTTTGGTGGCAACTTCAACTCGAGGCATACTTCCTGGGGCGATTTGGCAAAAAATCGAAAAATGGATCCACAATCAAGACACATTAAACCAGCTTGAGATGATCTTGCCCGACACAGCCACAATGCTTAAAAGTCAATCCATACTTGAAATATTATTAAGTCCACAGAAAATACACTCACATTACAGGTGTTAATTGCAACACCTTACTCGACATGTCCAATCACTTTTCACTTGAGCTCAAACTTTCCTTCCTCCCTCAACTGCAGAAGCGAGTACCCAACAAAATTAGATCCTTCGTTCACACTAAGTGGGATAATTTCAGGTCAGAATTAGGACTACACCTGAACCTAAAAAAAACTCACGGTCTGATAAAATCTAACAAACAAAGAAATCGATGAGGGCATCTCTTTGGCTGCTGATGCCGTCAATACTGCTACCGGACGAAACACAAAGCTTCTCAAATTTGATAAAGTTTCATCCTGCAAACCAAAGGACCCAAAAACATTTTTGAGCTTATCACAGCTCGCAGCTATCACAAAAATCCTGAACGGTAAAAAATCAACCGAGCTAGATGACAGCAAATATTGTCATCAAAAACCTCCCTTGGGCACCAATGAAGTTCTTTCTTGTAGTCTTCCGCAACTGCATTAACAATGGTTATTTTCTCACCACTTGGAAAGTAGCGAAGATAGTTGCTGTTAAGAAAAAAGGCGGCTCTCACGAACTACAAAACTTCGGGCCCGTTTCTCTCCTTTCTAACTTGGACAAGCTTTTCGAGAAAGCATGGACAGTAGGGTCAGTCCAACACTGCGATCAGAAAAGCAGTATTTCGAACCATCAGTTTGAGTTCCTGGCCAACATGGGATTCAACACGTACTAAGCTAGCCTCACGATGCAGTGAGCAACAGACTTAACGTCAACAACAACCCACTGTAGTGTGTGCGGTAGATCTTGAAAAGGCCTTTGATTCCGTGTGGGTTAATGGACTCATATTCAAATTAATTAACCTTGAATTTCCTATCCCGATGATCAGACTTGTAATAAGTTCCTTCGAAGATAGACACGTTTACGTCAGCGTGCGAAATGAATATTCCGATCTCCTACCGGTCACTTCCGGAGTACGGCAGGGATCAATTTCAGGACCTACAATTTACAATATTTTCACGGCTGACGCTCCAATCCTAGAGAGCGGCACAGAACTCTTACAGTTTGCCAACGACACACTCATCTTCTCGTCGAGCCACCGATCCGGTAAGACAACTAAGGCTATTGAGAAATACTTATCAGATTGCTGCATGTACTACCAGACCTGGGGGATAAAAAATCAACGAGGTCAAAACACAGGTCATCACCCTTCGGAAAAGATCCAGATACTTGGGATCTAGATCTATCCACAGATAAGCTAAATGTTAAAAAATACGCATTGAGAATACCGTAGTGAATAGTTCACAAAAAATAAAATACTGGAGAATACTATTTCATGAACAGCTACGAGTCGATCCCCACCTCAATTTTGTTCTCAGCAAAGCACGCGGTGCACTAAGTAATACCTACTCTTTTCTTCGTAACAGAGTAGGACTTGGCACTAAATCTAAATTGACTTTATATAGAGTCCTCATTCTTTGTTACTAAGCCCCTACAAGGATCACTTGCTCGACTAGAGCTATGAACAAATGTGAGATCTTGAGACACTGTACCGGCTTGTCGTAAAATTGGAAAACCAAAAATGCCGCGGCGAGCAAGAATAAAACATCTTCCAGAGTTCGTTCTCAGTCTGATAGAGAGATTCTTCGAAAGAACGGAGAAGCATCCCAATCTACTTATGAGGCAACTATATCTGGAGGGTAACCCATTGCCCACATTTTTAAGACCTTGCCAAATTGTGAGCACAGAACTAAAACCGGCCATTGTCTCACTCCTTGCCTGGTACGGGTACATAGAGAATAAGCTCAAAATTTATAAAGTTCAAATTCATGTAAATCACTCTGTGTCTGCCTACCGTGGACAGCTGATGTTTTTTTTTTCAAGTTCCTAACAAGAGAGTCGACTGCCAAACAACAGCCTACCCAGAAAGTTGTTCTCAGCTTTCAGAAACAGAAAGTTTTATTGCTGGACATCGCAACTCACCCTGTTTCAACCAATTTTCACAATTAAGTTTTGTTTTTAGGAAGTACGCTTTCTAATCTCCACCAATTACGTTGGAAGGACAAAGGCTTAAAGGCAACCCTAAAAACACAAAGTCGGGGGTGGTTTTAGTGGGGAAAAATCCCACATTCTTTGGTGCCGAGTCCAAAGCGTTTTGAAGATTCCCACCTCCTTAAAAAAAACGATAAAAAAACAGACAAACAGACAGTAAATCGATTTTAGTAAGGTTTCGTTTTACACAAAACCTTAAACAAGTCGGGAAACCGGAAGCTTGACGCTTTAGGTATAAAAGGTTTTGTGTTTCCCTATATGAGGAACTGCCTTTGCCAGAACTCACCGATTTAAATATCTGGAATCAATGCTATCAGCCAATGGAGAACTGCGTTATGAAATTACTTCACGCATTAACGCAACCTGGATGAAGTGGCATTCCACAACTGGTGTTGTTTGTCATTGACGTATCAGCACACGTGCCAAATCTAAAATTTACGCCAATGTCGTCCGCCTGCCGCTCTCTATAGTTCTGAGTGTTGGCCGACTATAAAAGACAATGAATGGTGTCTTGCGGTAATGGCGACGAAGATGTTGCATTGCATTAATGGCGTGATACGTTTTGATCATGTCTGAAATTAGAATATCCGACATCGATATGGCTTTGCACCGATCGTGGGAAAACTGCGAAAGAGACGTTTTCGATGGTGTGGTCACGTAATTCACGCTAACGAGAATTCACTTACCAATATTGGTCTGAGCATCGAAGTCAATGGTAAGCAACCAAAAAGCCGGCCGAAACAACGGTGGCTTGATACGCTAGATGGGGATTTAAAGGCATCGCCTCGGTTTGTCCTCTATGTCCGTGCAAAATTTAGTACACCTAGGATGAACTTAAGGAGAGTTTTTTAGTCAATTTCCAAAAGTTGACAATATACTATTAATAAATTTATTTGAGCAGATACCGGAATGGGACATCTCTCGAAGATTAGATTTCACATAAGTGTTTTACTCAAAACCTTAAAAAGGGCTGCAGATAAGTAGATTCTTCATAAATGCGACTTTAATATTTCAAGCGAATGTCAATTATTCCCGTTAATTATGACGTCAGCATCTTATTTGCATGGCTTTGGAAGCAGTTAATTCGAGCGAAATTACTAAGTTTTAACTGCTATAACTTTGGCGCTAATGGCCAGATTTCCAGCACGAATATACGAAATATTGTGCTCTATGCTGGTACAAAATTCGGAAGTCCTAGGATGTATTTAAGGGGGGTTTTTCAGTAAATTTCTAAAAGTTGGTAATATACTATTAGCAAGTTTATTTGAGCAGATATCGGAATGAGACATGTTTTAAGGCCTAGATTTCTTCTAAGCGCATCACCCTGATTTTTTTCATATTTTTGGGTTGGACAGTTTCCGAAAATGAGTCCTGTCTCACTTTAAATGCGTATATTTTGACTCCTTACTCACACACTCACGCCAAAACTAATGTTAGATTCGGAAAGTACAAATCGAGACTTTTCATTTGATACCCTACAGGACTATATTCGGTGAAAATTTTTTTTGAATCCCCCCTTTAAACTACACATAAATTGATGCCACTGTATGGATGGGATTTCATAGTTCCCATCTGTCCACCAAATTTCGTTCGGATCGGTTTAGCCGTTTTGGAGAGAAAGGCATGTGACAGACAGACATTGAATCGATTTTAATAAGGTTTTGTTTTACATAAAACCTTAAAAATGAACAAGAACGGTTGAGGGAACTATACTGGGCGGGTCTACTAGGAATGGAGCAGTCTAGGGTGCTTATTGGGGGATAAGAACCCCAGCGCACAAAGGATTGCTTAAACATAACCAAATGAACCTCTGAATCATAGTGGGAATTCTCACTGGTCGCTATCGGCTAAACTATCACCTACGAAAGCTAGGGATATCTACAGGCATTGTCTGCAGATTCTGTGCTTAATGTGATGAAACCTCTATACACGGGGACAGTGTCCGGTACTTGTGCAAAGTAGGTCGAGGCATCTAGGAGACCACTTAATACCAGATGCAAAGTTGAAAGATCTGGAAGTAGGGAATAAACTAAAATTCCTGACGGTTATAGGGTTGCTTGAGATACTATGATTAGTAGGTACACTATAACCAGTAAAAGAGGCACAATAGTTCTTTAAGGACGCGGTGCGACTTTTCCTTAACAGAATAATAATAATTGATTAAGTTAGCTTGTAAGTAAGGTCTCTTACGTTCATTATATATTAGAATTGTTTTGTCCATTATTCACTGTTGCTTGTCGAAAAAATGTCATCCAAGGAGTACCTTGAGTAGGTTCTTAATCTGCAAAGGTGGATGGTAACCTGGCTAAAAATTGTCATTTTGTGCCATTCCGTATGCGAGTTTGACAGGGGACGGTAGCCATTACTAATTTTTATCACATGTATATTAGTTTCTATTTCTGATAAGGTCTACATTGCCATGTTGCTTCAAACTGTGACGTTGTAACCTAGACCCCTCATTTACTTTGGAAAATTTGCAAATTTGAGTAAACTGATGCTTCAAATTGGCCGTATCTGAATACATTCCTGAATGTAATCAACTCAATAGAGCACTGAATTTTCCCAATTAATTTAACATTTTATACAAAAATCAAATAAATTCATCACATGCTCAGAAACTTTATGTTTCTATCCTGGCTGATCATTATCAACTCATCATCACGCTATCAATCAAAATTTGATATATTCCAAAAATCGTCTGAGTAACGAAAACGCTCATCGTCTTGAGATTTCATATCGTTTGCAGTCAGCTCCATATACATAGCAGTCAACACTGATTTTATGGTAAAACTCATAAATTTCTAGCGCCTCTCTCATGTTTGCCATCACCTACCACCCACATAAACTATTTTTCAGGAGAAATAATTTTCCCGATTATTTATTTCATTTACAAATTCCAGATTCAATTCAATAAGGCCGAATTCGTATACACTTCTAGCCGCATACAATGACACGAATTTTTGGGGGAGGCACACTGACTCCTTCACAGAATCAAACTCTTCTAATTGCGTCGAAAGTTTGTATTTAGTCTTCCTCGCGCTTGCATCATCGACCCCAGATAGTTAGAAAGCAATTCCCAAATAAACATGTTAGTATGGACAGATTGCTCACTAGATACTGCATTGCTGCTAATTGTTGGGAGATTAATCTGTATCTCATGTTATAGCTTTCGTACGAACACAAAATACAGGGTGACTTGCATTCAGCAAGAGTTTGAAGATCGGACATTATACCCAACAGTGAGAATGCCTTAGTGACTATTGTCAAGGACTATGAGGCCGATATTTGAAGCAATAGAACTGAACTTGAATTCATCAAACTTGACAAACCTGCTTCACTGTAATAGTATCTTTAGATGTGGTTACTGGTTATCATACCGAGTATCTATAGCTTTTTAAGGTTTTGTTTGCTAAACAAAACCTTATTAAAATCGGTTGAATGTCTGTCTGTCTGTCTGTCTTTTTTTTTATGGATGGAAGTGGTAATCTTACAAAGACACTGCCGCGACAGGTTGCAACAGCGTGTAAGATTCTTACCCAATAAAACCACCCCTACTTTCTCCTTTTTCCTTCCCCGCGGGACCGCCTTCCGTTCTTCGCGTCCTCCTTGCGCGCTCCGCTCTCCGAATTTCCTCCTGTATTCTTTTGATTGCGAATTTCACCGCACACCAGTTCCCCTCCGACTTCAACATTTCCCCGACGTTGTTCTGCGGGCTTATCTTGGTTTTCAGGGAGTCTTCCAGACTCCTCCTTTCAGAGAAAAATCGTGGACAGTGGAACATAACATGCTTCGGGTCTTCAGGTGTGCAACCACATTCAAGACACAAGGGAGAATCATTCAGGTACTTCCTGTAACCACCATGTCTTGACAGGAATTGCGTCAGATGGTCGCCGTGTCGTCGCTAAATCCACTCCTCAATACAGGGAATCAAAGTGTGGGCCCAGCGACCCCTCTGCGAGTCGTCCCATCGTTTCTGCCACTTCTCCAGGGACTCTCGCCTTGCCGTCTTTCGGTATTCTGCGTCCTTTTCAAGAGGATTCATTTTCCTTGTCTCGTACAGGTAGCGTTTCCCACTTGCCAGAATG
Source organism: Hermetia illucens (assembly GCF_905115235.1). Taxonomy (NCBI): domain Eukaryota; kingdom Metazoa; phylum Arthropoda; class Insecta; order Diptera; family Stratiomyidae; genus Hermetia; species Hermetia illucens. The sequence continues at coordinate 77,623,735 of NC_051854.1, read as the reverse complement.
TCTATCGGGATCATTCCCGCAATAACACACGCTGGCTCGGCTTATATTGTTCTGAAGGCGCTACGCACCGTTAGTGCCACTAAGCGGTAAGTTATATTTACCCTCCTACGATTACTCTCACACGCTAGTGCTTCCTCCCAAACTGGTGCCGCGTATAATAGTGTGGAGCGAACCACTCCGGCCACAAGTAATCTGCGACTGTGTCTTAGGCCTCCAATATTAGGTATCATTCGCGCTAATGGTACGCTGGTATTTGCCGCTTTCTCACAGGCATAGTCCAGATGTCCCTTGAAATCGATTTTAGCGTCAATCATCACCCCTAGATATTTGATAACCGGTTTCGAAGTGATGACGTGACCACCAACACGAATATTAAGCGTATTCCTCTTCCTATGATTGGTAATCAAGACCGCCTCCGTTTATTTTCTGCAAGGTCAAGTTGAATCATCTCCAGCCACGCTTTTATGGCGCTAATGGTGTCATTAGCGTACATTTCAACGTCTTCAGGTTGTTTCGCGACGACAACCAAAGCTAGATTATCTGCGAAACCGATTATCGTGGCCTCCTTTGGCACAGGAAGGACAAGAACCCCATTATACATCACGTTCCACAGGAGAGGACCCAACATTGAGCCCTGTGGTACTCCTGCGGTGACGGTGTACTGCTTGGATCCCTCATCCATTCGTATCAAAGTGTCCTCTCCGAAAGGTAACTGTCGAGGAGCTTTGTCAAATACACAACTAGGCACACCCGTTTTAGGCAGTGAGCTTTTTATCTACTCCCAACTTGGGGAATTGAAAGCATTTTTTATGTCTAACGTCACCACACTACAGCATTTTTTAGACGACATCGCGTCTCTGTCTACCTGTCTGTCACAAGCAGTTTTCTCAGAAACGGCTATATCGATTATCACGAAATTTGGTGAGAAGGTGGGAACTGTAGACCCCCCCCCAGACATGTAATGAGTGATATTCTTCTACGTTGAGATTTAGAGAGGGGGGGGGTCCCCACACATGTAAAAGGGGGGTGTAAAATTTTTTTTCACCAAATATAGTCAAGTGAAATGAAAGGTCTCGATTAGTACTACTCTTCGAAGTCGGTCTTAGTTTTGAGATTTGTTAGAAAGGCGGGGAGTGGGAAGGGTGGAAAGTGACGATTCTTTTATCGGACCCATTTTCAGAAACTACCCAACTGAAAAATCTGAAAAAATTCATGAAGCTGCCTCTATATGGTGCCCAGGGCCTCAAAATACACTCCATATCGATATCTGTTCAAACTAAGTTAATAATAATATATTACCATTTTTTGGGGAAATTGAGTAAGTTTATCCCAAAGTTATAAAAATTGGGAGTAGTATAAAATATGATATGAAGCATATTATCCCCAAGTTTGATAAAAATCATGCTATTAGTAACAAGGTTTTAAATTACAAATTAACTTTACCATGTAAATTTACTGCAACAAATGGGATAGTTCTTCACTCAAATATACTCACAGAAGAAGCAAACAAAACCTTTCATACCTGAAGCGCCCAGCTTCCGGTTTCCCGACTTGTTTCTTTAGTGAATGTGGATATATTAGAATGACTCCCCTCTCCCGCGGCACCAACATCAACTATTACTTCACGAATATGACTCCAAGTTTTCCATCGAACTTTCGGACACGATCTTCATTTCTGTTTCACCATATTTCTACCCTCTGAGAAATAGTTCAAGGGGATCGTTAAAAACAAGAGACCACAACAAAGTACCAGGGCAGCTGATTTTGAGTAGAGGGAGGATGTGGACCCCTTAATTCCGCCAACCGCAGAAAACCGTCGAATAAGATCAGTACAGAAATGTTTAACGCCCTGATGTCCCTTTCCTTCAGGGAGTAAGCTGGTCACATTGTAAGAACAGTAGCTTTGCTGATAGAACAGTCAATGTAAAACTTCCGGGTTTATCTAACCATGTACCATAAAACGTGCTAAATGTGGGGCCCCATTGAATGAATGAAACATCGCACAACTTCGATTACATGCCCAAGAAGGTTCTTTTAGCCGCTAGTATGCAAACCCAGAATGCTTCAGGCAACTTCGTTCTCAACTATACTCTTTACCTTGGTACGGCCGCTTTGCCAGGACGTGCGCCCTATTCGAAACTACTCTGGCACCAAGCCATAGTACCCCTGGTATATCCTCGATATATTAAAAATAGTAACTGTACCAGGCAATTATGATAAAGCAGATGGAAATGAGATCATTATTGATGAATACAGTAGAAATATATTATAACGAAACAATGGATCAAGCGCAATTGAATGTGTGAGGAAGCTAGCAATGTAAGTGCAAGGAACAACTCCTAGAAAGGAGGCAAGCTCAAACTAATCATGATACGCAGCAAACGAGTGTCCACGTCTCAGGGATGAGCTTTGATAGATGAAACTTCCGCCAAAACCCTAAAGCGAGAAGCCTCAAGCAATATTGGCCTATCACCGGAATTCGACTGTCAAAGATCAACATTTTTGAACTTTAAACTTCCTTATCCCCTCGAGAAATGGAATAGTTGCGAAAAAGAGGTGTTTTAGAAAAATAGTTTATCTTTCTCCTGCATATCAAGAACAGTAGTTTGAAACACTAGAGAAGGCAATCTACTAATTAAAGTGAGGCGTTTGGAACTCCGGTCCGCAAATCTGAACAACAACGTATACTTCATTAACGACGTAAACGGCTTGCGAGAAGAGATGTCCTTCAGTAGAATATTCCAAAGAGGCTGGTAACCCCCCTACAGCAGATCAGCTGTAACCGCAGGTGCAGCGTCAAATAACTCTGAGGGGATATCCTCAGTGGCCTTACTCCCTTTGAGTGCGTATCCGTATGTTACTGCGGGTAGCCATTTCTTCCTCAAGAAAAGGAATTCCACCGGATGTGACACAGTTAGTGGTAAAGTGTTTTTTCCACTTCTTCAGTTGCTCGTCATCGTGGCTGAGGAGTCGATGGTTGACGTCCTTGATAGGACCATCGAAACATTCAGGGCCACATGCAAGTTCATTCGTAATGTAGTATACACTTCCGTAATCAATGTGTTCTCTAGTATCTTCCGCTCCTCTGACCAGCGTAATAACAAACTTCAATTTGTCACGGCGCACAATACGCTGAACTACTCAGAATTTTACACGGTATTCGAGTTCGAGCGCATCAAATCCACCGTTACTTCAACCCCTTCCGTTCATCGATCCGTTTTCATTGTAGCCAGCCAGATTGTGTGACGCCTCTTCTAGAGCATTTTTTGATGGCGGCCCAATGCCCACCGATATTCTCACTATCACTGCCGTCCGATCAGCAAGACAGCTCTCTCACTGTCGAGTCACAGCAGCTTTCCAATCCATCAAACGGTAATTTCTTTCGAGGCCGATGTCGGCGCCTCTCTTGTTACGCACATCCAGAAGACTACTTCCACTGCAGATCGAAAAGTGGTCGTATGGTGTCGAACCTACCACCATTATCGTTACCGTCGGCAAAACCGTCTTTCGCCATCATATGTCCGAGCAAGGTGTTGTCAAATCCCACCTTCACATTCAGATCACCCATCACGATTACAACGTCATCTTTAGAAAGTCTCTCCTCAACTGCGTCCAATTGCCGAAGTCTATGGTGTTGCATAAGACAGTACAATTGCGATACTCCGTAACCTGGATGGGAATCTTGCAGTCAGAAGTCTGTCAGAAACCGACCGCCAGATCAAGAGAGCGCGCCTTTCAGTAGTCGTTAGATACAACCCGACATGGGATTCGCGGCCAGAGTACAAAAGCGCATTGCCGCAAGAAGGGGAGGCGTACTTTCCAGAGTCCCACTAGTTTACTTCGCTTAGACCTAGAATGCGCACTGCATATCATTGGTATTTGCGCTCGAGTTGGAGAAGGCGAGCATTTCGGAGACCATCGCTACTACTGTTGAGGAACGCGTGCACATTCCAGAAACCTATCATAATCCGTTTTTGATAGGCAAAGTTTTTCGGCGTGAGGTCAGTTCCTATCTGAGATGTTGTTGACGTTCTGGTAGCAATAAAGTTACAAAATTTGTAGGTTGCTAGCCCATTTCTGTTACTTTCAGTCGCCTCTTGCGACAACCAGGGAAGACTTTGTCTATATTCGTAAGTCCCAACTCACAGGACTTCACATATAAGCCATACAAAAAAGTATATTCTTTTGGGCAGACTTTCAAAGAAGTGAATTGAATCAATAAATCAAGATCTGTGCTAGAAGTTACGATGAAAAACATGCTTTCGAAAAAACCACTTTTGAAGGTTTGGCTTGGGATAACTTTCTTGTTTTGGATCGCTGATTGCTAATCTGAATTTTGATTCATGATGACGCATGAAAAAAAAATTATATTTGCCAAGTTGGGCCAAAATGTCTACGATAACCACGAAAACCAAAGCAAGGCACAGATTTTAACTTGTTCAGTCAACACAACACGGGCAATCCTAAAGCTTGTCTAACCTGTGGTCGGTGGCTGTAGAACAGATGATGGGTGCTCAATTCAAAAATGAATTCGGAGCGTACATCTCTATCAAACATTGAGTAGGACCGAAATGGATGGTCACAAAAGAAAAAGACTTTGATCTGACACGAACTTTTGACAGCACCAGTAACTGCACGGAAACAGGTAATATGGACGAACAGGCAAGGGGCATAGGAAATGGCAGCGAAATATCAGGAGAGATATTTCATTAAAACTGGTTGATATCGTATGCGTGAATGCAACAACGCATCTTTCAATAACGTGGTCCATATAAGTATTATAAAAGAACCTTTACTGTAAAGAAAGCGGATACAAGGGGACTTTTATCAAGATCGGTATCCCGGAAAAACTAATAAGACTGACTAGACTGACCCAAATAAATGTGCGAGGCTAGATAAAAGCAACAAGATCTCTCTCTTGACCTTTCTGAATCATCAACTTTCTAAGACAGTCCTCATGTATTCCTCGGAGACTTGGGTCCTTTTGAACTCTTAGTCTCATTCGTAGTCTATATAAAGATGAAATTTATGTACTATACCATGACCGTTTAATCGTGCATAAAATCCGATTGAATAGGCTGTGGTGAGCGGCCCCCTAATGTGGGGATGATCCAATGATCCAGGTCGGGAATTCTAGAACGGTAACATATATGATAAAAAAAAGGTCCTGCCCTAAATAGAGCGATTGCGTAAGGCGTAACTACAGACACTTGGGGATAACAAACTGGTGGACTTACCCGCAAACCCGGGATGTCTGGAAAGCCTTACTAAGGTAGGCTTAGGCCCGACACCGGTTTTACCCGGTTAATGATGATGAAGGTGAAAAAATATCGACCGCGACTGCGCTAAAGTTATTCTTACGGATGAATTGTCTTTCTGTTTATCAGCAGCAGAGGAATCGGTATTTTTCAACGATATTGAAAGGCTCCTTTTGCGCGCAGTAAAACGGTTGGCTATCAGTTGAGTATTTTTTTTCGAGATGTCATAACAGATAGTGAAGTTATTCTTCGATGTGAATTTTATTATGAAAACAATCTGAGTCTAGACTCAGGTTCTCCAATGATGAGCTCAAGGTTGTTCTTTCACTCAGGATTGGATCATCACGATCAAAAGTTATTTTTTTATTGAGGCTGCTGGAAGTCCTGATTCCGCATCTACTTGATGACGGACCGGACCACTTGGAAAGCAACTTACTTCCTCTCTTGTGGTTCACGGACTCCTTTCTTTGGGTTAAACACCCAAGTTCAAAAAGAAGGAGAAAAAATCTTGACTGACGGTTTCGTCCAGGGCAGAGGCAACTCATCAGACGCTGCCTCATCTCTGCCCTGGGAGCAGCGTGACCGAAAGTGGCCATAGAAAACAACATTTTTTTTGCGATGCGGGATGCGATGGGGAGCATGCGGGAAAGGAAGCGGGAACAGATGAGCTCGTAGAAGATTCCCTTCGACGATCTTAATCTGCATAGATTGGGATGGAATAGGACGGTGTCGATGCTGGGCGTTTGATAGGTGTCGTGGTTGGAGATGTACTTGAAGCGGTCTTCGTTTTTGTAGGTGTTCGAATAGTGACGTTGGATTTGTTCTTTAAGACTGAGTCGCTCAACTTGGGTAGGAGAACTGTCGGACCAGAAGATGATGTCGAAAATGACGAGAGGACGGATAAACTGCTTGCAGTAAAACAGCTTAACTTTCGGAGGTGTTGGGCTGCTGTATTTCAGGATTGGGTAAAGGGATTTGAAGGGACCAGCTACACGGTTCAGTGCTATTGTGATATGTGGGTGGTGGGATAAACGGGAATTCATTGTCACCCTAACATAGGTGACTTCCTTACGGTTGGGATTGTTGCGTTGTGGATTTTCATGGATAAGTTTGATAGGTCGCTCCTTATTTTCGGCGTCATCATTGCGCTACCGCAGAATGGAGGATGAGAAGATTGAGTTAGGCTTGTAGCTATCGGGATTTAGAGGATTCCGATTCTTTTTTGGGATAGGAACTATTCGAGCACTCTTCAATCTATTGGGAAGTGGGCGTTGATGAGACAATGTTTGATGATGGAGGACATGATAGGAATAATGCTATGGGCGCAATTCTTGAGGACGATGAAGGGGATTTTGTCAAGTCCTACCGATTTTTATGTTTTTTGCGGCGGCGATGGATGCCCTGACAGAGTCTGGACTAACAAAGTGGATGGGGAGGATCTTTTTGCGTTGGCTTGGGTCGGCGAGAGCTTGGGTGAGGGGATTTTATGTAGGTTGGGGAATAAGGAAAGAAGGGTGGGAAAGGAGTTGGGAGATTTTTTCGTTTACCTTGTTGCCACGAAAGTGGAGAGTGTGCCTGGAGGAAGTGGTCAACGAGGACCTTTTTTTGAGGCGGGGGGGGGGGGATATTTTGGGGTAGGATCTCGTTTTTTGGACAGATTTGCCTAACGCGGGAAAGTTTTCCTGAGTTCCTTGTATGTACCAGGGTTCAGTTCGGTGTTGGAGGAGCGGATGTGGAGGTGGAGGATTCTTGCGTCGATGGACCTGTTCAATTCTCGGATTTCGAAAAGGAGGTGAGAGGATTGCGAAGAGCATCTATGTCTAAATAGTCTCCGCCTGAATGTCTTTTTATATTGGATGTCGATTAGGATGGTATCGGGGAGGGTAATGAGGTTGCGGTAGTTTAAGGGACGAGATGGGATCAGTTCGTCACATACTTGCCGAATTGCTTCGGTGTATTGAATGAAGGTCAATTAGGATACTTGTCTAGTTCCTTCGTCGTTTTATGGTAACTGAATATCTCGTTCTTCCGCTACCTGACCAAACCTCGACAAACAACGCAGGACTTGGATTATATAGGGACATCTCTTTCCGTACATATTCCAAGTAAGGTGGCAAAATTGAAGTGAGCGAAATTGCTACACATAGTATACGCTGATTTGTGTTATGTGCCCGAAGATGTGATTACATAATTACAACAGATATAAAACTACAATGGAAAAGCCAGAATTGGAATTTTATTGTATAATAAGATAGTCAAGTGAATAATTAACAAGCCGGGAAACCGGAAGCTTGACGCTTCAGGTATGAAAGGTATAGAGGTTTCATCACACTCCGCATAAAACCTGCAGACAGTGTCCGTAGATATCACTAGCTTCCCTAAATGATAGTTCCTTTTTTAGTCCTTTTGGTGAGGTTGGACACCGCCTAGAAAGAATATCAATCTTCCTTCGGTTTAGGCAGCTCCCCGCCTCACTGATACTCACGGCCATTCTGAATATTGCCCTCCTTGACTGCATCTGTATGTGCAGAGGGGTTAATCCCAGAAGGACCTCCAGGAATGCCGTTGGGCATGTCCACATTGCCCCACTGATACACACGCAAGCCAGTCTTTGGGGTTTGTGTAATTCCCTGACTTGTGTGCTGAGTTCGGTTCTTTCTGCCCAGATTACCGCCCCATAAATAATTATTGGCCTTACTCTTGCAGTATATATCCAAAGTAGTATCTTCGCGATACAACTCGATTTTCTTCCTGCTATGGACCTACAAGTCATCAGAGCCCTCTTGGCCTTCCGACAGGTCTTTCCGACATGTGTCTTCCTGAGTAATTTTTGGTCAAGTGTAATTTCCAAATATTTGCACTTTGTTTCTCGTTTCACCTCCATGTCATGTAACCTTATGGTTTTCAGGTGATGAAGTTTACGTCTCCTAGCAAATGGTGCTATGGTGGTTTTGGCTGGATTGATCCGCAGTCCCACCCTCCTGCACCAGGCACTAATAACCCTTAGTCTAATTTGGATTCTATCATAAAAGGTATCTTCATATTTACTCCTACAGATTAAAACAATGTCGCCCACGTAACCCTGGACCTGTATTCCACTATTTGTTAGCACGTCCAGGAGTTCGTCCACTATCATACTCCACATAAGCGATGATAGTACCCCACCCTGTGGACAACCTTGAGTAGTATTCATGATAATGGAAATTTAACCTGTCGGTACTTCTATTTGCCCACTCTCTAGCATTTTGCCCATCCAGAAAGCCAGCGTGTTTCCCACTCCCTTGCGGCTTAAGGCATCTTGTATTTCTGTGCGCGATGTGTTGTCGAATGCTCCTTCGATATCCAAAAACCTTTTATTTCTATGGCATCCCACAGTACATCTGTCAGCTGATACAGAGCAGTTTCAGTTGACAGTCCTGCTCGGTAGGCGTGTAGGGGATTCCGCTTTAGAACGTTAGTTCTAATATAATTGTTATGACCTTCTCCACCGTTTTGAGTGCGAACGATATTAGGCAAATCGGTCTGAAAGATTTAGGGCGAAAAGGATAATTTTTCTCCGCTTTCGGAATAAAGACCACTTTTGCCCGTCTCTGAGCATACCTCTTTTGCTAGTTTCCAGTTTTCCTTCCTTCCCCTTTTCTTGGTTGTTGGGGTGTCAGGCAGAATGTTGTCGCCTGCCGCCGTGGGGTAGGACCCCGGGAAATGAGGTCTGGGAAGCAGGTGTACTCTCTCCTCCTCATTTTTCGTAAATGTCCCATCTTCCTTCTTCAAATAGACAGAGGATATTGCCCCGTCTTTAGCTGTAGCCTTGTAAAGCCTGCGATCTGTTCGATCCCTTCACAGAATTCCCTTATGCTATTCCGTTTTGCTTCCCTGATCGCCTTGCTATACGCATTTTTGTGCCTGTGGCAGTCTCCGGTTTGTTTTGCCCAGTTGAAGATTTTTCGTACTTCTGTTCTCATTCTGGCCAGGTTCATGTTCCACCATGGTACATCCCTTGATGACTTAACTATCTTAACCAGACAGCTGGCCTCATAAGCGTCAATGACGGCTGTGTTGAGATTCGCTCCTGATATTATCGTCCCCTTGAAGGTGGACGATGCTGTTGCTTAAGTGCGTTGCATAGGATTCCCCATCCGGTTTTCTGGGGCTCCTTACTATTCTTTTTATTCTGGAATTACCCTCAATGTCGAATCTGATTATTCTGTGATCAGACATAGAGAGCTCATCCGACACCCTCCAATATAACTTTGATAGTAATAGCCAGATTTGCATTAAACTTAGCAGTATTATGCGCGAAGTTATCTTCTATGCTGTTGGTACTCCTAGGATGAACTTGACTTCCAAGCAACTTGGGGGATCGTTTTGAAGAGAAGTGCATATGACAGGCAGACAGTGAATGGATTTTAATAAGGTTTTGTTTTACACAAAACTTTAAAAATTGAGGGAGGTTAGCTGAAGCAAATGATTAAATTCTCCAAAATTCAGGGACAGTCCCTCGTCCAAGTTGCAGAGTTTTAGGAGTAGCGAGGACAATATAAATAACAGGAGTAAATTCCTCTGCTTTTCAAATACATCCTTCGCAGACCCAGTCATATCCAAACCAGGCGTACCCCTGCCGCACCCTGTTATCTCAATCAAAACTATTATAGAATTGGATAATCCGAAATCACATTGTATACTCAGTAGTAAATACGTGAGTCGATTATGCTGCGAACCATAACCGTGAGTTGCTACAAACTGGGAAATCCCAAAACAAATACGTTCGCTGATGGATTTATGCTGAGCCAGAATGTAAACTTTTTTGACACGGCACGGAAAATGAGAAATTGATTCCGTTCGAGAGGATACATGGCCAGACTGCGCTCCTCCGCACTCACTACTGGAACCATAGCATGCAAGCAACAGTCTGGATCACGTAATTACCGCTTGAGTGGACGATGGTGCAGCACCCAGCACTGAGGGCACCTTCGAACCTTGCGGGAATACTTTGTTTTGCTTTTTCATTAGGTGCTCCTAATTGGACATGGAAGCAACTCGGCTTTCCCATCTGGAGTAATGAGGTGTCAAAGATATTTGCTCGTAGAAGAGTGTTTATCTATTGGACTCACACTGAGACATTACTAGCTATCATGACATCCCAGATGCACTCACGCACATGCCACACATCCTATGGAGGGTGGGCTTGCAAGGTGCTGGCCGATCCACTTGAAACTTACTTGGCGTACTTCAGGAGCCCTTCACTTAATTATTTACTTAGGACTGCGGGCCTTGTTGATTTATCTGCCACGAGCGCAGGAGTATTTGTAAATAGATGGCATTAGGTGTGAAATATGAGGTTCGATTGCCCCGTTAATTTCTTGTACTGTTGAGAGTCATAAGGCAGATCAGAAGCCACGATGTCGATCTGTTTTTAATATCGAGAGGATATTGCAGGCTCTGAGGTGCATAGATTCAATCTAGAGAAGTATCAGACGCATTGGCACCTGAGTTGAACAATCTTGTTCCATTCTAAGATATTTTTTACGGAACAGTGCTCTGGACTTTTTTAGCGACTATTTTTGGTATATCAAATTGTTTTGGGAAACTGTTTCGGGCGATGTGGAGAAATTTTCAGTTCGACCTGCTAAGAAGCACTAGCACAAGCCACCCGCAGCTTGTTATGCTATTTATCGACATCGAAAAATTTATGGGTTTGTAAATGACTTCCTTAATTGGAATTTTTCGGTGGTGAAAGTATAGAATGGGAGGAAATTATTTGGTGGTGCTATTGGAATGGATAGATTTTGGTGTGTTTTAACATAGCCTAAGCTTTGTATGTTTATCTTTGAAATATTCAAAATAACTAGGTGGATTAGGTAGAGTTGATTTGGGGGAGTCAATTTTGAATGTTGAATCTTTCGAATATAATTCTTTAAGAATTTACACACAGGACAAGAACAATGGATTTTCTAACTCAGAAATAATACCAACTCTGCAGTACATAAAGGAAATCTGTCCAGAAGAAGTTCCTCAATTATATGTCTAATTTCATCATCTCATCATAAGACCAGCCAAAAAAAGAAGGTGTGTGTTCACTGTAGTTTAAAAGAAAGATATCTCGGCATCCCCTAAAATGTTAAGCTTAGACGTCGCAAACCCTACCTCGGATGAACCGATGGGGTAGGTCAGGACGCCAGGACAGCTGCTAAGATTATCGAAAAGGTGGACCTCGGCAGGCTTAGATCAAATACTGGTTGTTGCGCCGTTGATGAAGATAACGATTTTTAAACTGACAGAGACAGTAACCTTCGATATGAGATTTGAGAACTCGCTTACATATTATGCGGTCCCCATGCAGTGAAGTAGAGACGATAACACGATAAATTTTAAATATTAGATTTCGCTCTGGTTACTGAAGAATCATTGTAAAGTTTCTGACAGCCCCTTAAAACAGGACGGCCTCTGCATGTAAGTAACAGATAATATGAGATGTTCGTAGTAACCGGTGTTTTCAAGAGGTTATGGTGGCATGAGCATGCGTAAAATTTTTTCCGGCCTGGTATCTTCTTATTTTTCTTCAGCCTTTGCCCCGTTCACAAGTGGGGTCGGCTCGTCGTGATCGGTTTCGCCATTTGGCTCTATTGAATACCTGATCTGGGTGCAATCTCGAGGCTTTTAAATCCCCATCCAGCGTATCAAGCCACCGTTGTTTAGGCCTGCCTTTTGGTCGTTTACCATCGACTGCGATGTCCAGACCAATCTTGACAAGTGAATTCTTGTTAGCGCGAATTGCGTGACCATACCATCGAAGACGCCTCTCTCGCAATTTTTCCACAATCGCTGCAACCCCATATCGGTCGCGGATAGCCTCATTTCGGATGTGATCAAAACGTGTCACGCCACTAGTCCAACGTAACATCTTCGTCTCCATTACCGTAAGACGTCGTTCATTGTCTTTTATAGTCGGCCAACTTTCAGAACTATATAAAGCGACAGGATCTATGACATTCCGGTAAATTTTTGATTTGAGACGTTCGTTGATAAGTCGATCACAAAGAAGACCAGTTGTGGAACGCCACTTCATCCAGGTTGCGTTAATGTGTGAAGCAATTTCATAACGCAGTTCTCCATTGGCTGATAGCGTTGACCCGAGGTATTTAAATCTCTCAGTTCTGTGCCTGCTGCCGCTGATAGTGATTGTGCCTGTTTCAAGGGGATCGGTCGTCAAAAATGCAGTTTTTGTTTAAATTCAATCTGAGACCGTGTTGCTTGAGGCGATCATTCCATTTTTGGACAAGTTGCTCGAGATCATTTTTGATAGCAGATACTAGGAACACATCATCTACATAAAGCAGTATATAGGACGCTGCACGTTGGACGTCCAATGTGACGGTGTCCATAACAAGGACAAAGAGGAGTGGTGAGAGGGCGCTTCCTTGATGAACACCAACAGAGACACGAAGCGGTTTTGATACACCCGTCATATTTCGAACTTTACTTTTCGGATCGTGGTAGAGCAAATGAACCCAAAGCATGAGTTCTTCTGGCACTAAGTGATGCCGTAAAGCATTCCAGATGAGTTCGTGTGGCTTTCTCTAGATCCAGAAATGCAATGCAAAGAGGGCGATGCTTCTAACGATGTTTCTCCATGAGTAACCGCGCGGCGTACATTGCGTCAGTAGTTCCGAAATTTTTGACAAATCCGGCTTGATTCACGGTTACTTCAACGATTTCACGAATACGGTTGTCAAGAATGCGTTCAAAAATATTCATGGTATGAGAAAGTAGCGGATCGGACGGTAATTTGAACATTCTGCTGGACTACCTTTCTTTTTCCATATTGGAACAGTGGTACTTTCTTTCCAGTCAGATGGGGTTTCTTTCTTCCTGAATAACGCCATTAAAGAATTAAAGGTTAAAGGTCCCAGCTCTTCGCTTTCCAGAGCTCAGTTGCGTTGTCGTCAGGTCCTGTGGCTTTCCCCGATTTCATTCATTTTATTGCCTCCTTGGTTCAGTTGCGCTGACAGGTGGAACGGCTCCAAATATCGGCAATGATTGTGGAAGCGGAGGATGAGCTAATTCTTCAGTTGAAATCTGTTCGAAGTTTTCTCGGCATCTATACGTTGCGGCTCGACGGTTGGTAAGCAAAGTACCGTTCTTGTCATTAACGCTACAGAAGTGTTCGATATCCTGTGTACGTTTGTTACGGCTTTTGGCAAGTCGATACAGATCTCTCTCGTCATCCTGAGTGTCCAGTTTATCGTAAAGATTTTTGTAATGTTCCGCTCGGGAGACAGCGACCGTTTTCTTTGCTTCCCGGTTTGCATTCGTATAAATTTCCCGTTTGCGTTTTATCGTCGAGAAATTTGTGGTAGAGGCGTTTCTTTCACGGACCTTCATTTCAAGATCATCATTCGAAAGCCAAGTATCTCGACTGATGTACCGCTTACCCAGCTTGGTGACCCCGAGGGTTGCAGAGGCCGCTTTGTGGATCGTGTCTTTCATCTCATCATCATCATCGGTTACCGGCGACATATGGTTTTTAAGCCGATGAATTGGAAGGGCTGGCTGTTCTATGCTTGGTTGTGGCAGAATTTGTCCGTCGTCTTTAGTTGGCGGGACCTCCAACTTGCTGATATTTTGGTTGTTGAGCAGTTCATCAAAATACTCAACCCCATCGCTCCAACAGGCCTATTATGTCGGAAATCAGATTTCCGTCTATGTCTCGCCAGGATGAGCATCGAGGTGTATAAGGCTTCATCCTGTTGACTTTTTGGCCTTCTATGCCTGGTGCGGTTGCTCCCTGTACTTTTCTGACTTGTTGGTTCTCCCATCCACTTCGCCCTTATAGGTGTTGCGGAGGGCTGTGTTGTGTATAGCTTCGGTATTCACTCTCACCTGATTGTTAGAGAGGATTATAGGTTGTGTCGTAATTTGAGCTCGGAGCACCATGCTAACGAAATAGTGATCCGAGTCTATATTGACCCCCTATATGTTCTGACATTCATCAAGGCTGAGAGATGGCGGCGCTCAATCAGCACGTGGTTAATTTGATTGAAAGTGGTCCCGTCTGGAACCAGGTGCTTCCAATAACCATTTCGTGCGATACTGCTAACTGAATAATCCGCAGTCCGTTATCATTGGTATCCTTATTTAAGCTATGGCAGCCAACATATCGCCTGAGCGCTGGCTCTGTCCTCACTTGACTGTTGAAATCTCCAAGTATGATTTTGATGTCATACTTAGGACAGGCTTTCTCTGCAGTCTCCTCTGTAGGGGCATGAACGTTTATGAGGCTTATATTTCTAAACTTGCCTCGCAAACGCAGGGTGTATAGCCTTTCGCTTATGTTTTCAAAGCCGATAACAGTAAGTTTCATTTTTTGGCTGACTAAAAAACTTACTCCGAGCACATGGTTTACTGGATAGCCGCTATAATATATGGCGCAGCGGCTCTTCTCCAGGAAACCGGTCCATTTCCATCGCATCTCTTGCAAGGTTGTTACATTTGTCTTACATCGGGGCTGGGTATCGGCTAGCTGCTCAGTAGCATTCGGACTGTACAGGGAGCGCACGTGCCATGAGAAAATTCGCAAATCGTTAATCCGTTGTCGTTGCCGTTGTCGTCGTTGTAAAATCCATCCAGTCCGAGGCTCCTGTTGTGGCTTCGTAACTTCGGTTTTCCGTGTAGGGTTGTCAGCCCTACCCAGCCTCCAACCTAAAGAACCAGTTGGTACGTTTTGTTTCGTTTTTAAGCGCGGGAGACTCGCCTTCATCCTTCTCCGTCTATACATCGAAGTCGGTGGGAAACGATCAAAAGGCCTACCGAAACAATGATGGTTTGATATGCTGGATGGTGATTTGAAAGTCTGGTGATGGCGTTCAGATCATGCAAATGATAGAACATAGCTACTAAATGGGAAAAAGGCTAAAGGAAAAGAAGAATTTTGAATTCCCAGGCAATATGGCCTATCTCCCCATCCATCGTATCTATCAATGGCGCTAGTGCCGGATGGTACCCAAACATGAGGCATTTAGAGGACCTCTTTCGCCCATCCCATCCGCCAATTTTGGGCTTGCACTGTGGCATTCTCCGCAAGTAAGTTTTTAATTTGAGCGCGAACGCCATCAGTTTTGCCCACGTTGGGGGGTCAGTTGGAATATGAGATCCCCTTTTTAAGTTTTTCGGATCCTGTTGACATTTCTGCCCAAATCTTTTAGGCCGGGGTCAGCTTTGATCTTCTTGAGCATCTCCGCGTACGATAGATTTCTCTTGCTGGTGATGACCATCGCCTCAGGGCGAATTCGCAGTTTGCTTTTCTTTTCGTTTGTTTTTTGTTGGTTTCCCATGTTCATCCAATGTTTTCGTTCCCCTTAGGTCCCGCTACGCTAATTCGCACTTTGGACATATTTTTCCACGTGAACTTTTAATTCTGCTTTTACAAATTGCCTGTATGCCTTTTTATCTCTTAGGGGGCTGTAGATTCCCTAGAGGATCCCCACTTTTACCTATACCCTTTTATTTGGTCGTTATTCGATAGCGCACGGTTGTTGGCAGCCAACAGAGCCTATTTCGGTTTACAAAAACTGTTCCGCTCAAAACGTTTCACCATAGGGTCAAAGCTCTTACTGTACAAGACTATGATCTTTCCAGTACTCATGTATTCCTCGGAAACTTGGGTTCTTAGCAAGAAAAATTGCGAACTCTTGGCCGCGTTCGAGAGAAGAATCCTCCGAAGAATTTTTGGCCCCCTTACATTAGGATGGACGATTCAATAGGTCACGGTGGGCGGGTCACTTAATCCGTACGAATGAGGATGATCCAGCCCGGAAAGTCTATAACGACAATATCTATGGTAGGAAAAGAAGACGAGGCAGACCCTGCCTGAGATGGAAAGATGGCGTAGGTCAGGACGTCAGACAGCTTTTAGGGATATCAAATTGGTGGACCTCGGCGCAAAACCGGGACATCTGGAGTTCCTTATTAAGGCAGGCCTAGCCGGATACCGGTTGTTGCGCCGTTGATGATGATGAGTACGGTTAGGCATCACTTGGGTGGCCTGTAATACTGTTAGGACAGTAGGTTTGAGCGTCTCCTTGAAATTTCTTTACTCCTTTTGCGATCTATTATAAAGGAATTCCTTTGCAATGTACTCCTAAGATATTCTGCTTTCTCGAAACTCAAAAAGAAAGAGCGCCCAGCTTCCAGTTTAAAGTTTGTTCCAACACGGAATGATTCGAAATATAATATCCAAACATCAGTTTCAATAAACATTTGGAATGGAATTTCGATAATATCGAAATTTTCCTAGTCGTCCAACACTTATTCCGGTACATTTCGATCCGCTTTATTTTCATCGTTTTTCAAATGCAATAATTTCTCTATGGTCATTTTTAATACCACGCATGGTTACACACCGTAGTCATAAACTCTCTCTGTCAAGGTTCCATTCTGCAGATGCCCTGACCTTAGATGGACGCGTGCATATTTCAACGCAGCAAAGATTGCCGACTAGTGGATTGACGATTGGTTCCATCAATGCGAAGAGCGAATTATTGCAGACTCCAATTATTTATGTCATCGCTGACTTTTTCGATATGACCAGCTCCGCCAAGCTTGCTAGACTCTCCATTCAGTGCACAGAGTCTTGATTCAGCTACGCATTCACTGTGCATCTTAAATCTTCGCAATCAGTATCTCTGCGATTTGTTTAATTACTTTTCTATTTCCAATATTGTATCTATAAATAAGCCTTACCCTTGGAATCTCGACTACGTAAACAGGTGTAATGCGAAGGAAATGCTTCGACTAAGCAACGTCCAATAGAGCTGGGAATTACATATATGTATGTGCGCAAGATGTATTTACGTTATGAAGCAGCCACAGTTGACCATTAACTTAATTTCAACACTTTCGCGTTTCCTTAATCAAATGAGGATTTATTTCGTAGTGATTTTGATTTAAACCATTAGAAAGGTGTATTGAAATGTGGAATTGTTTAGATGGATACTTGGAGTGATTTATGTGGGGTAATAAGTTTCGGTTTATAGACCTATATTTTCAGGCATAAATAAGTTTGTAAAAATGGTTTCTAATAAAATTTCATTCAATAGAAAACATAATTAAAAACCATAAACATTTGTTGTTTATATTGGGTTACTTAACTTATGCTGGACGCAAGAATGGCTGCAAGGTGTCGTCATCAACGACTTTCACGTATACGTTATATAAAATGGAATCATTGCCACCATGTTGTGGGGAGCGAGTCAAAATCAGAACTCCTTACTCAAAATCTTCACATTCAAACAATAGTTCCCTATCAAAGTGCTCAAAAGGCCACTCAATTGAAAACCCATCCTCGCACAGTAGCTGCGTTCCTATCTCCTTTCCTACAGTATTTAGCTCAGACTTATCTAAAAACAAAATGTTCAACACGACATTTTTTGTGTCGAAGACAAAAATTCCACGTTCTAAACGACAAACGCCACTACACAGTGTATTAAGATAACAGCCACTGACACGTTAGAAACGCTAATGTGCAGCCACTACAGCAATTTATGTATGTTATCGATTACGAAAAGTCAAACAGGTGAATTAATTTCTCCGCCATGGCCCATTATATCACCTGCGTGGGTCACACTAGTACCCTACTATCTGGTATTACCTACTGCGGTGGGATCTCAAAGTGTGACCGGAATTTTAATTGGTGAGACAATAAGATAAGTCCAAGCAAAGTGGTCGTGTTGTATCAATGGGCCAACGACATTTTGGTAAAAACCCGGACGGTGGGAATTTTATGATATGTCTGTGGAGGCATGAAGGACTGATAAAAAGGGTTCACTTCAGATATAAGCAGACATTATAAAGGAAAACCGCAACCCAAACTTTACTTAAAACTCTTACATAATTCATCTCTTGAGTTTTTTACATCTGTAATAAAATTCAGTAATACTGATTTATTTAAAAATTAGGTCCACAAGTCCTGCGTGAATAAAAGAGAAAAAAGTTGATATATTTTCATCACCATCAACGGCGCAACAACCGGTGTCCCGTCTAGGCCTGCCTTAATAAGGAACTCCAGACATCCCGGTTTTTCGCCCAAGTCCACCAATTTAATAGCCCTAAAAGTTGCCTGGCGTCTTGGCCTAGGCCATGGTTCATGTCAGGCAGGGTCTACCTCGTCCTCTTTTTCTACCATAGATATTGTCCTTACAGACTTTTCGGGCTGGATCATCTTCATTCATACGGATTAAGTGACCCACCCACCGCAGCGTACTGAGCCGGATTCTATCCACAACCCGACGATCATGGTATCGCTCATAAATTTCGTCGTGATTAAGGCTACGAAATCGTCCACCCTTATGTAGGGGCCCAACAATTTTTCGGAGGATTCTTATCTCGAATGCGGCCAAGAATTCGCAATTTTTCTTGCTAAGAACCCAAGTCCTCTTATTCTTAAGCCTTTGTCCCCTTCACAAGCGGGATCGGTCCGTCGTAATCGGTTTCGCCATTTGGCTCTATCAAATGCATGATCTGGATGCAACCTCAAGACTTTTAAGTCCTCATCCAGCGTATCAAGCCACCGCTATTTCGACCGGCCTTTTGTTGCTTACCATCGACTTTGATGTTCAGACCAATATTGGTAAGTGAATTCTCGTTAGCACGAATTACGTGACCATACCACTGAAGACGCCTCTCTCGCAATTTTTCCTCAATCGGCGCAACCCCATATCGATCGCGAATATCCTCATTTCGGATCTGATCAAAACGTGTGACGCCACTAGTCCAATGCAACATCTGTACTCCATTCCCGCAGGACGCCGTTCATTGTCTTTTATAGTCGGCCAACACTCAGAACCATAGAGAGCGACAGGACAGACGACATTGCGGTAAATTTTAGATTTCAGACGTTCATTGAAACGCCGATCACACAGAAGACCAGTCACCAGCCAGGTTGCGTTAATGCGTGAAGTAATTTCATAACGCAGCTCTCCATTGGCTGATAGCGTTGACCCGAGGTATTTAAATCGCTCAGTTCGAAGCAGGTCACTGCCGCTGACTGTGATTGTGCCAGTTGGGGACCGTTCGTCAAAAATTCAATTTTATTTAGATTCAATCTGAGACCGTGTTTTGCCTGAGGCGATCATTCCATGTTTGGACAAGTTGTTCGAAATAATTTTTGCAATCAGATGCTAAGAAAACATAATCTGTATAAAGCAGTGTATAGGGCGCTGACGTTAGATGTCCCGTATGACGGTGTCATAGCAAGAACAAAGAGGAGTGGTGAGAGGGCGCTTCCTTCATGAACACCAACAGAGGCACGGAGCGATTTTGATACACCCGCCATACTTCGAAATTTACTTTTCGGATCGTAGTAGACTAATTGGACCCGGCGCACGAGTTATTCTTGCAGTAAGTGTTGTCGTAAAGCATACCAGATGAGTTCGTGTGGCACAAGGTCAAACGCTTTCTCTAGATCCAGAAAGGCAATGTAAAGAGGGCGATGCTTCTCACGGTGTTTCTCCATGAGTAACCGCGCAGCGTGTATTAGGTCAGTATTTCCGCAGTGCATGACAAATTCGGCTTGATTGACGGTTATTTCAAGGATTTCGTGAATACGGTTGTCAAGAATGCGTTCAGAAATCTTCATGGCATGGGAAAGTAACCGAGTCGGACGGTAATTTGCACTTTCTGCTTTCTTTTTCCATATTGGATTTGTGGTACTTTCCTGCCAGTCAGTTGGTGTTCTACCTTCCTCAATAACCCCATTAAAAAGTTCACTGAGTCACAGTGTTGGATCCCAGCTCTTCGCTTTCCAGTTGCGTTGTTGTCAGGTCTTTCCCCGATTTCATTCGTTTTATTGCCTTCTCAGCTTCAATTTCAGTGACAGGTGGAACTGGTCCAAATGTCGGCAATGATTGTGGAAGCGGAGGATGAACAAATTCTTCAGTTGAAATCTACTCGAAGTATTCTCGCATTTATCCATCGCGGCTCGTCGGTTGGTAAGCAAAATACTGTTCTTGTCATTAACGCAACAGAAGTGTTCGATATCCTGTGAACGTTCGTTACGGCTTTTGACAAGTCGATTCAGATCACTCTCGTCATCCCGAGTACGAAGTTTATCGTAAAGATTTTTGTAATGGTCCGGTGGAGTGACAGCGACTGCTTTCTTTGTGTCCCGGTTAGAATTCCTATAAATTTGCCAACTAGCAGGCGTTTTATTGAGAGTCGAGAACTTTGTGGTAGAGACGTTTCTTCATTTCAAGTATCTTGGTTGATGTACCTCTTACCCGAATTGGTGACCCCGAGGGTTGCAGAGGCCGCTTTGTGGATCGTATCTTTCATTTAGTTCCAGGACCCTTCCACATTCGTAGTAAGTGAGATCATTTCTCCTTTTTTCTCACGAACCTCTTTCACCATTTAATGCGCCGCGGGCTAGGGCGTTCCTTACGTTGTTTTATCGGTGACTTAATTCGTAGGGCGGCACTCAACGGCCGATGTCGAGGTGCGATAGTATCATAGGGAGCAGCCTTATAATCAGTGACAGTGGCAAAATGTCGGCGCCTTATGAGAATATAGTCGATTTACGTTTTACTGTTCCTACTATAAAATGTAGGAAGATGAGACAATCGTTTGATGAACTATGTATTTATAAGCACAAGGTCATGGGAGTCCGCGAAATCGATTTTACGTTCGCAAGCCTCATTGGGCGATCCGAACCCCTTCCCCGCATGGCACCTATTACCGTCTGCCTTTTCACCCACATACTATTAAAGTCGTCGGCAATAATGATATAGTCGTCAGCGGGCATGTTGCAGGCACTTTTATCGAGAAGTTGCCAGAAGACATCTTTCTCGGCATGTCTGTGGTGTGTACGCGGTGAAGGAGTGAATAAAGCGATCAGCTCATAATCGTTTGACTTCTTTAATGACATCACGGAAACCCTCTGAAATGGCAATATCAACACCGTACTGAGTGTGTGGGCTACCAAAATAGAGAAGTTTATAGCAATTTTTCCCGCGGTCACGTTCAATGTCATAGCTTTTGGCACCAGACTATCGGGTTTCTTGCAGAGCGCAGATATCAATGTGCCTTTTCCGAAGGGCTCTTGCGAATTCGTCGGTCTTTCCATTTAGAGTACCAAAATTTAGCGTGCAGACACGTTTTTGTTTTGTTCGGACTAATTTACTTACGTCCTGACACCGTCCATGCGTCAAGAACTCTTGCCCATTTCTCGCCAGGACCGGGCCCCATCCTGCCGCGTCACCTGCCCTAGCATTTTTCCGAGGCTTATTACTTGATCCGATCATCGTGTTTGTAACGCCACTGGATGCATTTTCTTGGTCGGCCTGTCGCATGACCTGTCACCACGAGAGATCAGGTAGGATTTAGCATAGCGGAATAACTCCAACTATACTGTATTGTTCTCTTTCCCTGATCTCAGCATTTTATTTGGTAAGTCGTTTCGAGCGGAAGAGTTTTTGTAAGTTGAAATAGACCCACCGGCTGGCTGCCAACAATCGTGCGCGGATTACATCATCGTAACTGTTATCGGTTGTGATTTTTGACCCTAGATACGAGAAATTTTCAAAGGTCTCAAAGCTGTAGTCTCTTATCTTTATTCTTCCCGTTTCAGCACTGATACTGTTGTTGCCACCATATATTTTGTTTTTCCTTCATTGGTGTGCAGCCCGAGATCTCGCATCAATCGCCACCTGCTCGTTCTGGGTGAAGGCAGTTTGTACGTCTCGGGTCGTTCTTCCCATGATGTCGATATCGTCACCATAGGCCAGTAGTCGGGTGGACTTAAAGAGGATCGTACCCCTCGCATTTACCTCAGCATCACGGATCACCCCCTCTAGGGCCCAGTTAAAGAGGACGGATGATAGGGCATCCCCTTGTCTTAGACCGTTGTTGATGTCGAATGGTTTCAGGGTGACCCTGCTGCTTTTATCTGGCCTCGCACATTGGTCAGGGTCAGCTTAGTCAGTCTTATCAAATTCGTCGGTATACCGAATGCTCTCATGGCCGTGTACAGTTTTACCCTGGCTATGCTATCATAGGCGGCTTTAAAGTTATGGTGCAACTGATGTCCATATTCCAACAGTTTCTCCATCGCTTGCCGCACATTGACAATCTGATCTGTTACTGTTGTTGAGAAGTTCATCAAAATAATCAACCCATCGCTCAAATATACCCATTCTGTCGGAAGTCAGATTTCCCCCTTTGTCTCGGCAGGATGCACATCGAGGTGTATTAGGCTTCATCCTCCTGACTTGTTGGTAACACTTCCGCGCCTGGTGCGGTTGCTCCCTTGTACGAGTTCACAGTCCTGTCGGTTCTCCCAGGCTTCCTTTTCTCGTCTGTGAAGTCTCTTCTCCGCTCGATGGAGTTCGTGATAACTCTCCGCACGTGCCCGCGTCCTTTCAGAATGCAACATTATTCGGTGTCCGGCATTCTTCCGTTCCGTAGCTAGCTTACATTCATCGTCAAACCAGCCGTTCCGACTCTTTTTGTGGCTGGGGCCAAGTATGTTTGTGGTTATATTTCTGTTGATTGCAATTATTGCGGCATCCATTTCCCTCTTATAGGTGTTGCAGAGGGCTGCGTTGCGGAAGGCTTCAGTGTTAACTCTCACTTGATTGTCAGAGGGGATTGTAGGTAGTGTTGTTATTCGAGCTCGGAGATAATGATCCGAGTTTTTATTGTTCCCCCTATATGTTCTGACATTCATCAAGGCTGAGAGGTGGCGACGTTCGATCAACACGTGGTCAATTTGGTTGAAAGTGGTCCCGTCTAGAGAGACCCACGTTTGTTTGTGGACCGATTTCGACCAGGTACTTCCAATAACCATTTCGTGTGACACTGCTAATTGAACAATCCGCAGTCCGCTTTCATTTGTATTTTGATGTAAGCTATGGGGGCTAACGTATCGTCTGAATACGGACTCCGTCCCTACTTGGTTGTTAATATCCCAAGTATGATTTTAATATCATACTTGGGACAGGCTACTGCCTCGTAGAAGGTATCCTTCTCCGACTCTGCAGTCTCCTCTATAGGGGTGTGAAGTTTAATGAGGCTTATGTTTCTAAATTTCCTTCGCAAGCGCAGAGTGCATAGCCGTTCGCTGATGATAACAGCAGCTTTCATTTTTTTGGCTGACTAAGAAACCTACTCCAAGCATATGGTTTACTGAATGGCTACTATAATATATGGTGTAGTGACTCTTCTTTAGGAAACCGGTCTCTGTCCAACGCATCTCCTGTAATGCTGTTACGTCAGCCCTATATTGGGACAGGATATCAGCTAGCCGCTTGGCAGCTTCATCTCTGTATAGGGAGCGCACGTTCCATGAAAAATTGGGAAAACCGTTATTTCGCTTTCGGTGTCGGGTTCGTCGCTGTAAAGTCCATCCAGTCCGAGGTTCCTGTTCTGGCTTCGCAATTTTGGTTTTCCGTGTAAAGTTGTCAGCCCTACCCAACCTCCAACCTGGAGGACCAGTTCATACAATTTGTCCCATTTTTAGGCACGGGAGACTCGCCTTCATCCTTCTCTGCCTGTAGCTTTTCGTTGTGAAAAAGCTCCCAGCGGTCACCACGTGGAGGTGGAGATAGGGTTTGGTAGTAGAACTGTTGGTGTTGGTTCAGCAGGTGTTTCCCAGGTATTATGCTGCATCGTGGGTACTAATCCACGTTTCACCCTGGGACCTATACTACCCTTTGATCACCCTTGAATATATATGAAATTAAATTCGATATTTTATCTCCCACGGAGTAGCAATTTGACGCGAAAGTAACAAATTTAACCTATTACAATCTTGTTAAAAATGGTGGGATTTCAAACTTTCCAATATGATACTTCTTACTAAAGTAAAATCCTACTGCCAAGTTTTGCAGATCTAAAATGAACCTAAGGGGATTGGCTCCGAATTTTCAAAATATAATAATATATTGTTATTAACTCTACTTGAGTAAATATCTCAACGGAGAATATTTTGAGGCCTAGATACTATGTGCAACGATCACCATAAGTTTTTCAGATTTTTCAGTTATATAGTTTCTGAAAATGGGGCCTTGAAGTAATTGTCCTCCTCTCCCAGCAC
Organism: Hermetia illucens; assembly: GCF_905115235.1. Classification (NCBI taxonomy): domain Eukaryota; kingdom Metazoa; phylum Arthropoda; class Insecta; order Diptera; family Stratiomyidae; genus Hermetia; species Hermetia illucens. The sequence goes on along the minus strand of NC_051854.1, from coordinate 77,599,393 downwards.
TCCTCTACTTTGCAACCAATGCCAAAACTAATATCTGCGAAAGTACTAATCCATACGTTTAATTTGATAGCCTACATAGCTATATTCGATGAAAAAAAAACTTGTTTGCCCGTCATGCAGTTCCCACCTTCCCATTAAATTCTGCGTCGATCGGTATAGTCGTTGCTGAGAAAAGTGCGTGTGGCAGACAGACAGATAAACAGATAGACAATTTCCAACAAAACCTTAAAAAAGGTTTATCCTCGTCAAAGTCTCGACTCCGAGCCAAGGGGGACCGCCCTATCTCCTCTAGTCTCGTTAGGCATGGATTCGTGTAGAACTAACTAATTCCACACTTAGTCTCACTCTTTGAAAATTGACTACACAGCTTCCAAAAAAAGGTTTTGCAAGAAATCCTTTAACCAACTCGAGAGGTGGCTTTATGAGGAACCCACAGCTGTACCATAGAGTCCCAAAACCTTAGACTCACTGAAGAGTGAATCCATCCTTTCACCAAGTCAATTTCGCATAATTCGTTCACAGGGAAGCTTTGAATCGTAAGAAAAACACTTTGTAGGAAAAAGAAATCCGGTACTGCTTCCCCCCATATTCTATACAATAGAATTTTGGTGTTTGCACCAGCTCCACTTGAAAGCACACATTATACATTTGCTGCGCCTGTACGCAAAATTTATTGTGCGTGAATGAAATTTTCTGTTGTCATAAGTACGGGGGCGTCTTCATCCACCCCTCAATTTAGTCCCTTGCTTGCAATCCCTATAGAAAGCCACATCATATCATCAGCATAACCGTCGACATCTCTATCATGAACATCTCCAAGTTGACGATTAGGAAGTTCTGTGTTGGACATGTTGCACAAGTAGAAACATTATACCTGTCCAACGCACGCGAAACCATTACTCTTTGGATGTTCAGCTACCCTCATTTGCTCTTGCGAACTTTGCAATCGCGATTTCAAAGCTATTGTGTTCCTTGATGAATACATCAAAGCAAAGTACAATACCTTCGAAGGGTTTGCTACACTCTAATCGTTGAACTTGTGAAAGGAGCTAGGAGGAAGTTATCTTCTTGCCATCTCTTCATTTAGTGCCATCTTAACATGCAGGAACGTCGCTTAACACCTTAACACTTTTCGCATAAAAGTGGGACCAAAAAAAGGGCACAAAGCAACGAACAAGTAACTCGTGTGCATTCCAAACTCTTGGTACACAATAGTCACGGATGTTTAGTTACAGTTCGTCGGAAGATTTCCTACAGAAGAGCTCATGAAGTTACAGAAATCCATTGAAAAATTGTCCACTTGGCAGGAGACTTTTCCACAAATTTATAGGTAATTCACTCTGTTCATTAAGGGTAAATTTTATCTTGAATTTGTTTCAAGACTTTAAAATTCTCCATGACTATCTATGATAATGCATCTCCTTGCAAATATGTTTCGGCAATGAATGAATCTTTCCAGTAGCTACTATTCACTGCAATTCATTGTAAAACTGGCCTGCGGCCTACATAGCCTTTCAGATTCTCACTTCTCGAAAGTACAATTTCATTGGCATTCTTCCTGACACTGTTACGAACGCTATGCTTCTTAGTATCTTTCCTGTTTTTCGCACGAATGAAAAGCAAAAATCTCCCAGTTATGTCAAGTTGTTCTTTGAATTCTTCGAAATTTTTCTGCATTGAAGAAGATTCCCAATCTTCCCTGGCAAGTCACATAGCACTCCAAGGCAAGAGCTGAGACCCTCTTCTCTGAAAAAGGAACAGCTGAAAGTGCACCTTGGATTCGAGTAGTACTACCTCGCTGAAGACGTAATATTTTAATATCGTGCACATTATTGATCCTGTTGTCAGATAAGACGAAGTCAGAAATTCTTTGGAATTCAGATAGTGGAGAGTATTTGCATGCATGACTTTCAGGTAGTGCATTAGCAAATTTTCATATGAATTGAGCAACAGGGAAAGCCATTGGTCCAATAATGTTTAAGAACGGATGGTATTTTACGCGGATCTTACTTGTTTGCATGTGGGTGGAAGAGATGGCGAAAGTAGTGTTGGTTGACGATTTTAATTCTATTTGTTGTAGAAGGTACGACAGTTTTTCTATTAGAAAGGAGCAATTAATAGAAAGTCGGACATACCCATGTAGTGCAAATCCAACACTTCAATCAATATTGTTCTCATTATAAACCCAAAAATCAGATACGAATGAGAGTAAAAGCAACATCCAAAACTGTTTCTGAAATACAAAAGTGTGATGGAGAAGGCCACGATAGATTATTCCTTATTAAGGCCGGTCTAGGCCTGCCTTAATAAGGAACTCCAGACATCCCGGTTTTGCATCGAGATCCACCAATTCTATATCCCTAAAAGCTGTCTGGCATCCTGACCTACGCCATCGCTCCATCTTAGGCAGGGTCTGCCTCGTCTTCTTTTTCTACCATAGATATTGCCCTTACAGACTTTCCGAGTGGGATCATCCTCATCCATACGGATTAAGTGACCCGCTCACGGTAACTTATTCAGCCGGATTTTATCCACAACCGGACGGTCATGGTATTGCTCATAGATTTCGTCATTGTGTAGGCTACGGAATCGTCCATGCTCATGTAGGGGGCCAAAAATTCTTCGGAGGATTCTTCTCTCGAACGCGGCCAAGAGTTCGCAATTTTTCTTCCTAAGAACCCAAGTTTTCGAGGAATACATGAAGACTGGCAAGATCATAGTCTTGTACAGTAAGAGCTTTGACCCTATGGTGAGACGTTTCGAGCGGAACAGTTTTTGTAAGCTGAAATAGGCTCTGTTGGCTGACAACAACCGTGGGCGGATTTCATCATCGTAGTTGTTATCGGTTGTGATTTTCGACCCTAGATAGGAGAAATTGTCAACGGTCTCAAAGTTGTATTCTCCTATCCTTATTCTTCTTCGTGTTTGGCCAGTGCAGTTTGATGTTGTTGGTTGATTCGTCTTCGGTGCTGCCGTTGCCACCATATATTTCGCCTTGCCTTCATTGATGTGCAGCCCAGGATCTCACGCCAATCGCCGCCTGCTCGACCTGGATGAAGGCAGTTTGTACATCTCGGGTGGTTCTTCCCATGATGTCGATATCGTCAGCATAGGCCAGTAGTTGGGTGGACTTAAAGAGGATCGTACGTCTTGCATTTACCTCAGCATCACGGATCACGAGGGCCAGTTTAAAGAGGACATTGGTCAGAGTCAGCCTAGTCAGTCTTATTAATTTCGTCGGGATACCGAATTCTCTCATGGCCGGGTACAGTTTTACCCTGGCTATGCTCTCATAGGCGGCTTTAAAGTCGATGAAGAGATGGTGTAACTGTTGTCCACATTCCAACAGTTTTTCCATCGCTTGCCGCACAGAGAAAATCTAATCTGTTGCTGATTTGTCTGGAGTGAAGCCTCTTTAGTATGGGCCAATGATGTTCTGGGCGTATGGGGCTATCCAGCCTAGCAAGATAGCGGAGAATATCTTATAGATGGTACTCAGCAACGTGATACCTCTATAATTGCTGCACTGTGTGATATCTACCTTTTTATGTATGAGACAGATAATGCCTCGTTGCCAATCGTCAGGCATTGATTCGCTGTCCAATACTTTGAGCACAAGTTGATGAACCACTTGGTGTAATTGGTCGGCCTCCATATTTAACCAATTCGGCTGTAATTCCATCGGGTCCTGGCGACTTATGATTTTTAAGCAGGTGAATTGCACAGACTGTTTCTCCTATACTTGGCGGTGGCAGCATTTGTCCGTCGTCTTCAGTTCGCGGGACCTCCAACTCGCCGATGTTCTGGTTATTTAGTAGCTTATCAAAGTACTTAACCCATCGCTCCAATATGCCCATTCTGTCGGAAATCAGATTTCCCCCTTTTTCTCGGCAGGATGAGCATCGAGGTGTATAAGGCTTCATCCTGCTGACTTGTTGGTAAAACTTGCGCCTTCTGTGCTTGGTGCGGTTGCTCCCTGTACTTTTCGAGTTCACAGACCTGTTGGTTCTCCCAGGCTTCCTTTTTCCGTCTGTGAAGTGGCTTCTCCGCTCGACGGAGTTCGTGATAAGTCTCTGCGCGTGCCTGCGTTCTTTGAGAATGCAAAATTACTCGGTAAGCAGCATTCTTCTGTTCCGTTCCTAGCTTACATTCATCGTCAAACCAGCCGTTCCGGCTCCTTTTGCGGCTGGGGCCAAGCATGTTTGTGGCCGTATCCATGGTAACGTTCTTCAGGTGGTTGTGAAGATCATTTGTTGATGCTTCATCTCCAGATCTTCTGTTGACTGCAGTTATTGCGGCATCCATTTCCTTCTTAAATTTTTTACGCCTGTCCCAAAAAACAGTCGGAACGGCTGGTTCACGGATGAATGAGCAACGAAAGGAAAGAATGCTACAAACTGGGCAATACAGAACTCTCCAAGAATGCGAGCATGTGCATATACCTATCACGAACTTCGTTGTACGGAAAAACGCCCTCATAGACAGAAAAAGGAAGCCTGGGAGAAGCAATAGATCTGTGAATTCGAGAAGTACAGGGAGCAACCGTACTAGGTGCGGAATTTTTATGACTAAGTCAGCAGGATGAAGCCTTACACACCTCGATGCTCATCCTGCCAATAAAAGAGGGAAATCTGGAATTTCAAGACAAAAACTCACTGGCAAAGAGGACAACTGGTCCTCGAAATACCGCTATATCGCATATACGAAATTTGGTAGTATCGTATTAATCTATATTATTGCAAAAGCTGATGATTCTAGGATAAACTTAAGGGGGTTTCCTTGAAATAATTGACCCTTCTGGGACCCCAATACTCCTCCCCTTTGTAACCAATATCAAAACTAACGGTTTCAGAAAGTACTAATCGAGGCCTCTCATTTGATACACCACGCGACGTGCTTTTAGGTAAGCTAATAAATGTGAAAACGGACGGCTTTACACATGAACTTACTCACCATCTATAAGATATTCTCCACTTCCTTGCTAGGCTGGACAGCCCCATACGCCCAAAACATCCGCGGTCCATACAGCCATAGATCAAATTTTCTCAATGCGGCCAACCATGGAAAACTATTGGAATATGGTCATCAATTATACCACTTTTTATCGGTTACAAAGCCGCTTATGATAGCATAGCCAGGGTTAAACTATATACGGCCATGAAAGAATTCGGTATCCTGACTAAATTGATAAGATAACTAGGTATCCGAAGCCAGATATCATAAAAGCAGCAGGATCACTCTCTAGACAGAAAAGGGAAGCAACATCAACAAAAATCGATAACAAGGAGATGCCCTATCATGCATTCTCTTTAACCTGACCGAGAAAAATTGATTCACGATGCTGAGGTAAACACGAGATCCACTATCCTCTTCAAGTCCCCCCAATTACTGGCTTTTGCTGACCATAGGGTCAAAGCTCTTACTGTGCAAGACAATGATTTTGTCAGTCCTCATGTATTCCTCGGAGACTTGCATTCAAAGTAAGAAAAATTGCGAACTCTTCACCAATTTCGAGAGAAGAATCTTTAGAAATATTTTGGGCCCCTACATGAAGACGAACGATTCCATAGCCCATATAACGACGGAATCTATCAGCGATACCATGACCGTCTGGTTGTGGACGAAATCCGCTTCAATAGTTTGCGGTGGGCGGGTCACTTTTCGTATGGGTGAGGATGATCCAGCCCGGAAAGTCTATAAACGCAATATCGATAGTAGAAAAAGAAGACGTGAGAGACCTTGGCTGGGATGGCGTAAGCTAGGACACTAGATATCTCTCAGGGATATCGATTTGGTGAACCTCAGTGCAAAGCCGGGATGTCTGGAGTTCCTTACTATGGCAGGCCTCGACCAGACAACGGTTGTTGGCCGTTAATTATAGTGATGATTGCAGTTTGCAGTTGAACCACCTTACAAGTGTGAGTGAGTGAGTGCTTCCGAACAGTGTCATACAATGCGGCTTACGTCTTAGTCGGAATGATACGGATCAACATTTTGACCAAGGAGATGCGCGCATCTATGGTGGAATCTGTGGTTTTTTTGATCAGCACATAAAATAAGACGAAGGGAAGGAATCTTCGAACAGGTGGCAGCAAAGAGTGAATTATATTATATGCTGGGATAATCTAAACCCAGGGTAACCTAAAGATATGTAAACCATGTAAAGCGCAATTATAATGGAAGAATTGAGCAGGGGGCCAGCTCTCTACTTGAATGGTCTCATTTCGTAGAGCCACCATATCATTCCCGCTTCAAATATGCTTTACTAATTAAAAAATCAACGTTTTTCGTCAGTAGCAAAATTGCTTGAAAGAATCTTTATAGTCCCGCGGTGATTTGCTTTGAGGTCCAATTAATCTCACCTTCAATAAAACCATGACTCTGAACTGCTGGATGTGAAGAATTGCTGCGTAATATTTCAAATTCCCATTGAATGAAGATAAAACTATGGCAATTACTTAAGTAATTTGTATGGAAATGGTTGCTTGAATCTTTGGGTGCTTTGAGTGAGCTGATACTGCAGAAGATATTTTAATTTTGTTGATATTGTGGTTATATCCACTACGTAGATACGCATATTCAGTACATAAATCGTAATTCGGGTTTTTCAGTTCCAGAAAACTATTCTATTGTAACCTAAGGCAAAGTATCCTTAAAAGTGAGAACCCGCAAACGACAAATGCTCTGAGATATATATTAGATAACAAATTAAAATCTAGTGAAGCAAGCAAAGGGCACAAAAACATAGAGGTAGAGGGTTAAATTAGAGAATCTAATTAAGAAAGAGAAGCAGTCACATTTATTTCAGTTAAACGAATCACATTCGACAAGGTTCTACCTGAAATCATTTAGTAGATGATTCCAAAAGGCTCCTTTTTAAGCTTCTTCATTAAGCAATCATTACGGGTATTGATGTCTCGCCTCACTGAAGAGACCCTGCTTAGCCTTAATGGCCATCTCGTAAATCATTCCTCGTGAACGCCTTCCTCACCAGCCATCCAAGAAATACGACTGTTCTGATGGGTTCTCCTTTATTATTCAGATGAATCCACCATGTAAGATCCATCACTCCGTCAATCACTTAAACAAACATTCAAGTGTGTGAACGAGTCCAATCCATCTTACGTGGTGGTGGTCGCCGAACGTGGTTACGCCGGAGTTTGATGAGCTTCATCTAATAACCTTCAAATTGATTAATTGGCAACGATTTAATTAAAAAATTCAAATCGAACAAACAGTAGTTGAGGGATGAGAAGGAAAAATTAAACTACGCACCCAAAGTCATTACTTTTAAATTTGATAGGCCATGTGGATAAAACGTACTGCGAGTTAGGGGTGTCAACTTCATTCAGCAACCCCTTGTGAGTAACCTGCATGAGGTTGCTGTGAATTTTAAAGAACTTTGACAATATTGAAAACCGAAATCCAAATTAAGACAGAATTGATTTGCAATGAGCAAAAAAGGGGAGGGAGGATTTGTCAAGCGTCACGCTGAATTCTAATAACGGTTAGAGGGGAGATTAATAATGTGACTATTCCATCCTGAGTGACTATTGGCACAGTTTATCTGATGATGTAACACGGCCAATGAATCCAAATTGAGACATTATTTAGGATTAAAAGATTTAAATTTCAATACTTTGGATAGATTGATTTTCATTAAAGCCCGATAATATATGCAAAATTTAGGAGTAAACTTTCTTGAAACTGGTGGTTTTCCGTAGACAACGTAGTGTAATTCCGAATTTAACAATAAACTACGAACGACTTGCCCTTGGTACTGTTTCCTAATTCCAGCTTCCAATGACTCAAAATGTTGTCTTGACTTCAGGCCGCCCATTTGAAACTGTACCGCATTTCCCAACTCAACTTCCACAGTAGAATGTTTATACTTGTTATGGTAGTTTACCATAAAAGTAGTATATGCTTATCTGCGAAACTCTTACAAAGTAGGGCTTTCCTATGTGAGACATAAAACAATCTGTTCTTGTTACTGGGGCCCAATGACAACCTCCTTTGACCATTTTCGGTTAACCAGTCAGTTGTCGTTGATTTCTTAACACAGACAATTTTTCAGCACCAACCAGAATTATCTACCTTATATCTAATTGACCCTAGAGCTAACAATACATAATATAATGGCAATGAAAAGTAAACAGAAAAATGCAATATAATAATAGCAATAACCTTAAGGAGGACTAGCTTCAGTCTAAATGGATGTAGCGTCTCAGAAGGTAGGTAAGGAAAGTGCACAAATTTTGTGGTCCTGGAAATTACTCAGCGAGAAAGCTGTCCCCACACCCTGCAGTCATGTATAAATCACATTACAAAAAATGAAGAGAAGGACAATTTAAGTCCGGTAGCTATAACCGGAGGCAATCGTTTGACTTGGTGACTGGGTCGAGCAACAGTTTCAGTACTCGCCGAAGCACTCTCCTTGACCATTCGCCTCTAGTATCCAAAGTGCGTTAGGAAGGTTCGGTTTAGTATTATTGGTTTATGTGGCCGCGGAGATCGGCCATGAAAAATTCGCCAGAAATTTCGACGCAACTTATTAAGAGAGAACACTGCTAGGCTGACTCAAATTTACACTGGCAAAGCCAGCAGACTGGTGCAGAATAAAGTACTGCCATCCCCAGTGAGACAACCGTAGTTAAAAAGAATTTTTCGAGATCCCTCAATAGAGCGGCCGGTCTCTGCTGGTATACAATTCGACGGAACACAATTCTTATTTAAAACTTGCCCCACAGATAGAAGATTGAAAAGAGGATATGCACGATATGTGTTAAAGTACTTCATTCAAAGGCGGCTTGGTCTGATTATGCTTCAGGTTAAAGTTGCATAATTCAGTCCTCACCCGACCTCTTCGCGGTGGCCGCTGGAATTCGTCTACAGATGTGTCGAGAGTGTGTAGGGCCAGGCTGGGAGTAGGCTCATCCAACTGACGAAGATCTGCTTGTCTGCTGGTCATGTGTTAGGGGCAAGAAGATCTAGCGGGCGGATGAACCGAAGCAACAGCCCGGGGATCGTCTTCCTTGCACTGGAGAACGTGCTAATAATATCCCAAGCCAAGGTAGGACAGCATACAATGAGGGCTATATGGCCAATGAGGATCCCGGTTTTTAATATGCGAACTCTGAATACCTTGGGCACCTCCAGTTTCAAATAAAACCCTTACCCTTATGACCAGCCAGCAGGGACCCCCCGGAGCGAGACACCAGATGGACTAGTGGTTTCCAGCCTGGAATCCACTGCCGTCAAACTGAGTGTAGCGAGTAACAGACATAGTCCTCCTAACCCGAAACTCTCGTCGTTGGGGGATCCCTCAAAATTGAAAACCGACAAAAACGTCGGTCGTCGGAAACCGACGATTCACTGATGTCTTGCTCACGCGTCACGAATTGCGAAACCCTTCAGCGACGTGGCCAGGAGCCACTCACGTGGGGCGCGGCGGATGGTAATTCCGCTGAGCATCTCCTGGTCATCCCCTGCTTTGATTCTTCTCAAATGAGCCGTAGGTTCCATGTTGCTTGCGAGGACCAAATCTCTAGGGAATTTCTCGGTTCATGTGTCGCTAAGATCAGCGACGCCTGGGAGGGTGTAAAGCACAGTGTCATTCCTTACGACGAGTTTCACAGCAGACCAGTCGTTCTCATCTGGTTGCCGACTATCCGCATGGATAAGGACAAGCTCGCAGAAGTCTCCAAATCCTTCAGAGACCCGAGGAGGATCGGCTGGAGAAAGTTTGATTAAGTAATTAAGAATAAACTCTACACTGCGCAAATTGATAAAATCGGCACGATAGCTGAACTGGACTCAAAGGTCGAGGCTTTGCAAAAGGCATTCGATACCGCCTTCAAAGTCTCGTGCCCTACTAAGTACCGCAAAAATACACTGCCACCGTGGTGAAATGAAGATCTCTCCAGCGTCAGGAAACTGGCCAGAGAAATCTTCAACATATACTAAAGGCATAAATATTGGCAGCCATACAAGGACTGCCTGAAAAAGTACAAATCAGCCATCAGGACCACCAAGAGGCGGTGTCAGTTGGACTATTGTCAGAACATCGAAAACACCAGTGAATCCACAAGGCTCAATAAGATTCTGTTCAAGGAAAATAAGAGACCATCCTTTCTTAAAAAGTCGGAAGGCTCCTGGACAGAATCTTCTAGTGAAACCTTGGAGCTACTGGTTGAAACGCTCTTTCTCGCCAGCAAGAAGGACTGTGAGTGGGAACCTTGCTTGGAGGGTTTGTTGCCACCCCAGCTGTGCGAGACTCAAATCGATAAGATCGGCTGGACTATGCTTCTCTGCATATAAATCTCCAGGCCCAGATGGCATAACGCTAGTTATGCTGTAGAAACAGCAGGAAAGGGTTGTGCCGTGGCTTGTTGAGATCTGCCGGAGTTGCATCTCTTTAGGATACGTATCACAGTTATGGAGACGCGCACGAGTGGTTTTCATACCGAAAGCGAGCAGGCGCGGTCATGAGTCCGCGAAGAACTTTCGACCAATCAGCCTGACCTCTTTCGTGTTGAAGACCCTAAAGCGCGTCCGAGATAACCATTTAAGGACGATTATGGAGAGAACATCTTTCTTTAAGTCCCAAGATGCCTACCTCAAAGGAAAATCCACAGAAACCGCCCTCCACGAGGTAATTGGCACGATTGAGCGGTCGCTGAGTACAAGCAGTATACCCCAGCTGCCTTCTTGGATATAGAAGGAGCATTCAACAACGTTAGTACCAACGCCATCAAGGAAGCCTTGACCAGTATTATATTAGAGGGGTATCTTACGCATTGGATTATAACCATGCAAAGTACCAGGATAATCCCGTCGGATCTGAGAGGCAACCACTTGACCAGAGCTGTGAATAGAGGCACCCCCAGGGTGCGCCATCTCTCCAGTGCTCTGGTTAATAGTAATGGACGAAATTTTATGAACATTGAACAGCAGCGGGGTGAAGGTGATGGCGTATGCTGACGACTTGGTGATATTAGTGTCAAGGATGTTTCCTTCCATTATGAGCGACATCATGGGAGGAGCGTTGCGAAAGGTGTGCCTGTGGACCGCAAGATGCGGACTCGCCATAAACCCAACCAAAACAGAACTGATGTTATTCACCACCAAGCCAACGATACCTGAAATCCACCTACCACGGCTGAATGAACAAAGCTTAGTTCTTTCTCTAATGTAATGTGGTTCGCTTCGTGTTGAATTACGCCACTCAGGTGTGGAAGTCAGACGAATCTATGCTAATCGACTCCATACTACAGCGCCTCCAGACCAGTATTTTTTAGTTTTGCTGGGAATTCACCAACTACCATATTCCACATTATAGGCAATAGTGTCCCTCCCTATGTACAACCTTGTCAATGGAGTTTGTATCTGCCGGCTCTTCGGCAACGTGCTTCGCACTCCCTTTCAGATTAGGGTATCTCGCATCTCTGTATCCAATGTGTTAGTTTCTATGGTATCCCATAGTTCATCCAGGGCAGATTCGGTTAACCATCCTGTCCTCGACATAGATGCAGGGCATTACTCATTAAAACGTTTTTTCTAATATTTGCTTCCCTAATCGCTTTGCTATACGTCGTCAGTGCACTTTTGTATCTCTGCCAATCCCTGATTCGTTAAGCCTGGGTGAGCCGTTTTCGGACCTTCGCTCTCATTCTCGCGGTTCCACCAGAATATATTCCTTGAGAAAATAATTGTCTTAACTAGACACATATGCAACAATGATGACTCTGTTGACATCTTCCACCACCATTTCCCGCTTCATTTCATTGCTGATGTCACCGCCTACCTGCCATGTGCCATGTTTCTCAGGTGTCTTGTATAGTAGGCCCACTTCCTAGTTACCCCCACTGTCGAATCTGATTATCCTGTGATCGGACTTAAAAGGCTGATCCGACACCCTCCAGTTCTTGATCAGCCCATATTGATTACGAATGATGGCGTGTTCCCTACATTATATAAAGGTAAATTCAAGAAGGTGCTTACCTCTTTAATTGGTGTCTCCCCTTCTCCCGATGTCATAATGTGCGTTGGCAGTCGAGGAGAAATGGTAGCATTTTTCTTTCATAGAGCTTCGCCTAACGACTTATTCCTATGGCATTCGAGTGTCGTTTGCAACAATATTACACTCGCTTTAAAGTCACACATGGGGCACTATTTTTACTGAATCAGAGAGTTAGAGATGGTTAAAATTAACATCCAAGTTGACTACTTTTAGCCACTTCACCTTCATACCAATTTAAAATTTACTTGGTAAGACTTAAGTGTCTGAATAGCAGCTTCTCTCTCTGTTAGAATAGCAATGCTATACCTGCTATGTTCAAAGCGCGTTTTTCTTGGAACAATGTCGCCGGTGCCTGCTCCCTCTGCCATTAGAGATTCGTCAGTGCACCAAGTAATCAGGTACTGGCTTTAATCGTAGGTCAATGAAACCCTTTCTCAGTTTGCTCTCCAACGGGATGCAAACTTCCTATCCAAATAAAACTTCGTTGTCTTGTTATCCCTTGGTAATCAGTAATACTCTCGGACATTAATTAATTGTAATTTCCTAGCTGCTCTGCTGAACTCCGTTCTGTCTGCCCACATAAGCATTAGTCTTACTATTGCAGTATATATCTAGTACAGTATTTTCGTGATGCATTCCCATTTTTTTTCTGCTATGGACTTGCAAGTCGTTAGAGCCGCTGTAGCCTTCCAACATATGTCTTCAACATATCTCCTAGATTAGTTTTTGGTCTAGTGTTATTCCCAGATATTTATTTAGCCCCGGCTTCCTGCACTGATTCATCGTCCGGTTTGGATTCTGTCACATAGCATATGCTGTCCCTTTGCCCCTACAGACGAAAACAATACCATCAGCGTAACCCAGGACCTGTATTGTAGTGTCGGTTATCCCTTCTCGAAGTTCAGCGACTACCATGCTCATTTTCAAACAAAACCTTAAAAATCTACATTGTTTTCGTTTACTTTACTAAAAATTGTGTTTTTGCATATATGCATATTTTGGTGACGACTTGTCGCTTTCCTCAATGCTAGGAAAAAAATCAGAATACTTCTATTTATACTCACTCTCCTAGGTATCGCGGGGGTAATTAAACCCTTATTCAGTATTTCTCCCGAGTACTCGTCTCCTCGATTGATATTATAATTTTATCCACGAGTGTGGCTCCTGGTCAATTTGAGGAGCTAGGAGTAACCGTTGCCTTCATCCCTGTTGAGAAACACACCCTTCGATATTCTATAAATTTTTCAGACTTTAGACCACATCTAATTTCCTTGTATCTAATGTGTTTCACCAACCTTATGTCCTCCCTGAAAACCATGTGATTATTTAGGACGGCATATTCTGCTACTTCTGATCTGAAAACCGTAGCACCATTTTTTGCGTCAACTCGGCCTCCGAAACGTGTTTTAATATTCCTTCTGGTTTATCCGATGTGTACTTTCCTGGAATTTGCGCAGGAAATTTAATATATCCCAGACTTGGTCATTTGATCGAGTGAATCTTTGGTCGATCCTAGAAGGGTTCAGTTGCAAAGAAGGTAATTGACCTTTCTTTTCCATTTCCAGGGTGAATTCGAAACTGGCGTTCATTTTATTAAGGAAGTCGAGCGTGTTTTGTGTCAAACAAAACCTTATTAGAATCGATCGACAGACAGACATCGTGTCCACCACACCCCATTTATTCGAAAACGGCTACACCAATTGTTACGAGATTTAGTGGTAATTTGTGGTCCGTGAATCCCTTCACATACAGGAAGTGGCGCCATTTTGTGTTGAGTTTAAGGGGAGCTCCCCATATATGCGAAAGGGGGGTAATATTTCTTTTACAGAATATAGCCACGTGGAGTATCAAATGAAAGGGCTTGATTAGTACTTTTCGAAATTGATCCCATATTTGATACCGCGAAAAACGTAAGGGAGTGAGGGTTCAAAATATGACCATCAAAAAATGTTACAGGTCTCGTTCTCAGAACCTGTCCAATCGAAAAATCTGAAAAAAATCGCACGAAATCAAAAAAAATGAAACGAAAACTAGGCTTCAAAATACATCCCGTTTCCGATCTCTACACAAATGAAGTTAATAATAGTATCTATATTACCATATTTTAAAAATTTTGCCGGAAAGCCCCCTCAAGTTCTTGCTAGAAGTACAAAATTTGGCAGTGGTATAATATGATAATAAGGCATAACTTTGGGAAGCTTGAAGGAAATCGCCTGCCATTTAAAGCTGCCAGACTTGAACAGTTGGACATCTTTCTGAACTATCTAATGTCTGATTGATAAACCATCAACATGGATGTTTCTTTAAACGTCTCCTTACACCATATTGGATCCAAATAGGCCAATTAACCCAAGGTATTGTCACTCCCTCCAACATCGAACCTCAGCAAAGATTGCGTAGAATCCTTCGGCCAATAACTAGAATACTGTGACTCTTCAAAAATCTCAACTCTCTCTGAAAGAACCTTACTGCCAACCCCCTATTTTTTAAAAACGACCTAATTTAAATAAAACAGTAAAATGAATTTATGTTTCCCAACCTGTGTATATCATTCTTAGTCCATAAAGTGTAAAATTGAATCAAAACATTTCAGTGCAAGGTCGATTTCACCCTTTCAAATAACATTATAAATGATTTCTCATCTTAACCGCACAAATAAACTCGCTCTAATGAATTTGTTTACCAGGCGAACGACCCTCAGCAGCACGCGTTCCAAGTCCACCCCACATATGTGAACAGGAAAAGAAACAAAGAACCAACATTGATCTTTGAAGGGGAAGCATAAATGTCTCTCGCTTACCCTCTACCCCAAAACCAAAGAGTATCAAATCCAAATCCCAAAGTGATTGACGAGCAAAAATCTAATAAAGTGAATTTAATGCCTCAGTATCGTCGGTTGGCGCCAGTGTCCTTGTTCGCTTTTCCTTTGCGGACTGTCGATATATCCTTGATCCATTTTCCTCATTTTAACCCGATTTCGAATTGCAACACTTATTCACTTAGACGCCAAAGAAGCAACTCGCTACCCTTGCGGATTACTAGGGTTTAAAAAACGAGTGAACAAACGGATATACTCCCTTGTGTCCTATCAGGAAAATGCGGACGTTCAAAGGGGAGCATCTAAATCTTGACTATTAACATGCATACGTTTTTCAATGACGACGTCACGTTCGCCAAACAGGAGCGTCCCTCCCAGGATTGTTCATAGCTCCTTCGGGAACGTGATATTCATCGCAACTACGTGTAAAAACATAAAGGTTGCAGCATACTCTACGTCACGAAGCAGATGAATTTTATGCACTCCAAAGGACAATCGCCTTCATAAGACAAAGAGAATAAACATTTTTCCAACCACCCACATTTGTTTCTTTTCAACAAAAAGAAAATTCACAACAGACCTGGTGTGGGGCGCACATAAAATTCTTTTCAAAATTAAAAATCACCTTTTCTTTCGGAAAATGTTTCCTGTTTAAATTAGTATGTTTCGTCCTTAATGAACTAAAGAAAAAGAAGTTTGAAATTGTGCCCTATGGTGACCCGAAGCAAAGTTTATGATAATGCGATCTGTAATTATTGCGTGTGATTAAAAATAAGGAGTCAGTTTTGGAATGGTTTAATCCCCCATTGCATGGGAATAAATCTGTTCACTGCAATAAAACACAATACTTTGAATAAATAATGACGAGTGTTTTTGATATTATTAGCGGTGGTGATTTGAAACAGTGAATAGGAAATTGATAGTATAGAAGGAATAAATCAGCTTAGTGTTAGCTAGGAAACGAAGAAGGCCACAAAAGGCTGATTATGAGACCATGCAGTCATATTTACTTAACGAATTTAAATCAATGTTCAGTCGGGACATTTCAGAACCAACCACCGAGGAGAAGAACCTGCAGTTTTTTTATATTTTCTTCATTCTCCACAGGTGGAAATCACATCCCCAGGACCGCCAAGAGGCGAACACCGGGGACCCCTCTGACGAAAAGGGAGGACCGAGCCCCAGAGACGAGACTCTAGCAGCCTTACTTGAAATTATTACCTTGCTAAAGTGGGAGATTGCTAAACTCCGAACAGAACTTAGAGCGGAAAGAGAGAAGTAGCAGACAAGGGAAAACCAGCAGAAACTACAACAGGAAACGGAATAATCGGGCCAACTGATCAAAATGGACGACGTCGTAGGATGTGCATCTGCTTTCGCCGAGGCAGTAATTGTAGAAGGCAGCAACAATGAAGCGGTCGTATCGGAGGACGAGGATCAGTTTAACTTCGTGACAAAGCGAAACCCGAAAAAAATAAGGTTTGTGCAAAAAAGTGAAGATAGCTGAAACCACTCCGCAGGCCAATCTCATCCCGACCCCCGCCCAGAAACCCAAAATACCGGTAATTACCCGATACTTCATAAACGTCCCTCAATTCTCATGGTCCCTTAAGTCATAAGGGATAAAAACAACCTTAAAAAATACATAAAACCCTCATCTTCCTCGAATCTATCATTGAGGATCACGGGAAAATCTTCGTTCTTATCAAAGAGCAAGGCTTCAGCGCTACAACCAGCATCCCTCAATCCATGAGAAGTCTTTCATCATTCGAGGACTTCATCGAGAAACCGATGCTGCGGAAATTTTTGCGGAGCTCAGGGCAGAGCATCCAGAATTAAATATTAGGTCAGTGACCAGCTTTCCGATCAAACAGGATAAAGCTCTCCATAAAGAGAATCTTACGCTCCCAATTATGTCACAATCGGGACTATTCACAGTGACCTTCGAGTCCTCTCAAGAGCTCAATGATGCTTTCAAGGTGAAGTACATACTGCACCAGAAGGTTAGACTAGAAAAGATCAAGCCGTTGGAACAAATACAGTGTTTCAACTGTCAGAATTTTGGGCAAGTAGCTCAAAATTGAACAATTATACACCGGTACAAGGAGACCCAGAAACTAATGAGGCAAAGCAGACCAAACAGGCAGTAGCACAACTGTTTCAAAGTTTGACCAAACCAGGCGTCCCTTACGCCCAGGCCACGAAAAACTCGCTGACCTGAGTGGGTCTTGCACCTCCACCTCCAACAAAACCGTCTCTCCCAAACCAATCGGCTGCGTTCCATGAATTTGTTGGAGCTCTTGCTTCAGCTACCACAAACGAGCAACGGCAATTCGCCGCCATCAAGCTTATCCTTACCCTATCAAGTTAAATATCTTCTACTTCTACTTTTAACTCCGCGTCCTTTGCATCTCACGCCCAACGTACCACTGCCAAAGTGTTAGTTGACTCTCTGAAAGCAGACATTTACTGCGTTTCGAAAACTCATCCTATAGACAAGCGTAACGTGAACTTCAACGGATATAGTACCGGGACGACAAAAGCACCGGCGCCGCCCCTTTAATCAAAGAAGATTTTAAATTCGAGGAAGTCATCATTATTATTTTGTTAAGGGAAAGTCGCACCGCGTCCTTGAAGAACTATTGTGCCCCTTTTACTGGTTATAGTGTACCTGTTGATCATAGTATCTCAAGCAGGCCAGTAACCGTTAGGAACTTTAGTATGTTCCCCACTTCCAGAAGTTTCAGCTTTGCATCTGGTATTAAGTGTTCTCCCAGATGTATCGACCTACTTTGCACAAGTGCTGGACACTGTCCCAGGACGTGCATAGAGGTTTCGTCCTCCTCCTCACAGAACCTGCAGGCAGTGTCCGTAGATATCCCTAGCTTCCCTAGGTGGTAGTTCAGCCGACAATGACCAGTGAGAATTCCCACTATGATTCGGAGGTTCTTTTTGGTGAGGTTTAAGCAATCCTTTGTGCGCATGGGTTCGTATCCCCCAATAAGCACCCTGGACTGCTCCATCCCTGGTAGGCCCGCCCAATATAGTTCCCTCAACCGTTTTTCTTCGTTTCTTAGATTCATAGCCATGAAACCGTTTCCGATTCCACAGAAGGGTTCTGGCCCGTATAAAGGCATCCCTGCTCCCTTCTTGGCTAGTTCATCCGCTGCCTCATTGCCTTCCAGCCCAGCATGGCCTGGAACCCAAAGTATCCAGACCTTGTTGGACGAGCCGAGTGTATTCAGTCTCTCAAGGCATTCCCATACCAGTTTAGAGTTCACCTGGTTGGACCTAAGTGCCTTGATCGCTGCTTGGCTATCGGTGAGAATAGCTATGTTCTGCCCCCTGTAGTTCCTTTGCAGATTAAAGGAGGCACATTTGTCTATGGCGTAAATTTCCGCCTGGAATATGCTAGTGTACCTGCCCATTGGCTCAAAGTACATTTTCCTTAGACCAATGACACCGGCACCCGCTCCCTCTGCTGTGAGGGATCCGTCAGTGTACCAAGTAATCAGTTGCTGGTTTAAGCCGTATGTCACAGCCACGCTTTCCCAGTTTGTCTTGTTACTCCAACGTGTTTCAAACTTCTTATCGAAGTGAAACCTCGTTGTCATGTTGTCCCTCGGTATCAGTAATTCGGGATACCGCCTAGAAAGGATATCCATCTTCCTTCGATTTAGGCAGCTCCCCGCCTCACTCAAGCTACCGGCCATCCTGAATATTGATCTCCTTGCCTGCATCTGTATGTGCATATGGAGAGGGGTTAATCCCAGAAGGACCTCCAGGGATGCCGTTGGGCATGTCCTCATTGCCCCACTGATACACACGCAAGCCAGCCTTTGGAGCTTATGTAATTCCCTGGCTTGTGTGCTGAGTTGAGTTCTTTCTGCCCAGATTACCGCTCCATAGGTAATCATTGGTCTTACTATTGCAGTATATATCCAAAGTAGTATCTTCGGGCTACAACCCCATTTTTTCCCTGCTATGGATCTGCAAGTCATCAGAGCCCTCGTGGCTTTCCGACAAGTGTTTCCGACATGTGTCTTCCAGAGTAATTTTTGGTCTAGCGTGATTCCCAAGTATTTGACCTCTGTTTCTCGTTTCACCTCCATATCATGTAATGTTATGGCTTTCAGGTGATCCAGCTCACGCCTCCTAGTGAATGGTACTATGGTGGTTTTGGTTGGGTTGATCCGCAGTCCCACCTTCCTGCACCAGGCACTAGTAACCCTTAATCCAGTTTGGATTCTATCACATAGGGTATCTTCATATTTGCCCCTACAGATTAGAACAATGTCGTCCGCGTAGCCCTGGACTTGTATTCCAGTATTAGTTAACACGTCCAGGAGTTCATCCACTACCATACTCCACATCAGCGGCGATAGTACTCCGCCCTGTGGACAGCCTTGAGTGGTGTTCATGATAATAGAATTTGTACCTGTTTGTACCTCTATTTGTCTGCTTTCTAGCATTTTGCCCATCCAGAGTGCCAGGGTGTTTCCCACTCCTTTGCGGCTCAGGGCATCCTGTATCTCTGTGTGCGATGTGTTGTCGAATGCTCCTTCGATATCCAAAAACGCGCACAGTGCAATTTCTTTTGTTTCAATGGCGTCCCGTAGTACCTCTGTCAGCTGATACAGAGCAGTTTCAGTTGACCTTCCTGCCCGGTAAGCGTGTTGACAGTGATGTAAGGGATTACGCTTTAGAACGTTAGTTCTAATATAGTTGTCTATTACCTTCTCCACCGTTTTGAGTACGAACGATGTTAGGCAGATTGGTCTGAAAGATTTAGGGTGAAAAGGATCCTTTTTACCCGCCTTCGGAATAAAGACCACTTTTGCCCGTCTCCATGCCCTTGGTATGTAACCCAGTGCTATGCTCCCCCTTACCACCCTCAGAAGAGACTCTAGGATAATTCCTAGGCCTCTCTGGATAAGTGCAGGGAAAATGCCATCTGCTCCGGGAGATTTCATTGGTTGAAAGGTTCCCACTGCCCATCTTAGCCTAGCTTCTGAGCATACCTCTTTTGCTAGTTTCCAGCTCTCTTTCCTTCCCCTTTTATTCGTTGTTGGGGTGTCAGGCAGATTATTGTCGCCTGCCGCCGAGGGGTAGGACCCCGGGAAATGAGTTCTGAGAAGCAGGTGTACCCTGTCCTCCTCATTCTCGGTGAATGTCCCATCTTCCTTTTTCAAGCAGACAGAGGATATTCTCCCGTCTTTGGCTACAGCCTTGTACAGCCTAGTTGCTTCTGTGATCTGTTCAATCCCTTTACAGAATTCCCTAAAGCTGTTCCGTTTCGCTTCCCTGATGGCGTTGCTATACGCAGTCAGTGCATTTTTATACCTCCGCCAGTCCCCGGTTCGTTTTGCCCGGTTAAAGAGTTTTCGTACCTCCGTCCTCATTCTGGCTAAGTTTCTGTTCCACCATGGTACATCCCTTGATGACTTGACTGTCTTGGCCGGACAGCTGGCCTCATATGCGTCAATGACGATTGCTCCTGATGTCACCGCTCCCTTGAAGGTGGGCAATGTTGTTGCTCAGGTGCATTGTGTAGGATTCCCAATCCGTTCTCTTGGGATTCCTTATTATTCTTTTTATTTCGGAGTTACCCTCAATGTCGAATCTGATTATCCTGTGATCAGACATTGAGGGTTCATCCGACACCCTCCAATTCCTGACCATCCCGTTCATTAGGGTATTTCCTAGAGTTATATCTAGTACCTCTTGTCTGGTGCTGGTCACAAATGTTGGAGTGTTCCCTACGTTGTATATTTCTAACTTATTACTAAGAATAAATTCGAGAAGGTACTCACCTCTACGATTAGTGTCACTGCTTCCCCACACTACGTGGTGGGCGTTGGCATCGCAGCCGAGAAGAAGTGGTAACGCCCTCTCCTCGCAATACTCCGTCAGCTTTGCGACTTGTTCCGGTGG
Organism: Hermetia illucens; assembly: GCF_905115235.1. Lineage (NCBI taxonomy): Eukaryota > Metazoa > Arthropoda > Insecta > Diptera > Stratiomyidae > Hermetia > Hermetia illucens. The sequence goes on along the minus strand of NC_051854.1, from coordinate 77,578,619 downwards.
AGCCCGGCTCTCGTCTCCTGGGAAGTATCCCGATGCTACCACTACCTTTCGAGTGCTCCTCCCGGCTTCCAATGAGACTTGGATAGCCACAAGGTCCCCGGTTAAGAACTCTGAAAGACATATGTATTTTAGATTACGTTTGAGAATTATGCAAGCTCTTGGTTTTTCACAAGACGAGTCCCAAATTACCTGCATGTCTCCTCCTTGCAGACCGCGAATCTGCCCCCGGTACACCCAGGGCTCCTGAGCCAGCACTATTCCAATGTTCTCCTTGGAATTTGCCCTTGTAATCACTGCAGATGCAGCTCTCGCATGGTGGAGGTTTATCTGGGCTATCCTAGTGCTGGCCATTGGCTCCGTTATTGTTTGGAGCTCTTCTCCACTGTCGGAGTGTCACCCTCCTCCTCCGACATGGCGCTTTCCTGCGCGTCGCTGTCCACCCCGAGCCCTAGCAGTCCTAGGTCTAGGTCGTCCAGCTTCTGCTCTTCACTGGGCAGCAGGTCTATTTCCCTGGTTGATCCCGTTCTTTCCGCCTCTATGGCTTCCGCGACTTCTTCAGGGACCTCGGTAAGTTTTTCACCCGATGCCTCCTCCGAGGTCTCTTTCCTTGGCTTTTCCTTGTGCACATGCACGGGTATGTTGCCAAATCGGTAGTTGATATGACAACTCCGACGTTTAATTGCCTCTAGGGATCGGTCATCTACCCCGATCGTGAGGAGTTTACCCTTTCCCTCCACCTTGCTTCTGAAGACTCTCCATAGTCGAGTATGGAGATCTTCGTTCTGAGCAATTAGGAGTCTCATGAGGTCTTCTGTTACTATTGCCGCGGCCTTTGGGAGAAAAACTGTCACCATGTGGGCTCCTGGTATATCATCTCCAGCACATGTTGACAGTTCCACCCCTTCCCAGCCTGGCAATCTAGGAATTATGGTTCTGACCCATTCTGCGGTACCTTCCGTCGCGCAGTCCACCAGTATAAGGCCTGGTCGAAAGCGTATCCCGGTGAACACCAGTTTCGACGTCCATCCCTTGATCATCTGCTTGACGACAAGTTCTTCAATGGTTTCCTGTTCCTCCCGAGTGAGTATTTGCTCGGGAAACCTTTTTGGCAGTATGGCCAGTCGAATGCCCTTGACCGCACTAGCATAGCTAATGCCGGGCTTCCTAGGTCCTGCCTTCACTCCTGACCTGCCCGGGTTTTCTCCTCCCGTGGGTTCAGGTCTGGGTTTTTTGGGAGCATTCCCTTCATGCGGGCTGATCTCTGCTGCTCCCCGCTTTCTCGGCTCCGGTAGAGATGGCTTAGGTCTGTCCTGAGCCTTCTTAAGGGCCTCTTCTGGTTTCAGGCCTTCCTTCAGATAGCGCAGGTACCATTTAACCCCGGCGCCACTGAGACCTGTCTCCTTCCTGACGTCTGTTATATTTATCTCAGACGTGCTTTTGCTGGTCCCTGCTCTTTGAGCAGTGGTGTTCGTTGGCTGTAGTCCATGCAGTATACCAATGCTCACCTTGGATCCACTGCTTGACGTCCCAACTTCTCCCTTCTTGGGTGTAGTCACCTGGCTTTCAGTAATTCGGAGACGTGCCTCCACCTGATTAACCAGTTTTGGTGCGGTACGGGGCCCCGCTTTTTTGGTTTTTGTTTTTTTTTTCCAATTTAGTACTCATTTGATTCCCACGAGTATGGGGGTTAAGAGGTCCGCCGTGCCATAGCCCCCCGTAGCGCGGTAAGATCTAACTTACTCACTGAGGCGACCAGGTATCAGTGAGGCTCCGTTCGAATACAGTCAGTTACCCCCGACTGCAAACTATCCAATGGGCACGGTTCGCATGACACCCTGGATTGGGGGAGGTGTTTTTCGACTCCCCAGTCTAGATCCGTAGCGTTTTGTTAATAGTAGGGTCACCTCGTACAGGGTGTGGCTATCACCACTCACTAACGGTCTTGGTAGACGAGAGGCTTGGCCCCTGAAAAGGCACACACCGTCCCAGAGGAGAGACAACTCATCCTTAGACAAAGATAGGTTGGCCTCAGGGAGCTATGTTCCGCATCAGTCTATCCTGCAGTACACTGCTTGACCCCTTCATCATAGACAACCTGCTAACCTGTTCCGCTGCGGCGGCTTTCATTAAAACGGCAGATAGTAAGGGATTCTCTTGAGCAGACCCTTTACAAACCTGAGATAGAAATTGGCATTATAAAAAATCGTCACGGTGCCGTACAGATCACAGATTCGACCGGTGAAACGACGATACTGGCGTACGATCGACAGGATATACATACAATGCCACATGAGTGAGTGAGTAAAGTGCTGTATATGTGCTTTGTCTGAATTTCAAGACAAGTTAGACAACCTTCTTCTCGACACAGTGGGGTGAAGTCCGAAAATGATTACATATAATTTTAATGCTGAGGCCCTCGAATGGGAAAACGGAGAGAATATGGGAAAACGGAGTTGAATACATTTCCGGTAAGAGTCTTTCGAAAAGGGCATTTCGCCTCAAACGTATGCCTGACCTTTGTGAGCCCTGTACTGGTGCGTGGTAGGTTCTTTTACGTTACCGAATGCAACACCCGTAAAGATCGAACTGCATGTAATAAGAGTCATACGGCAGTAAAACAGTAGACCCAAAGCCCAGAAGGACTTTAGGATGGTCAACAAAAACACTGATCCAGCAAAACCTCCATAGAAGTGTGACTTGATCAACTTGTTCAGGCAGGCTTCCCAGGAGCGATTTGCTGAACCTCTGCAGCAGAATAGGCAACAACAGAGCTCCGGAGCGTGGACGGAGTATCGAATAACCAAGTCATTGAGCTCACAGCGAAATCTAGACCGGACACCGCCGCTGAAACGTCCGAAGTGCGCATGCTCGAAAACATGGAAGCTGGTGCTCTGGCAAAGACAGGCATAGCAAAAATCTTCTTATGAACCAATAAGTTAGGAAAGTGTTAGAGAAGGTAGTCTACAATAGATTACTTCCGGGTGTTGACTCTTTCAAATCGGCAGTATCGGTTCCGTAGACCAGATTAACCATTGATGCCATCAAGTTGATTTCTGGTTTGATCGAGAACGCGATTCATGCGTGTCCCACAAGGCTCCGTATTGAACCCAACGCTCTGGAACATTGTGTACAACGATATATTTAATCTTCCGATTCTAGAAGAAGCAACAGTGATAGATTACGCCGCTGATTAGCATTGGTTGTAGTCGCAAAGCATCTAGAGGATGCTATTTAAATATCATGCAATGCGCAAAAACTAAGTCGACTCTATAAGAGGACTGCCTGTTGGGAGTGCTCAAGAAAGGATCATACAAGCAGATTCCCACTATAAAGGAGTGGTTAGAGGGGTAGCATGGGGAAGTTAATTATAATCTTACCCTCAAGGAACATGAAGGATACCGCTAGGGACTTTATAGGTTGACATTGGGCCATTCACTTGATTGTCTTCCAATTTCCAAGATTCATAGAAGAAAGGAGAAGCCTAGACAAACCTCTTGAATCTGTTAATGAGAATCAACTCCATGATCGGATTAATCCAGAGCAACTTAGAAAAAGCCAACGAGAACAAGGGTTGCTTGCTTGATGCATTAGTGCAACTTCCACAAGAAGTGTTCTTTGTGATCAACGTATCAACGAGCGTCTCAAATCCGAAATTTACCTGAGTATCGTTCGCTTTGTCGCCCTCTATGATTCTGAGTGTTAGCCGACTAAAAAAGACAATGAATGGCGACTCGCGGTAATGGAGACGAATATGTTGCGTTGCACTAGTGACGTAAAAAGCCTTGATCACATCCGAAATGAGTATATCCGCGCCGATATGAGCTTGTACCGATTGTGGAAAAATTCGAGAGAGGGGTCTTCGATGGTATGGTCATGTTTCTGAACCAAACAAAGGCTGAAGAAGAAGAAGGGTAATTTTCATTTCCGTTAATTCCTAACACCTTCATAAGGTGAAAAGTATCTTACTTCAAGTTTGCTTAGGCAGAATGTATTATAAGCTCAATCTCGTTTTCTCTTACCAATAAACCGTCAACATTTGCAGGTGGCTAGTATACATAATTCAACCTATTTTTGCCGCAGAAACCTCTAAATGAATCCATGTCCCTCTACCTCCAGAGAGGGTCATTACCCAGCAGGTTATGTCGCGCTCCCAGATTTTTATCCTCCCTGTCATGCAGATATCTTGATTGATTCTTACGTTTTTATATCAATCGAATTTGTGCCATTATTACTCATATTCTCTTAGTTTTTGGACTATGAGTTCCCACATATTTCTAAGATGAACACCAAATAAGTCACATCACATTAAGGAATGTATCGATCTTATATATTTTGTCTTTCAAAGCAGTTTGTTGACAATAACGTCTTTAAGACCGCTCTCACTATTCACAACTGATTTGAGCTGGCTAGTGTAACAATCACCGCGAAATCAGACGAATTCCTTTTACATCTACTCAGCAGTTATTTAGAACCTTCTGATAATTAAGACATGATAATATCACTCCAAGTCGTCTTCTTTACGACAGTACATTTGAATATCCGATCACAGATAAGAAGTTAACTAATTCTCAACAAATTGACGGAATGATAAAGCTCAGACTTGTCGAATGATCTTCGATTTGTCAAATGGCCACAAAACGCCGATCTATACATAACCGCAAGCATGAAATTAAAACTAATTATAATTTTATGCAAAATACCCAACCCAAATCGAAAGAATAATATTTCCTCAACAAATGTTCGATACTTTATCCAATCATTACAATTCCAGCTTTAAAGATACAAATCTCCGCCGCCAAATTGTCTCCTACGTTAGAATATCGAATAATCTCCGCTGAAAATCTCTCTTTCCGTAAAACGAGGAAAACTTGAAAGGATTCCAATCTACCGAAACGTGTTCAATCATCAAACGCTTAGTTCCAAGATTATCTAGACAACTATCAACCTGCACCTTTATTTTTATGTGATGATCCGCGCGGACTAAAAAAGCAAGAAATATGGCCTGGACATGACTTTTTAGATAAATGGCATCATAAAACGTATTATTGAATTTTGATGATTACACAACGACCGGAGGTCAGGAAAAGATACACATGCAAGTGTGTAGATATGTCGTATATCTCAGGCTTGATATAAAAGGACGATGTCGTAACAAATAGCGACCTGACTGACTCGTTAACTGACCTAAGAACGTTGGGCTTTGTTCGTCTCCTATGTGTGCCAACATACACACACATATAAGGAAAAGGAGTCATTAATTATATTTTTTATAGAATTGATATCTTTTGTAAGTGCTCATAAAAACTAAGGAAATTTTCTAAGGTAAATCCTTTCTTTTCTATAAGGTACTATTGGTGCCGTTCCAAGAAATGTAGACTATAAATTTTAGATTAATATTCGAGCGTTAACCATTTCGAATAAAGGTGGTATTTAAGACCATATTTATGACTTAATTTCAATAAATGACTATTAATATAAGGGACAAACATGAGAGGAACAAATATCCTTGAAATTTAAGGAATTGAATAAATTTTCCCACCCGATGATCCTTGGATATTAATGTTTTGTTTTTTATTTTGAACATCGTCTGGCGTGGTGCGGAGCGATTCTATTAATGATAAACTTTCAAAGAATGAAATCTGGCCATTGAATATGTACACCAATACTTCCCTCTTCTCAGAATAAGAAACGATTCCAAAGTACATTTCATATATCCTCTCAAACACTTGAAAGCCAGAAGACTATATGAAAATTTGTGGCCCAGATGTGTAGCCTTAGAAATCGATTGACACTAACGCGGTTCTTGATATTGACTCCTAACATACTTTTATTATTATTCTGTTAACGGAAAGTCGCACCCCATCCTTAAAGAACTATTGTGCACCTTTTACCGGTTATAGTGTACCTATTAACCATAGTATCTCAAACAAGCCTATAACCATCAGGAACTTTAGTGTATTCCCTACTTCCAGATCTCTCAACTTTGCATGTGGTATTAAGTGTTCTCCCAGATGCCTCGGCCTACTTACCACAAGTGCCGGACACTGTCCCAGGACGTGTATCACACTCCGCATAAAACCTGCAGGCAATGTCCGTAAATATCCCTAGCTTCCCTAGGTGATAGTTTAGCCGACAGTGACCAGTGAGAATCCCCACTATAATTCGGAGGTTCTTTTTGGGAGGCTTAAGCAATCCTTTGTGCGCATGGGTTCGTATCCCCCAATAAGCACCCTGAACTACTCCATCCCTTGTAGGCCCGCCCAGTATAGTCCCTCAACCGTTCACCTTCATTTCTTAGTGTCAAAGCCATGAAACCGTTTCCGATTCCACAGAAAGGTTCTGGCCAGTGCAAAATCGTTCCCTTCTGGCTAGTTTGTACGCTGCCTTATTGCCTTCTACCCCAGCATGGTATGGAACCCAGAGTATCTAGACCTTGTTGGACAAGCCGAGTGTATTCAGCCTCTCAAAGCATTCCCATACCAGTTTAGAGTTCACTTGTTTGGACCTAAGTGCCTTGATCGCTGCTTGGCTATCGGTGAGAATAGCAATATTCTGCCCCCTGTAGTTCCTTTGGAGATTAAAGGAGGCACATATGTCTATGGCGTATATTTCCGCCTGGAATATGCTAGTGTACCTGCCCGTTGGCTTGAAGTACATTTTCCTTAGACCAATGACACCGTCACCCGAACCCTCTGCTGTGAGGGATCCGTCGTTGCCTTGCTACTCCAACATGTTTCAAACTTCTTATCAAAGTGAAACCTTATTGTCATGTTATCCCTTGGTATCCGTGTCCAGATAGCTCAGTGGTTAGAGCACTGGGTTGTCATACGGAAGGCCGCGGTTCAAATCTCGCTGGTGGCAATGGGATTTGTATCATGACTTGACGTCGGATACCAGTCGACTCAGCTGTGAATGAGTACCTGAGTCAAATCAGGGCAATAATTTCGGGCGAGCCCAATGCTGACCACATTGCGTCTTACAGTGGTCTGTAGTGTATCGTTACGGTATTGAATGAAGTACTCTAACACACTTCAAGGCCCTGATCCAATATGGATTGTTGAAATAGGCTCTGTTGACAGCCAACAACATAGCTGTTATCGGTTATGATTTTCCAGTCTCTGCGCATGCTTGCGGTCTTTGAGAATGTAACATTACTCGGCATGCGGCATTCTTCCATTCCGTTGCTAGCTTACATTCCTTTTGCGGCTAGGACCCAGTATGTTTGTGACAGCATTTCTGATAACGATCTTCAGGTGATTGTGAAGATCATTTGTTGATTCTTCATCTACAGATAGTGATCCAACGAGATAGTGATCCAAGTCTATATTGGCCCCCTATATGTTCTGACATTCATCAAGGCTGAGATGTGGCGGGGTTCAATTAGCACGTGGTCAATTTGGTTGGAAGTGGTCCCGTCTGGAGCGGCCCACGTTTGTTTGTGGACCACTTTCCGCGCAAACCAAGTACTTCCAACATTCCATTCCTACCCTGCTTGGCTGTTAAAATCCCCAAGTATGAATTTGGTATCATATCTAGGACAGGCTTCGAGCGTTCGTTCTACTGTCTCGTAGAAGGTATCCTTCTCTGACTCTGCAGTCTCCTCTATAGGGGCGTGAACGTTAATGAGGCTTATATTTCTAAACTTGCCTCACAAGCGCAGAGCGCATAGCCGTTCGCTCATGTTTTGAAAGCCGATAACAGCAGGTTTTGATTTTCTGGCTAACTAACTGTGTCCGGATAGCTGAGTGGTTAAAGCAAGAGGCTGCCGTACGGAAGGTCGCGGTTCAAATCTCTCTTGTGGCAGTCGAATTTGTATCGTGACTTGAAGTCGGGTACCAATCGACTCAGCTGTGCATGAGTACCTGAACCAAATCAGGGCAATAATCTCGGGCGAGCGCAATGCTGACCACATTGCCTCCTACAGGGTACTGTAATCCTGTAATGTACGGTTGCGGTTTTGAATGAAGTGTTCTAACACACTTCAAAGCCCTGATCCAATTGGATTGCTCCGCCAACGATTATTATTATATTAAGAAACCTACTCCGAACACATGGTTTGCTGGATGGCCACTATAATATATGGTGTAGTTTCTTCTTCTTCTCCAGGAAACCCGCCCCTATCCAACGCATCTCTTGCAACGCTGTCATATCAGCCATATATTGGGACAGGGAATCGGCTAGCTGCTTGGCAGCTCCATATCTATACAGGGAGCAAACGTTCCATGAGAAAATGCGCAAATCGTTATTCTTTGCCGGGTTCGTTGTTGTATTGCCAGTCTAGTCCGAGGCTCCTGTTGTGGTTTCGTAACAAATTGTTTTCCATGTGGGGACCAGTTGATACAATTTATACCGTCTTCAGGCGTGGAAGACTCACCTTCATGCTTCTCCGTCTGCAGCTTTTCGTTAAGAAAATGCAGCAGGCGTTTCCCAGGTTTTATGTTCCATCGTGGGTACCAATTCACGTTTCGCCCTGGGACCTATGCTACCCTTCAGCCACTAGATGCCCGAGCAAATTGTTATCGGATCTCCTTGCCATTCGAATCATCCATCCCACACAATGTAACCGTGAATTTCATTCAGTTTCTCAGGGATGACCTGTCCTACTCTTTATCTCTGTGTCGGAAATCTCCGTTGGTACGTAGAACTGTACTACTGAAACGCTTCTTATTCTTGTCTAGACTTTGCAAGTCTTTACAAGCCTTAAATATTCGCCTTGCTGATTTCTAACAGGCTTTGCAGAATCCCACCACCTTATTTTGTTTAGCTCCTGAATGAGAGGCGAATGGCGTTGGAATAGTTATCGCCCATTTTTAAGGACCGAGAATTCTGCAGCCCATTGATACCGTTGTCGAAAACTGTGCGTACATTTGAAAGGCCAATTCATACCCTCGTATTACGTTCGAAGTCATCCAAGTTAGGAACAGCATATTCAGGTGTGAACGTTTATTATCTTACGTCAAACAGATTATACTTTGAGGGTATTATTAATCCCCATCTCACAAGGAAATCACCATCTCAATGAGATATGCAATGGATTGCAATTAGAAAGTCATCAAATTTTTCCAACTACCCCCTGAGACATCTAAGAGTCTGATAGTACCTCATTCGCCTATTTTTAAGGTATTGCATAAAATAAAACCTAATTATAATCGGTTTACTATCTGTCTGTCCTTCCTTCTGTCTGTCACATCCATTTTATCAGAAAAGATTACTCCTGTTGATACGAAGTTTGTTGAAATGGTGGGAACTTTGAAGGCCCTCGCATGCCGTGAGAAACATTGCTCTACGTTGAGTTTACATGCAAAAGGGGATGTAAAATGTTTTTTTTTTTCACCGAATATAATTATATGTGGTATCAAATGAAATGTTTCAATTAGCACTTTCTGCAGCCGATATTAGTTACAAGATGGGTTGCAAAGGCGAGAAGGGAAGCATTCAGCTTCCGGTTTCCCGACTTATTTCAAACAGACTTAGACCCATCTTTTTTGGAAATAATATGCAAATGCGAGTGTTTAACACAACAATACCAATTATTGATTACAACTCGATTTTTTCAGCAGGATCACAAAAGATATCTAAAGTATTCGATCAAAGGCTTGGTCCACCAATCGCTTCTCACTATTGTACGAGGTGCAATAAATCCGTAGAAAGACTAAGAAGTTGTGTCTAAAATTAGGCCATTATCAGGATTCCTGATACGATTCTTTCCAGTATGGGAGTATTACTGGAAGGAATCGTATCGGTGGAAATTGTCGAAAATGGTGTTTAATGTCAAATATGTTGAAAACCCAATTTATTGCAGTTTGGTCGAATATTATTATATGAGAGGTCATGTGACTCTCTCAACCTTCGAATTCTCCCACCATTTATAGCGAAAACAGCCTCACAAAGTTGATGATTTGAGAAGACGCATATATACACAGGACTTTTCTTCAATATTTCTGCATCATTAACAACTGGCAATTTCCTTCATCCATTCTCTGGGAAACATACCTACTTATTACTTCGTCAAAATGTCACAAACATCCAAATCCATCTCATGAGTTTCGCTCTTCCCTTCCTCCAGGAATCGCTTGTTACACACGTTCAGTATGAATTATTTACTCATGCCTAGTGCAATAGGCCTGTGACTTCCTTTGCTCGACTTAAAATCAATTAAAATCACTGCATAAATCAAAACAGGATTTTCCTCCGCCCAACTTCCTTGCATATTTCTCATATTTTTTAATACAAGCACTTTTTGCGAGAGGGAGTGTACGAAGAAATAGGGGGTGTTGCATGCCTTTTGCATTGCTGACTTCTTGATTCCGGATTCAGGGGTGATATCATTTCGGGCGCCTGAAAAGAAAGGACGCAGGATAATGAATTTAACTGGCGAACGCCAAGTGCTTGTCGAGTGACATTGTTAATGCGGTAGAATTTATGAAGTGTGCCTCGTGTCGAGCGCGTGCCTTATACTATTTACACACTGAGCCTCAAGGGATTTCCGGGATGCTGGTGTTGTTCTAGTTTTAGTGGTTAACACTTACATCAATATTTGCGATATTTCAGGGGTCAAAAACCAGAAAGAATATATTAAGAGGAGATTATCGTTTGTAATGAATTATTAAGAGCTGATAAGGGAGCAACCTGTTGACGTGAATTCTACCTACGAAATAACTGCTCAGTTTGGAAACCAAAATCATTGTAAAAAGTAGGTTAGGCACACTCCAGTAGTTACAACTAACATTTTCCTAATTTTCTCTGCATAAGGCTAACGAAATCGTTCACAGCGCTAAATAGCTCTCCGGAGAGAACTCTTGTCATGTAATCCCGACACTGCCGCTAGTTAAAGTTTTAGTTTTTTACATAAGTAGATTATATATTACATAATATATCTGCATTTTGCCGTATGTATACATAATTTGGCCCTTAAAGAACAACGTAGGTTCCAGGGCTAAACTTAGGTTGGTACAGGCGATGCAACATAAAACCTGGAAAATGCCTGCTGAACACCCATAATACCAGCTCTACTACCAAACCCTATCCGCACCACCATGCAGTGATCTTCTCCCGCGGCTAAAAACAGGACAAATTGTTCCAAAATGAGCTGCTAAGTAGGTAGCCCATCTTCTGCCCCAATATAAGGCTAATGAAATAGCGTTACAAAGGATGCGCTGGACAGGGACCGGTTTCATGGAGAACAGCCATTATATGCTCAAAGAGGGTTTCCTAGTCAGTAAAAAAATGTACCCGCTGTTATCAGCTTTGGAAACATAAGGGGCTTTACACTATGTGTTTGCGAGGCAAATTTCGAAACATAAGCTTCATTAAAGTTAACGCCCCTACAGAGGAGACTGCAGAGTGGAAGGGTACCTTCTACGAGGCGGAAGAACAAACTTTCAAAACCTATTACAGGTATGATATCAAAATCATACTTGAAAATTTTCACATCCAATTCGGGATGGAGCCAATATTCAAGGTATTCGGTATTTAATACTAATAACAACTGTCGGCGGATTTTCCGAGGAAAGCGGTCGGCAAACATACATGGGCCCCCCACTTTGAATACCCTCTGACAATCAGGTGAGAGTGAACACTGAAGCCATCCATAATAGAGGCCTCCATAACACCTATAAGATTGAAATAGATGCCGCATTACCCGCAGTTAACAGTGGGCCCGGAGATTAAACATCAACAAATGATCTTCACAACTACCTGAATAATGTTATCAATCCTACGATCACAAACAGACCAGTCACAAAAAAATTGGAACGACTCAAAGAACGCACAGCATGTCGGTCAACTCGAAAAGTGCAGAAAGCAACCGCACCAGGCGCGGACATTTTATCAACAAATCAGTAGGATGAAGCCTTACACACCTCGACAAAGAGGGGAATTTGATTTCAGACCGCCCAACTAACCAACAATTAGAATATCAGCGAATTAGAGGTCCAAACTACAGTCGAACTGGTTAAATATGGAGGCGACCAGCCACAGCGGTTCAACAACTGATGGCCAAGGCGTACAATAGCGGTTCAATGCGTGACGAGTGGCAATGGGGTATTATCTGTCCCATACATAAAAAGGGAGATATCACGCGTTGTTTATGTAAGTACAAGAGGCACCACCGTTATCAAGTCTACCCAACTGCTGGTCTATGCCCACGATATTGACATTATCATCATTACCATCAACGGCGCAACAACCTATATCAAGTCTAGGCCTACCTTAATAAGAAACTCCAGATATCCCGGTTTTGCGCCGAGGTCCACCAATTCCATATCCTTAAAATCGCCATCATTCCATCTCAGGCAAGGTCTGCCTCGTCTTCTTTTTCTACCATAGATATTGCCCTATAGACTTTCCGGGCTGGATCATCCTCATCCCTACGGATTAAGTGACCCGCCAACCGTAACCTATGGACCCGGATTTTATCCACAACCTGACGGTCATTGTATCGCTGATAGATTTCGTCGTTATGTAGGCTACGGATTTGTCCATCCTCATATAGGGGGTCAAAAATTCTTCGGAGAACTGGCAATGACAATAATGTTGTCTTGTACAGTAAGAGCTTTGACCCTATGGTGAGACGTTTCGAACGGAGCAGTTTTTGTAAGCTGAAAGAGGCTTTGTTGGCTGCCAACAACTGTGCGCGGATTTCATTGTCGTAGCTCTTATCGGTTGTGATTTTCGACCCTAGATAGGAGAAATTATCAACGGTCTCAAAGTTGTAGTCTCTTATTTTTATTCTTTCCGTTTGACCAGTGCGGTTTGATGTTGTTGGTTGCTTGGCTTTTGGTGCTGACGTTTCCACCATATATTTGTCTTGCCTTCATTGATGTGCACCCCAAGATCTCGCATCAATCGCCGCCTGCTCGATCTGGATGAAGGCAGTTTATACGCCTCGGGTCGTTCTTCCCAGCTCGACAGCATAGGTCAGTAGTTGGGTGGACTTATAGAGAATCGTATCCCTCGCATTTACCTTAGCATCACTTTCTCCAGGGACAGGTTAAAGAGGACGCATGATAGGGCATCCCCTTTTCGTAGACCCTCGTTGGTCTTGAAAGAGATCCTGCTGCTTTTATCTGGCCTCGCACATTGGTCAGGGTCAGCCTAGTCACTCTTATTAACTTCGTCGGGATACCGAATTCTCTCATGGCCGTGTTCAGTTTTACCCTGGCTATGTTATTATAGCCGGCTTTAAATTCGATGAAAAGATGGTGCAACTGATGTCCATATTCCAACAGTTTTTCCATCGCTTGCCGCACAGAAAAATCTAATCTGTTGCTGATTTGCTTGGAGTGAAGCCTCTTTGGTATGGGCCAATGATGTTCTGAGCGTATGGGGCTATCCGGCCTAGCAAGATAGAGGAGAATATCTTATAGATGGTACTCAGCAACGTGTACCTCTTTAATTTCTGCATTGCGTGATATCTACCTTTTTATGTATGAGACAGATAATGCCTCTTTGCCAGTTGTCAGGCATTAATTCGCTGTCTCACACCTTGAGCACAAGTTGATGAACCACTTGGTGTAATTCGTTGCCTGCATATTTAAAAAATTCGGCCGTAATTCCATCGGCTCCCGGCGACTTATGATTTTGGAGCCGATGAATTACACCGACTGTTTCTTCAACAGTTGGTGGTAGCAGTATTTGTCCATCGTCTTCAGTTGGCCAGACCTTCACCTTGCCGATATTTTGGTTGTTGAGCAGCTCATCAAAGTACTCAACTCATCCCTCCAATATGCCCATTCTATCGGAAACCAGATCTCAGATCAGATCTCAGCAGGATGAACATCGAGGTGTGTAAGGGTTCATCCTGCTGACTTGTTGGTAAAACTTCCGCCTCCTGTGCCTGGCGCAGTTGCTCCCTGTACTTTTCGAGTTCACAGACCTGTTGGTTCTCCCAGGCTTCCTTTTTCCGTCTGTGAAGTCGATTGTCCGCTCGCCGGAGTTCGTGATAAGTCTCTGCGCGTGCCCGCGTTCTTTGAGAATGCAACATTACTCGGTATGCAGCATTCTTCCGTTCCATTCGGTTCCGACTTTTCTTGCACCTGGGGCAAAGTATCTTTGTGGCCGTATCAATGATAACGTTCTACAGGTGGGTGTGAAGATCATTTGTTGATGCTTCATCTCCAGGATCTTCGTTTATTGCGGTTATTGCGGCATCCATTTCACCCTTCTGGCGGCTTCTGTAATCACTCTCACCTAATTGTCAGAGGGAATTCTGGGTGGTGTTGTTATTCGAGTTCGGAGCACCATGCCAACGAGATAGTGATCCGAGTCTATATTTGCTCCCTTATATGTTCAGACATTCATCAAAGCTGAGAGGTGACGGCGTTCGATTAACACGTGGTCAATTTGGTTGAAAGTAGTGCCGTCTGGAGAGGCTCACGTTTGTTTGTGGACCGCTTTCCGGGCAAACCAGGAAATTCGAGCAATCATTTCGTGTGTCACTTCTAATTGAATAATCCGCAGTCAGTTATCATTTGTATTTTGATGTAAGCTTTTCGTTTAGAAAGGGCTTCCAGCGGTCACCACGGGGAGGTTGAGATAGGGTTTGGTAGTAGAACTGTTGGTGTTGGTTCGGCAGGCGTTTCCCAGGTTTGCTCCATCGTGGGCACCTATCCACGTTTCGCCCTAGGACCAATACTACCCTTTAGCCACTAGATGCCCGAGCAAAGTGTTATCGAATCACCCTTGCTATTCGGATCATCCATCAGTTCTACCAACAACCATTTCGTGTGACCCTGCTAATTGAATAATCCGCAGTCCGTTATCATTTGTATTTCGATGTAAGCTATGAGAATCAACGTATCACCTGAATGCGAGTTCCGTCCCTACTTGACTGTTAAAATCCCCAAGTATGATTTTGATATCATATCTGGGACAGGCTTGGAAGGTTCATTCTACTGCCTCGTAGAAGGTATCCTTCTCCGACTCTGCAGTTTCCTCTGTGGGGGAGTGAACGTTAATGAGGCTTATATTTCTAAATTGGCCTCGCAAGCCGCCCATAAGCTGTTCGTTTATGTTTTCAAAGCCGATAATAACAGGTTTCATTTTCTGGCTGACTAAAAAACCTACTTCGAGCACATGGTTTACTGGATGGCCGCTATAATATATGGTGTAGCCACTCTTCTCCAGGAAACCGGTCCCTGTCCATTTAATCTTCTGTAACGCTGTTCAATCATATACTGGGAGATGGTATCGGTTAGCTGCTTTTCAGATCCATCTGTGTACAGGGAGCGCACGTTCCATGAGAAAATGCGGAAATCGTTATTCCTTTGTCGTTGCCGGTTTCGTCGTTGTGTTATCCGACCAGTCCAAGGCTCCTGTTGTGGCTTCGTAACAAGTTGTTTCCCGTGTAGGGTTGTCAGCCCTACCCAACCCCCAACCTGGAGGACCAATTAGTACAATATGTCCCGTTTTTAGGCGCGGGAGACTCGCCTTCATCCTTCTCCGTCTGCAGCTTTTCATTAAGAAAGAGCTCCCAACGGTCACCACGTGCAAGTGGAGATAGGGTTTGGTAGTAGAGCTGTTGGTGTTGATTCAGTAGGCGTTGCCCAGATTTTCTGCTCCGTCGTGGGTACCAATCCACGTTTCGCCGTGGGACCTATACTACCCCTTGACATTATGGAAAGGAGAACCGGAGAAGTACAATCTACCTTGATCCAGATTGAGGAAACAGATCTTGGGCTATGCATTGATAAAGGTAAGACGAAGTACATTGTGGCAATGTCAGCACTAAAAAACAAAGAACCAAAAGTATCAAATAGCACTGGTCAAACGAGAATAATTAAAATAAGAAACTACAACTTTGAGACCGTTGATAACTTTTCCTATCGAAGAACGAAAACCGTAACGGCTACGACGGTGAAATCAGTTTTTGGCAGCCAATAGAGCCTATGTATGTCAACTTAGATACTGTTTCGATCGAAACGTCTCACCATAGGGTCAAAGCTTTTACTGTACAAGGCAGTGATTCTTTCGTAGCCTGTATAACAACGAAATTTATGAGCGATGCCATAACCGTCTGGTTGTGGATAAAATCCGGCTCCATAGGTTGCAAAGTGGCGGGTCACTTACGTATGGGTGAGGATGGTCCAGCTCGGGAAGTCTATAAGGGAAGAAGAAAAAGAAGACGGGACAGATCCTGCCTCAGATGGAGTGATTTTGTAGGTCAGGTTTTAAGAATATCGAATTGGTGGGACCCCTTTGCAAAGCCGGGATAACTGGAGTTCCTTACTAAAGCAGGTCTAGACCAGATACCGGTTATTGATGATGATAGAAAATGTTTGACAAACATTTTCTTTACAGCAGGAATAACCCAACAAAAGCCCAAATTTTAGCCCAGGCAAATGTAATTTTCAGGGGTCAATAGGATTCAGCCCTCGTACTTTCTAATAAGTTAAAAAAAAACTGAAATGCAACTACACTATTTTCCCTTGTATTATTTCCCAACTATTCTCATATTTTCATTCAATTTAAAACTCCTAAGATCCGAAAACATCAAATCAATCATTAAAAACTGAAACCTTCATGGACTCCCGAAAATTATGAACTCTTCCAAGAAGGGCTCATCCAGTATTTGATTGAT
The DNA here is from genome assembly GCF_905115235.1 of Hermetia illucens. Taxonomy (NCBI): domain Eukaryota; kingdom Metazoa; phylum Arthropoda; class Insecta; order Diptera; family Stratiomyidae; genus Hermetia; species Hermetia illucens. The sequence goes on along the minus strand of NC_051854.1, from coordinate 77,562,040 downwards.
GGACTTTAATAGTGACAGTAACATGACTACGAAAAATGCCGCAACCACGATATTTTTGCCCTCAAATACGTTCCGTATATGTCCGAGCGCATACCTGAGGACATGAGCCAAATACTTACATTCGGGACGTTCATCATCTCAATCAAGAATGACCTACCGTCTAATTTGACATATTGGGAAGCATATTGAATTAATTTCAAAGAGCAGTTGAATTTAGGATGGCATTCTTATGTTTTTACACGTTCCAACGATATGTGCAGCCAGCGTTGGCACACTCTTCCTGAATGCCTTGTACGAAGAGGAATATGGGAGAAGGGAACATCTTTGTTTTCATATATCCTTGAAGGTAAGTTCAAGAGAATGTCCCCGTCGGATATGTCCGCAATGGATGAGAAGGATCCTAAAATCTTTACTTGAAGTTCCCTTACTTTATAAGTTGATACCCACCACACTGTTCGGCAGATAATTTTTCTCTGGCCTCTCTTAACTTAACACGAAGCTATAACAGGATTGAAGGTTTCGGCAACCCCTTTTGTTTTTCTTTAAGGTAATCTTCTATTCCATGAATTAAATCTTAACGCAATGACCCAACACTTACCACTTTACACAAATGATATCCGTCGCGACTCCATAATCCACATTGCATTACATCCAACCCCGCTTGGCCTTGCACCCATGTACATATATAGTCACTTGCCCTATGAAATAACTCTTGGAATAATACTAATCGTACAAGTTATTATAGCCAACATTTTTTATGGGAATCATGGCGCCATCAATTGGACACATCCAGGCTCCTTCGCCTCCTACACACTGGGGCTGAACTTGAGACGAGAAGAATGTGATGAAAATGAGAACATTTAAAACGGTTGTCTCCTCCAACCTGCGCCGATAGACAGCCCAACAAAGGTCCCCATTTATTCCACAAAAATGACAAAATATCACTTGATCGTTTGTGCTGCTATTGAATACTCAATTGACACACACCTGCCTACAATGGATTGGCTCTATTCCTGGTGATTCCCATTCGTTTCCAAACTTTTCTTCCAAGGCTAGAAACGACATTAGACCCAATTTCTTATAAACCCCACCCGTGAAAATATGAAAATCGTTTCGAGCGAGTTCTTCAGTTCAATCTCCCATGAAATATCACAGCAGGTGATTTCAGATACAAACGACTTGGCCATAAGTCGAGCTGTGTTGTATCTGAAAGATAATAAAAAATCAAAACATAGTGAAATAATGTCCGAGGGAAAAATGGAAGATACAAATGTGACAGATCTTGAGAATTGAGCAGGACAAGGGCTGCTTATGGCGGGGAACGATTTACGGCTCCGAGGAGAGTGATGCTCCAGACAAATTTCTTTCCATAGTGGCGGAATGGCTGCAGTGCTGGATGGTAAAATCTATTTTATTAAGTTGAAATTCGAGTTGACTGAGCAAAATTTCGCATACCATACTTACATAAATAAACGCATTTGACCCAGATCAACCCCCAGTCGCCCTGCACGCTCTGTTTACCCTCTTCATAAAAAGGATAACAACTCAGGCATAAATAGGATTATCGTATTCAAACGTCACGTCCAGACATTTTCGCTTGCATGAAAGACTAAGTTATTTAATGGAGAATTTTTCCTAGCTAACTTGCTCACTAAATGAATTCCGTGAATAATTAGGTCATACCACATAATATATTTTTCTGATACTTTCAAAAAGTTCAAGAAGATTTTTTATGGAAACATAAGGTCATTTTGAACATTTACTTCTCGAATACGTCTCCTCGGGCTGCCTCGACCTATCAACCGAGTCTCCCAATTCTTTAAAATCGTCCTGCTTTGGGTGTGGATTGCTTTGCCTCAATTGATCCACAGGCATTGAAGTTGATATGCAACCGAAAAAAGAGGATTTTGACAATTTTACATTATCTAGGAAGTAAACTATCAAAGGATGAGAATCCAATGGGTTAATAAAAGATACTATTAGAGACTGCTAATTATAGCAAGAAGATATTGGCACCCTGGCGGAATGAAGATCTACCCACCCTCATGACGTTAACCAGGGACTGCCTGAAGGGGTACAATTCGGCTATCAAGACTGCCGAGTCCTGGTTGGCCTATTGTCAGGATATTGAAACGACCAGCAAATCTGCGTCACTCTATAGGATTCTGAACAAGGACCATAGGAGCCCATCCTTTCTTAAAAAGTCAGAAAGCTTCTCAACGGAATCTTCTGGTGAAAACCTAGAGTTACTGGTACAGACTCACTTCCCCGCCAACGAACAGGAATATGAGTCGAAATCTTCCTCTGTGAGACTATCAAGTCGGTAATTACTGAAGATACCATTGTCTTGGCCCAGGTGGCATAATGCCAGTCAAGAAATGCAGGAAATGAATATCTTTGCGAGATACATATCACACCCTTGGAGACGTGCGCGCATACCGAAAGCGAGCAGTCGCGGCATGAGTTCACGATGGGTTTTCCAACCACCAGCACGTCCTGCACATCCAATTAAGGATGATTATGGAGAGAACACCTTTTTTCAAGTCTTAACGCGCTTACTTCAAAAGGTAATTGACAAGGTTGAGCGGTTGCTAAAGTACAAGAAATATACTGTAACTGCCTTCCCGGATATAAAGGAAGCATTCAACAACGTTAGTACCAATGCCATCAAAGAAGTTCTGATCAGATTAGAACTGAAGTGGTATCTTGCGCATTGGATAATATCCATGCTAAAAACTAGGATAATCCATTCTGATCTCGGAGGTAACCACTCGATGAGAGCTATGAACAGAAGTAGCAGAAGTGGCGCCATCTCTCCGGTACTCTGGTTGATAGTGATAGACGAAATTCTACACATATTGGGCATACGCGTGGGGAAGGTACCATAAGCCGGTGACTTAACGAATTAAGTGTCAGGAAAGCATCCTTCCATTACGACTGAGATCATGGAAATAGCGTTGGGAAGGTGTGCCTGTGGACTGCAAGATATAAACTCGGCATAAATCCTACAAAATGAAGCTCATGTTATTCACCACCAAGACAAAGCTACCGGCTCCCGCGGCTTCATGAACAAATATTGGCTCTTTCCTCCAATGTCAAGTATCTAGTTGTTATCCTGGATCCTAAATTAAATTGGAGATTGAACTTAGAAGTGAGAATTAAGAAGCCTTCTACACCTGCAAGAGGGTTATTAATCAATATGTACGCAGCCTTGTTTCGTCCCATCCTAACCTATGGTTCTTTGGTCTGTTGACAGAAGCTAACCAACAGTAAAATAGAACCGAGTTTAATACGATGGTAAGGATCGGGTGCGCAGGTGCTCGTGGAGCTTTACAATTCTGCCCAGTGGATGTATTCGTCCCATTTGGAACTCTACATTAAATACGGTGTAACCTGCAGTTCGATCAAGCTACGTTAGGCCGGATTTTGGATAGCCTAACCCTACAACCATAGTAACATGCTAGATGAAGTACCTAGGAAACTCTGGGTGTTCCCTGTGTCCTGCACCACACGCAAGCCGAGCTTCGTGAAGCATTTTGCAGTGGACTTTCCAAAAAGGACAGAGTGAAAGACCGGCGAATTGTTGGAAGGTTATGACACAGTATTCTTTGCCGACGGATCAAAAATGGTCTTGCAGGTCACCCAGCATTCACCAGTGGACGAAATAATTGGCGATACTGGAAGCCTGCTGATGGCTGTGACTTGATATCAACCCAAAGCATTACATAGCCATCCTGACCGATATGTACACGAACGTTAAAGCTTTGTACTCAGTGGCAACATCCTCTAGGCAGGCGGGACCGTGCGAGATCGCACTGAATAGTCTAGGCTGCACACTCAAAGGGACCCAACTCTAGGTTCCCGGTCATATGAACGTAGAGGGAAATTAACATGCTGACGAACTGGTCAGACAGGGCTATGTCTTGACAGTCCCTCGATAGGGGCATTCTATATCCTGCTGGTGACTATCAGAAAGACTTAGATGGTGAAGACTCACCACCAGCGTCAAGTCAAGGAGGATTTGGTGCTCCTGCAACAAGACCCGATTGCCAGAACCCTTGCGCCAGACGAATCTAATACGTACGAGATTATGGTGGCCTGCACGGGGCATTGACCTCGCCAGACTCACACACGAGAAGATCAACTATTACATTACCCAGTTTCTCATGGGGCACGGTGGTTGCTACAGTCAGTAACAGCATTTTCATGGTTTTAGAGGTAAAGCGGAAGATCCAGAGCATGTGATGCTTCACAGCCCAAAGTTCACAATGGAAAGAAGGAACCTGAACCAACCGCTGGGAAGAAGCCTGAACCCGAAGAATATAATTGCGGGGATGCTGAGGTTGGCTTACGGTTTCGCCCGAAAGCGCAAAAATAAAGAACTAGTTGTTGAAGAAAGTTAAAACTGGGAAAGCTGGAGCACCAACACGAGTGACCTACCAACCCGTCAACTTTCGCCAATCCCAAACAATAAAATATGGAAAACTGATAAAGTTAAAAACGTTTTCGCACACAAATCTTCACCTTCATTAATGCAAAATTAATTGTGGGTTCAGAGCAGTGTTCCTATTCACCTTTTTTCATGCGGAGTTGTTGACACTCTTCGTGTGTTTCCATTATTGAAGGGTTGTATTATCCGGATACCTGGTCATAGGAGCATAGTCGAAAATGTGTCAGTCGTGAACTAGCCAGGTAAAGTTCAACGGATTAGAATGCCTTCCTTTCTGCAGTCAAAAGCAGCTGGCAGGGGCAAGATAACTGCAACGCATTGAAGAAGATATGTGTTTCCTACTGCTTATTTAAGGCAAAAATATCTCTGTACCTCTCACATAGCAGCGGGGATATTTGAATTCCCCACCCGAGGCTAAATAGACTATTATTGGCACTTTCCTGGATTTGAGGATCCAAAGTTAAGTTGGAGACTAAACATAGAAGTGATGATTAAGAAGACCCGAATAGCAAGAAGACCTTTGTTAGGACCTCCTCCCACCCGAACCTTCATGTTAAATACTGATACAGCGTATCTGCAGTGCTGTCAGACTCCGATAGTTTCAATGCTGGGCAACGAAGCCCTACAGCCATAGTGGCATCCTAAACGAAGCACCTTGGAAACTCTGGGCATTCCCAATGAATTATGCCACACGGAAAGTTAGAACTTTCCACCTAGTACAGGGTGCCCGGCGGTGTGTTCTAGCAGTGCGGACTCCGGCAACAACATCGCAAAAATCAATCTCAATGTCATCATCATCAACGGCGCAACAACCGGTATCCGGTCTAGACCTGGTTTAATAAGGAACTCCAGACACCCCGGTTCTGCAAAGAGGTCCACCAATTCGCTATCCCTAAAAGCTGTCTGGCGTCCTGTTGGCTGCCAACAACAGTGCGCGGATTTCATCGTCGTAGCTGTTATCGGTTGTGATCCAAGATAGGAGAAATTATCAACGGTCTCAAAGTTGTAGTCTTCTGGTTGGTTGGTTTTTGGTGCTGACGTTGCACCATATACTTTGTCTTGCCTTCATGGATGTGCAGCCCAAGATCTCGCGCTGCCTGCTCGATCTGGATGAAGGCAGTTTGTATGTCTCGGGTCGTTCTTTCCATGATGTCGATATCGTCAGCATAGGCCAGTATTTGGGTGGACTTGAAGAGGATCGTACCTCTTGCATTTACCTCAGCATCATGGATCACTTTCTCGAGGGCCAGGTTAAAGAGGACGCATGATAGGGCATCCCCTTGTCGTAGACCGTTGTTGATGTCGCATGGTCTTGAGAGTGATTCTGCTGCTTTTATCTGGCCTCGCACATTGGTCAGGGTCAGCCTAGTCAGTCTTATCAATTTCGTCGGGATACCGAATTCTCTCATGGCCGTGCATAGTTTTACCCTGGCTATACTATCATAGGCGGCTTTAAAGTCGATTAACAGATGGTGCAACTTATGTCTAATATGTTCCTGATTTTCTTGGAGGGAAGCCTCTTTGGTATGGGCCAATGATGTTCTGGGCATATGGGGCTATGCGACCTAGCCGCATAGATTACAGATGGTACTCAGCAACGAGATACCTTTATAATTGCTGCACTGTGTGATATCCCCCTTTTTATGTATGAAACAGATAATGCCTCTTTGTCAGTCGTCAGGCATTGATTCGCTGTCCCATACTTTGAGTAGCAGTTGATGAACCACTTGGTGTAATTGGCCGCCTCCAAATTTAACCAATTCGGTTCTAATTCCATCGGCTCCTGGCGGCTTATGATTTTTAAGCCAATGAATTGCACGGACTGTTTCTTCTGCACTTAATGGTGGCAGTATTTGTCTGTCGTCTCCAGTTGGCAGAATCTCCAACTCGCCGATGTTCTGGTTGTTCAGTAGCTCATTAAAGTGCTCAACCCATCCCTCCAATATGCCCAATCTGTCGGAAATCAGATTTCCTTCTTTGTCTCGGCAGGATGAGCATCGAGGTGTGTAAGGCTTCATCCTGGTGAATTGTTGGTAAAACTTGCGCGCCTGGTGCGGTTGCTCCCTGTACTTTTCGAGTTCGCAGACTTGCTGGTTCTGCCAGGCTTCCTTTTTCCGTCTATGAAGCCGCTTCTCCGCGCGACGGAGTTCGTGATAAGTCTCCGCACGCGCCCGTGTCCTTTGAGAATGTAACATTACTCGGTATGCAGCATTCTTCCATTCCGTTGCTAGCTTACATTCATCGTCAAACCAGCCATTCCGACTCTCTTTGCGGCTGGGGCTAAGTATCTTTGTGCCCGTATCAATGATATCGTTCTTCAGGTGATTGTGAAGATCATTTGTTGATGCTTCATCTCCAGGATCTCTGTTGACTGCGGTTATTGTGGCATCCATTTCCCCTTTATAGGTGTTGCGGAGGGCTGTGTTATAAATGGCTTCTGTATTCACTCTCACCTGATTGTCAGAGGGGATTCTGGGTGATGTTGTAATTCGAGCTCGGAGCACCATGCGCGATTAGAGTCTATATTGTCCCTCCTATATGTTCATCAAGGCTGAGAGGTGGCGGCATTCAATCAGCACGTGGTCAGTTTGGTTGAAAGGGGTCCCGTCTGGAGAGGCCCACGGATGTTTGTGGACCGCTTTCCACGCAAACGACGTACTTCCAACAACTATTTCGTACGATACTGCTAACTGAAGAGGTCCGTTATCATCAGGTATCCCTATGTAAGCTATGGGAGCTTACTAACTGTTGAAATCTACTTGACTGCTGAAATCTCCAAGTATGATTTTGATATCATATCTGGGGCAGGCTTCGAGGGTTCGTTCTACTGCCTCGTAGAAGGTATCCTTCTCCGACTCAGCAGTCTCTCTGCAGGGTCGTGAACGTTAATGCCCCGCAAGTGTAGAGTGCATAGCCGTTTGTTTACGTTTTCAAAGCCGATAATAGCAGGTTTAATTTTTTGGCTGACTAAGAAACCTACTCCGAGGACATGGTTTACTGGATGGCCATATATATAATATATATATGTGTATAATGTATGGTGCAGTATAAGTCCTGTAACGCTGTTACATCAACCTTGGCAGCTCCATCTTTGTACAGGGAAGGCACGTTATTCCTTTATAGTTTGCGGGTTCGTCGTTGTGTTATCCGTCCAGTCCGAGGCTCCTGTTGTGGCTTCGTAACAAGTCGAAGGGTTGTCAGTCCTACCCAACCCCCAACCTAGAGGATCAGTTGGTACAATTTGTCCCGTTTTTAGACGCGGGAGACTCGCTTTCATCCTTCTTCCGTCTGCAGCTTTTCGTTAAGAAAGAGCTTCCAGCGGTCACCACGTGGAGGTAGAGATATGGTTTGGTAGTAGACCTGTTGGTGTTGGTTCAGAAGGCGTTTCCGAGGTTTCTCACTCCATCATGGGTACCAATCCACGTTTCGCCCTGGCACCTCTATTACTCTTTGACCGTGATCAACAGGAAATTTTGTGACCAAAGGTCGGTTGAATATGGGATTTTCAAGCTTACAATCTGCTCTAAGTTGTCTAGTCGGATAGCTCCATAGATAAAATCTTTTCAGTAAGAACTTTTTAGCTTTTATTTAGCGCTCAATTTGGTAGTATCATTTTCTCACAATCTTACCTGTTCTATTGGTACTTGATTTTTTGCTATCCATCCTCAATCAATTAACCACATCCAACTTATTCCATTTGCAACTAGTGTGCAGTATCGGCATCAATTATATACAATGTACATACTTGATCTGTATGCTTTTTGCAGTACTCAATTTACAATTTACTGCAGATTATTGTGGATGCAGGATAGCCGCATCTAGCCATATATGAAGTGAATGCAGTTTGTTTTGATTTCGATCAATAACCATTGAACATTCGAATATGAAAACGGGGAGAGTTTTTCAGGGTGCAAACCCCTTCTTAATGTAAATATGTGCACTATGTATGCTTATACTGCGATTAATAAATCGATATAAAAGATACCATCCTAGCGGCAAGCGGTGTTTCAACTTTGATCACAAAGACTATCCATTTTGCAGAGAATTACTTCAATTAAAATGTGCGCTTAATTTATTAGAAAAAACCTTATCATTTTAGGCAAACATTGGAAGGAAATCACGACTTATCAACTTGTCTGTAAGTTATTCACGCAGTATCCAAGAAAAACAGGTCCAGCGTTCTGCACTGCAATACAGTGCGCGGTGGCTTGCTCGGCAAAATATCATAAATCAAAGGATTGAGTTGACACACTGAGTTCAGAGGCTTCCGTCATCATTATGTCGTGGAACCTACCGCATTGGATATCTATTAAAAGGAGTCCTGACTTGCCGCCTGTCCATTTTTTACACACTTAACTTCTATATTCAGTCGTGATCATAAATATCTAAAATGATTAGACCATTCAGGACGACTAGGGTTGCTGCAAAGGTAGTCATCATAATGTGGTACTAATTGGCTACGAGTGTTCGAAACTTCCTTGATTTGCTATGTTTTGGGCTAATTTTCCAAATGCAAGGAATGTGGTTTAAAGATGCAGAAGTAAAGCTAAACTGGCAGAGTCGTGGACCTGTAGATACTTGGACTTCCAGACTTTTACTCCCGATTCCTTCTCGATATCGACTCAAATCAGGTCCCGTGAGGCATCGTATAAATTTTTTTGAGGACAGTGAATCATGGGGCATCCATGCAGACAAGCCGATTTACAATGTGACAAAAACCGACACAAGTCTTCCTCGAGCTTTTGAATTATTGATGTTGTTAAATCGGCAGGAATTCTTATAAACAATTTGTTTTTTCTCCTAGCACTTTTTCCAAACAGACACAAATTTAATTACTTTTGATTTCTGAATTTAAAATCGCCGGTCATGAAAGCGCGCATAGAATTTGTAAGGAATACTTTCAACCTGTGCAATCCTTGCAACAAGTTGTTGCTTTGTCGTAAATGTTTCGAATGCCATAATTAGTTTCGCGATTTCTTTGCCTGTTGAGAGTGGAAGGCACTAGGGAGGAATTTCAGTAATTAGCACCTTTTCGGTGACAAATGGAAGTGAATTGCTTGGGGTAATTAACAGATAGCGTGTTAGGTTGTAGCATTTAAAAGTGTGGACGTATGGAACAATTTAGCGCAATATACATATGTATTTAGTAGAGGTAAAAGCTTTGAAAACTTCCTAAAGTTAGAAGATACATATATCTCCATATTTCCGGGGTAGAATCTATGCATTTACCGGAAACTAGGCCCTTCAATCATGGACCTAGTATGAGAAATACCAACATGTGTTTTACCACGATCCCATTCTACCTCTAGAGCCCCCATATTTTGGAATTTAATTTTTTCTAATCTCATGTCGATTGTACTTGATGAATGCCTCAGTTTCGCTATTTCGAGCTTTTCATGGGTCATGGAGTCGGATCCCTAAGAAGAAATTCATCATCACCAGCAACGGAGCAACAGCCAATATCCGGCCTAGGCCTGCCTTAGTAAGAAACTCCAGGCACTCCGATTCGATATTTCTAAAATCTGTCTGATGTCCTGACCTACGCCATCACTCCCTCTCCGGTAGAGTCTGACCCCATCTTCTTTTTCTACCGTAGATATTGCCCTTATAGATTTTCCGGGCTGGATCATCCTCATCCATACGGATTGAGTGACCCGCCCACCGCAACCTGTTGAGGCGGTCGTGGTATCGCTTATAGATTTCGTCGTTACGTAAGGTACGGAACGGAAACCCAGGTCTCCGAGGAATACATAAGGACTGTCAAAATCATAATCTTGTACAGTAAGAGCTTTGACACTATGGTGAGACGTTTCAAGGAAACAATCTTTGTAAGCTGAAATAGGCTGTGTCATAGCTGTTATCGGTTGTGATTGTCGAGCCTAGATAGTGTTCTTTAGTGCTGAAGTTGCCACTATGTACTTTATCTTGCCTTCATTAATGTGCAGCCCAAGATTTCGCATCAATCGCCGCCTCTCGATCTGGATGAAGATAAACTGTACATCTGGGGTCGTTCTTCCCATAATGTCAACACCGTCAGCGTAGGCCATTAGTTGGGTGGACTTGAAGAACAGGGCATCGCTTTTCCTTAGACCCTTGCTGATGTTGAATGGTCTCGACAGTGATCCTGATGCTTTTATCTGGCCTCACACATTTTATCTGGCCGCACACAGGGTCAGCCTAATTAGTCTTATTAATTTCGTCGGGATACCTAATTCTCTCATGGCGGTGTACCGTTTTACCCTGGCTATGCTGTCATAGACCCCCCAGGGGCCGTCAGCGACCTTCAACGGGTCGCTTACGATACAGGGTGTGACGTCCCCAAGGGGTCCGAGTAAATAGGTCTGACCCCCTAGCTGGCAGTATACCTGCGTCCTAGGTAGTAGCCTCGAGGAAGCTTCTCGGTGAAGAGCGAACCGCGAATGACCGGTACACGTTGGGACACACTGGCAGTCTTCGGAGCCGTTGACAACTCTCTGTCGACGTCGACGGGGTGAAGTGAGCGTAGCTCTGCCAAGGTGGTAGTTGTGACGTTTATCAGAAGTCAGTCCCTTCAGGACCCTAGTCGGGTAGTGTGCATTGAACCAGTGTTGGTAGACCGCCTGGCCCGAGCGAGCGCTGATTCGTCTGTGAATTCCGGAATCAGCTAAGCGTCACTCACCGCAGCGATGAACGAAAGAGGCAGCGGGGGCTGACATACCCGATGTGACACCGGGGCGCCCAAATAAAGAGGAAGCCTTATCAAGTGGCGTGACTGACCGTGGGGAGATGGCAACTCCAGTACGCTGTAGTGCCCCTGTTTCGAAAAAAAGCTCAGTCAGAATCGCTAGTCCTGAGCAAATGGATTTGGGCATAAATTGAGTGCATGTGCAGTCGACCGTCCTAGCTAGAGCCGAAGAGAAAAGGCTCATCTGGAAACGCGTAGCAGTGGTGAAGCGTATGTGGTCGCCAACGTTCCTCCAGAGGAACGTCAGCAAAGGCGTCAAAAACGGACTGCTGGAACTGAAGGAACTATTGGTCCACATCTCCTTCTATAGGCGAACATGGAGAGCAGCTGAAAAGGATTGGAGAGTAGAAACTGTTTGAATCAAGCAAACTGCAGCCTGAAGGAGACTTTGTTGAAGTAGTTTCCAAGACCCAAAAAAAGAAGGCGAAAAGGGAACAGCTGACTACGCCGCCAGAGACACGTCTGTCCAAAGATAAGGAGGCTGCAAACCAAAAGCCAGGAGCAAAAAAGACGAGGAAACGAAAAAGGACTAGACCGTTGGCTCTGTTCATTAAGCCGACGGAAGGCAAGACATTTGCGGAAGTCCTTAGTGAAATTCGCTACAGGATGAAAGTCGAAGACAACGGAGCAGAGGTGTCTTCCATACGGAAAACGAGGAGTGGCGGAGTCTTCGTCGAACTAGGCCCAAAGACGACTAGCAAAAGTACGTTCCGCGAAGCGGTCAAGGGGTTATTAGAGGGGAAGGCTCTTGTTTCCAGCCTAGAACCCTGCTCTCTAGAAATCCAGGACCTCGACTACCTCACAGGAAAGGTCGAAGTTGAGGAGGCGATAAAGCGTAAATGTCCAGAGGTGACCAATGCCCGGATAGGTAAATGCTCGAGGCCAAAAGCTTGCAGTGGTGGAGACCTGACTGAGGCATGCCCCAGTCAGACTCCAGATGGAAACGGATTGTGGAAATGGCAGCAAGAACCGAGCTCGTAGTTTTAAACACCGGATCCACGTCTACGTTTCGGCCCCCAGGCTGTGAAGGAAGCATTTCTGACGTCACTTTTGCGTCGGAATCTCTGGCATCATCGGTGAACGAGTGGCGAGTCGTAGAAGACTTCTTGGCAAGTGATCACCAGTACATCGCGTTTGAAGTGATTGACGGTACTTGCCAGCGAGCACCAACACGACGCTCCCCCTGCCTGTGGAATGTCACCAGGGTGAACATCGGGAAGTTCGTCGAAGTTCTAGGAACAGGCAAAGCTGCGCTGGAGGGCACTCCGGCGGCGGTAGCGTCGCAACTGATACCGTCGCAAATTCAGTGATAAACTTGGTAATCAATAGCGCGAAAAACGTCGAGGATTGCCCCCTTTTCACAATGAGAGAACTATGAAAAACAAGAAGGCGCCACGCCCTGATGGCATCCCGGCGCAAGTTTACAACCTGATGTTCCGCCAAAGGCCAGAATTGCTACTCGAGCGTTTAACGCTTGCTTGAAGAAAGGCATTTTCCTTGTAGCTGGAAAGTGGCCAGACTCGCGCTGATCAACAAAGGTTAAGGAGACCCGGAGCTCCCGTCTGCATACCAACCCTTATTTATGCTTGACACGGCCAAGAAAGTGCTCAAGAAGCTGATCAGGAGTAGACTTACTGAAATGATCGGCGCTGCCGGGGACTTATCCCCAAGGCAGTTCGGATTCAGACCAGTGAGATCCACAGTGGATGCTGTTATGGAGGTCGTAGATGCGGTTCATCGCGCCGAGCCACTCAGCTGCTCTCGTAACGCTTGATGTCAGAAATGCCTTTAATTCTATAAGATGGACGTATATGTTAGGCACACTAGAAAACTCATTCCACGTACCAAACTATCTCTTGCGGATTTTGAGGGATTATCTGAAAGACCACTCACTGCTCTATGAGACGCTAGAGGGCCAAAGGAGAATGGAAATCATGTCGGGAGTAACACGGGGATCCATCATAGGGCCGGATCTCTGCAACGTTTCCTACCATAGTCTGCTGAGACTCGATATGCACCTGGTTAGTTATGCAAACGACGTTGCGGCACTTGTTGCCGGACGCACTGTCAAACAGGCGCAAAACAGACTTAGCATATTGATGGGACGGGTAAACGGGTGGATGACTGCTCACGGTTTCAGCTGGAATCGCGGCTTTGAGTCGGTTAATGGCAAATGTTGGGGGCCCTGTATCTACTAGGAGACGTCTCCTTATGGGAGCAATGTAGTCGGTTCTGCTCTATGATGCGGAGATATGGGCTAATGCCCTTGACAAGGAGGTGCATCGTAATCGTCTTGCTCAAGTGCAAAGGCGGGAAGCTTTGCAAGTGACGTCTGCTTATCACATTGTCTCCGAACCGGCCGTGATGGTGATCGCGGGAGTGATCTCCGTTGCCCTCCTTGTCAAGGAGCGTAAAGCCGCAGTACCGCATTAGCAGCGAGAACTTAAGCGAGATGGTTGCCCGTGAGGAACGTCAACGCACCATTATCGAGGGGCAACTCTCTTGGCAAAATCAGCCAAGAAGTAGATGACAGAAGAAAGAGAAGAAAAACCAAAAATAATTTGAAAGAAAATAGCACGGTAATTTTGTTTCGATGGAGATGGAAATCTTACAACGACTCTGAAGCCCTGAGTGGAATACACATCAATCACTTTGTATCATGCACTCTACCTGGATAGGGGAGCGGAAGGACATTGGCTCTAGTCATTACGTCCATATTAGCCGCCCGCTTCGGTTCCTGGTGATACAAAACCTTATTAGAATCGATTTAATGTCTGTCTACTTGTCAGTCACACCCAATTTGCTCGGAAACGGCTGATCTGATTGTCACGAAATTGGGTGGCGCCATTTTGTGTTGAGTTTGAGGGGATCTCCCCATACATGCGAAAGCGGCGTGTAATTTTTTTTTTTTGCACAGAATATTGTTATGTGCATTTGTTTGTTACTTTCATATCAGGATGAATTACTTGAGACAGACATGTGTACATATATGTATTAATTATTTCCGCGACAATAGCCAGCCGACGAGCCACGAACTGCTAAACCCTTCAGCGACTTACAGTATGCAAAATTCGTATTCGTACACCCAGTTTTTTACCTATTATTTGTTATTTTTAAGTCAAATATAACATTAAGAGATAAATAAATTGTATATTATTATAGCAAATGAAGAGGTTAATTCATGTACATAATAACAAGTATAAAATATTATATATTTTAAACTTAATAATAAAAACAGTAATTCATATAAAACTCAAAACAAAATTCGTATTCGTACACCTACAGACTTCAAAAAATGTGCTAGAAATATAGTGTTAGTACTTCGTGGGAAATCCTTTTTGTTTTATTATTGCTCTAAGCGTATTTGGCATTGATTGAACTAATTTTTGGGTTAAGTTCGGTGAAATATTTTGCCGTTCGGTCTGCAAGGCAGTTTTCAGATCTTCTTTATTCCTAATACTGTAATTTTTTAGATTCTTCTTGAAAACAGACCATAAATTTTCTATTGGGTTAACGTCAGGACTCTGTGGAGGCGTGTTTAAACACTTTCGACAATTGTAGAGTAGCCAAAGCCGCGTGTGAAGTGCCGTATACTTCGGATCATTGTCCTGTTGAAATATATACTTCCTACGAATTCCTAAATTTTGTGCACTCTGATGTAAATTAGTTTTAAGATTGTGCACATATTGCTTCGCGTTCATTATTCCATCAATAAAATGCAAGTTTCCAACACCAGAAGCTGCAAAACATCCCCAAATCATCAACGAACCACCTCCATGCTTAAATGTAGGAAGCATGTTTTTTGGATATAGCCTCGTATTTTTTTCTCGCCATATACGAACCCGTCCGTCCGACAACTTTAGATTAATTTTGCACTCGTCTGAAAAAATTACTCGTTTCCAATAACGAAAATCCTTGTTTAGATATCTTTTTGCAAAGTTTAACCGTTTTCTTCTATTGACATTATTGATAAATGGCTTAGAAGCGGGAGTGCGGCTCTGTATACCGAATCTACGCAAATAATTCCGAACACTTTGGGGTGTAATTTTAATTTGGAACTGGTTTTGCAAAAGTCCTGCTAATTTCACTGCACTTATCGTGTTATCCTGTCGAACAACACGCCGAACAAAGGATTGGTGTCTCCTTGACAAAATTAATCTGTTTCCATTTCTTTTTTTCTTCTCGATTCTACCAGACGAATTGTAAATCTTTACTACAGATTGAATTGTCGAGTGACTCCTATGCATAATTTTTGCAATTTGTCTCAAGGATTTACCATCCTTGTATAGCTGTATCACTATCTTACGATCACTGTTCGAAAATTCACTACCTTTTCGACTCATTTAGAAAATTTGTTAAAGAATTAACTCTTTATTTGTAATTCCCAAAACACTTTAGCTCGAACTGTCAACCACACTTTTTCAAGAATTTACCATTAGAATTTTACAGTGCAAAATGATTAATACCGTACAGGGATTGAGTTCAAGCCGCTAGTCGGGGTGTACGAATACGAATTTTGCTTCGATTGAATTTGGAAATTGTTCTCTTGAACAAACGGATGTAAATAAAATTTAAGATTAATGTTCTATAACAACTACATACATATTTATGTAAAAAACTGTTATATAAGATTGAACGAATTTTCTATCATTTCTCAGAAATAATCCAAAAACCCGCAAAATATAGGGTGTACGAATACGAATTTTGCATACTGTAAGTGTAGCGCTGGCGGATGGCAATTCCGCTTGCGGCAAACTAACGCCGGAGGTATGGACCAGCGTAGCGGTTATTGAGCATCACCTGGACGCCAGAGGCGAGCACTTTACTTTCCTCTCAGGTAGTCCGTGGGTTCCACGTTACAACTTGCGAAGGGCAAATCTCCAGAGACTTTCTCGTTCGTGCGTCAGCAATGCACAAAAAGAGAGTGCCTGGACGCGTTGGAAAAGATAGACTATAAAGTGCGGTTTGGAGTCATGAACGCAAAGGTGAAAGTGTTTCACTCAGCAAAACTGGACGCCGACCTGGATTCAATCGACGCCGCCAACGAGCTGTTGGAGGAGATGAGGAATGACGACCTGACGGAGGCTGACCAACCCCTCTCTTTACCTTCTTCAGCCTTTGTCTCGTTCACAAGCGAAGTCGGCTCGTCATGATCGGTTTCGCCATTTTATTTTATCAAATGAATGATCTGGATGCAATCTCAAGGCTTTTAAGTCCCCATCAAGCGTATCATGCCACCGTTGTTTCGGACGACCTGTTGGTTGCTTACCAATCTCGGCAAGTGAATTCTCGTGACCATACCATCGAAGACGCCTCTCTCGAAGTTTTTCAATGATCGGTGCAGCGCCATATCGATCGCTGATATACTCATTTCGGATGTGATAAAAACGTGTCGCGCCACTAGTCCAACGCAACATCTTCCTCTCCATTACCGCAAGACGCCGTTCATTGTCTTTTATAGACGGGGGCGACAGTGCGGACGACATTGACGTAAATTTTAGATTTAAGACGTTCGTTGACACCCCGATCGCAAGGACACCAGTTGTGGAATGTCACTTTGTCCAGGTTGCGTTAATGCGTGAAGCAATTTCATAATGCAGTTCTCCATTGGCTGATAGCATTGACGCTAGATATTTAAATCGCTCAGTTCTAGGCCGGTCATTGCCGCTGACAGTGATTGTGCCTGTTACATTGGGATCGGTTGTCAAGACCATGTTGCATGAGGCGATCATTCCAATTTTGGACAAGTTGCTCGAGATCATTTTTTCTATCAGATGCTAGGAAAACATCATCTGCATAAAGCAGTGTGTAGGGCGCTGGACGTTAGATATCCCGTATGAAGGCGTCCATAACAAGAACAAAGAGGAGTGGTAAAAGGGTGCTTCCTTGATGAACACCAACAGAGACACGAAGTGGTTCTGATATACCTACCACACTTCGAACTTTACTTTTCGGATCGTGGCAGAGCAATTGAACCCAGCGTACGAGTTCTTCTGGTATTAAGGGTTGTCGTAAAGCATACCAGATGAGTTTGTGTGACACACGGTCAAACGCTTTCTCTGGATCCCGAAATGCAATGTAAAGAGAGCGATGCTTCTCACGATGTTTCTCCATGAGTAACCGCGCAGCGCGTACTGCGTCAGTAGTTCCGCAGTTTTTGACATTCTGCTGGACTACCTTCTTATCGGTAGCTTAATTCGCAGGACGGCAATCAACGGCCGATGTTGAGGTGCGATGGTCTCATAGGGAATGGCTTTGCAATCCGTGACTGTGGTAAAACGTTGTCGTTTTATGAGAATATAGTCGATTTGCATTTTGCTGTTCTCACTATAAAATGTAGGAAGATGGCGACCATCAAAATGGAAAATATTTTTACTCGCATATAAACGGAGTAGCTTCTCATGGCTATTATTCACTTAAATTTCTATGGATACTACTTACTAAATACTAAACGATTATTATAAAAGATTTGATTGATATATGTTTCGAAAAAGATTGCAGATGGTCATGAGTCAAACACTTCAAAGGTGAGCAAAATTGAATCTATGAACTTTTCCAGAAGTATGGCAATTCGAAAAGTATCTCTATGCCCCATACTATACCACAGATAATAATAATAATAATAACTCCGCCGAAGCCGGTCCCAAGCCCGGTTGTGAAAGGAGGAGGGATAGATAGCTTCAGTCTGAATGGCTGTACGCCACCGCAGCGTCTCAGGGGGTAGGTGAGGAAAGTTCAGGAACTTTGCAGTCTTGCAGATTACTCACTAAGGAAGCTATCTCAACACCTGGAAGCTAGGGATAAAATGCACCACCAACAATGAGAAGAAGGAGAAATTTGAGGTCCGGTACGGATAACCGGCGGGAGTCGTCTGACTTGGTGACTGGGTCGGGCTCTCGTAATGGACAGCACGGCGTGGAAACCGCTAGTCGTGGGGCGGTTCGACGTCTAGGCGCCACGACGACCAGGAGCACAGCTCCGCCTGCTGCAGCTGTTTCGCCACAATCTGTGGCGACCACTTCAGCAGGTTCGCGTAGGAAGCGGATGAAATGGACTGAAGAAATGAACCTCTTCATCATCCGCTCCTACTACGAAATAACGGCGGGGGCAGGTACAACATCTTGCCGCCCCTTGTTGCACCAGAGATTCGTCGAGCGTTTCCCGCAATTCGCGCACGTGACTGTGCAGCGAGTCGCAGACCAGTACCGCTTTATTACTCGCAGCGACACAATCCCAGCCACCATCAGGGAGCGTGTTCGACTTGAAGTCATCGGGGAAACTGGTGACCGAGAGTCGATGGGGGCAGAGGCGGCGGCATCAACAACACCACGCCGCACTGCAGGCAACAGGTTCAGTACTCGCCGAAGCACTCTTCTCCACCGTCCAGCTGAGGTTTCCGCTGAGGTTCGGGACGAATTCCAAAGAGCGTGTATTGAATTCTCGGATATGGATCCTTTGCATAGACCAGGCATTGCCATGCATCTCCAGCAACTCCGGGAATTCTATCTCAAATCAATGATGAGATTGCATCTCGACTGTGTGCTGATATGTCCCTGCTGCAACTACAATGACTTGTGTATTGTGGTGCAGTTGCGGCTGTTAGATTGCACGGTCAGAAGATTCGCTTTCGCGTTATTGGTTTGAGTGACAAAAGAGATCCACCATGGAAAATTCGTCTGGAACGTCGGCGGGACTCACTAAGGCAGGACATTGATAGACTGATTCAGATCAGCACTGGCAGTGCCAGCCGACGGGTGAGAAATAAAGTGCAGAGGGTTTACCGGAACTATGCCATCCCCTGTGAGACACCCGTTGTTGAAATTCTGGACACACTAAAACAAAAACTTTCTGTCATATGCAGTCGGTTACGACGGTATGGCGAAAGTTATTCCAGACGTGTCCAGAATGCAACATACGCGAGGAACCAGCGGAGCTTTTTCAGATCTCTCAACGAATCCCAACAGAGCGCCCAGACAATACAGTTCTCGGTGACGGAAGCGAAAGAGTATTGGGGTGGACTTTGGGGGTTACCTGCCCAGCATGCTGAGCATTCTGAGTGGATCACCGCCGAAGGCACCCGCCATGTCAATACACCTGGCATGAATTTCACGGATGTTACCGAAGAGGAAGTTCGACGAGCCATAAACAGCTCGAAGAACTGGAGGGGCCCAGGTCTGGATCGGGTGCAGAATTTCTGGTATAAGAAATTTACCAGCGTACACAGTCAGTTGGCACGCAGTATAAATGAGGTCATGAGTCGGCCGGAGGAATTTCCACCTTTCCTCACTGCGGGGATTACCTACCTTATCCCTAAGAAGGACACGGTGCAGGACCCCGCAGACACAAGACCGATCACTTGCTTACCAACCCTCTACAAATTCATCACGTCCATTATTAGTGGAAGGATCAATGCGCACCTCGAGACCAACAACATTCTGTCCGAGGAGCAGAAGGGCTGGCGAGTTGGGTCAAGGGGTTGCAAAGAGCAACTCATTATCGACTCGGTAGTTGTAGGACAAGCAACTAGAGGCCAAAGAAACCTCTTCAGTTGCTATATCGATTATGCCAAGGCTTTTGATAGCGTTCCGCACACCTGGCTAATCGACATCCTACATCTGTATCGCATTGATCCGAAACTAATAAAGTTTTTGGCGACAGTCATGGAAGGGTGGCATACCACCTTATCAGTCCGTACATCTGAGGGTGCTAATACCTCAGAGCCCATCCGTATACGGCGGGGCATCTTCCAGGGCGATTCATTGAGTCCCCTTTGGTTTTGTATGGCACTGAACCCCCTTTCATAGCTACTGAATGATGCTAGAGGGCATGGTTTTGCAATAAAGTATGGCCTACGTGCTAAGTGCGAACTGACACACTTGATGTACTTAGATGACATCAAGCTGTGTGCTGGTACTGACGACCATCTTAGAAGTCTGTTGCGAATAATAGACATGTTCAGCCGTGATATTCGGATGGAGTTTGGATTAGACAAGTGTCGAATCCAAGCCACCCGCAAAGGTCATCACGAGCCACATGCCGGACATAGCATTGGTGACCTCCACATCGAAGCTATGACCGAGACAGACTTCTACAAGTACCTAGGAATTCTGCAAGGAACCCATGCTCGAGTTGGTGATCTGAAAGAAGCTCTGCTGTCCGAATTCCTGCGACGTGTAAAGCTGGTACTGAAATCGCATCTCTCGGGGAAGAGTAAAATAAGCGCGTTGAATGTATTCTCCATCCCTTCACTGGCTTATGCATTCAGAATATTGCCGTGGACGAAGACCGATCTGGAAAACGTCCAGCGGCGGATACGGACAACTATGTCCAAATTCCGAATGCATCACCCAAAGTCTGCCGTGGAGCGGATGAACCTGCCTCGTGACATCGGAGGTAGAGGCGTGGCTGGCGTGGCGGCACAACATCATCCCCAAGTCGACTCGCTGCGCGCTTATTTTTACAGCAAAGAGCAGGTGAGTCCCTTGCATGCGGCTGTCTGTAAGGCAGACTGTGGACTGACTCCACTTAACTTGAAGGATCGATTCTTCAATCCTCTGAGTGGGGTGAAGTCGGACCAAGAGCGGATCGATGAATGGAAGTCGAAGACAATGCACGGTAAACACGTGAATTGTCTTTGGCAGCCATTTGTCGATTTGCATCTGTCGAACAGATGGCTATGTGCTGGGGAGCTCTTTGCTGAGACGGAGGGGTTTATGTGTGCCATTCAGGATGGCGTGGTCGCCACCCGAGCTTATAAAAAGCTCATCATGAAAGAACGGGTGGAGAACGACCAGTGCAGAATGTGTGGTTCGGCGTTAGAGACGTTCGACCATCTCATTTCTGGCTGTACTGTTATGGCACCGTTGCAATACATCACCAGGCATAATGCTGTATGTAAGGTTATCCATCAAAACCTTGCATATAAGCATGGGCTGATCACGGGAACATGTCCGGTTTACCGATATGAGCCGCAAGCAGTACTTGATAGTTCTGCTTACAGCATCTATTGGGACCGGCAAGTTCTGACTGATCGCCATACCGCACACAATAAGCCTGACGTACTGTTAGTTGACAAGACGGGTCGCTCCGCGTATATTATTGATGTTGCTATCCCCCATAATAGCAACATTGAACGGTAATACGTGGAGAAGAAGGTGAACTATGAGCCATTGGCTCGGGAAATCAAAGAAATTTGGCGTCTCGAGCGGGTGATTGTAGTTCCCATAATATTGTCAGCTACAGGTATTGTACCTAAATCCCTGACGGCTTCCCTTGATGTCCTGGGACTTTCGCACAGTCTGGTTCAAACCATGCAGAAGTACACCATTCTGCATACGTGCTCGATGTTGCGGGGAGTACTCGACGGATTCTCCCACTGACCTACCACCGGCCACCACCACCAGCGTCCCTTTAGTTTTTAAGTAGGTAGGATCGTCCGAGCCTAAATGCTTGGCACTTAGTGCTAGTATTAGGTAAAATCCGGCATCTTCCGAGATTGTGATAACTCGGAAATAATCGTTGGCGCAACAATCCATATTGGATCAGGGCCTTGAAGTGTGTTAGAGCACTTCATTCAAGACCGTAACGGTACACTACAGTGAACTGTAGGAGGCAATGTGGTCAGCATTGTGCTCGCCCGAGATTATTACCCTGATTTGACTCAGGTACTCATTCACAGCTGAGTCGACTGGTATCCGACGTTAAGTCACGATACAAATCCCACTGCCACCAGCGAGATTTGAACCGCGGCCTTCCGTATGACAACCCAGTGCTCTAACCACTGAGCTATTCGGACATAATAACTGAAATAAATCTGGAATGAAAGAATACTACGGAAACCCGATTTGCAGTAGGTGGCCCTGGAATCAGCTGGAACAAAACAGGAGTGGAGGAGTGAAGGCATCTCGAAAACTCCTGAGAAAAGCTGAAATATATTTTGAAGAAACCACAACGATTGCACTATAGCGGTAACTTTAACTAGAAGTAGGTAACAGATAGATTATTATATTTTTTGTCAATTTTTTTTATACAAAAATGTAGGTCTGTATGTCCTTGATATTTGATATGAACACTGGCGGTCATTGAGGGCTACTGCAATGCTCTTGAAGGACGACTCTTCAGAATTTTCACAGTTAACATGAATGGTAACAGGTAAATGTGCCACATAAACAATTCAAATTACGTCCTACTACCCCCAGTAACAAGCTAACCACGTGATGCCTCTTAAAATTGGATTCTCAAAAATAAGCACTGTTCGTTCAAAATGAATAGGTAAAACCATTAAATACCTCAAGACCGAAAATCCAGAAGTTGAACTATTCCATCATCATCAACGGTGCAACAACCGCTATCTGGTCTAGGCCTGCAACATCCCTGTTTTGCGCCGAAGTCCACCAATTCGATATCCCAAAAAGCTTTCCGGCGTCCTGACCTACGCCATCGCTCCATCTTAGGCAGGGTCTGTCTCGTCTTCTTTTTCTACCATAGATATTGCCCTTATAGACTTTTCGGGTGGGATCATCCTCATCCATACGGATTAAGTGATCCGCTCACCGTAACCTATTGAGCCGGATTTTATTCACAACCGGACAGTCATGGTATTGCTCATAGATTTCGTCATTGTGTAGGCTACGGAATCGTCCATCCTCATGTAGGGGGCCAAAAATTCTTCGGAGGATTTTTCTCTCGAACGCGGCCAAGAGTTCGCAAATTTTCTTCCAAAGAACCCAAATCTCCGAGGAATACATGAGGACTGGTAAGATCATTCTCTTGTACAGTAAAAGCTTTGACCCTATGGTGAGACTTTTCGAGCGGAACAGTTTTTGTCAGCTGAAATAGGCTCTGTTGGCTGACAACAACCGTGTGCGGATTTCATCATCGTAACTGTTATCGGTTGTGATTTTCGACTCTAGATAGGAGAAATTATTAACGGTCTCAAAGTTGTATTCTCCTATCCTTATTCTTCCTGTTTGACCAGTGCGGGTTGATGTTGTTGGTTGGTTGGTTTTCGATGCTGATGTTGCCACCATATACTCTTGCCTTCATTGATGTGCAGCCCAAGATCTCGCGTCGCCTGCTCGATCTGGACAAAGGCAGTTTGTACGTCTCGAGTCGGTCTTCCCATGATGTCGATATCGTCAGCATAGGCCAGTAGTTGGGTGGACTAAAAAGGGTCGTACCTCTTGCATTTACCTCAGTATCACGGATCACTTTCTCCAGGGCCAGGTTAAAGAGGACACATGATAGCGCATCCCCTTGTCGTAGACCGTTGTTGATGTCGAATGGTCTTGAGAGTGATCCTCCTGCTTTTATCTGGACTCGTAGATTGGTCAGGGTCAGCCTAGTCAGTCTTATTAATTTCGTCGGGATACCGAATTCTCTCATGGCCGTGTACAGTTTTACCCTGGCTATGCTATCACAGGCGGCTTTAAAGTCGATGAATAGATCGTGCAACTGTTGTCCATATTCCAAAAGTTTTTCCATCGCTTGGCGCAGAGAGAAAATCTCATCTGTTGCTCATTTGCCTGGAGTGAAGCCTCTTTGGTATGGGCCAATGATGTTCTGACCGTATGGGGCTATCCGGCCTAGCAAGATAGAGGAGAATATCTTATAGATGGTACTCAGCAACGTGATACCTCTATAATTGCTGCACTGTGTGATATCTCCCTTTTTATGTATGAGACAGATAATGCCTCGTTGCCAATCGTCAGGCATTGATTCGCTGTCCCATACCTCGAGCACAAGTTGATGAACCACAACTATTTACTCGGACTTTATTTCAAGAAAAAAATCCAATTGTTTCTAAATATCTGACAACGAGTAAGGCAAAAAGTTGGAACATCGGCAAAAATGGTACTTCAGATTCTGCAAATGTTGGATTTTTTATCAAATTTAGAAAAATCCGTGAGAGTGTTCAATACATTAATGTTAGAATCTATCAGAACATTGAACAGAACCAAGCGAGACAATCATCGTAGGTCGGGAAACGTTTCCCAGCTCGTTCCTCTTTAATACAGACATGTGTGCATATAACACCTACGGCTTTTTCAAAATACATTTCAATGTAATATATAATATATTTAGTTAGATGAACTCCTCGTAACCATTACCCAAGTATCAAAAATGACTTCTTTCCGGCTGCTATTATCCCCCTTACCATCCCTTTCAATGTGCATTCTTCATTTCAAGGATACATTCACTATGCCCATCGTCCGTTTATGATAGATGACTTCCTGACCAACATCCTTTGGACAATTCGAGCTTGATTTTTATGGATAAAGTTTCCTACAACCACGTATAATGTACAGCGCGTTAGTGTTCCATCTGGCAAGTTGAATGGAGTCAACTTTCACATCTACTTAACGGGTCCAGGAAAAAGGATATAGCAAACGGAGAAAATTTTATTCCTTGTTAGTTTTTATGGGTAAAGTTTCTCTAGGACTATGATATGCATGTTCGCGGAAAATCAAGGTTAAGTGACTGCATTCAAAGGATAATGGAGTAGAAGAGTGGCAATAAAAAACTAACAAATTTCAGGAAGATTTTGTAAAACTACTGCATGAAAAAGCTTATAAATTTAGTATATTTCTAAGTTAGAGTTGGAGCAAGTATTTTGTATTCAGAGCTGGGTTCAGCAGAATATTATTAATTTTATTAACGGCTCTTAACTGATTAATTGGGAAAAATCATCATTTCATCAACGACGGTACAACCGGTATCCGGTCTAGGCCTGCCTTAATAAGGAGCTGCAGACATCCCGGTTTTGCAAAGGGGTCCACCAATTAGATATCCCTAATCCTATCCTATCCCTAGAGATTGCCCCTATAGACTTTCCGGGCTGGGTCTTACTCATCCATACGGATTAAATGACCCGTCCGCAGCAACCTATTGACCTGGATTCTATCCACAATCAGACTGTCATGGTATCGCTCTTAGATTTCGTCGTTATGTAGGCTACGGAATCGTCCATTCTCATGTAGAGGGTCAAAAATTCTTCGGAGGATTCTTCTCTCGCACGATGCCAACAACTGTGCGCGGATTTCATCGTCGTACCTTTTATCGGTTGTGATTTGTGACCCTAGATAGGAGAAGTTATCAACGGTCTCAAAGTGGTAGTCTCCTGTATTTACCATTTTCTTTTGACCAGGGCGATTTGATGTTGTTGATTCATTCTTTTTCGGTGCTGACGTTGCCACCATTGATTTTGTCTTGTCTTCATTGATCTGCAGCTCAAGATCTCGCCTCGCCTGCTCGATCTGGATGAAGCCACTTTGTACGTCTCGAGTTTAAAGGATTTATGCTCATTATATCCCCATTTATTATAATTCAAGAGACCAGTCATACGTAGTGATCCTTTCATCCACAACAGTTTGTTGTTGCAGTACAATTCATCGTAATCCCTCTTTCTAGGCCTGGTGTATTCGCAATAGCCCTTTCAATGTAGTTTCCCTGCCAACTACAAACTGGTATGCCATGGTTAACCATGGCCAGTATGGTATTAATACCATTCTGGCCTAGCAAATGACTGGAAAAGGAATATGACACTCGAATGTAATGGGTGTATATAGGAAGTGTCAATGTGTGTATATGCTTCCATAACGTACCTGCTGATCAGGGAGTTTATTGAAGTTCCTATCCTTTGTAAATCACTGTCTGGTTAATTACCGGTCCTCCTTGATCCAGAACCAAAGCGCTCAGTATTGCCTTATACTCGTCAAGTGTAGCGCTGGGTGGAGCATAGCAGCTGTATAGGCAAACTTCTTCCACCTTCGCTCTGATGAAGCCTTCCTCCGGATGCTCCATGATTTCCTCGAAGGCCTGTTTCCCGAAAGTCCATAACGCTGCTTGGCCCATTTAATTTTTGACCCAAATGCCTCCACCGTGATTTCGATGTGGCTCACTAATTATGGTTGGTTTGGAAGAGTAGATCCTGCGTCACCTGGCAGTGGTTGACGACGATTTGTATTAAGCTCATCTGCCACTTGTGTTGAGAGCTCTCAACTACCTACAATATGCCACATGGCATCATGTCAGTTTGGATCTGCTCTAGAGTCCTTGCAAATGTGGCTCTCCACTCCGTATATTCTGCATTGTTTCGACCTGCTTTCGCGATGTGACTGAAACTAGGCATATAAAGCATCATTCAGCGACACCTGCTCTCTCTTGCCAGCAGCAGTTTGCATGTTCCCTCCACTTATGGACTGATGATGGCGGTTTCTGTCGCACCGTAGGCTTTCGGTAACGTCTTTACCGCTGACTGTTCAAATCCAATAAAGTCGAACTCCTTTTCCAAAGCCTCGCGAACTTCCTGTTTCCTAATTACCACATATGTATCCTTGTGGTCCATAGAGATCTCCGGCCAGCTTCGGCTTTCTGTCCCAAGGGCTTTTCAGTTTGACTCAAGAATTTATCCACCGTTATATCTATCCGGTCGTCGCTTTTTCGTTTGGTGTACTCTCTTATGTCTTCCTCGAATCTGGTGGTCACTAGCCTTTTTCACATTCTGGACAGCTGACCTTATAAATTCCGCTCATCTCTTCTTTTTAAGGTTTTGTGTAAAATAAAACCTTATTAGAATCGATTCGATGTCTGTCTCTCTATCCGTCCGTCTGTCTGTCACACCCAATTTATTCGGAAACGGCTGGACCGATTGTCACGAAAATTTGTGAGAGCGTATGGTCTGATGTTGCCTTTACATATATAAAGTGGCGCCATTTTGTGTTACTTTAAGGGGAGCTCCCCATACATGTGAATGAATATGGACATTTGATAACGGGTGAAATCTAGGGGAGTGAGGGCTCAAAATATGACCCACAAAAAGTGTAACAGGTCTCGTTCTCAGAACCTATCCAACCGAAAAATCTGAAAAAAATCACAGTGATGCAATGATGATCTATGCAAAATCTAGGCCTCAAAATAAAAACCCTTCCCAAAATCTGAATGAAAAAAGTTAATAATAGTATTTTAGCATATTCTAGAAATTTAGTCGGAAACCCCCCTTAAGTTCATGCTAGAACTACAAAATTTTGCATTTATATAGAGGGTGAAACTTTGCCATTTGTTGTGAATTTCGTGCATTCTACAACGTGTATGACGTCATCGTCCCATATCAATTCGTCAATACCACAACAAAGTGAGCTCAAATGAATGGGGGTCACAAAGAAACATTTTATTTTACGTTTCTGGGTCATTTGTATATCAATATTAATTACTCTAGACAGACATACCGTGCCTTTAAAAATGATAAAACCCCCATGTTTTCCATGAATTCTTAAAATAATAAAACAATTCCAAGAAGGTGTGTATACGCTCCGGATAACGATCGGCACCGTTACATTCTCCTGAGTGATTAGCTGGGGAATTCGAATTTCACGTAGGAAAAAAAGAGAAGGCAGCAAGGAAAAATCATTCTCTGGTCATTCGAGTGTGAACATTTGACCACTAAAGATGACGAAAGGTATTAGTAGAATTGGGTTTTAACATTTGAAGGTGATTTTTAGTAAATTTTGTTTAGTGAATACGTGATAATAGGTAGAGGAAAACGGTTGAATATGGCGGAATCAAAGATTATACAAACACTAATAATAATAATAATCGTTGGCGCAACAATCCATATTGGATCAGGGCCTTGAAGTGTGTTAGAGCACTTCATTCAAGACCGAAACGGTACACCACAGTACACTGTGGGAGGCAATGTGGTCAGCATTGCGCTCGCCCGAGATTATTACCCTGATTTGACTCAGGTACTCATTCACAGCTGAGTCGACTGGTGTCCGACATCCAGTCACGATAACAAATTCTTCTGCCCCCAGCGAGATTTGAACCGCGACCTTCCGCTACGACAGCCCAGCGCTCTAACCACTTGAGCCATCCGGACACAAACACTACATAGCCGAAATTGCTCGGATTACAAAGCGCAACAGATGTGCCGTCCGTAATGTTATTCGGGATCCCGAAAATTATGGGAAGAAAATGTCTACATGGCGGCCAAGAGCGGTAAGTCCTCGGTCTGAATATATTTTGATGAGTATTTCGGCGTTCCTTGATAAATTCCCGAAGTTCTAAGATTTTATGATATTACCTAATGCGATGAAGGTACCTCAAGGAGTAGCATTTTCATTCGGGGGACTTGTGCCTGAAATTAGGATCTACGCGGAATCGAGCTTCTTCTGAACGGGTCCGCCGATGGAACCATTTTTGCTCCATCTATCGTGATTGTAGCAGTTGATGACACAGTAGCCAAGATTTCCACTACTGAAGCTCTGTGGTCGTTGGATATCGACGACCAGGAGCCCGTTTGCCCACTCTCCTCGCCGGTGCTGGATTTCCGAAGCTCTGCACCGTCACTTTCACTCTATTCTTTTTCTCCATGTTTGGTTTTATTTCTGGATATCCTTCCTATAGCCAATTTTTATCCACGGGTAAGCAGTTTTATTCCCACCTAACCGGCCCACAAATAAGTATTCTCATACAGGCACATCTCCAGATGTGTGCATGGGCACTCACATATCACATCAATCGAGTGTTCCCTTATCCGCACGGAGGGATATAAATGGAGATCATCCCGTTTTACTGTAAGTTATGTCCAAAGCATTTACCTCAATTCGGATAGAGTCTTGTCTAGCCTAGAACGTTTCCAAAGTACCGTGATGAATCACAATATCTGAAACTTCAATGCCTGTCTGGCTGACCTTTCTTGGAAACTTGCTAAAAAGGTTGAACTGATTTACCGACCATTCATCAAAGAGTCTCTGACAAAGAGCATCCTTCAAATGTAGAGGGAATCTGAGAATCCAGTCAATCAGCGGCAATAAATAAGCATCCTTTATAGTGACACTTTTTCAAAGCTTTATGATTTAGGTAGGTAAGACAAAATGAACATAAAGCCCAGCCTGCCTTCGATCAAACTCAAAATAGATGAGCATTTCAAAAGCGGAAGAGGATGCAAGTGTGCAGGAAACCGTTTATAAGTCCGCAATTTCGGAGGCAATTGATATTACTGGCGTTCTCAGCATTGTAGCATAGAACTTGCCAACTCAGCACCAAGGCGAAAATGAAAATAGTTGGGGACAGGTTGAAAAGGAGCAATAACGATTTCATTTAATAACAAACCGCGATGTCAAAGATCGATACACATAGTTCCGTACAGTATAAATGCAGATAAGGGAGAAAGGTTAAATTAACTTGCACCTGAACCCCCTTTTTTTCCTATCAACTTCAATTCTCGTTCCGAGGTACCAGTTTCAAGATGTCCTAATAATAATTCTCCAATGGTTCTCGTTCACCTTAAGTTCGGTTTTGTATATGTTGTCTAAATCCCATAAACAGGCACGAAATTGACTGTTGAGCCCTTCTGTCAATTTGATCCTATAGATCCACGTTTAGACTCCACGTAATAACATTCGTGGATCCTCACTGGAGTGAGCATTTTCTTTGGAAATTGAAAGGTTTTTACGAGGTATAGGAAGCGTGTATTCCTCGGAGACTTGGGTTCTTAGCAAAGAAAAATTGCGAACTCTTGGCCACGTTCGAGAGAAGAATCCTCCGAAGAATTTTTGGCCCCCTACATGAGGATGGACGATTCTGTAGCCTACAGAACGACAAAATCTATGAGCAATACCATGACCGTCAGGTTGTGAATAAAATCCGGCTCAATAGGTTACGATGGGTGGGTCACTTAATCCGTATGGATGAGGATGATCGATCCCGGAAAGTCTATAAGGACAATATCTATGGAAGAAAAAGAAGACGAGGCAGACACTGCCTGAGATGGAGCGATGGCGTAGGTCAGGACGTCAGACTGCTTTTAGGGATATCGAATTGGTGGACCTCGGCGCAAAACCGGGATGTCTGGAGTTCCTTATTAAGGCAGGCCTAGACCGGATACTGGTTGTTGCACCGTTAATGATGATGATAGGAAGCGGCCCAGGCGATCCCTCATTCTCATTTGAATCTAAGCTCCAAATATGCAGATGTAGTTAGACGAGTAGAGTTAAATGTATGAGCAACTAAGACTAACTTTTTTCAAATCAACATTGGTTGTTTCTTCTGCGGAGAAGACCTCTTCACGTACTTCAATGGTTTCCTAAAGGCCTACCTTAACCTGGGACACAGTAGGAAATCTGGAAAAAGTTCATTTTAAGGTAATCTTCGATAAATGATCGCCGTTACTTTTGCTGTGCTGCGCCGAATTTGTCTTCACTGCTTTTCCCAATATTTGGAAATGCATTTATCTCAGCATTAACACCAAGTACATGGCTTTCTACGCCAATATTCTCTCTGTGCTATTGTAAAGATGTACTCTGTACATGGAAAGTGACCTGCACTTTTACTCAAAAACCCCAAGCTTTCATCAATTCATGTCGGTGCAGATATCCGCGGACGTGTTGATGAGAAAACGGAAGTGACAGTGGATGGGTAACACATTAACAAAGGGCGGCAATTCCATTGCAAGTTACGCCATGCAATGGAACCCACTACCCGAGAATGACCTTTGAGTAAGTCGCCCTAAAATTATGTGGCGGAGAACAGTGGAGGAAGAGTGCAAGCTACTCGGAAAATGCTGGATACAACTGAGGCATATTGAACCGATAGCGATGGCGCGTGAGTGTTGTTGGCGCGCTATGTCCCGCATAGGAGTTCATGGCAACCATATAATTACATGAAAACGAAGAATATGAAATGAAACGACCGCTTCATCCACTACATTCTTCTTCGATTGAAATTCAAAAACTTAATAAGGATAAAAAATTGTATATGGAAAGGTACAAAGTCAATCAACAAAGAAGAAAAAACAAGTTAAGTTCACAATAATCGGACGAGTGAAGGCATCAGCTCAAGGTTAGACACTTCCAGATATATATATATATATGTGTTGCCATTTACTTCTTGGTGAAGTGTAGTGTGTCAACCACACGTAAGTGCCATCGCTTACATTTCGCTTAACTGCGCTTCAGCTCCCTTCAGGACCTCCCGATATGCTCGCACTCCTCCTCTATCGCTCTGCGCCAAGTGCTCAAATGCAATAGTTTACAATCAGTTTACAATCATCCCACTGGTATGCCATAGGCGAAGGATAAGGGCCCTTCTCTACAGGACAGAGGAGACGGGGAGGGAAGTATGCAGCACGAGCCAAGTCTAGGTCGTCCAGCTTCTGTTCTTCACTAAGCATCAATCTACATCCCTGATTGATAGTCCTTTCCACCTCTATGGTATGGAGAACCTCATTCTGAGCGATTAGGAGGAAAATCACATTTGCGTCTCTATTTTTGCGACTTTAGGAAGAAACACCGTCACCATGTGTGCTACTAGTATATCATCCCCAACATATTTTTCAGTTTCACAGTTTTCTCCCCTCTTGGGTACAGGTTTGGAATTTAAGGGAGCATTTCTGTCATTTGAGCTAATGTCCGCTACTCCCCGCTTTCTTAGTTCTGATAAAGGTGGTTTAGGTCTGTCCTGAGCCCTTTTAAGGACCTCTTCTGGTTTCAGACCTTACTTCTGATAACGCAGGTATCATTTAGCACCTGCGCTACTGAGGCCTGTCTCCTTTCTGACATCTGATGTGTCGATCTCAGACGTGCTTTTGCTTGCCTCTGGTTTTTGAGTAGTGGTCTTTGTTGAATGCTGTCCTCGCAGTATACCAATGTTGACCTTAGACCCACTGCTTGACGCCCCAACGCCTTCCTTTTTGGTTGTAACCACCTGGCTCTCAATATTTCGGAGATGTGCCTCCGCCTGGTTGGCACTATAGGTGCGGTACGAAGTCCCGCTTGCTTGGTTGTAGTTTTTTTTTTTGTTTTAATACGTGTACTTATTTGATTCCCGCAAGTATAGGGGTTAGGATATCCGCCGTGCCACACCCCCCGTAGCACGGAAAACTCAAACTTACTCTAGACGTGAGAGTAAGTTGCTCTCCATTTGATCTGGTCCAACATCAAGTGGATGTGGACTTAGGATCCCTCACTTATCCTAAATAATAATTTAGCTTTAGATTAGCTTAGGCTCAAACTATTGGCGGTTTCACTTGGATAGAATTCGCACCATTGGCGTGTTTTTCTGAATATATAAAGGAGCGTTTTCCATATGTTGCCACTCACGGTCACGCTGCTTCCAGGACAGAGGTGAGGCAGCGTCGGACGAGTTGCCTCTGCCCCAGACGAAACCGTTTGTCGATACATTTTTTTTTTCAAAATTATTCACTGGTGGGACCAGGTATCAGTGACGCTCTGTTCCAATACAGTCTGTTACCCCCGATTATAAACTATCCTATAGGCACCGTTCGCATGACACCCTGGATTGGGTTTTTTCCGAATTCCCAATCTAGATCGGTAGCGTTTTGTTGATAGTAGGGTCACCTAGTACAGGGTTTGACTATCACCACCCAATAACTGTCTTGGTAGACGAGAGGCTTGACCCCTAGGAAACCATATGTCAGTCTAGAAGAGAGACAGCTCACCCTCAGAGAGATATAAGTTGGCCCCAGGGAGCTACATTCCTCGTCCGTCAACCCTGCAGTGCAATGTTTGACTACTAGTACTTTCATACAAAATATGGGCGGCTGAAAGCGGGAATCGCCTCTACTTAGTCGTTAATTGATATTATACCTGGGAAATGCTTCAAGGGTTTGTATCACTGCCTCGTGGATGGTATCCTTCTCCAAGACTACCCTGTAGGTGGTGGAACGGTAATGAGGTCTATGATTCAAAATTTGAGAAAGGGAAACTGCGCAAGTAAATCGTTTGCCCTTTTTCTTTAAAGAGTCCATCGCTGTGTTGTCAGTCCAGTACGAGGCTCCTTCTGTAGCTTGATAGCAGGTCGTTTCCCATGTGGGGTTGTCAGTCCTACCCAACCCCGTAACCTAGAGGGCCAATTGGCACATTTTTGTACTTTTCCTTTTTCATATGCAGTTTTTCGTGAAGAAAAAACTCACAGCATGAAAGTGAAGGTTTACTAGCAGATCTGTTGGTGTTTCTTCCACAGACATTTTCAAAATTTTGTGACTCATCGTAAGTTCCAATCAATGCTTTCGCTCTAAGGCTTACATTTGACCTCCGTCCTCCGAATAATTACTTTAAAACAAGTCGGAATACCGGAAGCTCGCGCTTCGGGTATAAAGGTTTTGTGTTCATCTTATGTAAGAAATTTCAACGCACATTTTTCTATCCGTATATAGCTACAAACCCAACATATTCGTTCATATTTTTCCAAACTACGAGACATACGTACATATTACAGCCATAGATATTACGCTCACCCTAAACAAACAAACTGCCTATTTCTGAATACCGTACACATATATGCACGTATATAAATTGATAGTACTCATATTTCCGATTTACTTCTTATATCTATCTGAATAGGCACTACCCACAAAGTTCATTAGCACGCATATACTATATACCTACATACACAGTTGATATTCATATACAAATGACTAAAAAACTAAAACAAAATAATTCTTTGGGACCCCATTCATAAGAACTCATTTGGTTGTGGTATTGACGAATTGATATGTGATGATGACGTCATGCAGTCATGCATGAAGAGTGCGCGAAATTTACAAAAAATGGTAAAGTTTCACCCCCTATAACTTTGTCAATAATAGTTGGATTTTCTTCAAACTTGACCAAACTGTGCACTATGTTCTTAACTATATGCATGCCAAATTTTGTACTTCTGGGATGAACATAAGGGGGGGGGTGCCGGGTAAGTTTCTAAAATGTGGAAATATACTATTATTAACTTTATTTGTGCAGAGATCGGAACCGGATATATTTTGAGGCCTAGATTTCGCAGAGATGCACCACTGTGATTTTTTTCAGATTTTTCGGTTGGATAGGTTCCGAGAACGAGACCTGTTACACTTTTTGGGGGTCATATTTTGAGCCCTCACTCCCCTATGTTCCACCCAATATCAAATATTGAACCAGTTTCGAAAAGTACTAATTGAGGCCTTTCATTTGATACCCCACATGGCCACATTTTATGAAAAAAAATTTTGCACCCTCCTTTCACATGTATGGGGAGCCCCCCCTTAAATTTAACACAAAATGGCGTCAGTTGCTGCATGTAAAGGGAACGGCAGATTACATACTCCTACCAATTTTCGTGACAATCGGTTCAGCCGTTTCCGAATAAATCGGGTGTGACAGACAGACAGACAGATAGACAGACAGACGGACAGACAGACAGACAGACAGACAGACAGACGGACAGACAGACATCGAATCGATTCTAATAAGGTTTTGTTTCACACAAAACCTTAAAAAAACGCCTTCATATATTTATCAACAACTTCTTATTTCACTATTTTTCTTCTCGTTAATGGTGTTTTGAGGCGAGAACCTCTTTAATAATGAGTCTGGTCATGGAATAATTCTCTTAGGTCTACTACACTCTGAACTCTTAATACTCCTCACAAACTATAACATCTTCATTTCTATCTTGCACCATTGCTGATTTCAGTTACTATCAAAAAAAATCATTTCATACTTTCATGTTTTTAGGTGTTTTCAGTTATATTATTCACTGTTCATGCGAATAAGAATAAACTGCAATTATAAGCCTCTTATTTATCCTTTAATAATTACTTTTATATTTTCCTTACATATTCATACATTTTAGATAATTATTTATGTTACTCGGAGCAGCCTGAAAACTAATGAATCTAATTTTTGAAGGTTTTGTGTGAAATAAAACTTTATTAAAATGGATTCAATGTCTGTCTGTCACACCCGATTTACTCCGGCAAAATGCCTCACTCGACGCCGCCGGGCAGACCCCGGTCCTGTCGAGAAATGAGCAAGGGTTCTTGATGCATGACGCATGGTGCCATGGAAGAAAGAGGATTGAAGTGTCCAATGAGGCGCCGAACCCCCCCCCCCCCCCCATTCACATCTCAACATCGGCCGTTGATTGCCGTCCTGAGAATTAAGCCATTGATAAAACAGGGTGAGGAACGCACTGGCTCCCTGCGCATTAAATGGTGACGGTTTCGTGAGAAGAACGAAGAAACGATCTCGCTTACACGAATACCAACCATTATGAACGTGGAAGAATCATAGAACCAAATTAAAAACACGATCCACAAAGCGGCTTCTGCAACACTCGGGTTCATCAAGCCAGGTAAGCGGTACATCAGCCGAGGTACTTGGCTTTGGAAAGACGATGTTCAAATGAAGGTCCGTGAAAAGAAACGCCTCTACCATAAATTTCTCGACAATAAAACGCTCGGCAACTGCCAAATTTATAAGAATGTCAACCGGCAAGCAAAGAAAGCAGTAGCTGTCCCCCGAGCGGCCATTACAAAAACCTTTACAATAAGCTGGACACTCGGGATAGCGAAAGAGATCTGTATCGACTTGCCAAAAGCTGAAACGAGCGCACACAGGTTATCGAACACTACTGTTGCGTTAATGACAAGAATGGTACTTTTCTTACCAACCGTCGAGCTGCAACGGAGAACTGGAGATCAGAACTGCGTTATGAAATTGCTTCACGTATTAACGCAACCTGGATGAAGCGGCGTTCCACAACTGGTGTTCCTCGTAGTCGACGTATCAACGAACGTCTCAAATCTAAAATTTACCGCAATGTCGTCCGTCCTGTCGCTCTCTATGGTTCTGAGTGTTGACCGACTATAAACGACAATGAACGGCGTATTGCGGTAATGAAGACGAAGATGTTGCATTCAATTAGTAGTGTGACATGTTTTGTTTTGATCAAATCCGAAATAAGGATATCCGTGATCGATAAGGGGTTGCACCAATCGTGCAAAAATTTCAAGAGAAGCGTCTTCGATAGTATGGTGCCAAGATTGGTCTGAACATCGAAGTCGATGGTATACGACCAAAAGGCAGACCGAAACAAAGGTGGCTTGATGCGCTGGACGGGCGCTTAAAAGCCTCGAGATTGCATCCAGATCAAGCATTTGATAGAGCCTAATTTCGGAAACGATCACGACGAGCCGACCCCGTAAAATTTGTTTTCACAGAATTTGATTATGTGCGGTATCAAATGAAAAGGCTCGATTAGTACTTTTCGAAGCGCGAGGCTTCCGGTATTCCGACTGGTTTCTTAAATAAAATTATGAATATTGAAAGTTTTTCTCCTTTAAAACGTACCATAAAGATATGTAATACTTTCAGTACCCAACCACGGTTCATATTATACTTTTAATTTATTTATTCATTTAACACCTCAAAACTGTCTCCCTCGACCCATTCATTACGATCTCGGAAGGAAATTTATAATAATTGAGCTCTTGTAGATAGGATATGTGTGGATAAATAAAACACAGTCCATGTGAATGGCAGAATGCTAATCAGCTTCTAATGAATAAATTTTATGGTAAAGTGGGCATTACTGTCAATTCAAATGCGTACGACAACGAGGGTGCAACAAAGTATGGAGATCGCGAAAAAAAATTAAATAGCACCAATAAGATTGTTTCTTAATTGTGCAGAAAACTGAACTGATTTAATTTTACAACAAATACAAATCAATAAGGTTATTTCATTATCACCAGTTGGCCATTCGTTAATCGGCTGGTATTTTGTGATCGTGATTATCCTCATTGAAACACGACCCGCAACCATCGCGACGTAAAAATAATGAGATCCATTTCATGTTATGTTGCTAATAAATGGAGAAATGTGTTTCAAATTACAGGAAAAATATTATCCGGGCTTCCCTCAATTTGCAAAGATTTTTTCCAGAAAAAGTTGAAAGTGGGTAATAAATACTTAAGTCAGGAAATTATAATAAACGTAGTGGTTAAAGATTGCCAAAGTGATCATCTAGGTTGTCATAGTTAATAACAGACCTATTCCAACCGCGGAGAGTAGAGGTCCATCAGCAGTAAAGTACAACTCCACTGAGGTGTCCCGTTGACCCACCATTGTGGAGAGGAGAGACGTTCTTTTGGATACTTCGGTCCCACTCACGTTCATTGCAAATGGCCTTCAACATGGGATCAAACTTACAACAGTGATCCTGCGGAAAATAGTCATTTCGGCACCAAACTTGGCTTTTGATTTGCCCGATGGAGATGACATCAGTCCCTCAAATTTTTTCGAAATTTATTTCGAATGTTGTTAATTCCATTGACAATGGCCACCACCTCCGTGGCGGAGTAGGACGTGATTTAGAAAATAACAATTGAATTTAAAAAATGAATTATTGGCGTTTGAAATTAAGAAAAGAGGTGAAAAAGTTTTGAATTACGAATACAATTTTTAAACGAAATAATGTTCAATTTAGTGTAATGAAATAAAAATAAATACTACAAAGTAAATTATTTAATATTTAATTTAATGTAGTAAAATAAATAAATACAACAAGCGCTGAAGTGGAATAGGAGTCAGTTCAACGCACCAAAACAAACATTGATTTCGCGTTTCGTGCACACTAAGTGCAAATGTTGCAGATTTGCAGAAAGACATACAAGTGGTGACCCCGAAGAACTCGCCCGATTGGAACAAGGAAAAGCTGCGACCACGGGCCGAGCTGTCAAAGTGCCACCGGCGGACATTTTCGTTGCCCCTTCTTCGAATTCGAGGCCCTACCTAATGGCCTTCCGACCTGGTGTGTCTGCAATTTTTGCAAAAGCCTACTACTTTCCCGGTGACATTTGGATATTCTTTTTATTTCACCCAATTCGTGCGTCAAATCTGGTGTGTCGTCAGCGGCGATAAGAACAAGAACTAGGTGCGACTGTCCGGTCATAGCAAATCATAGCATCATATTCATAGCAAATGGACTGCAGCCAGTTCGGCGAGACAAACTCAACAACCAACTGACTTCGACAACGTCGCCGCAGGGAGCCAGAGCCGCTGTCAAAGACCAATCGCACGCTTAGGAGACGCAACCTCAAAAAAGAAAAAACTGCCACTGCAAGCCACCGAAGGAAAAATTTAAATTTTTGAGTATTTATACCTGAGTTATCACAATCTCGGCTGATGCCGGATTTTACCTAATACTAGAACGAAGTGCCAAGCATTTAGGCTCGGATGATCCTACCTACTTAAAAACTAAAGGGGCGCTGGTGGTGGTGGCCGGTGGTAGGTTGATGAAAGAATCCGTCGAGTACTCCCCGCAACATCGAGCATGTATGCAGAATGGTGTACTTCTGCATAGTTTGAACCAGACTGTGCGAAAGTCCCAGGACACCAAGGAAAGCCGTGAGGGATTTAGGTACAATACCTGTAGTTGACAATATTATGAGAACTACAACCACCCGCTCGAGACGCCTAATTTCTTTGATTTCCCGAGCCAATAGCTCATAGTTCACCTTCTTCTCTACGTATTTCCGTTCAATGTTGCTACTATGGGGGATGGCAACACCAGTAATATACACAGAGCGACCCGTCTTGTCAACTAACAGTACATCAGGCTTGTTATGGGCAGTATGGCGATCAGGCAGAACTTGCCAGTCCTAATACATGCTGTAAGCAGAATTATCTGGTATTGCTTGCGGCTCATAACGGTAAATCGGACATGTTCCCGTGATCAGCCCATGCTTGTATGCAAGGTTTTGATGGATAACCTTACATACAGCATTATGCGTGGTGATGTATCGCCCCGGTGCCATAACAGCACAGCCAGAAATGAGATAATCCAACGTCTCTAACGCCGAACCGCACATTCTGCACTGGTCGTTCTCCACCCGTTCTTTTATGATGAACTTTTTATAAGCGCGGCTGGCGACCATGCCATCCTGAATGGCACACATGAACCATCTGTTCGACAAATGCAAATCGACAAATGGTTCACGTGTTCACCGTGCATTGCCATCGACTTCTATTCATCGATCCGCTCTTGGTCCGACTACACTCCACTCAGAGGATTGAAAGATCGATCCTTCAGGTTGAGTGGAGTCAGTTCACAGTCTGCCTTACAGACAGCCGCATGCAAGGGACTCGCCTGCTCTTTGCTGTACAAATAAGCGCGCAGTGAGTCGACTTGGCGATGATGTTGTGCCGCCACGTCAACCACGCCCCTACCTCCGATGTCACGAGGCAGGTTCATGCGCTCCACGGCAGACTATGGATGATACATTCGGAATTTGGACATAGTAGTCCGTATCCGCCGCTGGACATTTCCCAAATCGGTCTTCGTTCACGGCAATATTCCGAATGCATAAGCCAGTGAAGGGATAGCGAATATTTGCAACGCGCTTATTTTACTCTTCCCCGAGAGATGCGATTTCAGTACCAGCTTTACACGTGGCAGGAATTCGGACAGCAGAGCATGGGTACCCCGCAGAATTCGTAGGTACTGGTCTGTCTCGGTCATAGCTTTGATGTGGAGGTGACCAATGCTATGTCCGGCATACAGCTTGTGATGACCTTTGTGGATTGCTTGGATTCGACACTTGTCTAATCCAAACTCCATCCGAATATCACGGCTGAACATGTCTATTGTTCGCAACAGATTTCTAAGATATTCGTCAGTACCAGCATAAAGCTTGATGTCATCTAAGTGCATCAAGTGTGTCAGTTCGCACTTAGCACGTCTGCCATACTTTATTGCAAAACCATGTCCTCTAGTTTCATTCAGTAGCCATGAAAGGGGTTTCAGTGCCATACAAAACCAAAGGGGACTCAAAAAATCCCCCTGGAAGATGCCCCTGCGTATACGGACTCTGAGCTATTAGCACCCTCAGATGCACGCGCTGATAAGGTGATATGCCACCCTTCCATAACTATCGCCAAAAACTTTATTTGTTTCGGATCAATGCGATACAGAGGTAGAACATCGATTAGCCAGGTATGCGGGACGCTATCAGAAGCCTTGACATAATCGATATAGCAACTAAAGAGGTTTCTTTGGCCTCTCGTTGCTTGCCCCACAACTACCCAGTCGATAATGAGTTGCTCTTTGTAACCCCTTGACCCAACTCGGCAGCCTTTCGGCTCGTCGGACAAAATGTTGTTGATCTCAAGGTGCGCACTAACACTTCCACTAATAATGGACGTTATGAATTTGTAGGGGGTTGGTAAGCAAGTGATCGGTATTGTGTCTGTGGGGTCTTGCACCGTGTCCTTCTTAGGGATAAGGTAGGTAATCCCCGCAGTGAGGAAGGGTGGAAATTCCTCCGGCCGACTTATGACCTGGTCTATGCTGAACCGACTGTGTGTGCTGGTATATATATATACCAGAAATTCTGCACCCGATCCAGACCTGGGCCCCTCCAGTTCTTCGAGCTGTTTATGGCCCCTCGAACTTCCTCTTCGGTAGCATCCGCAAGATTCATGCCAGATGTATTGGCATGACGAGTGCCTTTCGCGGTGATCCACTCAGCATTCTCAGCATGCTGAACGGCTAACCCACAAAGTCCACCCCAATACTCTTTCACTTCCGTCACCGAAAACTGTACTGTCTGGACGCTCTGTTAGGATTCGTTGAGAGATCTGAAAAAGCTCCGCTGGTTCCTCGCGTATGTTTCATTCTGGAGACATCTGGAATGACTTTCGTCATACCGTCGTAACCGACTGCATATGACAGAAAGTTTCTGCTTTAGTGGGTCCAGAATTTTAACTACGGGTGTCTCACAGGAGATGGCATAGTTCCGGTAAACCCCCTGTACTTTATCTCTCGCCCATCTGCTGACATTACCAGTGCTGATCTGAATCAGTCTAGCAGTGTCCTGCCTTAGTGTGTCCCGCCGACGTTCCATACAAATTTTCCATGGTGAATTATTATTATTATCATTTGTTGCGGTGCTTTTTATTATTCTAGTTCAAAGGTATATTCATCGAAAATCTCATTTGGAAGTCTTATTATTTGGAACTGATTTAATATTTTATTATAGAAACTCGAAGAACGAAACCCATAAGCAAGCCTGCAAATCTTTTCGAAACGATCTTCTGTTTGCGATCAAGAACAACGCGGTAAAAATCCCCATCGTCATGGAAACCGTGTCTAGACTTCTATACAACTTTCCCTCCACAGAAGCCATTAAACCTGGCATACAAGTTGTAACATATTTTCGGTAATTAACATTTACACTTTAGCTTTATTTTGATCTCTTCAAAATCTAGATAGCCACCGAACCTTCCACGCTCAAGCTGTGAAAATTTCATAATTTTCTCACCAAGGGTGTCCAGCTACCGGAAATCGCATTTTTATTGTTTTCACATTAGGCTCCATTCGCGGCCATCATCATTGTATACCTTCCACCATTAATTGCTCCACGCGAAGGAAAAAAGCGTAAAGAATGTTTTCAACGTCTGTCATGCTCATTTATGCAGAAGTGGTCAATAAAAGCTGTGTATTTATGTCAGCGAAAACAATAAAGCCAGTGCAACACCCTCCCGCCAAGAATCAGGCCAACTACCGCACAAACATAATGTCGCTCGAGCGTATCAGCTGGAATCAGTGTGAAAATAATAATTTCGACTCCCTGTGATAAATTTTCTCAATCATTTCACTACATATTTAATTGCACACGGATAAGCCGAGTGCGTACATAAATAAAGCATGGACGTTACCCAACAACTATTTCTGGGGCCCAGTTCGGCTACTTGCTCAGATTAATGTGCAAGAATGGCGATTGTAATTTAATCCCAGCATTAGAAACGTATTAAGCGAAGAAATAACACTTAAAAGGCACTTAACCTGAAAATAACTAAGTAACTACAGATCATTAATGTTTCATGAAATCTAAAAAAAATCAAGATGGCGGCCGTAGCGCAAATGACGCGACGCCGTGAGAAATTTTATTATCAACTTTGATTTCAGCAAATCATCTCTGCGGGATAATTTTTGATAAATTATTTCTGGAGGAATTTAGAGTAGTGTTTTTGATTCGCGTGTTAGCGTGTATATCCACAAATGTGCTTAATATTGCTTCCATCTAATGAAACGGAAAACAAAATGGCGTCCATCTGATATTTTGTCCGTTCATCTGGCGTGAGATATGCTGGAAATGATACACATTTTTGCAGAAAGCTTTCGCTTCCTACATATTCTGATTGAAATTCATAGTAAAATGAAGCAAAACTGATGGTGGCGATATGCAAATGGGGTTTCCGTACAAATACACATTAAATGGCCGTTAAAGAAAGTGGAAAACGCAAAACGAACACAACCCACCATTCCGTGGGCCTGCAATAAAAGGACCATGGGCATGGGCGAAGCAGCCACTTTGTAATGAATAAATGTGTGAGTTTTTTATGTTTTTGTTTTACTCCAGACATTCGTCTTCCATCTCCGATCCTATTCGCGTCCGCATTCGCCCTGACTAGCTATAATTTGAATATTATATTATCTCGAAGTATATTTTCTCCATTACTAGTATGGATTATAAATGGACATGTCGGGAATGTCATTTGTCATGTCACGGTGCTGTTGTGTTGTGAACACGCAATCCGCCATAAAACGACCGTTACCACACTTCTTGGCGGACAACACACGCGACACTACACTCCTCCAATTGGCCATCATTGCTGCAGTTTGCAGTCGGTGCTCGCGAGGATACTATCTGAGGAGGGTGTTGTTTGTATTTATGATATATGCATATGCCGGCATATATACAAACAGACATAGATGCAGAATGTGGGATCCCGGTTTTACCAGAAAATAAGAAAACGTTTTTAATGCCCTCACGCTGTGCACTCCGTTAAGGCAAATATGTAAATCCAGGAACGAAATTTTAGGGTGCTCCTGATGATGATCCCGACGATTGGCATGATGAGCTAACGAGGAGATCTATGTTCCCAATAAGTAATAATTTTATTTGATAGAAGCAGAATACACCCCGTTAGCAAAGCGTAAAGAATGTATAATACTTAATCAGCGGTTATTCATTAAAATTGGTGGGAAATCAACTGGAGGTAGGAATCCCATTCGGGACGTTTTCCCACCATTATGAAATGAATCTATGAAAAATCTTCGATTTTTGAGATAATTTTCAAAAACAGTTGAAATGATAATGAAAGCTACTTTTCCACCCTAATACCCTATTTTTTTTGGGAAAAACAATCCTAGCGACGACGATTCA
This sequence comes from Hermetia illucens, assembly GCF_905115235.1. NCBI lineage: Eukaryota > Metazoa > Arthropoda > Insecta > Diptera > Stratiomyidae > Hermetia > Hermetia illucens. The sequence continues at coordinate 77,518,861 of NC_051854.1, read as the reverse complement.
ATGGTTTAGTTCAGTTAAGGAGGGGGGGACCCGCTCCTCGAAGCACTCAAACCTTTGTTGGGCTCGTTGTACCGCCCTCCAAAATTGTCTATGCAGTGGCCTTCGCAGGCTTCTGCCAATCTGAGCACATCTCCCTGAGGAAGAGGGAGCACGGATTCTTCATTGAAGACGTACCATGTGCTAAGTCCAAATTTCTTAGGTTTGCTCTAATACGAAGGATGCCAGAAAAGGATTTAAAGGCGACAGCCAATGTCGGATGCTAACTGGTTTACTTCTACGGAGTTCCTATCTATTTGCTCAGTACTACTAATCAACCTAGCAAATGTTGAAAATTGTTTCATAAAATCGGCTTAAATTAAGTCGTCTTCCACTCCAGTTACTACGGCCGCATAAAAAAGTGTTTCTAAATCTAATGATTCGAATGGAGTTTTTAACGTATCTTCTTCCCGAAGAAACGACACAATGCCTCCGATAACAATCCTCCAGATGCGCAATCCAGCCCTCTGAGTTGGGGCTTAAGCATACACTCAAAACCTTCCCTGCTTGCTGTAAGAGGCGACTGAAACATTAACAATGCCACGAACAGGGACTGACGTCACGGCTACGACCTTTGGCTATCGAAAAGGGACTATAACTGGTTTCTGGAATGTACGCACGCTACTCGACGACGGTAAAGAGGGTCCTCACAATGGTCGCTTTCTCCAACTTAAGCGAGAATTCCAACGATATAAGCTGGACATTCTGGGCTTAAGCCAAGTAAAATGGCACGACTCTAGAGAGTACTTCTCTTCTTTTTGTGGCAATGAGTTTTTGTACTCTGGAAAGCCAAGTAGTAGCAGAGGCGAATCCAGTGTCGGATTGTTTCTGACGGCTACCGCAAAGCACGCTCTCTTGACCTGGATGCCGGTTGCTGACAGACTTCTAACTGCAAGATTCCGGTTCAGCTTAAGGAGCATCACAATTTTAAGGAACATCACAACTGTACATCCGATGTAGTAGCAAATGCTGCAGATGCTTTCTACGAGCAATTACACACAGTTCAGGATAGGCTTCCTAAAAGTGACATTATGATCGTGATGAGTGATCTCAATGCCAAGATGGACTCTGACAACACCTTACTCGGACATGTAATGGGGAAGCACGATCTTGGCGTCCATTACGATAACGATGGAAAGTTTGTGGATTTCTGCAGCTTCTACCGCCATTAATAGCACATTGTTCCAGCACAAAGCCTGCCATAAGGTTAGTTAAGTTTCAACTGACCGACAACGTACGAGAATCAGATCGACCACTTCGCGATCGGCAGTACATTTAGAATTACCTTCTGGATGTACTTAACAAGAGAGGTATTGACATTGGCCTCGAAAAGAACTACCAACTGATCGCTTACGTTCGCCAGGGTTGGAGAGCTGCGACCCCTAAGTTCAATATCTATCGCTTGTATGATCCAACTGCCGTTCAACAGTCGGAGAGCTATCTTGCGGATCGGACGGCAGATATACGTCAGAGAATATCGACGAACATTGGACCGCCATCAAAAATGTTCTTTTCTCGAGTGCTATATAAGTCTTCGGTCCCATCCTGAAGGGCTGTCATAAGATCTAGCTGACTGCGGAATCGTGGAAACGAATCGATAAATGGTGGAAGTTGACCGCTCTATTGGCCGCTGCTAGTGATGGGCGAAACGCATTCGAACTACAATCATCATCATCAACGGCGCAACAACCGGTATTCGGTCTAGACCTACCTTAATAAGGAACTCCAGACATTCCGGTTTTGCACCGAGGTCCACCAATTCCATATCCCTAAAAGATGCCTAGCGTCCTGGCCTACGCCATTGTTCTATCTCAGGCAGGGTCTACCTCGTCTTCTTTTTCTACCATAGATACTGCTCTTGTAGACTTTCCAGGCTGAATCATCCTCATCCATACAAATTAAGTGACCCGCCCTCCGACCGTAACCTATTGAGCTGGATTTTATTCACAGCCAGACGGTCATGGTATGGCTCATAGATTTCGCCGTTATGTAGGCTATGTTTGTCGAACCAACCGTGCCGACTTTTCTTACGGCTGGGGCCGAGTATGTTTGTGGCCATATCAATGATAACGCTGTTTGGTTGGGAAGATCATTTGTAGATGCTTCACCTTCTGGACATCTGTTAGCTGCGGTTATTGCGGCATTCATTTCCTCCTTATATGTGTTACGGAGGTCGTTGTTGTGGATGGCTTCAGTACTCACTCTCACCTGATTGTCAGAGGGGATTGTAGGCGGTGTTGTAATTCGAGCCAGGAACAATATGCCTATATTGGCCCTTCAATATATTCTAACATTCATCAAGGCTCAAAAGTGGCGGTCCCGTCCGGCGAGGTTCACGTATGTGTTTAGACCGCTTTCCGCGTAAACCAGGTACTTCCAACAACCATTTGGTGCGATACTGCTAACTAAATAATCCGCAGTTCGTTATCACCTATGTTTTTATGTAAATTATGGGAGCCGACGTATCGCATGAATACGAACTCCACCCCTACTCGACTGTTTAAATCTCCAAGTATGGTTTTGACATCACACTTGGAATAGACGTCGGAGGCCGCTCAACTGCCTCGTAGGAGACATTCTTCTCCGACTCTGCAGTCTTCTCTGTAGGGGCGTGGATATCAATGAGGCTTATATTTCTAAATTTGCCTCGAAAATACAGAGCCTTCCGTTTACATTTTCAAAGCCGACAACAGCAAGTTAAAATATGCCGTTGTGTAAATTTGCCTCCAGCTTAGTACTGGAGCGGCGCATACTCAAAGCGCCCGGCCAGGCGAGGAAAAATTCGTTGGATCTAACGGTGAAACTGCGCTGTTAGATCTGACCATGAGTCTGCCCTTTCAAAAATCCGCCGTCGCCGAGTGCACAGCTTTTTTGTTGGGTTCTAAGCGAATCAATAGAAAGTTGTGCACTATTTGATTACTTTCGATGTAAAAGTAGTGATCACTGTAGTCTTAATATTTTGTGTAACTTCTCGTCAAACAAATCCTGAAGTCGAATCAGAACCGGAACACCTAAATTTTCCTTGGGCTGTTTTAGGTGAATGGTCAGCTCCGATGATCACTACAATGCCAATTTCCGTCACGGGCCAACGATTCCAATCCAGCCGCTTCCATGTAACTTTGACTTCAGAGGCAAATACTACTCCCTACAGACCAGCCAAAGTCTCCAAACTAAAAAGCCTTCTACATAAACGGATGTAGAAAGGAAAAGCCTAGGAAACAGAACGTCACTAAGTGCTTCAATTGTCAACAATTTGGTCACGTACCTACAAATCCACCAGCAGAGACACAGTCATCATAGTCAAATCGTGGCTAAGAGCAAATATCATCCCAATGGATTCACTTGCTTCAAACTGCATGTTATGATAACACTCGTTAGATTACCTGTCAAAAGTGGTGGCGTCCTTTGAATCCTAATCGGCTCCCTCTACTTCCCGGGTCGTATAGGTTGCCGCATCTGCCCAGTCCTGTCCGAACTCTCGGACATCGTAGAAAGTTTGATCCTTCCTTTCAGCTTGTATCACTAGCGGTTCCTCGGTAGCAGCTTACTCTGAACATCATGCCCTCCGCCTCTCAATATATTCACAGCAAATTGTGCCCTTTCCCACCCCCTTTCCTGATCGTACACATGCAGATTCTTTAGGCTAATAAATTGGGACGCTATCTACCGCGGGTTATCCAGTGTGGTGTTCCCTCAACTGAACAACACACGCATTCACACTAATAAGGAGCTAGGCACTTGTATAAGGAAATTCACCTCTGCCTCGATCTCACAACCGACAAACATGCTTCCAAAAAAGAATATAGCTACTACAAATACATGCCTTTCCCCTCAAGCCTCCTCTCGACAATGTAACAGATGTAATATTGACGACCGTCTCCTCTCTAAGATAATTAAAAACCTGCCCAGCAAAATTAATAGTGTTATTACATCCGAACTAAATACATCCTACCAGAAACTTCTTAAGTCCCTTAACCTCTCATATTTCTCCAATAATAAATCTCTCAACGTCAATTATTCCCCGATAAAAATAACTAGCTTAAAGTTCCATTCCCCTCAGGAAAAAGTATCTACTCGCGTAGCCTATATCAGCCACTTATTCAAAGCCAGGCCGCGGAAATCATCCAGTACTCAGAACTCATCAGTGCTCTCAACGTAAAAAGGATGGACATGAAAGAGTCCTTCCTATACTCTTTTCCCTCAGTCGTCTGGCCGACATTGTCAGAATTGGTCCGTTAGTCCCTTTCTTTACCTTCCAAGAAGAAGTTGAACTTGGGCTACCATGCCCCCAACGTAACAGGAGCGGGTCAGCTAGGAGAAACATAGGAAACAAGACGTCACTCAGTGCTCTAGCTGCAAACGTCTACAACCTGCAAAATGCGGCTATAATCTCCAATGTGTTAAATGCGCGGGCTCACATGTCTCCGAGGAACGCCCTCTCTCGATTGTTCAAGACAAGGCCGATATGGAGCGGGCAGTACCTCTCAAATGTGTAAACTTTGGCTTGTTGGGTCACTTCGTCAAACTACTCCAAATGTCCCCGTAGGATGAAATTAATTCAACGTAAAGAGGCCCTCTCTTTACGGCAACTCTGCTTTACACCCTTCTTCGTTACTTCCTCCCCAACATCAAGACAATGCACCGAATTGCTGCCGATTCACCGTATTCTCCAAATCTGGCCTGACCTGTTTCCTCCTTTTTGTAAATAATACCATTGTAGTTTTATTTGGATTTACTGAAAGTCCATGCCTGAGACACCAACTGTCAATCAAATTAACGGCGCATTGTATATTTGTATACACCATTCCGAGATCTCAACCACAGCCACGTCATCATATTTTGCAGTTCGCATAGTAGTGAGTTGATCTCCACAGAAGTGGCGATAGCACAACTCCTTGAGGGCAGCCTTTCGTCGTTTCGGTTGTTAGGTAGCGATCAACACCCACTTCATCACACAACAATCTCTGCGTTAGCATGGCGTAGATCCACTTTATTAGAATTTCGTCAATACCATGCTGGCGGCGTCACAGAGCTTTTGGAAGGGCGCACAGTCAAAAGCCCCTTCAATGTCCCCGAACACCCCCATCGTGTACTCACCCTTCAAGGTTGCATCCTCTACCTTTGAAACCAAGTAATGAAGAGCAGACTCACAAGAGATGATACCCAGCAACGTGATACCTCTATAATTGTTACACTGCGTGATATCTCCCTTTTTATATATGGGACAGATAATGCCTCGTTGCCAGTCGTCAGGCATTGATTCGCTGTCTTACACCTTGGGCATCAGTGGTTGAACCACTTGGTGTAGCTGGTCGCCTCCATATTTAACCAATTCTGGTTGTTTAGTAGTTCATCAAAGTACTCAACCCATCGCTTCAATAAGCCCATTCTGTCGGAAATCAGATTTCCCTCTTTGTCTAGGCAGGACGAACATCGAGGTGTGTAAGGCTTCATCCTACTAACTTGTTGGTAAAACTTGCGCGCCTGGTGCGGTTGCTCCCTGTACTTTTCTAGTTCACAGACTGTTGGTTCTCCCAGGCTTCCTTTTTCCTTCTGTGAAGTCGCTTGTCCGCTCGCCGGAGTCTTCGCGGGTGGCCGCGTCCTTTGAGAATGCAACATTGCTCAATATGCGGCATTCTTCTGCTCCCTTTCTAGCTTACATTCATCGGCAAACCAGCCGTTCCGACTCTTTTTGCGGCTGGGGCCGTATTTATGATAACGTTCTTCAGGCGATTGTGAAGATCATTTGTCGATGATTCATCTCCAGGATCTCTGTTGACTGCGACTCCTGCGGCATTCATTTCCCTCTTATACGTGTTGCGGAGGGCTGTGTTGTGGATGGCTTCAGTGTTAACTCTCACCTGATTGTCAGAGGGGATTCTGGGCGGTGTTATTATTCGCGCTCGGAGCACCATGCCAACGAGATAGTGATCCGAGTCTATATTGTCCCCCCAATATGTTCTGACATTCATCAAGGCTGAGAGGTGGCGGCGTTCGATCAACACTGGTCAATTTGGTTGAAAATGGTCCCGTCTGGAGAGGCCCACGTTTGTTTGTGGACCGTTTTCCGCGCAAACCAGGTACTTCCAATAACCATTTTGTGCCTCGTAAATGCAGAATGCATAACCATTCACTTATATTTCCAAAGCCGATAACAGCAGGTTTCTTTTTTTGGCTGACTAGGAAACCTACTCCGAGCACATGATTTACTGGATGGCCACTATAATATATGGTGTAGTGGCTTTTCTCCAGGAAACCGGTCCCTGTCCAACGCATCTCCTGTATCGCTGTTACATCAGCCCTATATTGTAACAAGGTAGGTTTTCGTCTGCAGTTTTCCATCAAGAAAGAAAGAACAGAAACTCCCGGCGATCACCACGTTGAGGTGGAGATACGGTTCGGTAGTTGAGCTGTTGATGTTGGTTCAACAGGCGTCTCACAAGTTTTGTGCTCCACTTTGAGTTCCAATCCACGTTTCGCTCTGGGATCTATACTACCCTTTGGCCGTCATTGTAATATAGCACCAGTAATACAAACGAAGTACTCCATCAACCTATTACATGTGTTAAGTCAACTCTATATTAAGCAAGACAATATATTCTAGAAACCGATTAGGCTCAATAGGAATCCGTAATCAATGTAACCAATTTCGGTGAAACTCACAATTACAAAAAAAAACTCCATTCATTAGCCTTATCCCCTAACCCTAAAACAAAAATGTCTGTCTGGATACCCAAAATGTACAATCTAGAATATAAAAGCAAATTCATCTTCTTCGGGGAATCCCGCAAATTGTTCTCTAATTGATGCTCCAAACCAATTCCGACTAACTGCTTCGGTTTTCACGAATAGAGGGCAGTTGCAACGATAACTAGAATAACCGGCAAAAACAGCTGTCAAGTTGCGAGTCAATTTTGTTCAGGGGAATTGCGCCTTTTCGTCCGCGTTCTCATGGTGGTTTTCGAGGATAACAACTACTTGATTTAATTTTGATGGTCAAATAGCCATACAGCCAGTATGTCAAAGGTAGGTTGGTACCTACGATTATTGCACAATTCTCATTAGTGTCTGCTTCCAGGACATTCGTTCATATTTTACGCTTGGAACCGCGAAAAAGCCGGCTGCCAAGGTGGAGTCAGCGCCTGTAGTGAAAAGAAAAGCCGTCGTGATTTCAAGTGACGAGGAAGATGTTCCGCGCACCCCGAAACAACCGTCGAAGCATGCCAAGAGTGGCAAAAAGAAACGCCGCATCAGCGACTCAGACGATGATGTTCCCAAGCCAAAGCAGACGCCAGACAATAAGCCAAACCTCAAGAAGTTATCGGGCGTGAAGGACAAACCCAAGAAAGCTGTTGACGTGAGTAATTTGTTTGGAGGCGAACCAAATCGAGTTGAACGTCCAAAACCGAAGAAATCTCCTGCAAAGGCTACCAACGAGGTCGACCTTCTGGACGATGATTTCGATATTTCCATTGCGGAGCTCGCCGATTCTCAATTAGAGGGCACTGAAACTGCCGTTGAGTCGAAGCCAGTCAAGGAAGAACGGTCGCGCAGTAAGAGCCGAGAAAATACTCCCAGAAAGTCGGAACGGCCAAAGAAACCAACTCCAAAGAAAGAGACCCCGAAAAAGCAAACTCCGAAGAAAGATATCCCGAAAAAGCAGACTCCAAAGAAGGAGTCCCCAACTGTGAGTCCCAAGAAAGAAGAAGGAACTCATCGCCGGGGAATAAAGAAGACTCCACTTAGCGATTTGGGTTTGAATCAGACTTCGGAGGACGAGCCACACACTTCCCCGAAGCGGAAGGCGACGAAAAAAGCTGATTTGAATTCAAGTGCGACCCCTAAACATCCAATCAAATTGATTTTATTATCAAAGGTTTTGTTGCAGGTGTCCTGTCTGATGAAGAGCGCCATGAGCGTAAGCAGCTTGCAGCAATTTTATACCAGAAGTACAAAAATCGTCAAAGCGTCATCAATCCAGGTTGCAAGGAAGTCCCTAAGGTAAGGAGACCGTTTTTGATTTGAAGCAATTTCTCTGCGGGTACCCATCTTCCCGGCAAACCTACAAGATGCGCAGGGGGTTCGCGTGACTGACATTGTCTGCACATTCTCCTTCATTTCCTGGATCCCTAAAATTAGATGCCGTTTTACACTTCCAGGGAGAACCGAACTGCCTGGCGGGGCTCTCATTTCTAGTTACTGGCATCCTGGAGTCCTTGGAGCGCGAAGAATGTAACTCCCTCATCAAAGACTTGGGCGGCAAGGTTAGCAGCACGGTAGGCAAACGCTTGGATTATCTTGTCGTGGGCGAGGAGGCTGGTCCTAAGAAACTCGCCACTGCCCAAGATTTGGGTATCAAAGTCATCAGTGAAGACGACCTTTTCGATTTGATCCGCGAACGGTCAGGAAAAGTAGACCTAAACAAAAACTCCAATAAAATTGTTCCTAAAAAGGAAAAAAAGGAGAAGGAACACGATTCTGGCGGTGGAATGAAGAGAAAGTTGCATGAAGAGCATAAAGTGAAAGAAGAGAAAAAGGTGTTGAGTCCTCCGAAGAAGATAAAAACTGAATACGATGCGCCCAGTTCGACGGAGTCCAAGCCTGCAACGGAATCTGCGGCAAAGAAAGACGAGAACTTGGCCTGGGTCGATCGGTACAAACCGACGAGTATCAAACAGATAATTGGGCAACAAGGAGCAGCCAGCAATTGTGTCAAGTAAGCGGACAGAATTTCGGATCATCCAATATAAAACAAGTTTGCTTTCTCAGACTCACTAATTGGCTTTCGAAGTGGCATTCCAATCACGATGGTAAGAAGAAGCTGCAACGACCAAATCCGTGGGCAAAGAACGACGACGGCAGTTTCTTCAAGGCAGCACTGCTGTCAGGACCTCCTGGAGTCGGTAAGTCGATTTTTAAAATAATTTATTTCGCGTGTTGAGCGGATTTCATGTTCTAGCGGAAATTTAGTTTTAAAAATAAATTTTATGCGTAGTTTGTAGTCAAAGGACACGTCGAATTGAGGAAGTCTTGCTTACAATTTTGTATTCGGCTCTGTTTTGCCAAATTAGTAGTTCCAGTTTCGTCGAATACCAGTGTGTCGACCAACCAAAACGACGGTGCAGTTCCTTCTTATTGCCATAGGAATTGTAAGCGGGGTGCTCTCATTCATCCTTAATATTCTTTTTTGGTGAAGAGTAAGTGCTATTAACATAGCATATTGACCCCAAACCCAGGGAGAAAGGTTTGAAGCCCCGGTCCTGCCGAGAAATGGGCAAGGGTTTTCGACGCATGAAAGGCATCAGGACGTAAGCAAGTTAGTCCGAGCAAAATAAATACTTGTATGCACGGCAAATGTTGGCACCCTAACTGAAAAGACCGAAGAATTCGCAAGAGCCCTTCGAAAAAAGCGCATTGATATCTGCGCTCTGCAAGCTGCGACATTGAACGCCAACGCGGTAAAAATGGCTATACACTTCTCTATTTTGGTAGCCCACACACTCAATATGGTGTTGGCATTGCCATCTCAGATGGTTTTCGTAATGCCATTAAATAAGTCGAACGATTTGATGACCGGCTGATGAAGCGACCAAAGGGTAGTATAGGTCCCAGGGCGAAACGTGGATTGGTACCCACGATGGAGCATAAAACCAGGGAAACGCCTGCTGAACCAGCACCAACCGCTCTACTGCAAACCCCTATCTCGACCTCCACGTGAGAGTTAATCTTAATGGAAAACTGCAAACAAAAGGATAAAGACGACTCCCGCGTCTAAAAACGGGACTAATTGTACCAACTGGTCCTCCAGGTTGGCGGTTGGGTAGGGCTGACAACCATACACGGACAACCGAAGATACGAAACCACGGAAGTTGCCTCAGACAGGATGGATTTTAAAACAACGAACTCGTCAACGACAACGGAATAACGATTTGCGCATTTTCTCATGGAACGTGCGCTCCCTGCACAGGCCGAATGCTGCTGAGCAGTTAGACGATACCCTGTCCCAATATAAGGCTAATATTAGGTTGGGGAAAAAGTAATGCCCTATTTTGTCAATAAATGGCGACACTTAAATATATCTTGTGCTGTACTTATCGCATCGGGTCATACTATACGGCGGTTTGAAGACGACAATCTGGGCTGCAGACGTCTCTTTGACAGTTTTATGATCGTAAGTTTCAGTCTCAAGTTATAGCGGGTCAAAGATAGAGTCCACCAAGCAAGCATAGCGTTGGTTCGATCGATTTCGTTTTGGTGTAGTGGATGTCGAAGATACACCCCATACTGGTAGGCCAATCGTCGTAGAAACCGATAAAATCGTCGAAATCATCCAAGTAGACCGGCATGTGAGCATTCGCTCGATTGGCCAGGAACTAGGTATAGTCCATAAAATCATTTGAAGCCATTTGCATAAGATTGGATTCGAAAAAAAGCTGGATGTTTGGATGCCACACGAGTTGACGCAAAAAAATCTCTTGGACCGAATTAACGCCTGTGATGTACTGCTAAAACGGAACGAATTCGACCCATTTTTGAAGCGGACTGACTGGTGATGAAAAGTGGATCACGTACGACAACCTCAAGCGAAAAAGATCGTGGTCGAAGCGTGGCGAGCTGGCCCAAACCATCGGCAAGCCCGGATTGACGGCCAGGAAGAATTGGCTGTGTTTGATGGGTTTTGGAAGGGAATCATCCACTATGAGCTGCTCAACTATGGCCAGACCCTCAATTCGGTCCTCTACTCTGAGCATCTCGACCGTTTGAAGCAGGCGATTGCCCAGAAGCGGTCAGGATTGGTCAATAGGATATGATGGTCAATGGTGTTCTGTTCCACCAGGACAATGTCCGGCCTCACACATTTTTGATGACCCGCCAGAAGCTACGGGAGCTCAGATGGGATGTCCTATCGCACCCACCGTATAGTCCGGACCTGGCACCAAGTGATTACCATCTCTCCCGGTCCATGCAAAACGCTCTTGGTGCTACTAAGTTCGCCTCAATAGAGGATTGCGAAAACTGGATGTCTGAGTTTTTTGCAAATAAGGAGAAGGGGGGGGGGGGATTTATAAGAAGGGGATAATGGAGTTGCCTTCTAAATGGCAACAAGGTTGCGAACAAAACGGCGCATAATTAACTTAAATCGGATAATTCTAAGTATGTTAAATAAAGCGTTAAAATTCGGTCACAAATACGACATTACTTTTCCCCCAACCCAATATAACAGCGTTGCAAGCGATGCACTGGACAGAAGAGAAGAGTCACTACACCATATATTATAGCGGCCATCTGGCTTTGAAAACATAAGTGAAAGGCTATGCAGTCTGCAAATTTAGAAATATAAGCCTCATAAACGTTCACACCCCTACAGAGGAGACTGCAGAGTCGGATAAGGATACCTTCCACGAGGCAGTGGAGCGGACCCTCGAAACCTGTCCCAAGTATGATATGAAAATCATACTTGGAGATTTCAATAGTGAAGTAGGGGCGGTGCCCGTATTCTGGTGATACGTCGCCGCCCATAGCTTATACATAAGGATACCAATGATAACGGACTGCATTTTATTCAGTTAGCATTATCACACGAAATGGTTGTTGGAAGTACCTGATTTGTTCGGAAAGCGGTCCACAAACACACGTGGGCCTCTCCAGACGGGAACACTTTCAACCAAATTAATCACGTGCTGATCGAACGCCGCCACCTCTCAGCCTTGATGAACATATTGGGGGGCCAATATAGACTCTAATCACTATCTCATATGGTGCTCCGAGCTCGAATTATTACCTAAAATCCCCTCTGACAATTAGGTGATAGTGAATACTGAAGCCATTCACAACACAGCCCTCCTCCTATAAGGAGGAAATGAATGCCGCAATAACCGCAGTCAACAGAGATCCTGGAGATGAAGCATCCACAAATGATCTCCACAGCCACGCGCAGAGACCTATCACGAACTCCGTCGACCGAAGAAGCGACTTGACAGATGGAAAAAGGAAGCCTGGGAGAACCAACAGATCTGTGATTTGGAAAAGAACAGGAAATAACCGCACCAGAGGCGGAAGTTTTACCAACAAGTCAGCAGGATGAAGCGTTACATACCTCGATGCCCATCCTGCCGAGACAAAGAGGGAAATCTGATTTCCGATAGAATGGGCAGATTGAAGCGATGGGTTGAGTACTTTGATGAACTACTGAACAACCAGAGCATCGGCAAGCTGTAGGTCCCGCCAACTGAAGACAACGGACAAATGCTGCCACTACCAAGCATAGAAGAATCCGTAGAATCCACCGGCTTAAAAACCATTAGTCGCCGCGAGCGGATGAAATTACCACCGAATTGGTTAAATCTGGAGGCGACCAACTACACCAAGCCTTTATGAGTTCAGGGATGGATTTTATCGCATCCGAATCCGTTGCGATTCTATGCATGATTAGGTAGGTATTTATAGTGTACATTGGGCGTCGTGTTTCATTTTACTGAAATATGCCTTGGAAGGCGATCTTAGACAAATAGTCCATCTACGGTAGCAGGATATTCGTAAAGACTTATGTAGGAGAAACTAATTCTCTCCCCAATATGGGAGCCCAACAAAAATAGTTAGAATCCCGATTTTATAATTTACAGTGGAATAGCATGAAATCTAAGTTATGCCCGATCTTAATATGTACAATCGTCATTTGTTTTTTGCATCCTCCGCTCCAGGTAAAACAACTACAGCGACATTAGTGTGCAAAGAATTAAGCTTTGATATAGTTGAGTTCAATGCATCCGACACCAGAAGCAAAAAATTGTTGAAAGAGGAAGTCTCAGAGCTACTTAGCAGTAAATCTCTTTATGGTTACTTTCACGGTGATAAAAAAACAGTTACCAAAAACCACGTACTCATCATGGATGAAGTTGACGGTATGGCTGGTAACGAAGACCGTGGCGGCATCCAGGAGCTCATTGCACTCATTAAAGAAAGTTCGGTTCCAATAATATGCATGTGTAACGATCGAAATCATCCGAAGATGCGCTCATTAGTCAACTATTGTTATGACCTTCGATTCAATAAACCTCGTATGGAACAAATCAAAGGTGCCATGATGTCAGTTTGCTTCAAGGAGAAGTTCAAAATTCCACCAGCTAAGCTTGAGGAGATCATCGCAGCCACTAACAACGATATAAGGCAAACATTGAACCATCTATCACTTTTGAGTGCCGGCAAAGAACTAGATTTAGGGCAGCGCGAAGGCAAAGATAATACAGCGAAAAAAGATTTGAAGTTGGTACGTATGAAATAAAGTAACAGATAGATGGGTTGGTGGGAATTCAAAAGGCTTAGATCATGCGCTGGTTCTTAGTAGCTAGCAAATATGAAGTGTCCATATTCGTTGCAGTAATAAATGATGATGATGAATTTCAGGGTCCGTGGGAAGTCGTCCGAAAAGTGTTTTCAGCGGATGAACATAAAAACATGACTCTAGACGACAAGGCAGATTTATTCTTCCACGATTACAGTTTGGGCCCATTGTTTGTCCAACAGAATTATCTTTCAGTTTTACCTAAAGTTCCAAAGTAATTATACAATTTTTTATCATCAAATTTAGTGCTAAATGATTGCAATTTCCGTAGACCCCAAGTTCCACAACAAGTAGCTCTCGCAGCAAACTCATTAAGCTTAGGCGATTTAATAGAAAAACGTATACGATCAGCTTCCGCTTGGTCACTACTCCCCACCCAAGCAATGTTCAGTTCCGTTATGCCTGGCGAGTACATGGCCGGACATTTTACAGGGCAAATCAACTTCCCAGGATGGTTAGGTAAAAATTCAAAAAGAACTAAGCGAAGCCGTTTGGCGCAAGAACTGCATGATCACACCAGGGTCAAAACATCTGGGTCGAGATTATCTATTCGGCTGGACTATGCACCCTTCCTATTAGATGCCATTGTACTTCCCTTGAAGGAAAAGGGTTTAGATGGCGTACATGATGCCCTAGAAGTTATCAAAGAATATAGATTGCTTCGCGAAGATATGGAATCTCTGATAGAATTGACATCATGGCCAGGCAAGAAAAATCCTATGGATGCGGTTGATGGCAAAGTAAAAGCTGCTTTGACTCGCGCTTATAACAAGGAAGTTTTGGCGTACACTTACTCAGCGATGGCTGGTGTTAAGAAGAAACGAGCAGAACAACAGGATGAGTTAGGAGGACTAGAAGAAGAGGGAGATGGAGTATTTGTCGTTGATGATGAAGAAAATGAGGAGGAAAACAAGTTGGAGAACGATGCATTGATTAAGGTAAGTCGAAGCCCGGCAAAAACCAAATAATTATTGAATTCAATTCCAGGCAAAGAAACGACCGGCTGAGAAAGGGGCAGCAAAAGCCGAAACCAAAAAGACTGGAGCTGGTACTTCCAAAGGAAAAGCCGGTAGCAGTAGAAGCAAGAAGTGAATGTTTAGTTAATACGTATATATTATTGTACAAAATATTCCATGAATAATAAAATCTCCGTTGTAGTAAGAGTATTTAACAGGAGTTTGTAGTTTTTAAGGATCAAAAGTAATATGCATTTCCCTCGGGATTCATCAGGTTGAGTTTCGAGTCAGTCTGTTCGCTACCACGACAGCGGGACACCTTTCAAAAACTTCATTCTAGCCTAGCATCCGAAAGCCTGAGAGCGATTGAAAGAACAATGGCACGATACATTTTTAATTTGAAATCATTGACGTGTAATAACAAAGTCCATTTGTCATCTCTATCGATCGTCGACACTTCAATGGATTTGATTTCGAAATCTGTTGGACTCCTCTTTCATGAATTTGTGGTGGAAGGCCGATGTCGTCGGTCTTCATGGGCCAATTCTTGTAGAAATTGATCGTCTTGGTGGCATCCCGAAACACTCCAATTTCAACCTAGAAGAGAAAAAATCATAGTTCGTGCCGCATATTACTGTTTTGAATGGAAAATATACAAAGAAATCTCAATGAATCATGAGCAAAGACTCTTCACTCCAGGCTTAGGTAGGTAAGTATCGGTGCGTGCACTGAACAGCTCAATTAGCGTTGTGGTACGCCGGTTTGATCCCACAGACTAAGATGGCGACTGCCATTGGGAGAGCAAAGGGGGCAGAATGTAGCCAGCTCAGATCTTCAGAATCAACCCATAGCATTCACGAAGCATTGTAGGTGGGGGACCCTGCGACTAGAGATCTCTTTAAGGTCCTCAACGAATTGTTTACCTAGTGTCGGCAGTTTGGTTCTGGCTAGAGGTGGGCAATCGTGAAGGAAGTGTCTGAAGCTTTCTCCCTCCTCTCCGCCGCTTCTGTGATGCAATTTTTTAGGGTATGACTAGTCTGGCGGCACACATCCCCTATTCGGCAATGCCCCGTACAGACCGCCGTAATCCTGCACGCATTTCCACGAGCCTGGCCGGGTCTTATTATAAGCAAACCAAATCTTCCTTACCTTGGCGCTGGTGATGAGCCCTCGCCACCTAAAGTTAGCGACTACAAAGTAGTGTGGGTAGATTCCATCTCTGACAATCGCTGCCGGGGCGCAGATTTCCATGGGCAGAGCCGCACCTGGCCAATTGGTTTGCCTCCTCATGTTCCTATGACCGACAACCCAAATTACGATGACTTTCATCGTGCCGTCCAATTCAGCGCGTCCCTGCACCATTCTACCAGCCTGGAAGATGTTGCCACTGAGTACAAAGCCTTAATGGCCGTCTGGTTGTATTTCAGAATGGCTACGTTACGCTTGGGGTTTGGATCTTGCCGTCAATAGACTTATAGTAATGCCAGTACTTCCGTCTGAAATAAACGTGCGAATCCTGGGAGACCGTAAGACTCGGCCACACTGCATCCCAGAAAAACCCCGCACTGACTTCACAGGCCATCTCTGATTCGTTGGTGAAGAATATTGTTTCATAGCCTTTCAACATCGCCGGTTGTCCACTCTACCCTGGTTGTAGCAAAGTTCCCGTGTGGGGTAGTTCATTAGAAATGCCCAGAGCTGCCGAGGTACTTCGTCTAGGATGTTAGTATCGCCGTAGGGCACCAGTGTCCAACATTCGGGCGCACGTAGTCTGACAGCACAGTGCGCTGCAGTGTATTTAACATGGAGGCCTAGAAGGAGTAGGAGTATATTGAGGGCATCTCCCGGGCAGATCTTCAGAGCCCCACAGCCCATACACATGGTTCTTTGAATCTTATTAAGCTTGGTTGTATTGTACTTCTTGTTCAGCGCCAGTCACCACACAACATAACCGTACGTTAGGATGGGACAAACTACCCTTGCATGTATTCAGAGAATCATCCCCGGCCGAACACTCTATTTTCTTATAAATGTTCTCTTGGAGGCGTACAAGGCTATACAGGTCTGCTTAACACTCAATTTTATGTCCAGTCTTCAATTTAATTTAGGATCCAGGATGACGCCTAGATACTTTACATTCGAGGAAAGAGGCAATCTTTGTTCATTTAGCCGCGAAAAGTGGAATTCGGGCACCGAAATCTTGGTGGTAAAAAGCATTAGCTCTGTTTTGGTTAGATTTATGCTGGGTCTACATCTTGCAGCCCACAGGCACAACTTTCTCAACGCCAATATCATCGAGTTGTTGACATACGCCACCAATTTACCCCGCTCCTGTCCAATGTAGAATTTCATGCATGACTATCAACCAGAGTCACAGGTCTGATCAAGTGGCTACCTCCCAGATCAAATTGGAGCAACCTAGTTCTCAGTATGGATATTATCCAATGAGTAAGAAACCCCTGCAATTCTATTGTGGTTAAAATTTCCCTAATGTTGGAACTAACGATATTAAATTCTTCCTCTACATCCAGAAAGACAGCTAGGATTATATTGCTTGTAGTGTAGCGACCGCTAAGTAGCGTGAATAGCGGTTTTTATGAATTTCCCTTTGAGGGAGGCGTCGTGATACTTGGGGGAGGGCGCCCTCTTCATTATCGCCCTTAAATCAATATCCAGTATGCGCTCCAAGGTCCCCAGCACGAAAGAGGTGAGACTGATTGGCTGAAAGTCTTTCACGGGCTCACGGCCGCGCCTGCCCGCTTTCCGTAAAATGCGATACATATCTGAAAGAAATGCTGCTCCAGCAAATCTCTGCAACCGTAGCACAACCCTTTCTTATTGTTTCTGTAGCATGACTGGTATTATATCATCTGGGCCCGGAGATTTATATGCAGAGAAGTTGTTTATATCCTACCTGATTTTATCCTTGGAAATGCTGCATACCTTCCAAGTAAAACTCTTGACTCACAGTCCTCCTTGCTGGCACTGAAGTGCGCGCGAATTAGCAGCTCCAGGATCTCACCAGAAGATCCCGCCCAGGAGCTTTCCCACTTATTACGAAGGATGGGCTCCTATGTTTCTTGGCCAGAATCTTAATGACTCTCATAGACTGGTTGATGCTTTTAATGTTATAAGACCAGTTCAATCAGGATCGCTTGATGGCAGTTTGGGTGGCCAATTTGTACTTCAATATTTGTACCTGTCTTTTTGCTGTATTTTGATGGCTACGAGACTTTGAAGGCGGTTTCGAATGCAGGAGTTTCGATCTTCGACTCTAGTTCGTCTGTCGTGCGAATATTGGCGATTCGCACACTAGAGACTTTGTTCTTGAAAACTTAACCAAACTTTCTCTGAAAGGGTTGAAGTTCTCTACAACGAGATTGAGCTGCGATCTGAAAAGGACCTCAGTTCAGACACTCCAATTCTCCACCGAGAAAGCCACATTGTCTATCAAGGATTTCCTCTCAACTGCTGCAGTTCTCTGAGCTGGAATGGAAGGCAGATACATGCTGACATACTACCCTTGTTAGACATTGATTAGTTTGTGTTGATAATTAAGTCAAAGAGATATTAATTTCTTTCATTGATTCCCGAGCTGGTAATCAAATGTTATTCTTCTAGTGGAGCTAATCGGACGTGAGCCATATAAGTTGAAGAGATACACACGTTCTCCGCTCCCGCCTGGTCCAATTGAACCAAGGTTAGGTCGCTGGAGGTCAGGTTCAGACACAGAAAAGCGTGCAGGCACTTCCAGGCGAGGATACATGCTCTAGCTCAGTTCCGATCAGTGTCTCTTGTGCTGTGGAATAATTTGTAATATTTACTTTGGAGCTCTTTGATGGTTTGCTCCCCTCCGCTCCAGGGAAGACCAGCAGGTAAGCTGAGGCGCACTTTGAGTGTTACAGATTTATTTGCGCTACCTTCAGCATGACCTGCTTTGCATAGAGGAATTATCGTTTCCTCTCGGACCCTCGCCTGTCCAGTGCTTCTAGGCATTTATTCGGAGTAGAAAAGGTTGACTGAAGTTCCCCCTTCCCTTGCTTCAGTAGTCCATGGAAATCCTGGGATTTTGAAAACTCAATTATTGGACGAGCTTATCCTTGTTCGCGCAGATCTTCAATAACCAGATGCGAGCAACCGGTCTCCTGGGAATCTCGTAATATGGAACTATCTTGAACATTGCGCCCTCCCAGGTGACCAACGAACTGAGAACATTCCTATATAATTGGTCCTCGTATGGTATCGCCTAGTACCCACGCACCACCTTGGAGAAACTCGATTTGCAGTCCAGGAGACGTTCGATGACCACATTCAACAGCCTGGCTACAACACTGTTCTATGCTTTCCGGCGCTAGTTTGCCACTATCAGAATTACCATCCGCCAACGCCACGCGTATGTGACTCCTGGTCGCGTCGCGGAAAGCTTTGGTGATATGTACCTCATCGACCAGCCGCTACCGTTTCACTATTTGCAGAGGTTACTTTTTGCTTTGTTGTTCGATCTTATCTTGAGATCAATACTCTCTAGGTCCAGTTCGACGATAATGCTTTTCAAGCTAGAAACCCATAGTCCCACCGCCGGAATTCTCCTTGAGGTTTCTGTTGTTGGTTTGCACACTGCGGTGCTGCGCCTGATATTGGCTTTAGTGGTCTCGATAGCTACTGCCTCCTGGCTGCAAGTCAACACCGCGTCCTCCGTTATGTGCCTGGCATCACCACCGTTTCTTCCTCTATCGTCCGGTAATCCGTGAAAAATGTCCAGCCTGACTATCCCGGCCACCAGAGTAAGAGTCTTACTTGAAAGTGGAGGTGCCCAAGGTATTCACACCCACATTTTCCAGTCGAAATAAATTTCGAATGTTGTTAACTCTGCTGCGCCACAAAAGTGTTCAAAGAAGAGTATAGCAGCTCTCACTACACTCTTTCATTGGTAACCGGTTTCACAGTGTTCCAATTCCTTTTGCAACACTTTTCTATTGAAAGGTTTTCAGAAACCGTAAATTTTTTCCCTCCCACTTCTGTCCCCTGTTATCCCGGAAGGTGTACTTCCAAGAGTGTCTGTGAGTTCTTTCCGGTTTTCTAAGCGTGAATACTGTAAGTTTCGGAAGTTTAACCAGTCTTCATTCTTATTGCTTTTACAAGCAAGATTTCAAACTCGTCTGGTTGATTTTCTGAATTTTTGCAGATCAAGGAATGCAAAGAACTGATTTGCCTCGGGAAATAGGGCAAAACTCTTCAAAGTACTCTAAAAGTGTGCGATTCAGAGTTGCCAATTGATCTTCTATCACCAAAGGAGTCCTAGTTGATTAATTGATTAAATAATTAAAGATTTCACTTGAAAATAAAAAAGATTCTTCATTATGGAGCTTAATCGAGCTAACAACTATCCAGTCAACAACTTAAACCAGAATGTTCAATATTCTGTTATAATTTACAACATACACAATAATTACCATACTAAGAATATATTAATTTAGTTTCGTAAATTAAATGGCCCCCTTAATAGATTGGACATTTATTTGCAGTAAGCGCAATTGAATTTCATTATTAATTGCAGTTATCATTACCAACTTTGAATATTAATCTTATATGTATCTTAACATCCAGGATTCCGTCTTTGTATTACAGTATGTTGGCCTGCAAATGAGGGACTGAAGCCCCCCCCCCCACTCCCACATTTCCGAGCCCCGCGAATAAGTGCATTGCGACGAAACACTTCAGTATTTGTTAGTGGACATTCACGGTCAATTTCGTCGATTTTTGAGGCTTTTGGGATCTCTCCCCTCTTGCTCGACTCCGGCCACTCAGAATATACTTTTGATCATCGTCCAAATCATATTAAGTCATTACACAGTTGACTTTAAGAGGCTAGTTTGCCACTTTAATGATTATGGCTTTTAATCCGATAAGAGGTGGTGTCTGTGTCTGTGGTGGTAATGGGTTAAGAGGGTCATCGCGTGTATGGGATTCGCGGAATCGAATTTTTTTTGGCATCAATTGTATCTGGATATAGTATAGTTTTTTTAATATTCGGAGTTCGGAAATTATTGTGATTAATTAAACACGTAATAAGTCACATGCCAGATTTATGTCGATTGCCATAATAAAGCGCGTATTTATCAGTCGGAATGACGTTCGAATGACTTCACCAAAAGGACAAGAATTGAAGCCAAGGCTATACATGTGTTTCTTGAAGAAACCTAATGTTTGTGGACTAGGTATAGATCAGTTGGCCATCAGCCAGACAGCTTTTAGGGGTATCGAATTGGTGGACCTCGGTGCAAAACCGGGATGTCTGGAGCTCCTTATTAAGGCACGCCTAGACCGGATACCGGTTGTTGCGCCGTTGATGATGATGATAAGATTTTATGGCTAAAAATCACATTCTACGTTTTAAATGCGTTTTTCTCGAAACTTTATACTGAAAATCTGCTGCCACCATAGCCCAAAATCTATCCAACGAAATTCTTTGAAATTTTTACGGTCTGCAAACTAGGATAATTGCAATTCATTCGATAGTTTTTTTATTCATTAAAGAAGCCTTAAAAAACGCCAAAATTCACAAAAAAAGTTTAACACTGCGCCAAAAATTTAGCCTTTAATATTTTTTAATAATCCTAGTTTGAGGACTCTACCTTTTCTTTTTCTTTAAGATGATCGCAACGTCCCCTAGCGTGGCAGCAGTAAAACACCTTTGTTTGGAGGTGGATGTATAAATTGCTCTGTATTTCAATAATAAACTATGCTAAACTAACTGGAAAAATTGCTACGCATTCTCAAGATATTAATAAATATATGGTGAAAAATTCGTATTTGTATCTTCATCCAGTTCTTCACAAAAAAATTCTCAAAAAAGCGAGAAAAAAACGGCCTCCATCCTTAAGTTCTTTTTGATAAGAACTACAGTATTTTTCTCATCAGCTCACTCAACTGTCTCTATTGATGTTACAGTTGGAACGGTCTTCTGATTTATAGAAGAGACGAGACAAGAAATGTTTGAATTTAGAACTTTCCATTTAATACATTGTTGGGAGGTTTATTCTAGGAAATCATAACGGTTTTCATCACGTTTTGGATCTATATTTGAATGTTTGTGAATATCTGATCCAGTGCTCACATTTTTCGTATTATCAGGGGGCTAGGGTCTTAACGTTCGACACTAGCGTGGGCACCACAATCCTTTCTATCATTCTGTAAAGGGGCAATTGCCACAGAAACAAAAACATCAAATTTGTACTGCAATGGAAATTTAAATTCCAGGATGTATTTTTAACATATCATTCGTTGTTACGCTAATACTTAAATTTTCTAACTTACAAGTTAATGCGTGGTTATCACAATACTGAATTGATTAAGATTCATAGGTTTGGTGTATTGCATACTCTGAGTTCATATTACTTTCGTATCAAATATCAGAAAATATGAAATTTACTTCGGTTTTTACTCTACGTAGTTTCCCATTGAGTGTAACTTACATCGTTACAGAATTTTCATATCTAATGGAAACGCTGTGTCCCAACTTCGAAGTTGTTCAAATTCCAGGACGGATGTCCATTCGTTGTCAACAAAGCAATATTTATAAATGCCGGTTCCCGAAATGCTGTACAACACATTATCGATGGAGAACAATTCATAGAATTCTCTAGGTTGGACAGGAACAAATGAAGTCAATATAAAAAGCTGCGGTGGGAAAAGAATCGCTCACCTGTCTGATTTGAACTCTATCATTTCCCAGCAGTTCACCCTATTGTCATATCGCTCCATACAATTTCCAATTCCCTCCGAACAGTATACACTTCCAGAAATAACAGCGCTACTGCAATAACTGTTCACTTGATTCATACTAGCGATTGTTTCCCAATACCCTACACGCGGATCAAATCGCACAGCAGTGGACAAACATTGGCTGTCATTTTCGCCTCCCATTACGTATAGCTGATTATCTGAAATATACAATAAGAGAAGCATTATTTACTCAAGCGAAAATAGAACTAAAATCATAAATGAACATACCAAGTACAGCAGCACCTAATGATGTCCTCTCTTCACACATAAGTTCAATATCGAAGGAGCGGCCTGTATATAAATCGTAAACTTCCACATCAGCCAATGATCCGATTGCATTCGTTCCACCAATTGTATAAATCAAATCATTCAGAAGACAGGACCTATGGTGCGACCGAGATACTATCAGTGGACTTAACTTCATCCAGTTATTTCGATAAATGTTGTAGGAATAATGATTTCTTGTACTCTTCCGATCAATGGCGCCACCCTGTATGAAAAGCGAATTTTTGTAACCAACCATGCTAATAGCAAATGCCTTTTCGGGAAACTCTGCCAAAGGCACAGTTGTTTTCGTTTTTAATCCATATCGATACAGATCGCCTGTTTCGCCAATTTTATCCAAAAAGAAAATATTACATTCGATTTCCGTAGAATGCAACGATTTTGATACCCATTCGGAGCAAGACTGGGTTTTCATTAACAGGTCCTGTTGTTTGACCAAATCTTTCCCAACGAGAAGGGGATGAACAAATTCAAGAAGTTTATTGATGTCTTTGGATCGATTGGGCGGATCATGGTTCACCCAGCGCATTATCCCCGAGAATATTATGTCATCTGTGTGATGGTGTATAGTTTGATTTGATAGTAAATCGAGAAGCTGTTGGATAAAAATTATTTTCATTGAAAATTTAAGAATGCAATCAGAGTGTTCAATAATTTATGTTAGCCACAAATAGCACGTGGTAAATGGAAGTAGAGTTCGGACCTCGCGAATACCTGCGCTGTATTATAAGACGCAGGACGGCAGGTGATGTTCTTAGAGCCGCCTCCATCAAACCCGAGAAAAGCTTGAAAAATATGCATAAATCCAGATAGGTTGTACGCTGTTGTAAGAGGAGAAGGTTCGGAAAGGGGAGGTGGGAGGGATAATCCATACGAGGAAAGTTTTTCTTAAAGAAAAGTGAGTTTTCAAGAGCAGGACAATCACAGTTACGGGAGGGTGACCAGATCACGGAGCAGTATTCGAGGGTATTTTTTATGAGGGAGTTGAAGAGAGCTAAGGAGGTTTGAATGGAGTCAAACTCAAGGAAGAAGCGAAGTATAAGGCCTGATATTTTTGCTGTTCGATTGAAATCTTTGAAGTAATGGGTATCGAAGCCGAGCTTATTGTCTAAAGCAACTTCGAGGTCAGTTTTGACATGATAAGGAATACATTCATAAGTGGCCACTTCACTGTAGGCAACACGCCTACCAGAAAGGCAAAGCAAAGGAGACAGCACTCTATGAGCTTATGGCAAAAATTGAAAAGACGATTATTACGTCTTTAGGCGCATTCATGAACATCGAAGATGCCTTCAATTATATCTCATTCACGGCGATTTGTGACGTGACGTGACAAAACAGCATGGAATCGATCTGCGGTTAATCAGTTGGATTCTTAACATGCTGGAGCGGAGAGAGATCCACATACTGATCGGACAGAAATACACAACGCACCGTTGATTTGATTGACAGTTGGTGTCGTAATATATATTATATATTATGTATATATTATGTGATAGAATATACTTTCGGGTGATATTGACAATTTGCAAAGACGCGACAACTTTGACCTATTATAACTTTGTTAGTAATAGTGCGATTTCCATCAAACTTGGTAAGATCATGCTCTATATTGTAGCCTACATTTTGTGGCTTTAGGATGAACTTACGAAGGGTTTTGCAGCCAATTACTAAAAATTATAGTAATATGCTATTATTAACTTTATTAGAAAGGATATCGGTATGGAGGGTATTTCGGAGCCTAGGCACCATCTAATGGAAACCTTTTGATTTTTTTCAGATTTGAGTACTTTCTAAGAATGGGTCCGTTCAAGAGATGATTACTTTCGACCCCCCGCACTTCCCACCTTACCGAAAAGTATTAATCAATACCTTTCATTTGATACTCCACATGACTATATTTGGTGAAAAAAAATGAGATTCCTCCAAATTTCAGCAATTTTCCTGGCACCCACACCGCCCAACACATATACCGTTTTGAAGCTCAGAACCTCCCTAAATAGTAGTGATCACGAATTAAGCTCCTTTTCTCGAAATTCTCAATGTTAATGGAGATATAAGCGTTTAGAGTTCTTCTAAAGATTCCTCCAATTTTCAGCAATATACCATTTTGAAGCTCAGACCCTCACCCGATAGTAGTGATTACGAATTAAGCTCCTTTTCTCGAAATTCTCAATACTAAGGGAGATATAAGCGTTTAGAGTTTTTGCCAAGAGTCCTCCGAATTTCAGCAATATACCATTTTGAAGCTCTGACCCGGTTGCACGGTTTTCGAATTATTCGTAAAAACCGTTGAAAAACATCCAAACGTTTGAATATAAATAACTCGAAAAGTACTACATTTACGAAAAAAATTTTACTTAGAATCGACCATTCAATCAATTTCCGTGGTTATTTCCAAAAAAATGTTCCTTACGGATGGGGGGAAGGCTGCCACACCCGTCTGCATGTCAATCGGTCTTGACTGAAAGAATTCGGAGGAAACTTTAATGAACTGTAATAGGTAGACAACTGAAACTCTAAACAAAGTTCGAAAATAGTCCCAAAGTTAACCACTTATTTCCCCATCTACTTTGTGGCCAACATTTATGTATTTCGGAAATGATAAAAGGCATACCTCATCAAAATTGAGCTGTAAAAATTCTTCACATTCTACAACTTCATGAAAACATCCAGCAGCGAATTTTTCAGCGTATTTCTGTAGCTCAAAGCAATCGTTTTTACCTACAAAAAAATAAATAATAGAACAGCCCCTTTTTGAAATCTCATTCTTAGGTACCTGCAAACCGTTTAATACCGATACAATTACTTGGCTCAAGTGCGTCCTTCAAGTAGTCGCAGCAATTTTTTTGAACAAATGTCATCTGTAAAAAGGTAGCAACAGAAAGGACATTCTGTACGTTATCAGTGTCAATTTCTATTTCGCCAGTGTACATGTAATACACTAAATCCTCCATGACTAGCGGATCCAAATCATACAGTACAACATCTTTCTTGCTGCTTTCTGAGAACGTCCCTGAAAAAAAAACACAGCCGTTATTTACATAAATAGTTGTAGTTGTTGGCGAGACAAACCGCAGAACATAGCATGAAAATATGGACTACTTGCTGCTAGTATATTTTTATGTGCTGGGATCGATGTGTTTGAAATCTTGAGGATAACATCGCATAACTGAAAAACCAGTTTGTGTATGTTACTAATTATTCAGGAAAATATAGAATAAAGTGAACATTACCTGGTTTTCGATGCGGAGACTATTCAAACTAGTTAAAAGATCCGAACTATATTTTTTATTGACAAATTTTTCATGCATTTCGATGTTTATGTTGGATATTCTCCCTGAAAATAAAATGCAATTCAAACCAAACCAATTCAATTAAAAGAACTAAGATATGGGATAAATGTTGGGCAAGTTGCAATGTTGCAATGAGGAAATCTGCGGAAAAAAGCCGACATATCCGTTATTATACAAGATTTAAGGGAAAGGGGTGCAATCCGTGATCGCTAATTCAGGGGGAGGAAAGGCTGAAAAGTAGTATAAAATCTGGAGTTTAATGAGAAACCAAGTCTCGCAGGAATATATGACGACGGACAAGATAATTGTCTGGTACAGTAGAAGCTTTAAACATACGGTGAGACGTTTCAAACGGAAGAGTTTTTGTAGACTGAAATAGGCACTGTAGGGTGTCAACAACGGTGCGCGGATTGCACTGTGACTGTGATTTTTTACCCCAGATAGGGAACATTTTCAACGGTCTCAAAGTTGTAGTCTCCTATCTTTGTTGCTTTTAATGCCTTCTGTTGAGCAAAGCTATTGTATGTTGCTGTTACTTCCTTTTTGATACTGAGGGTGTCAGAATATACTTGGTCTTGCCTTCACTAATGTGTAAGATCTCGCGTTTCTGTTCGATTTGGATTAAGGAAGTTTGTACAGCTCAGATTGTTCTTCCCATTTTATCAATATCGTCATCATAACTTCAAGAGAATAATACTATTGGCACATTAGACCTCACTTTTTCCAAACGATCCTATTGCTTTTATTGCTGATTTGCATGGAGTGAACCTTTTTTGATATGAATCGATTATGTTCTGGGTGTATGAGGCTATCCGGTGTAGCAAGATAACGAAGGATATCTTATAGATGGTAGTCAGCAACATGATAACTGGATAATTTATCAAACATTGATTCGTCGTCTTCAAGGTTTGGGCGAGTTAATGAACTATTTGCTCCAGTTGCTTGCCATATTTAACCAATTCGACTATAATTCCACCGGCGAACTTATGATTCTTAAGCCGAGTAGCCTCTTCATTTGGCGTCATTTATAACTTCCCTGGTCTGGCCTGGCAATAATGTACATTAATTACATCAGAATGATGAAATGCCCTTTTTGGACGTAGACATATATAGGCTTCCCTTGAGCTACATAACGTCTTTAAAAGAAAGGTCCTTATAAGAATAGTTCTGAGACATTTGCGTTTCCTGCCTTGCCAGCATATGTAGGAAACCTAAAAATTAGCCACTACTTAAGAGTATATCACTTGAATAAGCACATACCCTGTTTCAAATAATTGCTTAGAATTTCAATTAACCGATTCAGTCACTAAACCACTTTTCTTGATGCCGCACAACAGCACCCATTGATTGGTGTAAACAAATCAATCACTTGACATTTGCTAATTTTTTGTACAGCTGATATCTATAGCTGCTGTACCTAGTCACCGGAAGATGTCGCCACTAAGGCCGGAAGTGCGTAATGGAGGCTGGTGGTGGCCGTTATTAATTCACAAAATGGCTTGTATATAACTCCGCTAAAATTGCATCTTTGCGGAATGCAATGATCATCAACGGCGCAACAACCGGTATCCGGTCTAGGCCTGCCTTAATAAGGAACTCCAGGCATCCCGGTTTTGCGCCGAGGTCCACCAATTCGATATCCCTAAAAGCTGTTTGGCGTCCTGACCTACGCCATCGCTCCATCTTAGGCAGGGTCTGCCTCGTCTTCTTTTTCTTTTTGCAGAATGCAATAAAGAACCTCAAGTGGAGTTGAAAAGTTAACACTAGCGTGTTGATTTCTATGTCAACCTTTCAGTTGCATAAAATATAGTTTATGAAATAATAGTCGTAGGGGCACACTAAGAGGTAAATTAGCTTGACCGTGATGATTACCCTGATTTGACTTAAGCACTCATTCATTGAAGCACAACCTTCCATTGCGACAGCCTATGCTCTAACCATTAAGCCATTCGGTCACAGTACGTCAAACAGTTCCCGAAATTTTCACTTTTTTAGTTGGCTATGGTTGCGAAATTTACTCAATATCTCTACTCTATGATGGCGGCATCAACATGGCGCGCAACAGCAAGAAAAACAAGTTTAAAAAAGTTAAATCATTCTTCTACCTGGGGTCCAAGCTGCTAACAAAAACTAAAGAATCCATGCAAACAGCAAACTGGGTCAATTTTAGTCTATTAAAATTCTTGAAAACTTGAGTCATAAACAAACACAATTGCGAACTCTTAGCGGCTTTCGAGAAGATCTTCCTGAAGAAGATATCGTCAGTGATAAAATCAGGGTCATCAAGTTGGGGGGTCTCTTAATCCAAATAGTCGCGGGAGACGCTGATCAGAAAATCTATAAGATTTCTCTATTCATGAACTACTTACCATACAAGTTGACCTAAAGAAGTCAGCATTGATAAATCATGTCCTACATTCGGGTTGTTTCGTTATGAATCTTGCGGTTAAGCGAAAAAACAAGCTGGGTTTATAGGACATATGTATTTTCCTCGATAATAAAGGCATTGAGTCTGCTCGTTTTTAAAGTTTTGTGTGAAACAAAACGGGATCCTGATCGTGTAGTTTGCAGTAATCCGCTATTAGTAGCACTGTTCCTCAGAAAACTGGGATAGGAACTTTGTTTCCGAAGGATCATCTGTTTCTGATTATTGCAACTAACTCCCCCGCACATGATGCCTTTGTACAGATTCCAACAAGGAATGCAGATGGCTTTGGACCTAGGCCTACTCGACGGCCCTTGCCAAAGCTGAAACGGAATGGTTTATTAGGAAATGCGACGCACATGCGGTCTCCAACTTTTCTTCAGAAAAATATCTGCAAAGGCGTGAACAACGAGCTGAGAGGACTACTGGATTTCATTTCCTTCTTGCATGAGGGTTTCCCTTCCTTCTCCGCAGCTTCGGCGATGCGAGTTATAGGGTAAGCCGAGCCTAGCGGCATGGTCCCCTATGGGCCAGTGCCCCGTGTAGACCGCCGTAATCTTGAATGCATTTGCACGCGTCTGGCACAGGAGCTCTCGTGATCGGGCTATGTTATAAGCGGGCCAAATTCTCCTTGATTTGGCACAGCTTGTAAGCCTTCGCCATCTCAGGCCCGCGGCTGCTAAGTAGTGCGAGTAGACTCGGCCCCCGACAGCCGCCAGCGGAACAGCGACTGTATTCCCTGAGGGACTGCCAAGAGCAGAGCCTTGCCTGGCCAATCCGTTAACCCGCTCATTCCCCTCTATATTCCTATGCCCGGGAACCCAGAGGAGAGTGATCTTGAGCGTGCCGCCCAGATGGTTGAGCGCGTCTCTGCACTGCCCCACCAACCGGGAAGATGTCGTCGTTGAGTACAAGGCCTTGATGGCCGCTTGGCTGTCGGTCAGAATGGCTATGTTACGCTTGGGGCTCGAATCACGCTCCAGCCATCGACAGAGTTCCAAAATCGCCAGTACTTCCGCCTGGAATACACTGGTGAAACCTGGGAGACCATACGACTTGGATACACCATGTGTATTCGAGAAAACCCCCGTGCCGACTCCATAGGCCATCTTTGATCCGTCCGTAAAGAATTCCGTGTCATAGTCTTGCAACACGCCGCCGGTCTTCCACTTTGCGCTGGTTGGAAGGTCCACAGTAAAGTTTCTCGTGAAGTTCAGCTTGGGTGTGACATAGTCCGTGGGGGATGCCCAGATTTCTCGAGGTATTTCATCTAGGATGTTGCTGTGGCTCTCAGTTCTATGTTCAACCTCCAATTTAGCTTAGGATCCAGGATTACACCCAGATACTTTACATTAGAGGAAAGAACCAATTTTTGTTCATTCAGCCGTGGTAGATGGAATTCAGGTATCCTTGTCTTGGTGGTGAATAGCATCAGTTGCGTTTTGGTTGGGTTTATGCTGAGTCCGCATCTTGCGGCCCACAGGCACACCTTTCGCAACGCTCCTTCCATGATGTCGCTCATAATGGACAGAAACATCCCTGATACTAATATCACCAAGTCGTCGGCATACGCCACCACCTTCACACCGCTGCTGTCCAATGTATGTAAAATTTTGTCAATTACTATTAACCAGAGCACCGGTGAGATAGCACCACCCTGGGGCGTGCCTCTGTTCACAGCTCTGGTCAAGTGGTTGCCTCCCAAATCGGACTGGATTATCCTGGTACTCAGCATGGATATAATCCAATGCGCGAGATACCCCTCCAATCCAATACTGGTCAAGGCTTCCTTGATGGCGTGGGTACTGACGTTGTTGAAAGCTCCCTCTATATCCAAGAAGGCAGCAAGGGTATACTGCTTGTACTGCACCGTTCAACCGTGCTAATTACCTCGTGGAGGGCGGTTTCTGTGGATTTTCCTTTGAGGTAGGCATGCTGGGACTTAGAGAAAGGCGTTCTCTCCATAATCGTCCTTAAGTGAATGTCCAGGACGCGTTCTAGGGTCTTCAGCACGAAAGAGGTCAGGCTGATTGGCCGAAAGTCCTTCGCGGACTCATGACCTCGCCTGCCCGCTTTCGGTATGAAAACCACCCGTGCGCGCCTCCAGGACTGCGGTACGTATCCCAAAGTGATGCAGCTCCGGTAAATCTCAACAAGCCACGGCACAACCATTTCCTGCTGCTTCTGTAGCATGATTGGCATTATGCCATCTGGGCCTGGAGATTTGTATGCGGAGAAGCTGTTTATAGCCCAGCCGATCCTATCCCCAGTAATTATTGATTTGATAGTCTCGCACAGCTGGGGTTGCCGCAAACCCTCCAAGCGAGGTTCTGACTCACAGTCCTCCTCGCTGGAGGTAAAGTGCGATTGCACCAGCAGCTCCAAGGTTTCGCTAGAAGATTCCGTCCAGGAGCCTTCCGACTTTTTAAGGAAGGATGGACTCTTATGTTCCTTGGACAGAATCTTATTGAGCCTCGCGGATTCACTAGTGCTTTCAATGTTCTGACAATAGTCTAACCAAGTCCGCCTCTTGGCGGTCCTGATGGCCGACTTGTACTTCTTTAGGCAGTCCTTGTATGGCTGCCAGTATTTTTGCCTGTAGCAGATGTTGAAGATTTCTCTGGTCAGCTTCCTGAGACTAGAGAGATCTTCGTTCCACCACGGTGGCAGGGTCTTTTTGCTGTACTTAGCAGGGCACGAGACTTTGAAGGCGGTATTAAAAGCCTTCTCCAGAGCCCCGACCTTTGACTCCAGTTCGTCTGTCGTGCCAATCCTACCAATTTGCGCACCCGAGAGTTTGTTCTTAATTATCTGACCAAACTTTCTCCAGTCGATCCTCCTGGGGTCTCTAAAAGACTTGGAGACCTCTGCGGCGAGATCTAGACTGAAGAGTATCCAACTGTGGTCAGAGAAGGATCTCTGGTCAGACACTCTCCAGTCCTCCACCCTAAGAATCCCGTTGTTGGTTATTAGGGTGATATCAAGGACCTCCTCCCAACCGTCACAGTTCTCCGAGCAGGGGAAATGAAAGGTTGGTGTACTGCCCCTGTTACACACCGATAGATTTGAAGTAATAATAAAATCAAAGAATGACTCACCTCTTTCGTTGATTTCCGAGCTGCCCCAAAGCGTATGCCTTGCATTTGCGTCGCAGCCTATCAGCAGGTTGGCTTTCTTTACTGTTATGGTGTTCGTCAGATGGTGTAGTTCTTCTGGCGGAGCTGATCGGTCGTGAGCCATGTACGCCGAGGAAATATACACGTTCTCTGCCCCCATCTGCTCCAGCTTGACCACAACTAGGTCACTGGAACTCAGGTCCGGGCACAGCAAAGCGTGCAGACTCTTCCTCGCAAGAATACATGCTCTAGGTTTAGCCTGATCAGCGTCTCCTATGCTGTGGAATAAATTAAAATATTTGCTTTGGAGCCCTTTGATGGTTCGGTCGCTTCCGACCCAGGGCTCCTGTATTAATGCGATGTCGATGTCTTCCTCTAAGAGGAAGACGAGCAGATTAGCCGAGGCGCACTCGAGTGCTGCAGATTTATCTGCGTTACCCTCAGCATGATCTGCTTGCGTGGGGGGTTTTTCAGTCCCCGTCGGACCGTCGATCGTCATCTCCTCCAACAGCTCGTTGGCGGCGTCGATTGGGTCAAGGTCGTCGTCCGGTTTTGCAGAGCGGAACACTTTTACTTTGGCATTCCTGACTCCGAACCACACTTTATAATCAGCCTTTTTCCCCATAATTTATTGTAGAGCCATGCCCTCTAGCATCATTCAGTAGCTATGAAAGGGAATTCAGTGGTATACAAAACTAAAGATGCTTCTCCGTATGCGAATGGGTTTTGAGGTGTTGATACCTTCAAATGAGTCGCACCAACGATTAGTAATTATTGGTGTTTTCGTCTCCTTATTTCCTTAATTTTTGACTGATATGGACAATAAAGTCCGTTGCCGGTGTATTATCCTCGTCGCTGGTATCTCCGATTACCCTGTCTTCGTTGCGATGAGCCAAACCCTCTTTCTTTGCTGCCCTGCGGCTCCTTCCTATGTCGCTGTTGACATCGATGCTTTCGCCACTGCCGACGTTGATCCCTTCGCCACTGTTGTTGTCAATTTGACTGCTCCGATCATTGCAGTGTGCGCTGATAAGCTCGTCGTCAATTTCTACACTTGCTCCATTAGAGCTTGGTTTTGCCTCGGGAGGACGTCGAATTAGCTTCAGATGAATCGTATCGCTCCTTTCAACCCGAGGCCTTTCATGTTCGGCTTTAAATGTGCGACCGGAGCCGGTTTTCCTCTTCGCTGCTCGAGCGCATATTATGGTTTAATATGGACCGCGCTCTTTAAACTTCAATTGGATTCTGTCTGCGGTTTTCCCTCTTTCTCAGAATAATGTTTCAGACATAGCAGAAACTCTTTTTGGTTGCTACATTGTCTGTATTTTGACTCAGTAGTTAAACAGAGAATATTGTGTTGAACATCGATAGATATATTTCAGTTAAAATGCATTCTGTTCGGTAACATTGTAATAGATTTCTCAACATTAACAAGAATTATTTGATATGATTTTTTAAAACGAGACGTTGGATCTATGACGATGGACTTTTAAAAAATTGAGACGGAACAATGAAGCACAATGAGTTTATTTCTTGACTTTGAATATGAGAGCAATCGATGCTTTTATGAAAAAACCGAAAAAGGTCGTATTTTTACGAGATATTAGCGTTAAATGTTATGAAATCAGTAATTTCGAGATAAATATTATGACTAAAAAATTCGCTATTCATAGCTGGACATTCCCAATGAAAATTAAATCTACACCATATGCAAAAATTGATTTATGATGCTAAATCTAACTACACAAATAGTAGGATATTCCTTAAAAACTGCAGTTTTATATTAAGCTAAAGATCCGCAATTGAATATTCTTCCATCCAAACGTTAATTTAGAATAAATATGTGTTCTTCTAAGCTACCGGTCAATGGCTCTCTTCCTATAGCTGAATTAAATGCACTTAACGTTTCCTCTCTTGTAACATTACAATATGTAAGCATCTCTAAAGACTGAACTTCCTAATTATATACCCTAAACCTTCTACTTAGGCAGTATAAGTCCCCGTAACATGTCGAAGCTGTTGCCATCTGGTTGTACAGATTCCATTCGCCCATTAGCAAGTTGCACCTTCAAAAATCCGTAGTCATCGATTTCGGAAATTTTACCCTGTCTTTTGTCACCTGAAGCGTCCATAATTGTGATATCTTGATTGCTGCGAAAGATTGAAAAATGCATTATTGATTACGTTTAGTATTTTTCCATTTGATTTCCATCCACCTTACCTATGCAGCCAATATCGATAGTACATTCCTTTCAATTGTGATATCCCTTCGTTCTGAACTTTGTCCATTAAATATTCTATTTCCGTGAATATTGAAGCCAATGTTTTTTCATATGTCAGAAGTGGAAGATTCTTGTTGGCGCTACGGTTATAGTCTTTGATCAAATCATTCACGCATGTTGTTGGTTTCGAGTTTGACAAATTAATAGCACATCCGGCATTACAAATTGCCATTTTATCTACTATTTGAGCATTGACTAGAATTCCACCAATTTTCGAAACTCCAGTTGCATAAATATCATTTGGCCACTTCAAGCCTATATCGATATTCTGGAAAGACAAAGAAAGATAATGGGATTAGGACTTCTAGATATACATATAACCCCTTACCGTTAATTCCCTTAAGTCTGAGGTTATTTGCTTCAGAAACCCCAGTGGGAAGTGCCACTGGCGCACAGTACCAGAAAGCAAAAACCTGCATCTACGCATTGCTAACCACACACTCAAGCCGAAATAAAATATTAAATACCTGGGAATCTCCCTCAACAACAAACTCAAATCCAACCCTCACGTCAGATCTGCTATCGCCAAGACCTCTAAGGTCTCAGCTGCCTTAAAAACCCTCCTCTCATCCCGGGCTCCGTCCCCTGCCACCAAAACCCTTTTATACAAAACCCTCATTCGTCCAATCCTGACCTACGGTTTCCCAGCATGGGCTACTATGTCACCGAACGTAGCAGAAGCCCTCCAACGCTTTGAAAGGACGATACTCAGGAAATGTACGGCCGAATGCAGAAGGCCAAACCTAAAATTTCACCAAAACTCTCTTCTGTACGACCTTTCAGGGGTTTGCCCCATAATTCCGCACATGATCAAGTTGTCGCGCGTCAGACTGAAAGAGTGGCTGTCCCACCCTAACCCGCTGATAAAAAATCTCGCTAAACGCAATGCACTATTACGCGAGCAGAGGTACTACGTGTCAGGGCTGACTCTCCACTCGGACAGTAACTCTCCTCTCAACCATCATGCCTCTCCTCCCTCCTTCATCCCCTCCTTTTATCAAAGCTCCTCCCCGGAGTTTCACAAAGGCTAAACGCGTAAGTCCAATGTTCTAGCAGTCAATCCCCGCGCAGATGTAGATCACGTTCTATTATTTTTTCTTTACTTAGTCCAGATTAAGACAATAAACATTAATTAGCCTGTACATAAAGTAATACCTCCAATCATTAATTTCTTCCCTAAATTAAGGTCCCTCCTTCTACCAATTAAGCCCCACAATCCTTTTCATCCCTCCCCCCCGCAATCCCACAGTCCTTTTCATCCCTCCCGCCTTGGGTCACTCTCCTCGCACAGGCCCAAATCGAGTAAAAGATAGCCCTTTCTCAGAATGCTAACACCATTGAGAAAGGGCTGCGCTTTACTCCAATTCCGTTAATCAATCCTGTCCACCGGTGCCTAAAAAACTCCCTTTTTCCCGTTTCCCAGTACGGAGTACTATTTTGTGTTATGTTTGTTTAGTTGTAAGTTATAAATTATTCTTAGGTTTAAGCACATGTTATGTCAAATGAGCACTGACATGCACCATCTTTTTACTTTATAACATGTAACCGGCTAGGCCGGATATCTCCGTAGGTTAGCGTTACACACTTAATTAGTCACGCTTGAGCTTTTAAGTTATTATTCCTTTTGTACCGCACATGTATTTCTCTTCTTTGCTCAATAAATAAATCTGAAATTTGAAGATATACATATAACGTGTAACTCGTGTGGAGTTACCAAATGTTTCGGCAGATGCGTTACTTAGTGCGGATAAGGGAACGCTTACGGATGTGTTATATGTGCATACATCCGGAGATGTGCGTGTATCAGTATGCCGGGTAGGTTGGAATAAAACGCCCACCAGTGGACAAAAATTTACTGTAAGTGGTGTCAAAGGGTAGTATAGGTCTCAGGGCGAAACGTGGATTGGTACCCATGATGGAGCATATAACCTGGGAAACGCCTGCTGAACCAACACCAACAGCTCAACAGCAAACCCTATCTCCACCTCCATGTGGTGATCGCTGGGAATTCTTTCTTCATGAAAAACTGCGCTCCCTGTACAGAAATGAAGCTGCTGAGTAGCTAGCCGATACCCTGTCCCAATATAGAGCTGATGTAACAGCGTTACAAGAGATGCGGTGAACAGGGACCGGTTTCCTAGAGAAAAGTCGCTACACCATGTATTATAGCGGCCATCCAGTAAACCATGTGCCCAGAGTAGGTTTCTTAGTCAGCCAAAAAATTAAACCTGCTGTTATCGGATTTGAAAATATAAGCGAAAGGCTATATGCACTCTGCGTCTCCGAGGCAAGTTTAGAAATACAAGCCTCATAAACGTTCACGCCCTAACAGAGAAGACTGCAGAGTCGAAGAAGGATACCTTCTACGAGGCAGTAGAACGAACCCTCGAAGCCTGTCCCAGATATGATATCAAAATCATACTTGGGGATTTTAACAGCCAAATAGAGACGGAGCCAGTATTCAGGCGATACGTCGGCTCCCATAGCTTACATCAAAATACAAATGATAACGGACTGCGGATTCTTCAATTAACAGTGTCACACGAAATGTTTGTTGGAAGTATCTGGTTTGCATGAAAAGCGGCCAACAAACAAACGTGAGCCTCTCCAGACGGGACCACTTTCAACCAAATTGACCACGTGCTGATCAAACGCCGCCACCTCTCAGCCTTGATGAATGTCAGAACATATAGGGGGCCAATATAGACTCAGATTACTATCTCGTTGGCATGGTGCTCCGAGTTCGAATAACAACACCACCTACAATCATTTCTGATAATCAGATGAGATTTAACACTGAAGCCATCCACAACACAGTCCTCTGCGACATCAATAAGAGGGTAATGGATCCCGCAATAACCGCAGTCAACAGAGATCCTGAAGATGAAGCATCAACAAATGATCTTCACAATCACCTGAAGAACGTTATCATAAATACGGCCACAAACATACTTGATCCCCGCCGCAAAATGACGCGGAACGGCTGGTTTGACCATGAATGTAAACTAGCTACGGAACGGAAGGATTCTGAGTACCGAATAATGTTGCATTCTCAAAGAACGCGGCCACACGCAGAGACTTATCACGAACTCTGGCGAGCGGAGAAGTGACTTCATAGACGGAAAAAGGAAGCCTGGGAGAAACAATAGGTCTGTGAACTCGAAGGGTACAGGGAGCAACCGCACCAAGCACGCAAGTTTTACCAACAAGTAACCAGGATGAAGCCAAACACACCTCGATGCTCATCCTGCCGAGACAAAGAGGGAAATCTGATTTCCAAAAGATTGGGCATATTGGAGCCATGGGTTGAGTACTTTAATGAACTACTGAATAACCAGAACATCGATGAATTGGTTGTCCTGCCAACTGAAGACGACGGATAAATAATGCCACCATCAAGTGTAGAAGAAACAGTCCGTGCAATTCATCGGCTTAAAAATCATAAGACGCCAGGAGCCGATGGAATTACAGCCGAAATGGTTAAATATGGAGGCGACCAATAGTGGTTCATCAACTTGTGCTCAAAATGTGATACAGCGAATCAATGCTTGATGAATGGCAAAGAGGCGCTATCTGTCCCATACATAAAAAGGGAGATACCACAGTGCAGCAATTATAGAGATATCACGTTGCTGAATACCATCTATAAGATATTTTCCGCTATCTTGCTAGGCCGGATAGCCCCATACGCCTAGAACATCATTGGCCCATACCAAAGAGGCTTCACTCCAGGCAAATCAACAACATTTCCCAGGCCAACGTGGTAAAACGGTTCCATGGTGAAACCGAGTACTGCAGAAACTTAGGAAATCAACCAGACGATTTCTAAATCGTGCTTGCAAAAGCAATAAATATAAAGACTGGCTAAACTTGCGGAACTCACAGCGTGAATATAAAAGGCTCGTAAAACGTTCGATACGACACTCTCTTAGAGCATACTGTGAGGAACTGGAAAGTGAAAGGGAGAATTCCAGGCTGGTTGAGGGTCACATTCGTGAGAAGGGCTAAGGTCGCACCCACTAAATGAAAACCAAGATGCTTACCAACGTGGAAAATCTTCATTATTCAAAGATAGAGGATGCAACTTAGAAGGGTAAGTACGCGATGGAGTGTTCGTGGACATTGAAGAGGCTTGTGATTGTGCGCCCTTTCAAAAGCTCTGTGATGCCACCAGAGAGCATTGGTGTTGACGAAACTCTAATAAAGTGGATCTACGCTATGCTAACGCAGAGATTGTTGTGTGCTGAAGTGGGTGTTGATCGCTACTTAACAACGGAAGCGACGAAAGGCTGCCCTCAAGGAGGTGTGCTATCGCCACTTCTGTGGAGTATGCTGATCAACTCAATACTGTGCGAACTGCAAAATCTGCCCATACATGTTGAAGCTTATGTGGATGACGTGGCCGTGCTGGCCGGAAAAAGAAGTTAACGATAGGCTTGTAATCTAAGGTAATGGCCAACTTAAAGAGGCGAAAGGAAGGTCTTCGTCAATCCGTTCAACCAAAGTAAAGTCGATGAGCTTGATGTTCTCCCCAAAAACCTGTTCTGTGAATTTTTGAGAGCTGCCATTTTCACTTATTCAAATATTATATCACCAGCAACCGTTAATGATAGCGCATACCAGCTTACGTTTTGATGCCCAAGTCTTATATAGGAGTTTATAGCCAGTATGTATGTGGACAATTCAGGCATTATTCTAAGCTACTAAGGGATAGAGGAAAATAGTGTTGTTCAAAGCACGAGTTGGCGCAGTGCATTAATTGATTAAATACCTCAATTTTAGGAGTTTTATATAACGCTGCTGTTGATGAATTGATAATTAGTTCTGATTCTAACGTGAAAGTAATAAGTTGGGAAAACGGAAGCTGAGTGCTTCGAGTGTCAAAGATTTTGTGAATTGTTATGTGAGTTAGAGTTAAAAATTTAATTGTGTACTATTTCAAAACCATTTTGCACAACTAGTTGGCACAGAACTATATTAGTTTTCACAGTTAGTAAGCAATTAGTAGTGTTTTGGACAGCGTGATTTCTCAGAAGTTTATTTAAATAATACAGAATGAAATAACAATAGAAAAATGTATCCTATTGTTAGACGCAGACTTGTATTTAAGGTACTAGTCTAGATTGGGAGGCAAAAAAAAGTCAAATTTTACGAATTTTCTTTCCGCTCTTTTTTTAAATATGACCATGTAATTTTTTTTCAAATTAATCTATCGTTCGAGAGTACAAAAAAAAATATTTTTTTTTTTTAATTTCTTATTATTTAACTATTTTATAGAGGATGCCAAAGTTGACACTTCGAAAAGTACCACATCAGTATGGGCGACAGTTAAATTTCAAAATTGGCAAGTCTGCAAGAAAAAAATCAAAACGGGGACTAAAGTAAGTTTCCTCACCTGATAGTTCACCGCCGTTTATAAAACATTGTTGACAAAAAGAAAATGGCGGACTTTGTAAAAAAGTTTGGAAACCCGACCTTTTTTTGCACCTTCAAATTTTTTGTATCTCCTTTCTGTGTATAATTGTGTGTGTATGTGGTCATGGAGAATAAAATTTATTTAAATCGGTTGAATAGATTTTGATTTTAATTTGCGGCCAGTTGAAAAAACGTTATTTCGAGAAAAAGGAGTTTAAAGTGTTTTACATTTTATTTGTTCATTACATTGGAATACAGTTTTATCACTTACAACCGATTAATCTGCTATCCCTGAATAGAAGAAATTCTTATGTTAGAACGAAGGGATACACAATCGAGGCCATAAGGTTAAAAGAGTAGCTGTGAAGGTCGAAAACGCGCTCACGGTTAAAACTGTTTTACACTATTTTACAGTTCGAATTTTCCCAAAGCATCTTAGGATGTATTTTTAAAGGACTGACTTGTTGAAAAGCGCAAAAAAAACAAACTCACGATTTTTCGAAATTTATAATGTAGACTACTGCCTTAATCTTGAATTTGCCCTTTTTTAACTTATTTGTTTTTTATTCAACTTTTCCTGCATTTTTTACCAAATGGTGAACCCGAAGAAGAAAATATAAATCCAGTTTTGCTTACAACACGTGTAGTTACGGTAGAAACTATAACTAACGAGGTAAATTGAAAAATAAAATTCTGCAGGGCTTAAAAAAATTGAATTTCAAAATTGCTCTCATTTTTTAACCTAAAACATCGAAAAAATGTACATAATGTTGACGAATCTCGAAAATCCTAGTTCGCGTCATAATAACGAATTAAGCAATCATTAGGAGAAATTTTGAAGTGTGGTTCTGAGATAAACGCTTCCAAGGTTTCAGTTGATGTTTTCGAACATTCGCGATGTAGGACCTTGTTAAGTTTAGTTGCATTTTTCTTAAAGACAAGTCCAGAATAAATTGCTGGGTAATCCCGAAAAGTATCCGAAAAAACGTGGTGTCACAAAACCCTACAAAAGTCATAATACGAGAGAACTAACAGAAATTTGGTAAATTTATATAAAACTAGTCGGAATACCGGAAGCTGGATGCTCCCGGTATAAAGATTTTGTATTCATCTTATGTGAGGAACTTTCTGTGTGTGTTTTTCAATTCATACATAGCTAAGAATACAAAATATTTCTCCATAAATTGCCAAACTCTAAAATATATATGTATGATATAACATATTAAAACACATATACAACAAAAAATGAACTTCACAGTTTAAGTATAGCAAACTTAAAACGAAAGTAAATTTATATAGAAAATTTGAATTGAAACAAAAGAAGCAGCATTCGTGACATAAGGTCTAGAAAGGAGCGATAAAAATAATAGCGGTTCAATATTTCGGTCGACAGGATACAAAAACGAAATAATGTTTAGGCATTAACAAAAAAAGTTTGAATATTTGATTTTGAGTCCTTTGACCTT
Organism: Hermetia illucens; assembly: GCF_905115235.1. NCBI lineage: Eukaryota > Metazoa > Arthropoda > Insecta > Diptera > Stratiomyidae > Hermetia > Hermetia illucens. Next base: position 77,478,456 of record NC_051854.1, on the reverse strand, counting down.
AATGAGTGCTTCCTAAGGATGCTTCATCATGTCCAAAAGCTTTTGGTACTTTTCAATGGCGATCACCTTCCAGGAAAAGTCTTCTACAGTCCAAAGCTTGCTATTATTTTTTTGTTTTTGATTGATTTCAGGGGACGTGACGGGTTCAAATTTTGATTTTTTTTTTACTTTTTTCAAAGGGTTTATTTTTTGAGAGAAAAGAAATATTTTAATGAAATTTTGCACATATATTATAATTAATTAAGAAAAAAGGATTTATTAAATTTTTCATGCTGCTTTTTATTTGCTACAATTTTTTTAATAAAACGTCAAAAATTGACGCCGTGATTGATTTCAGGTCACTGAAATCAACCTTATAAACGTTTTGAGAAAAATTACAAAATTACAACATTTATTACAATATTGACGGTGGTGACTCTTCAGTACAAAAGCTGGGTCGTATCTGGCAAAAACCGTTTCCATAGTGTTCCCTTCTATATATACAACATGCTAACAAAATGAGAATGTGAAATTGAACCCGTCACGTCTCTTTAAGGCCTAGATTTTTCGGCTGTATATGCTATGAAAGAACCAAGATTTTGGAAAGTTAAGCTAGTTCTAAAAAGTACTAATTGAGACCTTTCATTTGATACCCTATATGACCATATTGAAATCTTACACGCTTCTTTTATAAGTGTGACAACGTTCCTTCCCCCTTAAAACTCAAAATAAAATCATCCCATTTGCATGTAAAGAGACTCACAGACCGTACGTTTTCGCCAACTTCTCTTCCAGCCGTCAGCCGTTTCGGAGTAAATTGGGTCTGACAGACAGACATTGAATCGAAACTAATAAGGTTTTGTTGAACAAACGGTAATTTTTTAAATCTTTACCAATTCTTATCAGTTTGTGTTTTGATTGCATTTCTTGAGTCTGCAGATTCACCTTTCAAAACATTCCTTGTCTTTTTAAAACCTCTGAATTTTGACTTTGACTGCATTTATAATCTTCTCATTAGAACTAAAGACTTTTCCTCTCGATATTTTTTATTTTTGGACATAACCAGAAATCACACGGTGCCAGATCAATTGAGTATGGACCTGAACGAATTTCTTCGATGCCTGAGGCCACAATAAAATCATTAATTTTTTCAGTAGAAAGTAGAGCTGGATTCCTTTTTGGGACTGCCTGCAAGCAAATTTGTTTAGCACGTTTCTGGGTATCACTTTACTGTTACTGTTTGACCAGCTTGCAGAGGAATAAAGGTGGCAACATTGACCTTGGTGAATCAAATTGCCATCATCATTTTTGTTGTCGTGCTTTGTGGGACAAATTGGCTCGTTCTGGGCTCGGATCGCACTTATAGAGCCAAACCTCTTCACCTTTAACGATTTTGTTGAAGATACTTGACTGGCCGCTCAAGCTCAGTACATTAGCAACCATTTCGTGAGTCAATCTAGGATTTTCGTCTATTTTAGTTTTTACTAGGACCACATTGCTATCATCGGTACAAGATTTTGAAAGACCTGGAATCTTCCGAACCATTTGATATATTAAAATTTTCAATCAAGGTGGATTCGTTCCATACGCATTTTGTCATTCATTAAAAATGTACGTTGACCTCAGCTGACAACCGTAGAGAATAACGCGTCAAATTTTCTGGTGTCACCAAATGTGGTTTTTCTGAAATTTCACATAAAATATCGCCTAAATTTCCCTAACAAAAAAACGAATATGTTAATTTACTTCTGTTAACCTGTATAATTTATATGTTCTGTTTTATGTTTTCTTTTTAGTTACTTGTTTCAATTTTTGCCTGACATACCTTCACAAAAAAAGAATCTCAAAAAAAAAAACTACTGTGGATTTCCACTTGAAATTTTGAGGGATGGTTTTCGCGACTATATCCTATATGCATTGGATAAAAGTTTGATACCCGCTTTTGCATGTATGGGGGTCCCCCCTTAAAGTAGAGAAAAACTACTGTGGGTTTCTGCATGGGCGGAGGTTCATAATTTTAACATTTCCACCAAATATTTATTGATATAATCGTTTCTGATAAAACTACGTGTGACAAAAAAACAGGCCAAGAACCAATTTTAAGAGGACCCTTTGGTATTTTTTAACAATTTTTTTTCGTAGAGACTTATTTACGCATTCAATCATTCTCACGCAACAATGGATACCCGTTTAAACATCCAAAAACTAAATTCTAAGTTCTTCGGTGCCGAGATGGTGGTAATGTGGCGCAGCACGGTTAGCAACATTCGAAATTTTTTATTTATTTCGAATGTTGTTAATTCGACTGACAGAAATTAGCTCTGTAGAAGAACGACTTCCATGATAGGAAAGCGTTCGTCCAAGATGTCAACGAGCGTGTTTGGGTGAACGTGGAGCGTGGCTGCCCACAGGGATCTATCGCAGGTCCAGTACGGACCTTCGTATGAAGGCTGCAGCATTCGTCCTGCCCAGGACGTGCGTATAGGAGTCCAGTTCTTTGGGAGCGCAGGCAGGTGCGAATGTGTGTCGGGTGGGAGGTGTGGGTTTAAGGTGGTGGAGGTTGTCTCTCAGCAGATGCAGCAATCCAGAGTCTGTGAGACCCGATCTCTTGTCGAAGACCGGGTCACTTGGGAGCCTCGGGTTCTCCCCGTATACCAGTTCCGAGGGGCTGGCAGTAAATTCCTCTCGGCGGGTTGTTCGGAGGCCAAGTAGGACGAGAGGCAAAACTTGAGTCCAGGACGGATCGTCGCGGGCCATAATGGCGGATTTCAGCATCCGGTGCCAACGATCTAGTATACCATTGGATTGCGGGTGGTATGCATTAGTCCGCTGGTGTTTGAATCCCAGGAAAAAAGGGTGGACTCAAATTGGAATTGTGATGATAATCACTGCAGGGGCACCAAAGCGAGGGATCCACTCTCGACAGAGGGCTTCGGCACAAGATTAGGCCGTAATGTCATTCAGAGGTATTGCTTCAGGCCACCGCATAAACCTGTCGATGATTGTGAGGCAATACTTGAAAGAAACTCCATCCAATTCAACCAAGAGCGGACGACGTAGGCAGCCTTTCAACATCACCGCGACGGTTTTATCCGACAGTGACTTTTGGAGCCCACGCGTTCACGATACACATGTACCCCGTAACCCGTTGCTCAAGCTCAAATCGACTGTTCTCTTCAACAAAAATGAAATCTACAAAGATTCCAAGGAAGTACTTGCTATGATAACGGACAACAAACTTTTTCACATACATTAAGACTTCGTCGGTGGATCTGCCATAATGGAAGCCATACTGTCTGTCAGATATCAGATGGGATGTTTTCACCCCCAGTCGCAGTCCCATGGCTTTGCACATCTCATCTCCAGTGTCTGTTTGAATGTTGCTAACCCTGCTGCGTCACAGTAATATGGCTGCCTTAAAAAAGTCCCCCCCGCCCCCTCCAAACTTACCATAAGTACACAATATTTCTGATAACAATCAACTAAAAATGTTTGTTACACGAGCAATATGTGTTTGAATCTGTAATTTTGCACATGCTGTATATACTATAAAAAAAAATCAGATATTTGAAAAAAGATACCAGACGGTTTCGTTTTCCACAAAACGTTAAAAAGGAAATAGGTAAATGTAATATATGTCAACTATTTCCGTGAATTACACAAACACATACACATCATTAATCTATGACTTGTGATGTAGCAAATTTATAACTTTGATCTACTGAAATTTTCCAGTATTGTGCACCAGCCAAAAAATGAAGCTTGCTGCTATCGGGTTTGAATACATAAGAGAACGATTATGCACTCGGCGCTTACTAGGCAGATTTCGAAGCAAAAGCCTCATTAGCGTTCACGATCCTTCAGAGGAGACTGCCGAGTCGGAGGAAACCGTTTATGAGGCACTGGAACGAACGAACGAACCCCCGAAAGCTGGTCCCAGGTATGATATGGTTTGGTATATTATCAAAATTATACTTTTAAATTTTAACAGCCAAGTCGTATACAGGCAATGCGACGGCTCTCATAGTTTGTATAAAAACATCAACTACCGCGGACTGCGTATTATTCAACCAGTAGTGTCACACGAAATGGTTGTTGGAAGTACCTAGTTTGCGCGATTTAGTCCGCAAACAAACAATTAAATTGTGCGCATCGACAAATGATTTTGACAACAACCTAGGATGTTAGCATTGGGACGGCAAAAAACATACTTGGCCCCAGTCACCAAAAACCATCGGAAAGACCGGTGCAACGATGAATGTGAGTTAGCAAAGGAACAGACGAATTCTGCATACCGGGCAATGTAACACTCTCAAAGAACGTAGGCACGCGCAGAGATCTACTACGAAAAAAAGGAAGCCTAGAAAAAACCAGCAGGTTTGTGAACTGAAAAAGTACAGGGAGCAACCATACAAGGCGCGGAAGTTACTGAGCCATTGATGCTCATTCTGACGAGACAAAGAGGGAAATCTGGTTTCCGACATATATGAGAGCATATATGAGAGATGGATTGAATATTTTGATGAACTGCGCAAGAACCAGAATATGGGCTAGTTGGAGGTCCCACCAAATGAAAATGATTGCTGACCATGGAAGATATGTCCGTGCAATTCATTGACTTAAAAACCATGACTCGCCAGGAGGCGATGGAATTAGAACCGAACTATCTAAATATGGAGGCGACCAACTACGCAAAGCGGTTCAACAACAGATAAGGTTTGGAAGACCGAATCAATGGTTGATGACTGGCAACGGAACATTATCTGTCCAATGCATAATACGTGGGAAATGCACCGCAGCAATTGTAAAGATATCACCTTGCTGAGTACCATCTCTAAGATATTCTCCGCTATCTAACTAGACCGAATAGCCCCATATGCCTAGAATATAATTGGATCATATCAAAGGGAATGTAGCCATTTCTGGGAAAAATGGGCGTAACAAACATCCAATTTTACTAAGGCTTCACTTTATATAAATCCTTAAAAAAGAAGACACCGTTAAAATGGAGTCGTTAAATTTCGTAAAGTTTAAAGTTTAAAATATTAAATTGTTTAGGAATTTATCAACGCGACGGATTTGCCGTGGAAAAGTGCGTGTGTTCTGGCCAGTGTTGCGTACGATGATTTTCTATGAATACGAATACGAGAATGAGTGAATATTTTCGTATTTACGCACGCAAATGCGAATTCGACTGTATTTTTATGTTCGAAAGTGAATACAAACGTATTCGTATTTACGAGTGTGAATACGCATTCTGTTGGATTAATATTTCCAAGTGCGAATACGATTTTTTTTTGTACCGAAATACTGTGGTTCGCCTGGATAGCGAAGATTAGCGCCTTAAGGATCTGATTGTGTTGTACGTATGTATGGAGGATTCGGACTTAATATCAAATAAAACAATTAAAAAGCGTTGCAAGTATAGACAAAAAAGCATGTACATATAAACTAGAAATATATTTCCAAGTCTGGAGAATTGTTTTGTGAAGAGAAAGCATTTGAAAGCAAAGACAGTCTAACCCTAACCCGTTTCTGGAGCTCTGCTTCACGATTGGTTTGGTCGCCTTAAGAGCCTAAATCGTAACATCGGTCTTTCATACCACCTCCACAAAAAAAATAAAAAAGTAAAACGACGTTAAATGGCAGCTCCAGTGGTGGCTAATTGACATTGCCGAGACGGCTGATAGCACGATTATCGAATTTAGCGCGCAAAAGATCGGTTGTAGCATGACGCACCATCCTGCTGAAACTAAAAATCATCCATGTCTAAGATTTCCGGCCACGAAAAAATAATTCATCATGTTTCTGTAACGCTTGCCTTTGACCGAAATGGCGTCTCCAACAGCATTTTCAAAAAAACAAGTTGAAATGCCGGAAGCCGGACGCTTTGGGTATAAAGGTTTTGTGTTCATCTTATGTAAGGAACTTTCCATGCACTTTGTTCTTTTCATACATAGCTATTAAATCAAAATATCCCTTCATATATTACCAAACTTTCAGGTGTATTGAAACGTAAATATTATTTTTGTTTAGGAATTGAGGGGTCCTAAGTCCGTATCCACTTGATGTCGGACCGGACCAAATGGTAAGCAACTTGCTCCCACTCTTTATCGTCCACGGACTCCTCTTTTTGGGTTTAACACCTAAAGTTCAAAAATTAAAAGAGGAACGAAGATGGCTACGGTTTCGTACTAGGACAGAGGCAACTCATCAGACGGTGCCTCACCTCCCCGCTGCTCCCAGGGCCCCGTATCCGTACCAGGGCAGAGGCAACACATCAGACGCAGCCTCACCTCTTCGCTGCTCCCAGGGCGGAGGTGAGGTGTTGTACCACAAATAAGGACAAATTAAAGCACTTCCACCACCATTTCTCTCTGCATTGTGCAGATATCATCCCCCTGCTTTTGGTTGAATGACTTCCAATGACTTTCATGAATTGTCACATTTGCAGCTCGCCTGGGTAATTGCAAAAGCTGTGCTGTTGCTTCACTTATGAAAGAACGTTGTGATCCTTGACCAATCAACGCTCGTAATAACGTAAATACACCTTGACAGTTTTTGACCCAAACTTTCGCTGTAGCCAATAGCACTACAGGAACTTGAATACCACTGTTAACAGCATTTAAGGAAGAGACTTGCTGACATGGAGATGAATCCTTGCTTGATGACTTTTGATGTAACATTGAATGATGATTTCTTCCATACAGCTTGCACTTGCTTCGACCTTCGTTTAAACAATTAAAGCACAATCGTAATGATGTTATTATTTCGCGTCATTTAATTATACCAGACTTGGACAATGGGTTACACCAATGAATTTTGTGCTCCCCTTTACACACTTGATATAACACTTCTTTAACTTGCGCTGAATGAGCTCCTATTGTCACAGTTTTGCGTTGTGTAATATGTACTGCTTCCAATACTGTAAATTGTTGCTGTAGAAATTTTGTAAACTGATCCAAAATTGGCAGTTCCATTGAGGATCCAATCGATTTCTGCTCTTCGGAATTACTGTCCACATCCAGTTTATGTTGTATGACATAGACCAATATCAAGTCAACTGCATTTGCTCTCAATGAACTGGTATTGGAACGAAATTGATTGATAGTGTCCAGCACACGTTTGATACATGCCGTACTCGCTGTTGAGCATGTAAGCAAATTCCATATGTTCTTCATGCAGGCATTTCCGACTGCTCTTTTGTTCTCATATCTTCTTTTTCTTCAGCTTTTGTTCCGTTCACAAGTGGGGTCGGCTCGTCGTGATCGGTTTCGCCATTTAGTTCTCTCAAATGCCTGAGCTGGATGCAATCTCGAGGCTTTTAAATCCCCATTCAGCGTATTAAGTCACCGTTGTTTCGGCCTGCCTTTTGGTCGTTTACCATCGGCTTCGATGTTCAGACCAATCTTGGCAAGGGAATTCTCGTTAGCACGAATTACGTGACCATACCATTGAAGATGCCTCTCTCGCAACTTTTCCACGATCGGTGCAGCCCCATAACGATCACGGATATCCTCATTTCGGATGTGATCAAAACGTGTGACGCCACTAGTCCAACGTAACATCTTGGTCTCCATTACCGCAAGACGCCGTTCATTGCATTTTATAGTCGGCCAACACTCAGAACCATAGAGACATTGCGGTAAATTTTAGATTTGAGACGATCGTTGATACGTCGATCACAAAGCACACCAGTTGTAGAACACCATTTCAACCAGATTGCGTTAATGCGTGAAGCAATTTCATAACGTAGTTCTCCATTGGCTGCTAGCGTTGATCCGAGGTATTTAAATTGCTCAGTTCTAGGTAGATCAATGCCGCTGATAGTGATTGTGCCGGTTTCATGGGAATCGGTCGTCAAAAATTCAGTTTTGTTTAAATTCAATCTGAAACTGGGTTGCATGAGGCGATCATTCCATTTTTGGACAAGTTGCTCGAGATCATTTTTGCAATTAGATGCTAGGAACACATCATCTACATAAAGCAGTGTGTAGGGCGCTAGACGTTGGGTGTCCCGTGTGACGGTGTCCATAACAAGAACAAAGAGGAGTGGTGAGAGGGCGCTTCCTTGATGATCACCAACAGAGACACGAAGCGGTTTTGATACACCCGCAATACTTCGAACTTTACTTTTCGGATCGTGGTAGAGCAATTGCACCCAGCGGACGAGTTCTTCTGGTACTTAGTGTTGTCTTACAGCATACCATACCACACGAACTAGCACACCGTCAAATGCTTTCTCTAGAGTCAGAAATGCAATATAAAGACGGCGATGCTTCTCACGGTGATTCTCGACGAGTAATCGCGCAGCGTGTATTGCGTCAGTAGTTTTGGAGTTTTTGACAAATCCGGCTTCACTCACGGTTATTTCAACGATTTCGCGAACACGGTTGTCAAGAATGCGTTCAAAAATCTTTATGAAAATAACTGGATTGGACGCGCTCCGAATCCCTTTCCCCCTGGCACCTGTGACCGTCTGCCTTTTCACCCACATGACCATTAAGGTCACCGGAAATGATGATATAGCCGTCAGGAGGCACGTGACAAGTCTTTTCATCGAGAAGTTGCCAGTAGGCATCTTTCTCGGCGTCAGGTTGACCTTTCTGTGGTGCGTACGCGGTGAGTGCGATCAGCTGATATAATGGTGAGCTTCATCAGCCTTGATCACGGAAACCCTCTAAGATGGCAATGTCAACACCATATTGAGTGTGTGGGCTACCAAAATAGAGAAGTTTATAGTCATTTTCGCCGCCTTCGCGTTCAATGTCGCAGTTTTTGGCACCAGACCATCGGGTTTCTTGCAGAGCGCAAATATCAGTCCGCCTTTTACGAAGGGCTCTTGCGAGTTCCTTGGTCTTTCCAGTTAGGATGCCAACATTTAGCGTGCAGACATGTATTTGTTTTGTTCGAACTAATTTGCTTACGTCCTGACGCCATCCATGCGTCAAGAACCCTTGTCCATTTCTCGACAGGACCGGGGTCAGTCCTGCCACGTCGACTGAGGTGGACGTCCTAGCATTTCTCCGAGGCTTGTGACTCAATCCGATCATCTTGTTTGTAACGACATTGTATGCATTTTTTTGGTCGGTCTGCCGCGGGACCTGTAACCAAGAGAGATCAGGTAGGATTTAGCGTAGTTGAATAACTCCAACTATACTCCATTTATCTCTTTCCCTGGTCTCAGCATTTTATTTTTGTTTTACTGAGGATAGTACAGAGTATGTTGCCTCAAATCCTCATGGGTTTAGGACCAGCATACTATGTTAATAGCATGGCGGTCTCATATCTAGTCTTCGAAAGGTCCCAAGCTGCCGTATAATTTCCTTCAGTTCAGTTCAGGGACCGACGCACGCATACACTGCATTTTTGGCGCTCCACTGAGCTTTGTACGGTCGTGCACCATGATTTTGGATAAATCATAGAAAGCAATCCAATGCGTAGAATCCAAATTGAATTTCGAGATCTTGATCCTCTCCAGTTTGACTGTGTTTTCATGAATTACCGAATCCTTTTGCCTTGCTTGATTCCTTTTCGCAGATTCTGCTTTCCTCGGAACGTAGTCTGCCAGAAATTTACGGAACAGCACAATACATTCTCTAAACCCATCCTCTACTTCTTCCTACTCCATCATATACTACTCTAATAAAGCCTTGTCCTCTACCATTGCCTCTTTCACGATATTGGAAGTATTGTGGATTGTATCGGGATTCTGAATCCTTCTTAAAGTTCCTGATGTGCCGAAGAACTTCCTCCAGATTATGCTTTTGCTGACTGAAGATGCGCCATTGAATTAGTGATTCGTCACGAAATTATGGAGAAACTTCTACTAATTTCTGTATTGGTTCGACCAGAGTATCCCAGAGTATTCCAAAAAAGATCAACAATTCTCAAATTGTTGATGATAGTCTTTGTTAACAATCCTCAAATTGTTAACGTGCAACAGAATGGTGATTATTACTAATGTACTAACTCTATTAATTATCGTGAGAGTATTTATACAAAATATCCCCAGGTTTAGTAAAAAAATATAGCTTGGCAGAAAATAGAAATTATTATTTTCAAACGATATTTGCAAAGAAAGCATGAACAAAATCATTGACCCATTCAGGGCAGTTGAAGCGGATCTAGCACTGTTAATACGAAAGGCAACATCTAGTTCGATGCCGCCGCCGGTAGAAACCACGCTTCCCAGATATACAAATTGATCAACGCTTTCGATGCTCTCACCATTGATGCAGATAAAAAGAGTGCAATGACCCATCCGACTTAGAACCTTGGTTTTGTTGGTGTTTATCTTCAGTTCAGGTCTACTTGAATCTCCTTCAAAATCCAGAGGGATTTGGCCAAGGTCCATGACCCCGTGAGAGGGCAAATAGATGTCATCAGTGTGTTGTAGATACCAGACCTACATTAATGATGTCGATGGATCTTATGGCATGCACGGCTGATCTCAGGAAAACTATCCACCCAACTCCCGCCGATTTGATCCATCCCCATATTATCACATATGGCGAATGTTTAAAAGCGCTGAAAGCCTTTCCAGTACTGTATCACTTGGCGTTTTTGGGTCCCACTGACAATGTGCCACCCGGGCCAAATAATTTACACTTAGTTTCATCCGAGAAGATGACTCTTTTCCAATTATTGACTGTGGTGGAGTGGATTGTGGTGCTGATACCATAAGGGTGGGTTAGACCTCATTTTTTGCGTGAGCATTGACTTTTTGTTAGTCTTCCGTGACTTTAGGTCCATTTCGTTTAAAGCCCTTTACACCGTAAGAACACTGCACTATTTCGATTGGGATCTTACTAACTCACGGGAATGGTTCCCATCCCCCTGGAATAGAGCTTTCTTCCTTCCAGATTATTTTTCCCCTCATGGCTGCTGCTTTCTACACTTTTTTAATGATTTTATTTACAACGATATGGCTCATTCACACAATACGAGATATTTGTCTTTTACTCGTATTATTTTTAAAAAGTGCCGCACTTTTTTCAAGAGAGACATTTTTAAATGAACCTGCCACTTTTGGTGTTGTCACCATTCGCACAGAAAATTTATAATTTTAAACCGCCAAAGCATTCATATGTATTCATATAATATATAAGTATGAAAATTGAATACCGCTGGTAGTAATGTACATATATATGTTACATATATCCACCTGGATGGGACACATATGTCTGTGTCAAGTAATCAATACTAATATACAAGGGCCAAAAAAATAAACCTAAAATGTGGCCCCTCGTTCATGTGATATGTCATACAGAAAGTACAATGAATTCAAGTGAAATACAAAATTTCGATTTTCTATAATTTTGCTAGTAATAGTTGGATTCCCTTCAAACTTTTCAGAATTGTGTCTTATATTATCATTTATGCTGATACTATATTTAAACTTCTAGAATGAGCCTAAGAGTGTTTTTTATGTAAATTTCTAAAATATTAGCTATTATTAACTTTACTGATGCATGTATCGGAATGCGATGTATTTTGACGCCTAGATATTATATAGATGCACCATTGTGAATTTTTTCAGATTTTTCGATTTGATAGGTTCTGAGAATAAGACCTGGTACACTTTCTGGGAAACACATTTTGGGCCCCCACACAGCCGGAAAGAGCTGGCACTTTCAAATAAGATATGATTAAAAAAAGCACTACATGGACCACTCTGTACTGTATTATGTTAATAGTTAATAGATAGTTTGCAATTAAAGATACTCGTTGATTGGTTACCCTGATAGATTTTGACCAAGCGAAATACTGCCTTTAGAAAGACACTGGAATATGGACCTCCATGGTTACAAACTAAATTATATTCCGTCTGAGCTGCTTGGCAAACTATTTTTCGAACGACTTCCTTTCATTTACATCAGGAAAAAGTGACAACATTCAATTCTAGTTCAAGCGACATACACTGAACATTTGATAATTTCTACTAAATGAAAGGCGAGATCTAACTTTCGTCCTGAAACAAGGATGATGACAATATGTAAAAATTTAGCAACGTGTACTCACCCATTGAATATCCTCTGATCCATTCACTACTCACACCTGTACGTACTAGTAATGAATGTAAAGGTGTCAGGTAACTTTCAAAGTTTCAGAAAAATATCGCAACAGTTTTAATTACAAATAATTTCGTGTTTCGTTATTCTTTCCTGAAATAACGATTGGCAGTGGAAAGGTTTTAGATACATGTTCCTCATTAAAACACATTCTGAATTAATATCACCGGAAAAATGGGGTCAACTCTCATTAAAAGTTTTCAAAACATGGAACGAAATCAAAATTTGTTGAACATTTTTTATTGAAAACTGCACCGAATAAATTTCAACTTTCGTCGTGATTTAATGAGCTAATTGGAAATTAAGCTATCTAGAATCAATTGAACCGTGGTCGTTACTCCATATTCCATAGCGTAGATAGTGAAGCTAACTAAATTGTAGAAAGTAGTGACTTTCCCGTGCTAGGAATATAACACAAATCAAGATTTGAATTATTAACGAAATAAAAGGAAAGGAGGTGGCCCTTGTTTCAAAAACACAACAAAGTAGGGATGAAGTTTTACCAATAAGCTGTGAGTGATGTACTATTACCTAATCTAATGTACTTTTGCTGCCATCAAGTTTTAGGTTTTTCTTAGTTCACAACCAGCCCATTGAAGGGAAATGAAGGTGATAGGCATTCCACTAGCATTTCCGCAATGTATGCATAATCCCAGAATCTTCCTAGGGATGAATTAACCTTGTGACCACAATCAAAGCACTACTGTTTGCGGGAGCAGGCATTACTTCTTTAGCTGCCTTGCACAGGTAGGAAATGAAATTGACTGAGAAAATGAAGTTCTTTATCTTCCGCCTCTTGTTGCTTCAAAGATCCCTTGAACGTTTCCCACAATTCGCAGAGGTGATTATACAAGGCTTTCAGAGCAACATCGCTTTATCATTCAGAGTGATATAATCTCAGATATCATCAGTGGAGACTCAGTACCAACTCCGAGAAGCGTGTACGCAATTGTTGGGAACAAACTGTATGCAAGTAAGATTAATAAATGCCTGAATTTTTGTGCACTGCCAACGATGTTGAGTAGGCCCCTTTTCTGTCGTTTTTTAAGGTTTTGTGTATCAAATTAAAGGTCTCGGTTACTACTTTTCGAAGCCGGTCTTAGTTTTGACATTTGTTGGAAAGGTGGAGAGTGCGGGAAGTTGAAAGTGATCATTTCTTTATCGAACCCATTCTCAGAAACTACCCAACCCAAAAATTCGAAAAAAATCAAGAGGCTGCCACTATATGGGGCCTAGAAACTGCCACTATATGGTGCCTAGAAAACTCCCCTTAGGTTCACCCTAGAATTATGAAATTACATCCAGCAATGTAAGCTACAGCATAGAGCATGATCCTGCCGAATTTGGTGAAAATCGGACTATTACTAACAAAGTTCGCTTCTGTGCAAATTGAAGACTTTGAATGTCAATATCACTTGAAAGTGGATATTTTCACATAATATGTGCATATATTACGTGCTACATACTAATGGGATAAATGCACACTCAAAACTCTTTATAAAAGAAATACATAAAACCTTTCATATCTGAAGCGTCTAGCTTCCGGTTTCCCGATTTGTTTCTGGTTCTATGGCTGTAATTTTTGCGAGAAGAATGTCCAGTTCTCTTCTAATTGTGTGATCGTTTCCGATTCGCAGATTTTCGATATTCTCCTCGATGGTTCTAACAGTCTGTCTAACTTTGTGAGTGTTAATAATATGCAGAATGGTTTTCGTGTCCTGTATTATTTCCGTCTGTCCCATATTAGTTATGGTATATCCGTTGTTAGCTGCGATTCGATTCAGGGTCAATGACGCTTTTTTTGTGGTATTACCAGTACCAGTAGTATTAGTGTGGGAAATACTGATATCATCATCTGTAAATTTGCGTGGTCATCATCATCATTAACGGCGCAACAACCGGTATCCGGTCTAGGCCTGCCTTAAAAAGGAACTCCAGACATCCCGGTTTTGTGCCGAAGTCCACCAATTCGATCTCCCTAAAAGCTGTCTGGCGTCCTGACCTACCCCATCGCTCCATCTCAGGCAGGGTCTGCCTCGTCTTCTTTTCCTACCATACCATGCCAACAACCGTGCGCCGATTTCATCATCGTAGCTGTTATCGGTTGTGATTTTCGACCCTAGATAGGAGAAATTATCAACGGTCTCAAAGTTGTAATCTCCTATCTCGATTCTTCCCGTTTGACCAGTGCGGTTTGATGTTGTTGGTTGGTTGGTTTTTGGTGCTGACGTTGCCACCATATACTTTGTCTTGTCTTCATTGATGTGCAGCCCAAAATCTCGCGTCAATCGCCGTCTGTTCGATCTGGATGAAGACAGTTTGTACGTCTCGCGTCGTTCTTCCCATAATGACGATATCGTCAGCATAGGCCAGTAGTTGGGTGGACTTGAAGAGGATCGTATCTCTTGCATTTATTTCAGCATTACGGATTACTTTCTCGAGGGCCAGGTTAAAGAGGATGCATGATAGGGCATCCCCTTGTCGTAGACCGTTGTTGATGTCGAATGGTCTTGGGAGTGATTCTGCTGCTTTTATCTGGCCTCGCACATTGGTTAAGGTCAGCCTAGTCAGTCTTATCAATTTCTTTCAATTTCGTCGGGATACCGAATTCTCTCAGGGCCGTGTACACTTTTACCCTGGCTATGCTATCATAGATGACTTTAAAGTCGATGAAGAGATGGTGCAACTGATGTCCATATTCCAACAGTTTTTCCATAGCTTGCCACAGAGAGAAAATCTGATCTGTTGCTGATTTGGCTGGAGTGACGCCTCTTTGGTATGGGCCAATGATGTTCTGATGCTAGGGGGCTATCCGGCCTAGCAAGATAGCGGAGAATATCTTATAGATGGTACTCAGCAACGTGATACCTCTATAATTGCTGCACTGTGTGATATCTCCCTTTTTAAGGTTTTGTTTGTAAAACAAAACCTTATTAAAATCGGTTTACCGTCTGTCTGTCTGTCCGTCTGTCTGTCTGTCTGTCTGTCTGTCTGTCTGTCTGTCTGTCCGTCACACGCATTTTTCTCGGAGACGGTTATAGCGATTGGCACCAAATTTGGTAGAAAGGTGGGAACTGTGAACGCTCACGCATATAGTGAGTTACATCCTTTTATGTCGAATTTAAGGGGGGGTCCCCATACATGCAAAGGGAGGGTGTAAATTTTTTTTTCATCAAATATAGTCATGTGGGGTATCAAATTAAAGGTTTCGATTAGTACTTTTTGAAGCCAGTCTTAGTTTTGACATTTGTTGAAAAGGTGGGGGGTGCGGAGGGTTGAAAGTGGTCATTTTTTTAACGAACCCATTCTCAGAAACTACCCAGCCGAAAAATCTGAAAAAAATCAGGGGGCTGTTACTATATGGTGCCTAGGCTCCGAAATACCCTTCATACCGATACCTGTTCAAATAAAGTTAATAATAGTACATTACTATAATTTTTAGTAATTGATAGGAAAACCCCCCTTAAGTTCACCCTAGAATCACAAAATTTTGCAACAATATAGGCTACAGCATAGAGCATGGTCCTGCCAAACTTGGTGAAAATCGCACTATTACTAACAAAGTAATACTAGGTCAAAGCTGTCGGTTCTCTGCAAATTCGAGACTATGAATGTCAATATCACTTGAAAGTGGCTGTTTTCACGTAATATACGCATATTTTACGTGCTACATGCTAATGGAACAAATGCACACCCAAATCTCTTTATAAAAGAAATACACAAAACCTTTCATACCTGAAGCGTCCAGCTTCCGGTTTCCCGACTTGTTATGTATGAAACAGATAATGCCTCGTTGCCAATCGTCAGGCATTGATTCGCTGTCCCATACCTTGAGCACAAGTTGATGAACCACTTGGTGTAACTGGTTGCCTCCATATTTAACCAATATCTATGGTAGAAAAAAAAGACGAGGCAGACCCTGCCTGAGATGGAACAATGGCGTAGGCCAGGACGCCAAGCAGCTTTTTGGGATATCGAATTGGTGGACCTCGGCGCAAAACCGGGACGTGCAGAGTTCCTTATTAAGACAGACCTAGACCGGATGAGTTGTTGCGCCTTTGATGATGATGAATTATGACGTCAGCATCTAATTTCTATGATTTAAGATACAGAATATTCGCGCGAGATTCATATCATTAAACAACTATAATTTTGATATTAATAGTAGACTTTACACGAAATTTTCCAGTATTATGCGCGATGTTATCCTCTATGTACATATTTCCCCTGTTCAGCCTTTTCTGGAGTATAAGGCATCATCACAGTCCCAAGTTTCAATGAGACTGCGCTTCTGCGAACATAAATATCCAAGACGATAGAGATTTGAGAAGCGAGATCGAGAGGCAATTACTCAACCATCTCGAGCACTGCACCTGCACTATTCTCCATGCTAAATCAAAATTTAGTACTTTGGGATAAACTTAATATGGTTTTCCGGTCAGTTGATAATATAATATTAAGTTTATTCGAGCAGATATCGCCATGGGATGTATTTTCATATAAGCACACCACCCTGATTTTTTTGAGTTTTTTTTCCCCGAAAATTGGTCCTATCTCACTCAAGTCTGATCATTTTGACCCCTTACTACCTCTTCGAATTTAAATCGAAACTAAACAACTTATGAAAATACTAATTGAGACCTTTCATACGGGTACAAAAAAAAAAATTGTTCGCCGCCCTTTGCAAGTATCGGGAGCCCCTCTTTAAACTTCACGTCAATTTATGTCCCTCACTACATGTGTGGGTGTGTGGTTAAGTTTCGCTTCAATCGGTGTAGCCTTTTCAGGGTAAAGTTTATGTGACAGACAGATGGACAGTGAACCGATTTTAATAAAGTTTTGTTTTACACAAAACCTTAAAGCTGTTGCACACAAGCAAATAAATCTTTTCCCCAGCTCGTCGCCGGACGAAATGAAGAAACTGATGCGCATGCCTGGAAGCTACGGATACTACAGGTAGCAAAGCAAAAGATTCATTATGTCCCTTCTGATTTGATGCAAACTAAAGCATTTGATGCACTTAGATGATGTTCAGCTGCATACTGGCACGGACGATCATCTTAGACGTTTGGAGGACATAGTTGATATATTCGACAGCGATATTTGTTCCTAATAGAATGTAACCGTTTTGACATTGGTGTGGTTCCTGTTTACTCTTTTGTGCAATTAATAAGGTAAGCATTCGCCAATACTGTTGACCTCGTGTATAATCGTGTTTTCTTTTGTTGTATTTTTTTAAGTGAATTCCGGGTATTATTCTGTGCAAATTTTTCGTTAACCCCCTTTTACAAACATTCCAGTGTGACTCATTTAACTTGCATTTTTACCCTGTGGAATCGCAACGTGCTCCCCAATCTACAATATTATGTGTTCTGAATATTTGCAAAGAATCAGAATCATCGCGGCCAAAGTTTTGAGTATGTCATGGTTGTTGTGAGAAATGGATTGAATTTTTTTTTCTTCAAATATATTATACCGCAATATGTGTGCAATATGGCTACCCCTCTGCATATGGACATTTCAACATATATCCGGCACCCCTTGAAACCGTCTATTAAAGAAGCCCTACGTAATCTTCTAAAATTACATTATGTAAATTATTAAGAACTAATGATATAACAGGTAAAGGCATCCACGACCAATTGCCTTTCGTGCCCTTATTTCAGACGCTCCAGATGGTTTCTCCGATATTGACTTCGACAATAGAGTCAACTACTAAGGTTAAATCGAGAAAATCATCAATCTTGACTGACTTCTGAGCGTCTTTAAACAGGACGCAACGCAGCATAGCAGTCCAACCCTCTGACCGGGGCACCATCTTCAACTTCAACGAAATGTCGGCTCTGGCCTCTGCACCATTCTTCTCAATCTCAATCCCAGGTATTGTAACTGAATCAAGAGTATAATTAGTTCATCTTCACTTATATGTGTGTTTCAAGGTTGCTATCCTTCGCAAGTTTAACCCTGACTTCGTGATAGCTTCGTTCAAAGTGACGTATCCCCAAGAATGAAACACTATTGTCAATCCTTCTTTCTGATCGCAAGATATGTTCGCCAATCAGTACAAATGCATCAATTCGCAGGAAACTGTGAAAGCAGCCCACCTACGCCGTTGATCTGTGAACTTGATTTCTTTCACTACACATTTCCTTTTACCGAACTCATTTTCTACTCCACTGGCTTATTTTATGGTAGTGTAATCTTACCTAACTCGAAGCCTAATACTGTTCCTTCTATTGCTCCTCGGGGTGACGGTGTATTATATATGTTGGACATAGAGTTAGTGACCTCCACATATGAGCTACAATCGTGGACGGAGACCAACAAGAGAGGAGACCTATTCCAGAAACCTAAAAAGATGGCGAAATTGACCATGAAGATCCAGCCGCAAATACTGAAGCTCCATCGATGTGTTCCGTCGACACGCGCTGGAGCCGTAAAACTCCAGACCCCAGTGCCGCGATCGAGAGGAAAGATCCACGGCGGATCGCAACCCCAATCGATGCTTCTCCTGCCTCAGATGTGCTATGAGGGGTCCGGGTGCTTGAGGTCCGGTATGGATAACCGGCGGGAGTTGTCTGACTTGGTGACTGGGTCGGGTTCGTGTAATGGACAGCACGATGTGAAAATCGCTAGCCATGGAGTGGTTCGCGTGTAGGCGCCATTACGACCAGGTGCGTTACTCCACCTGCTGCAGCTATTTCTCCACAAATTGTGGCTGCAGCTATTTCGCTACAATTTGTGGCGACCACTTCGGAAGGTTCGCGTAAGCAACGGATGAAGTGGACTGAGGAACGAACCTCTGCATCATCCGCTTCTACCACGGAATAACGGCGGGGCGGATACAACATCTTACTGTCCCTTGTTGCACCAGAGATTCGTTGAGCTGTGCAGCGAGTCGTAGACGTTTATTACTCGCAGCGACACAATCTCGGCCACCATCAGGGAACGTGTTGGACTTAAGGTCATCGCGGAAATTGATGACCAAGAGTCGATGGGGGCAGAGACGGCGGCGTCAACAACACCACCCCGCACTGCAGACAACAGTTTCAGTACTCACCGAAGCACTCTGCTTCACCGTCCAGCTGAGGCTCGGGACGAATTCCAAAGAGCGTGCATAGAATTCTTGGAAATGGAAATGGAACGTCGGCGAGACTCACAAAGGCAGAGCATTGCTAGACTGATTCAGATCAGCACTGGCAATGCCAGCAGACGGATGAAAAATTAAGGGCAGAGGGTTTACAGGAACTATGCCATCCCCAGTGAAACAACTGTAGTTGAAATTCTGAACACACTAAAGCAAAAAAATTCTATCATATGCGCAGTTTTTTTTCAGATCCCTAAACGAATCCCAACAGAGCGTCCAGACAGTACAGTTTTCGGTGTTGGAAGCAAAAGAATATTTGGGTGAACTTTGGTGGTTACCCACCCAACATACTGAGCATGCTGAACGGTTCACTGCTGAGGGCCGTCGCTATGCCACTACGCCTGGCATGAATTTTGTGGATGTAATCGAAGAGGAAATTCGACGAGTCATAAACAGCTCGAAGAACTGAAGGAGCTCTGGTCTGGATCGGGTGCAGAATTTCTGGCATAAGAAATTTACCAATATACACAGTCGGTTGGCACATAACATAAATCAGGTGATTAGTCGGCCGGAGGAATTTTCACTCTTCTTTACTGCTGGAATTATCTATAATACCTTGTCCCTAAAAAGCACACGGTGCAGGACCCCGGGGACACAAGACCGATTACTTGTTTATCGACCCTCTACAAATTTGTAACGTCTATTACTAGTGGTAGAGTTAATGCTCGCTTCGAGACTAACAACATTCTGTCCGAGAAGCAGAAGGGCTGCCGAGTTGGGCCACGGGGTTGGAAAGATCCATTAATTATCGACTCGGTAGTTGTAGGACAAGCAACTAGATGCCAAAGATACCTCTTTATTTGCTATATCGATTATGCCAAGGCTTTCGACAGCGTCCCGCATACTTGTCTAATCGATGTCCTACATCTTTATCGCATTGATCCCAAACTAATAAAATTTGGCGACAATCATAGAAAAGTGGCATACCACCATAAGGTGGTATGCCACTATTGTGTATTGTGTACATCTGAGGGTGCTAATACGTCAAAGCCTATCCATATACGGAGAGGCATCTTCCATGGCGATTCTGTTCCCCTTGGTTTTGCATGGCAATGGACCCCCTTTCATGACTACTGAATGATGCTAGAGAACATAGTTTTGCAATAAAATATGGCCTACGTGCTAAGTGCTAACTGACACACTTGATGTTAGATGACATCAAGCTGTACGCTGGTACTGATGACTACCTTAGAAGTCTGTTGTGAATGGTAGATATATTAAGCCATGATATTCGGATGGAATTTCGATTAGATAAGTGTCAAATTCAAGCCATCCGCAAAGATCATCACGAGCCGCATGCCGGACATAGCATTGGTGACCTTCACATACAAGCTATGACCGAGACAGACTTCTACAAACACCTAGAAATTCTGCAAGGAACCCATGCTCGAGTTGGTGATCTGAACGATGCTCTGCTGTCCGAATTCCTGCGACGTGTAAAGCTGGTGTTGAAATCGCATCTCTCGGGGAATTAAATAAGCGCGCTGAATGTATTCGCGATCCCTTCACTGGCTTATGCATTCGGAATATTGCCGTGAACGAAAACCGACCTGGAAAACGTCCAGCGGCGGATATGGACTATTATGTCCAAATTCTGAATGCACCATTCAAACTCTGCCGTGAAGTAGATAAACCTGCCTCGTGACATCGAAGGTGAAAGGTTTCCTGCGGGCTATACTCCTGGCATATCCAGCCTCACGAAGAACATTCCGTACAGTTTCAACTGATACGATTTTCCCTACCTCTTTCTTCATCTCAGCAGCTACTTTTAGTGCACTTTGCCTAGATTTTTTTCGAAAATTATCCCGGGTAATTTTTATTGTCGACTAGATCTTCGGGCCTTTTCGCACTTTCTTGTTTTCAAATACCTGAAGTCAAAGCTTTTAATAGCTGTAACTGGCCTGTAAGCATTTTCACTTATTTCTTTGAATGGACGACCTTGTTTGATTAAATAATTTACAATTTTTCACTCTTCTGCCGTTGTTTATCGGTTCTTTCGTCCCATATTGCAATTTCTTAATTATTACCTTACAAGACTTGAAATCTACCACTTTAAGATCTTCTTTTTCTTCAACCTTTGTCCCGTTCAAAAGCGGGATCAGCACGTCGTGATCGGTTTCGACATTTGGTTCTATCAAATGCCTGATCTGGATGCAATCGCGAGGCTATTAGATCCCCTTCAAGCGTATCAAGCCACCGTTCTTTCGGCGGGCCTTTTGGTTGCTTACCATCGACTTCGATCTTCAGACCAATCTTGGCGTGTGATCGAAGACCCGAAGAACCCCATATCGATTTCGGATATGATCAAGACGTGTCACGCGACTAATCCAACGCAACATCTTCGTCTACATTATCGCAAGACGGCTTCATTATCTTTTATAGTCGGCCAACACTTAGAACCCTAGAGAGCGACAGGACGGACGACATTGTAGTAAATTTTAGATTTGAGACGTTCATTGATACGTCGATCCCAGAGAACACCAGTTTTGGAACGCGTGAACAATTTTATAATGACCTGAGATATTCTAATCACTGTCTTGGGCAGAGGGGTGGTGAGATGTCGCTTCCTTGATGAACACCAACAGAGACACGAAACCGTTTTGATACACCCGCCACACTTCGAACTTTACTTTTCGGATCGTGGTAGAGCAATTGAACCCAACGGACGAGTTGTTCTGGCGTTAACTGTTGTCGTAGAACATACCAGATAAATCCGTGTGGCACACGGTCAAACGCTGCCTCTAGATCCAGAAATGCAATGTACAGAGGGCGATGCTTCCCATGGTGTTTCTCCATGAGTAACCGTGTAGCGTGTATGGCTTGATTCAAGGTTATTTCAACGATTTCGCGAATGCGTTCAAAAATCTTTATGGTATGGGAAAGTAGCCGGATCGTACGGTAATTTGAACATTCTCCTAGATTACCTTTCTTTTTCCATATTGGAACTGTGAACCTTTCTTGCCAGTTTGGTGTTCTAACTTCCTGAATAACCTGATTAAGGAATTCACTGAGTCACAGTGTCGGGTCCCAGCTCTTCGTTTTCCAGAGCTCAGGTGCGATGTCGTCAGGTCCTGTTGCTTTCTCCGATTTCATTCGTTTTATTGCTTCATCGACTTCAGTTGCACTGACAAACGTCGGCAATGATTGTTCAGTGGAGGATAAACAAATTCTTCAGTTGAAATGTGCTCCAAATATTTTCGCCATCTATCCATCGCGCCTCAACGGTCGATGAGCAAAGTAACGTTCTTGTCATTAACGCAACAGAAGTGTTCGAAATCCTGTCTGTGTTCGTGCCGTGTTTTGGAAAGTTTATATAGATCTCTCTCGTCATCCCGAGTGTCCAGTTTATCGTAAAGAGTTTTGTAATGGACCGCTTGAGTGACAGCGACCACTTTCTTTGCTTCTCGATTAGCATTTTTATAAATTTACCAATTCATCATCATCAACGGCGGAACAACCGGTATCTGGTCTAAGCCTGCCTTAATTGGGAACTCCAGACATCCCGGTTTTGTGCCGAGGTCCACCAATTCGATATCCCTAAAAGCTGTCTGGCGTCCTGACCTACGCCATCGCTCCATCTTAGGCAAGGTCTGCCTCGTCTTCTTTTTCTACCGTAGATATTGTCCTTATAGACTTTCCAGGTGGGATCATCCTCATCCATACGGATTAAGTGACCCGCCCACCGTAACCTATTGAGGCGGATTTTATCCACAACCGGACAGTCGTGGTATCGCTCATAGATTTCGTCATTGTGTAGGCTACGGAATCGTCCATCCTCACGTAGGAGGCCAAAAATTCTTCGGAGGATTCTTCTCTTGAACGCGGCCAATAGTTCGCAATTTTCCTTGCTAAGAACCCAAGTTTCCGAACAATACATGAGGACTGGCAAGATCATAGTCTTGTACAGTAAGAGCTTTGACCCTATGGTGAGACGTTTCGAGCGGAACAGTCTTTGTAAGCTGAAATATGCTCTGTTGGCTGACAACAACCGTGCGCGGATTACATCATTGTAGCTGTTATCGGTTGTGATTTTCGACCCTAGATAGGAGAAATTGTCAATGGTCTCAAAGTTGTATTCTCCTATCCTTATTCTTCCTGTTTGACCAGTGCGGCTTGATGTTGTTGGTTGATTCGTCTTCGGTGCTGACGTTGTCACCATATATTTTGTCTTGCCTTCATTGATGTGCAGCCCAAGATCTCGCGCCAATTGCCGCCCGCTCGATCTGGATGAAGGCAGTTTGTACTTCTCGGGTGGTTCTTCCCATGATGTCGATATCGCCAGCATAGGCCAGTACTTGAGTGGACTTGAAGAGGATTGTACCTCTTGCATTTACCTCAACATCACGGATCACTTTCTCGAGGGCCAGGTTAAAGACGACGAATGATAGGGCATCCCCTTGTCATAGACCGTTGTTGATGTCGAATGGTCTTAAGAGTGATTTTCCTGATTTTATCTGGCCTCGCACATTTGTCAGGGTCAGCCTAGTCAGTCTTATTAATTTCGTCGTCAGTTTTTCCATAGCTTGCTGCAGAGAGAAAATCCGATCTGTTGCTGATTTGCCTGGAGTGAAGCCTCTTTGGTATGGGCCAATGATGTTGTGATGCTATGGGGCTATCCGGCCTAGCAAGATAGCGGAGAATATCTTATAGGTGGTACTCAGCAACGTGATACCTCTATAATTGCTGCACTGTGTGATATCTCCCTTTTTATGTATGAGACAGATAATGTCTCGTTGTCGTCAGGCATTGATTCGCTGTCCCATACCTTGAGCACAAGTTAATGAACCACTTGGTGTAACTGGTCGCCTCCATATTTAACCAATTCCGCTGTAATTCCATCGGCTCCTGGCGACTTATGACTGGTGGACTTGGTGGTGGTAGTATTTGTCCGTCGTCTTCACTTGGCGGCACCTCCAACTCGCCGATGTTCTGGTTGTTCAGTAGCTCATCAAAGTACTCAATTTACCAATTGGCCAGCGTTTTATCGTCGAGGAACTTGTAGAGGCATTTCTGTTGATGGACCTTCATTTGAACATCGTCTTCCCAAAACCAAGTACCTCGGTTCATGTACCGCTTACCTGGTGCGAAGGTTGCAGAGGCCGCTTTGCGGATCGTGTCTTTAATTTGGTTTCATGATTCTTCCACATTCGCAATGGTTGGTAATCGTGTGAGATTATTTCTTCTTTCTTCTCACAAAATGGCCACCATTTAATGAGTGGCAGGTCAGTGCGTACCTCACGCTGTTTTATCGGTGGCTTGATTCGCAGGACGGCAATCAACAACCGCTTTGAGGTGCGATGGTCTCATAGGGAACGGCTTTGCAACAGTGACGGTTGTAAAATTTCGGCGTCTTATGAAAATGTAGCCAATTTCCGTTTTACTCCACCTATTATACTATAAAATGTAGGAAGTTGAGACAATTGTTTGATGAACGTATTCATAAGTACGAGGTCATGAGTGTCCTCAAAATCGATTGTATGCTCGCCAACCTCATAACGGGCTCCAAACCCCTTCCCTCCATGGCACCTGTTACCGTCTGTCTTTTCACCCACATGACTATTAAGGTCACCTGTAATGATGATATAGTCATCAACAGGTACTTTTCAGGTCAATGCATCGAGAAGTTGCCAGAAGGCATCTCTCTCGGCATCAGGTTGACCTGCCTGTTGTGCGTACGCGGTGAAGAAGTGAATAGTACGATCAGCTGATATAATGGTGAGCCTTATCAGCCGGTCATCAAACCGTTCGACTTCTTTAATGTCATCATGAAAACCCTCTGAGATCGCACTGCTAAAATCTTATTAGTGTGTTGGCTACCAAAATAGAGAAGTTTGTACCCATTTTTACGACGCTACTAAGTCGCAGCTTTTGGCACCAGACCATCGGGCATCTTGCAGAGCGCAGATATCAATGCCCCTTTTGTGAAGGGCTGTTGCGAGTTCCTCTTTCCTTCCAGTTAGGATGCCAAAATTTAGCGTGGAGAGTGTGACACTAAATAGACTACAACCCAATGTCGACACACTATGCACCAAAATGTTTTGGTAAATACCAACATTGTCTTTTTTATTTTGTTATGTAAATTCTAAGTTAATCAAGGGAAAGGTAAGCAGACGAAAACTTTTTCGACAGATTGTTTGTCATACCGGGTACTTTTGGGAGCACCCCGCAGGACAATGTCATCCACTGTATCCTTCATGCATGGGTCACAGTTCCGACCTTCGTATTTCGTATCAATAGGTATACCCGTGTCGAAGACCTATCTTTATGTTTTAACACAAAACCTTACAAATTTTGCGTTTAAATGCATAATTCATTCCAGGCGAATCAGTGTTTCATATTTATCTAAACTGATAAAACGATTATTCGATGTCTATCCATTTTTACGTAGCTTATCGTAATTCAATTAACGCAATTCGTCAGATTCCAATCGATATTTTCAAGCGACAATTATTCAAGGCCGCAATTGCGCCATTTCCGAAGTCTTCTCACCACGGCCACAACCCACCAGTTGCCGGTATCCGACTACGCGAAAATCATCATCGCGAAACAAAGATGGCGCCGTGGTAGTGCACAAGTGACAGCCGTCGTCGGTGATTGATTTTTCTTGTTTCCCCCTCGAACACTCTCGGGAGCCGGACGAGAAATTATTGTGCGCGAAATCCGAGGATCCGAACAATTCGAAATTTTTGAAAACCGCAAGATTCCGCAGCGATACCATGTTTGTGCCGTCGGTGAGGTTGACTCGTAAGGTTGCGGTTACGTAAAAAGTTGTGGTCGCCGAGTGTTGGGACGGCCACTGGCCGTGCGGGAGCAAGGAAGCCCAGGGAAAAAGTTCTACTCATGGATTCGCCTTTCAGGTGGA
This sequence comes from Hermetia illucens, assembly GCF_905115235.1. Lineage (NCBI taxonomy): Eukaryota > Metazoa > Arthropoda > Insecta > Diptera > Stratiomyidae > Hermetia > Hermetia illucens. The sequence goes on along the minus strand of NC_051854.1, from coordinate 77,452,394 downwards.
AAATCGATTTCATGATTTGAAGTGTCAATGCGGGGAGGTTTTTTATTTCACTTGTGGTGCACGCCTCCCGTGTTTTTGTTTTATTGAGAAAATATTGTAAGTACGGCCGAAGATACGTGACTGGCTGTCGCGTCGGAAAATCGATATTTACACTTTGTTTTCTATTCCTTTCTGGGTGCGTGTGCAGTAGAGGAATGGAGGTAACGTCGGAAGCAAACGGGCTGGACGTCATCCAGAGTATGATTGACATCTCGGCAGATCGATTGGAGGGGCTCCGGACGCAATGTGCGACAAGTGCTTCGCTGACCCAGCAGGAAATCCGCTCGCTGGAGACGAAACTGGTAAGAATGTTCTCTGAATTGTTGTTGACCAAGGCGCGGCTGCCTGAGCGGATACCGAGCAGTGGACTGGCCACTTCGAGTGCCGAGTTGCGTCAGTGGTTGCGGGTGGTGGGCCTCAGCCAGGAGTCGCTGAATATATGTCTGCAGCGACTCAACACGCTGGAGCAACTTCTCGAGATGTCCGAGACCGAATTGAAACAGATGCTATCGAGCAACGCTAATCTGAGGGAAGAGGAGCATCGCAGGCTTAGTTGCGCTATTCAAAACCTCCGGAAGTGTCGTGACTCTCTGCGGGATGGTAACAAGGAGCCCGACAACTTGTACTGGGATTCATGGGACCGGCATCACCACGTTCATCATTACAGGAATTTGAATAACGCCGCGGGGTTCGCTTCGCCTCGTAACTATCGGACGGCTGTGAAGCAGGCACACAAGGCTAGGCAGTCTCCGGTTGGCGGCAGCGGCGAACAAATTGTGCAGTCGCCGTCGGCCATCACCACCCCCGAGGATGCAATGCACAGTTCGACGCACACGTTGACACCATCTCCGTCACCCCCGAACTCCCCGTGCTTGAACACCCTTAGCAGCAGTAGCGGAAACAACAACTCAAACCAGAAGTTGACACACCGCAAGTCCGGTACGCCTCCACCAAAGAAAAAGCATCAAACCCTACTCCCACATCATCCCTCGACCCCGTCGCACACTCCAGCTTCACAGACTGCTGCATCGATGACGGGAAGCGGCAATAACATCAATCAGGACCCGATGGCACCGCTGACCAAGTCCAAGTCGCACGAGTCGCAGCTAATGCAAGACAACTCGCAGCCTGGCACCGGGAATAACAACAGCAACAACAACGTGCAGCAGCAGAAGCCGCAAACCACGGCCCAAACGACGACGTATCCACACCATCCGATCCCCCGAACCCGCCTCCATACGGAACCAGGTCCGGATTTGCCATCCCAGGTCCATCATTACCCCTACAACACGGAGGTTGTGGTGGAGAACACAAATAACTTGACAGTTCCTCGGTCGCCGTGCACGCCGATTGTATCGCTGGGCATGGGCCACCAAATCACGCATCGCTTCACGAAGGTGTTTAAAGTTATGTCGACCTGTGATCTCTGCCAGAAGCAAATGTTTTTTGGTCTGAAGTGCAAAGAGTGTAAATATCGATGCCATAAAGACTGCGAGCCCAACGTGCCCCCGTCCTGCGGTCTACCCCGGGAATTCGTTGACGAATTCAAGCGGACGTTGCAGTCAGGAGATGTTTTCTTGCCTAACACGTCGCCGAACTTGGGCAGTCGGAGTGGTTACTTGACTGCCGGTCGGATGACGAAGAATCCAATCGCTGCATATCACGCCCCGGACAGTAGTTCACCGGGGTCGAGTTGCAACAGCTCGTCGCCCTCTAGTCCGGCCTTATTTAACGTTCACCACCAACACAGTCAGCAACATGCTGTAACGCAACTGACGACCCCTTCGTCAGCGCAGAAAACAGCAAGTCAATTCAACTTCCCCGAAGTGTCGACCTCATCAACCCATCCAACACACCAGCATGCAGTTCACCACCCCAAAGGTTTGAGCGGTGCACTTGATTCTCCACTGACTACGGTGAGCAGCGCCAATTGCAGCAGTACCGGGACAAACTCCAGTAGTAATTACCAAGCAAATGCGCATAACAAAGTGCAATACAATGTGAATAACAATGCAATGCCGGCCCCGCTGTCGGAGCTTGTGGATACGCATCGTAGCAACGACAGTGACAAAACCGTGTCCCTTTCTGGGAGCACCAGTGCAAGTACGGATTCCGACAGAACTCCAGTACGGCTTGATTCCACTGAGGAAGGAGACTCGGGTAACTGGCCACGGCAGAATTCTCTATCACTAAAGGAATGGGACATCCCCTACGGAGATCTCAAATTATTGGAGGAGATTGGAAAAGGTCGATTTGGAACAGTACATCGAGCACTTTGGCATGGAGACGTCGCTGTGAAGCTCCTGAAAGAGGATTATCTCAACGATGCACAGACACTAGATGCGTTCAAGCTGGAGGTGGCCACTTTCAAGAAAACTCGGCATGAGAACTTGGTTCTCTTCATGGGCGCTTGCATGAACCCGCCCTTCCTGGCCATCGTCACTTCCTTGTGCAAGGGAAACACTCTGTATACCTACATCCACATCCGAAGGGATAAGTTCAACTTGAACCGGTCGACGCTCGTGGCCCAGCAGATTTCACAGGGCATGGGCTATTTGCATGCTCGCGGCATCTTCCACAAAGACCTTCGGACAAAGAACATCTTCCTGGAGAATGGGAAAGTGATAATTACGGATTTCGGCTTGTTCAGCTCAACAAAGTTAATGTACTGTGATCTAGGTTTATGTATACCAAATGGCTGGCTTTGCTATCTGTCACCCGAGCTGGTACGCACGCTGACTCCACATCGGCCCAGCGACGAGATTCTACCGTTCTCAAAGTCTTCGGACGTGTATTCGTTCGGGACGGTGTGGTATGAATTGCTGTGCGGCGAGTTTCCGTTCAAAATGCAGTCATCCGAGGCAATCATCTGGCAAGTGGGACGAGGCATGAAACAAACACTGGCTAATTTGCAAACGTCGCGGGACGTTAAGGATATTCTGATGTTCTGCTGGGCTTTCCAAGCAGACGACAGACCTACTTTCTCCAAACTCCTAACGCTTCTCGAACGCTTGCCGAAGAAGCGGCTAGCACGGAGCCCATCGCACCCGGTTCAGCTGTCGCGATCGGCCGAGTCGGTTTTCTAGGAGAGTGCCATTTGCAACTTCGATTTGATGTCATTTACCACTATCTACTAAGACATGTGTGTGCGTATGTTACTATTTGCTGACGAGGGAGCGCGCAACAGGGCAGAACACAGATGCGAACGGCGATGGTCACATATAACGACGAGTGCTACTTTTTAGCCATAAGATACAAAAGAAATTTTCTCGCCTTTTTATAAGTAACATATAAGAATATGTAATCTATGAACGATTGCGCTTCATTCTAATATTGTAAAACCATGTGTACATTACGAACAACTTAACCCACAAACACACATCACACGCTCCGAGCGGGAGCCACAATTAAGCAAGATTATATACCAAAATTCTACATCATTCCTTAACGAGTATAAGATTATTGTGTAAAGTTATAAATGAAAGCAAACTAAAGTACATAAAATATTCTAGATATATACAAACGTAAACATCTATGAAGTGTATTTCGATTTAAGGGAAACAAAAAGCAACCATTATGAGGTGCGAATTAAACAAATCATGCAGCATGATAAGACGAACATGTTATTGGAAGCACATATAAACGTGAAAATCACGCAAAGCAAAACAAATTACGATATACATAATCTAAACTAAGAGTTGACTATTTCGCGACAAGGATTTGTCATTGTAGGAGACACTTCTACGGAACGAATTTGTTGAACATTTTAATTGAAGTAAGAAATATTTTTTATTTAAGGAAGCAAATGCTACACAATTGAACGAATGCGCCAACCAATGTGAGAGATTTGTTTGAGGATACGAACGAAGAATAAAACTATTAAAATATATACTCATATTACATGAAAATGTATTGTTTTCCTATTTCGGTGGTTTCGTTGCGAATTTTCAGTGCAATTTCACAAAGTGGTAAGAAAAGCGGTCCTTTATGTAAAGATTGCTCTGCTTTGGAAGAGGGTCACTGCTAAGAGTCTTGGTGCAACGCCAAGCTATCATAGTGGGGGTAATTGGACATCTGGAATTCATTTTCAATGATCTCTAAATGACGAAATACTATAAATAGTTTTATACTGCTTTAGACCATATTGCTGCTAGCTTTACTATGTTCAGTGCCAAGTTATTTGAAAGGCTTCATCTCTTAACTTAAACAAATCATTGTGAATCAAAATCTGATACCAGCACACCAATTTGGCTTCTATGAAACCCATTCCACAAATCAACAGATGCACAGGATTTCGAATTAAATTAGGTGCGATCTGCCAGTTTTCTCGATATCGGCCAGGCATTCGATACCGCTTAAGCTGCCTTGTTTAAAATCTGGGAATGCAGTTATCTCAACACCAAGATCAAGTTGAGACTGTTCTGTCGCATGCGAACATCGCGGGAAGTCGTGGAGGGAGTTAAAGGGCATTTCAGGTAACCACGAATGATGGCGCGTAGGTGTGATTGATGCGCTATACTCAACCAAGGGGTGAATGGCAACCATATATATCAACGATTATGAGATCTCCTCCCTTGCCCAAACCGATGAAAAACCTGGGTCAAAGGAGTCTCGTTACTCTGGGGAAAAAAGCTTGGAATAGAAATTCAATCTAGAAGAGTCATCCTCCCTTTTATTCGTATCCGTCGCGGGAAGGTAATCATTTCAAGGGCGGATAGTACGTTCTACGCAGCTTATTATGTCTGCGTCGAAAGTTTACCCCGATTGCAAAAACTTGGAGGGAAATGTAAGCAGGTTTCGGAGGAACCAAAAGGGAATCTCATGCTGGAGCTGAAAAAATCCGAAGAGAACAAAAGCGAAGGCTTGCGCAGTCCAGTAAAAATTTACTTGAGGGAAAGTGCTGCCGCGAATGCCTAAAAGCATGGGATCGCTATACAGGCTACCTCCAAAGCAAAAAACTGCATTGCCTTAGCAAAGCAGTTTAAGCTGTACAACTTACAGGAGGCATCCATTATAAGCCTCAGAAAGGCGTATTTAGGCACACAAACGGCGACCATCCGCCAACCAGCAGAGGAAGCGTACAAGCTGGTGAATGTCGAGAAGGTTTGTATTGGATAAGGTAAGATAAGATAAAATTTCTTTGAATATATGTCTCAAGCGAGGACATGCAGAAGTGTAGTTGATTCAGATGATTTGAGTAAATGTGTGCATGTTGTAGGATGAAAAGGAAGGCCTGGACAGTGGGCATATTGCCGGAAGCGGCAAGTATCCTGAGTTCAAAAAGGCACCAAATGCAATAGGAAAATGAGATGATCCAAATTGACCTCGATCACTGTAGGGTCGCTGAAGACCTGCTCTCGAAGACCACCCATGAAACGGAAGTGCATGGTTCTACACTAACCTTGGATAGCCAATTCTACAGGTGGGGCACGCAGTGACCAAGCCATACAGGAATGTATGAGACAACCCACAAGTGGGTTCGTATGGGTAAAAATAGATAGCATACATGTCTATAGTTGCTAAGCTCCCCCAAGCCTGACGCCTGAATTTGAGAACATGTTGGACAGATTGGTCCTGGAGGCAAAAGAACAGAGACCAGAAGCCACCACCGGTGACTTCAATCCATATTTTTTGTAGTACGCACCCACTTGATGACAGACCGGACCAAATGGGAAGCCCCTTACTTCCTCTCTTGTGGTCCACGGACTCCTTTTTTTTTTGGGTTAAACCTTCAAGTTTTCCAAACAAGTTGACTGACGTTTCGTCCAGGGCAGAGGCAACTCATCAGACGCTGCCGCCCGGTCCGTCATCAAGTGGTTACGAACTCAGGACTCCCAGCATCCTCAACAAAAATTCACTTCGGCCTGGTTTAGGCCTGAACTTTCGCTTCAATATGTTTCGTACTCATAATATATTTGCGATTATATATAAATGGAGCGATTACCACCTGTCGTTACTTTCGGTCACGCTGTTTCCAGGACAGAGGTGAGGCAGCGTCAGGTCAGCCAGTCAACTTTTTCGTTGCATATGCCACAGAATAGAAAAGTTCACTGCCGAATGTACGAGAGTGTTGTCTCTTGGAGGCTTCTTTGCGGTTATATATCATATTGGCTAAGTCAGGTTAATACTTACCGGAAAGGAGGATCCTTGTCGATTATGGATCTGATTTTTGGTAGCCCTTGGAAGTTCGAGATATGTTCTGGACCTTCAGTAAACACAAACATTCGCAGTGATCGCCAAGTGACTTGAAGAACGAGCCAAGCCGTCCAAGAATGAAGAAAACGTGAATTTGATCTGCGAAAGCGATTGTCGAGCAAACATTCATAGATCTGTGGTTGGACCAGGACACTACACCAGGCACACCCTCGGAGATAGCCTTCTATATCACGGAGTATATCGCGACAGCATGCGACGCATCGATGCCGCCACGCTACACCTTCCTCCGCTGAAGGCCCAATTACTGGAGAAACAGTCAACTGTCTGATCTTGGGAGCAGCTCAGAGAGCAATATACAGAATTAACTAGCTACACAGCGAAGCAAGAGGAACTGCTTCAAACAACTCTAGGCAGAGGCCGATATAGACCCATCGGGTAGCGCCTACCGGGTCGTAAGAAAGAACATTCGGTGAGATTAGCTATGATCTCGCACAAGCTCTCACGGGATATAGCAGATACCGTATATACTTCTATAGTTTTAAACTGTACAGCTCACCCAACTGTCCCAGCCGCGGCCGTATTCCGAAGCACCCGAACATGTCTTCTTCCATTGTCTTAGATTTACATAGAAAAGCAAGGATCTAGAGGAGACTTTGGGAAGAACAGTAGCACCGGAAAGTCTAATTGGGAAAATGCTTGCGTGCCAGTAGTACTGAAATGCAGTTAACCATATGGTAAAGTGGACTCAATGCAGACTGAGAGAAGCAGAGGAGGCGAGAATGGAGTAGTTAGGAATGGAATCGATAGGCGAAGGGAGAGGATAGAGGCATGTCTATCGCGCGATGTCATACTTTACGGAGGTTAGTGGGTAAAAACCCCACTCGCTGGGACATGTGTACCAGTTTCTTTTGAAGATTTCATTTCCAGGAAAAAAGGGCAGACAGACAGATGAACAGACAGGGAACTAATTTTAATTAGGTTATGTTCTCAAAAAATGATTGGATGGCTCTATTTTTGTGCTGTGTTTTAAATTATACTGTTCTAAAAAAAATATTTCAAAATATTAACTCTCATATAATACCCGGAAATTCATAGATTTTCAAATTATTATTCAAGTGTTTTTTTTCAACATAATCATACCAAAATCAACTGACATAAACTTTTTGTTTTAATACCTAAATTCAAAATAAAACTTTATGAAAAGCAAATCTACAAAGACTCAAAGAGTGTATTTTTTCTCATCATCAACAGCGGAAAAAATTGAAAATATTTCAGTAATAACAATAATTTCGCTTGTTCGCTGTGCAATATTTTAACAAAAGAAAAACACCAACACCTGAGAGACCAATCATGGAACACGATGTTGCTGTGTCAAACCACCACCAGTTGACGCGGTTGGCGTCGGATAATGAAGTATAAATGTTCTTACATTTAATGAAGGGGTCATTTCAGTTTTGACTATCGTTGTGATAACAGTGAATAAAAAGTAAAAAAGGATGAAAAAGAGTCAAGAACGTATACTTTTTATGTATAAGTTCAAACTCGGTAATAAAGCAGCTGAGGCGACCAGGAACATTAACGGCGGCAGTTCAAAAAATTCCGGTCAGGCAACGTAAACCTTAAAAATGAGCCACGTGGACATCCACGACCATCGATTGACAACGACGGGCTGCGTTTGCTAGTCGAACCTGCCACACGTCAGTCTGTGAGAGACATTGCAGAGAAACTGGGCGAACACTATTCGACACTATTCGCTTGCAACAACTTGGAAAAGTGAAAAAGCTCGAGAAATGGATTCCGCATGCACTTACGGAGCAAAACATGGTGCTTCGAATGGAAATTTGCAGTTCTTTACTCTCCCGCAACAGAAGAATTCCTTTTGCAGGGAATAGTGACATCTGATGAAAAGTGGATAGTATACGACAATCGTCGACGATCAGCACAATGGCTAGGTGCTGATGAACCACCGAAGGATATGCCGAAAGCGAGCCTCCATCCGAAGAAGGTAATGGTGACTGTTTGCTGGTATACAGCTGAAGTTATCCACTAATCTTTTTTAGCATCTGGAGAAACGATAAATGCACAGAAATACTGTGTATTCACGGCCGAAATTAGTCAACAGAGATGATGTGATACTCCTTCACGACAATGCACGACCTCATGTATCCAGAACAACGGTTCAAAAGTTGAACGAATTTCAGTATGAGACTCTGCCTCATCCACCATATTCACCAGACCTTTCGCCAACCGACTACTACTTTTTTTAAGCATTTGGATCCCTTTTTGGCGGAAAACCAATTTAGGAATGAAGAGGCCACCAAAATTGCCTTCGACGAGTTTATCAATACTCGAAAATTGGACTTCTACGAAACTGGCATACATGCTCTTGTATCTCGTTGAGAGAAGTGTTTCGAATCGAGTGGGACCTATTTTGATTAATTAAATAAATTTTTGTAAACTTTACAGTCGTTTCAAATGTTAGTACCAAATCGGCCATTTCGTGTGCAACAACCTAATAGGTGCAACTGCAAGCTATTATAGTGGGGGTAATTAAACTAATTCTCAAGTATTGGATATTTGCAATTCATTTCCAATGATCTCTAAGTGACGAAATACTATAAATAGTTCTATACTGCTCACACCATATTGCTGCTAGCTTTACCATGTCCAGTGCTAAGTTATTTGAAAGGCTTCATCTCTTAACTTAAACAAATCATTGTCCATCGAAATCTGATACCAGCTTTTAAGAGCTAAATACTTTATCTTTTTATGATATTAAATTATATGTAGCACTTAATTATATACAACATGAAATTAAATTAATATTAAATGCCGCAATAGCCAATCTCGAAGACAGAAGACTCTCTATTATTTTCTTTTACGTCCTGCCGTCAAGTCAAGGCACTCTGCTCTCCACTCCTGTGCCGAGGTCTAAACTGAGTGGAGAGCGCTGGTGGCGTCATCTGAAAAATAAATTTCGAATGCCGCGAATCCTGCTGCGCCACATCACTCCGCCCCCAGATGAAACCGAGGGGTTTCAACGACTGAATCCGCAACTGTGTTCCCCATCAGTTTTTGAAGCGAACGCGCCGTTGTTTTGGGGTACACACGGGCTTCAGCCTGGACAAGGAGACCGCCTTTTTGTGTCCACCGATCTCGAGCTGGAAAAAATGTTCTCCCCGCTCGAGAACGCGGTACGGGCCTTTATAAGGAGGCTGCAGCGGCTTCCGGACGGCATCCGTCCTGACCAGCACGTGCGTACACATGTCAACAAATGCACAGGATTTCGAATTAAATTGGGTGTGATCTGCCATTACACAAAATTCAATACGAAATAGTCGTTGTAGATGTAATTATGTTTTGAAAATTGTAAGAAATCGAATTATTATTATTATTCTGTTAAGGAAAATTCGCATCGCGTCCTTGAAGAACTATTGTGCCCCTTTTATTGGTTATAGTGTACCTATTGATCATAGTATTTCAAGCAGGCCTATAACCGTTAGGAACTTTAGTATGTTCCCTACTTCCAGATCGTTCAGCTTTGCATCTGGTATTAAGTGTTCTGCCAGATACCTCGACCTACTTTGCACAAGTCCCAGGACGTGTATAGAGGTTTCGTCACACTCAGCACAAAACCTGCAGGCAGGGTCCGTAGATATCCCTAGCTTTCCTAGGTGATAGTTCAGCCGACAATGACCAGTAAGAATTTCCACTATGATTCGGAGGTTCTTTTTGGTGAGGTTTAAGCAATCCTTTGTGCGTATGGGTTCGTATCCCCCAATAAGCACTCTAGACTGCTACATCCCTGGTAGGCCCGCCCTTTCCTTAGATTCATAGCCATGAAACCGTTTCCGATTCCACAGAAGGGTTCTGGCCCGTGTAAAGACGTCCCTGCTTCCTTCTTGGCTAGCTCGCCCGCTGCCTCGTTGCCTTCCAACCCAGCATGACCTGGAACCCAAAGTACCAGACCTTGTTGGACGAGCCGAGTGTATTCAGTCTCTCAAGGCATTCCCATACCAGTTTAGTTTTGGTTGGACCTAAGTGCCTTGATCGCTGCTTGGCTATCGGTGAGAATAGCTATGTTCTGCCTCCTATAGTTCCTTTCCAGATTAAAGGAGGCACATTTGTCTATGGCGCATATTTTCGCCTGGAATATGCTAGTGTACCTGCCCATTTGCTCAAAGTACATTTTCCTTGGACTAATGACACCGGCACCCGCTCCCTCTGCTGTGAGGGATCCGTCAAATACAGATATATCAAAGATATATTCAACACAATAAAATCTTTATATGTAAATTGAGTAAATAGTAGACGACGAACATATGAAGCAGTCATAAGTTTTAAGTGAGCTTCTTCCTCCAAATATTAGTTTAGTGGCAACAGGAACTATTTAACAACAGTGTCTCCTCATATTGCTTCGAGAAAACAAAAGCATTGGTATATAATGAGGACTTTTAGGTCCAATGCAATATACGGGTACTCATCGTCAGCTGCACTACTTCTGGTTCAGAATAAAATGGAAATATTAACTATGAAAATAATACCCTTTAAAATAGTTCATTAGGGAAAATGGAATCAAAAAACGAATTGAAAACGCATCAGGTTGCTAGGATTCTAATTAATCATTAAGAAAACTACATTAAAAGACCTATTTTCACGTATCTTTTGAGATTTTTTAGTAGGAAAAATTAATTGAAGTGCAATCTAATTTAGGCATTATATTACTCAAATTACGCGACATTATTCCAACTGCCAGATGTGTACCGACTTTTTTATCTGAAGAAGCTTTTAATTTTTTTCAAGGTGCTGAAAAAAAAAGTTATCAATTTTCAAAACTCTTTTTTTACAAATAATGCTAAAAAGCACCCTTCAAAATATGATATTGTCCCAAATGTTGGTTAATATTCTTGGAAATTTTATAAAGAATTATATCTTTAAATTCATAATTTCGATATTAGACGCCGGGCGTATTCAGGAAGGCGTTTTGTCTTGCATTTGTATAGTGTTTGGTGTTTTATCTGTATTATATTTGGAGTTGATTGTCAAGTTTAAATAAGTATTATTATTATTATTTAGGTGCATAAATGTTCTAAAGAAAAGATTGTTCTAAATAAAAATAAAACTAGGTAGCTTGCTCCTACTACTTACTTGCTTCCTACTACATAGTAGGAAAAGATTGTTGGTTTACAAGTGCTATTAAGAAGGGAAAGAAACCGTATACTCCTCCGCGATCAGGATGGCATAAGCTATGCCTAGAAATATGCTGGGCACGCCTGAGACGCCCTAAACAGTCTTCGACAAGTGTATTGTATTCAAAAGCTGTCGGGGCTTGGTCATATAAGAGGAAATCTCCACTCAAAGGTCACGTCACTTCACCCTCAATCAACCAGAAAGGATCGGATTATAGGTCCTCGCTTACCCCTACAGCCTTTACATGTCTTACCCGCACTATCAAGAATCTACCGTTCAGCATTTAAAAGAACCGAAAAACGAATGATGACTACAAAATGTCCTGTCGACGTAGGCTAATCTTTAGTTTATACGAAAAACTTTTGTATAACAGCAAACTCTATAGAAGCATATGTTGGGAAAATGTTGAAGATGTGAGGTTTGATGATCTTCTACAGAATACAGACTTTGTTTAGTTTTAAGATAAGAGCAGATTTCTATATCTGAAGCGATAGAACAGTTGGAATCGAAATAAGGTAGCGTCATGAACAATTGCTGCAATATTTTTTTATCTAAATGTTGAAAGGAGTAGATTTTTTTAGTTAACAATACTTTAATGCCACTTGACTAGAAGGTGAAAAATTTGCATTGAAATAATAAATATTCCCATGAATTTTGGGATCAACTAAGCGTAGGTCAGGCCTCAGGGAACTGGGGTAGGGGCTGTATCCCCGAGGATACACCCGTTTTTGATTATTGCAATCCGCTCCCTTGCACACGATGCGCTGGTGAGTTTTTCATGGAGAATACACATAACCAATCAGTGGTGAAGCGTATGCCGTCGGCAACTTTCCTTCAGAGGAACGTCAGCAAAGGCGTCAAAAACGGGCTGATGGAATTGGAGGAACTATTGGATCGCATCTCCTTCTATAGGTGAACGTGGAGAGCAGCAGAAGACGAGCAGAAACAGCCGCACTCCCCGCTGAGAACGCTGTGGAGATAGCCCACTCCAAAGCGAACTGGGGAAAAGCGGAAAGAGGACGACGTGCCTGAAGAAAACTTTATCAAAGTAGTTTCCAGGGCCCAAAAAAAGAAAGCGAAGAAGGAAAAAAGGAAATTACTGACTACGCCGCCATAAACCCGTCTGCCCAAAGACAAAGAGGCTGCAAACCAAAAGCCAGAAGCAGAAGAGACGAGGAAGTAAAGAAGGACTAGACGATCGGCTCTGCTCATTAAGCCGACAGAAGGCAAGACATTCACGGAAGTCCTGAACCTGAAGACAACGAAGCAGAGATGTCTTCATTATGTAAAACGAGCAGTGGCGGAGTCCTCGTCGAACTGGGTCCGAAGACGACTAGCAAGAATATGTTCTGCGCTCAAGCGATCAAGGGGTTATTCGGGGAGCTCTTGTTTCCAGCGTAGAGCCCATGTGTTATCTAGAAATCAGGGATCTTAACTGCTTCACAGAAAAGGTCGAAGTGGAGAGGCGATAAAGCGTAAATGTCCAGAGGTAACCAATGCCCGGATAGGTATCACCTCTGTAAATGCTCAAGGCCAGATACTCACCGTGGTGGAAGTCCAAGAGCAATATGGGAGGAAACTCAGCAGCGGGACAATCAAAATTGAATGGGTAATATGCAGGGTAACAATGCGGATATTCCTCACAAGGTGGTGCAGCTGTCTGGACTATGGGCACACGTCAGCAACTTGCAAGGGACCGAACAGAAGGACAGCATGCCGAAGATGCGGCCTAGTAGGTTATCAAGCGACGATCTGCAATGAAAGCGAAAGTTGCGTTCTCTGCAGGGGTCGTGGCGCGTCTGATGAGAGCGTCGCACACACTGCAGGTTCGGGATGGTGTCCAATTTTTAGGGCGGAATGGGAAAGAGCTAGGGTGTGAATGGCATGATCCGCATTTTACAAATTAACATGCAGACCTCTGGAACGCTTCCTACGATAGTCTGCTGAGACTCGATATCACCGAAGAATCGCGCCTGGTGGGTTATGCAGATGACGTTGCAACACTTGTTGCCGGACGCACTGTTCAACAGGTGCAAAGCAGACTTGAGATATTTATGCGACGGAAGCGAATGGATGACTGCTCACGGTTTCAGTCTTGCGCTGGAAAAACCGAGTTAGTCATCTTGACCAGAAGGAGAATCCCGACCCTGCGTCCCATATCGATCGGTGAGTTGACTATAGAGTCAAAACCAGCGGTTAAATACCTTGGTTTAATGCTTAATAATTAATGGTTTAATGAACTTCTTTGAGCAAATCAAAGCAGCAGCGGATAGTACTGCACCTGGAGTCGCGGCCTGAAGTCAGCTAATGGCGAATATTGGGGCCCTATATTTACTAGGAGACGTCTCCTTATGGGAGCAACGCAGTCGGTTCTGCTCTATGGCGCGGAGGTATGGGCTGATGCCCTTGACATGGAGGTGCATCGTAAGTGCCTTGCTCAAGTGCAGAGACGGGGAACTTTGCGAGTGGCATCCGCTTATCGCACTGTCCAAACCCGCCGTAATGGTGATCGCGGGAATGATCCCCATTGCCCTCCTTGCCAAGGAGCCTACCGGGTGGCAACTCTCTGGGCAAAATTAGCGAAGGGGCAGATGGACTGCGCGACTCATCGATAATTTACACCCGTGGCTGAACCGAACGCACGGTGAGATTGATTACTTCCTTACCCAACTTCTAAGCGGGCATGGAGGTTTTTTCCCTGCACAGGATTAGGAAGGTACGATCTCCTGATTGTGCGTTCTGCAATGGAGTGGCAGACGACGCTGAACACACCTTTTTCTCTTACGAGAGGTGGGACGGCTTTTGTCAGCAGCTTTATGCAGACACAGGGAAGATCTCTCTAGACAACATTGTCAGAGAGATGCTGAAAAGCGCTGACAGCGGGCTTTTTTGTGATTTTTGTTCCTTCCATTATCAAGCCGTTTGGTAGTTTGGCTCTTTCCTTGAAGAAATTTTGGGTAATATCAACACGTCTCAACTAGAGTAGTTGAGTCTATGCACATGGGTAAAATCTCGGTGTCCTACTGGAGAGATAAAACTTAAGAAGCACGCTCTCATCTCGCCGAAACCCTAGCATTCGGGTTAGCTCTAGCACATCCCGTCCGCTTTCATATATTATCTCGCGTAGTGGGTGTTCACGACTTGCAAACCTGTTAGGGGAGTTTGGGTAATTGACAGTCTTGGTGACCGTGTTGATGCTAAAGTGATGTAACGCTTTGTTCTTATCGTAACACCACGATAGGATTTTTGCTTCGATCCATGTCTAATATTATTTCACATTTGAAGGCCCAAATATGTCTAGAACACGATCAATTTTCAGAAATTATGCAATAACACTATATACAAGCGTCTGTCTCCGGAATTTTTTGTAGAGTTCTACTTGGATGCTAATGGATTTGTAAATTAAATTCTTTGCACATCATTTAATTTAGGCATACCAGCATTTGATCACTACGGCCTGTGTTTTCTAAGGAGTTAATACCGCCAAGAGCTAATTGGGAGCTATCTATTTTTATTTACTATATTACTTAATTGAAATGAACAATTAGATAGTCTAAAATTTTAGCGGCATTTATTCGATATAACATTACTCACCTTATAACCTGCTTCGTTTATTATACAATGAATCATTGCCACACCAATTAAATGTTGGAAGATTGAAATATGTTGACCAAGCACCGTCTCCAATGGAATGTGAAATTGCAAAGAAAACATGAGACATCCTTCGGGACTTAACCACTGCAAGTAAAAATGAGGATAAATAAAGGATTGAACAAGAATATAGCTCTTGGTATAATTTACCTGATTATTACTTCTGCCTTGAGCTGACGTCTGGCGACGTGGAATGACTGCAATTCCATTTGTTAATGTCAGTCCATTTATAATATGCATAGATGATGTCATAATCGGAGCATAAATAACAAGACGTCCCACGTTATTGGATTTTAGATTCTGCAAATAAATAATAAAATAAGAAAAAAGGATGCAAATTATTTTACGAAAAAAGAACAAAATTTAGTTTGTGAAATAAATGAACGTCTACCTACATCAAAATAATCCACAGTGGAAAAATCTTCTGGACAAGAATGTATCATTATTGGAAGAAGAGTTGAGCTAGCCTTAGGCGGTGTTTCATTTTTATCACAAAACTTGATGTTCAGTTTGGGCGTATTGATCATATTTTCGGAGACCATACTCGATTTTAGTCGATCTAGGAGCTCGAATTTTGACTGAAAATGGAAGAGTTCATATATTCCATATCAGACCGGAGATGAGGTGGAGCAAGTTAATTTAAGGATGGCAAGTAAATGGGTTGAAAGTTTTTTTAGCCAAAATTTTTTTTGGCAAGGTTTTTGTAAGGGGTGACATAAAAAATAGTTACCTCGTGCCGCCCAAGGAAGTACGCCGCTTTGTAAAGCTTCTCTACATCTGTACCGTTGAAATCCTGTTTAACATTTATGTTGAGTTGCGATTTAAGGAGATCGGAGAAAATTTCTAGGCGAGCTTTATTGTTTTGCTTCAGTATTGCGTATTTAGACTCATCGGCCTCAAACTGGCTTGGATCAGACTCTAAGTGAACCTATTTGGTGGAGAGCATATTTTAGTAGGACCAAAAATGTAAATATGTAAAATTCCCATGCTAATTACCTGAGAGAATACGAATTTCCCGCATGTTTTCATGCTGCTGGCTAGTAGTAAACTTGGTGTGTTCCATGTTTCTTCTGTTCCCAGTACTTTAACATCCAAACTATGCACCTCACCTTCCAGATCTTGCACCTCGATGGACCTTGGACACACTAGAGCTCTAAGCCGAAACCACCATGCCATGTTTTTTGTACACACACGAATAATTTAAAAACGCCGAGATAGAGAAAAAAAACGATCGGCAGGCAAGGTGTTTTCATGTTTTCGGTTTTTCAAATTTACGTGTGATTTTGGGGTGAATTTTGAAATGAAATGATATAAGGACGTTTGGATAGCGTTGAGGATATGAACAGGAAATGATATTTTTCCGATGAAATATGACGTTAGTCAAGACATAGGAAGAAGAGCGTTTTATAATAATCAAATGCGAATCGAAATCACAACATTAATATTAGCCGCCAACGTAAGATTATTAACATAAAAGAAAAAGGAAAGAAAAATAAGAGAAAAAACCAGTTAAAAAATTGTATTAACTTGTTAAATAAGATTTGAATAATATTTCGTTCGTATAATATGTGGTAAACTCTATGCGACATAAAATGTTTTTAAAGTTTTTGTGCTTTTAATTGTATAAGATACAACCCAAAGTAACATCGACTGAACATCCAAGTAGTTGCTTGTGTGTTATCTTGGAATTGGTGCAAAAAATGCATTTCATTAATGTCATATTTACTCAAAGGAACAAAAAACGTGGCTGTTAACTTCTCATATACTATACTTACGGTATACAGTGCCGTGTTGTTGATAAAAGCGGTAAAGCGTTCGATTTGTAGCAACAGTTTGTGATTCCCGCAACCAAATGAAATATATATTTATATACAAGGTTCTGACTTTCAGAATCAATTGGCAGCATTCAAATAAGCTAAGAATTTTCCGATTTTATTGCCAGCATCATTTTTAAAGCTCTCAGAATAGTCATGCTCAATATCAGCTGCCTGGCTCACCATAGTGCCGAGCAATTGCATATAAAATGTGTAAAGGTTTCTCCCCCAACTATGACAGGGTGTGTATTTACAATAAATGGGAATAATCCAACAAGATATTGCCTTCAGAAGCAAAAGAAAGATGAAAGCTTAGCCTACGCTTAAAACTAGAGTACGAGCAAGAGTCTAGTGGAACGAGCTGTAATGCAATTTCGATGCTATACCGAAATAACCTCGGAATATAAGAGCGGAAATAAAGTTCCGAGTACAGGGAAAGGCACTTCGAAAATGTCGGCGTCCTACACAAAGCCGTTCGGTAAATGATGTCAAGAGATGCGAAACAGTCCATAAGATCAGTAGAAAGTCTAACGACATATCGAGGAAGGTTCTGTATATTTTTAAGTAAGGGGGATTAAGAGATTGGAGCCAAATTGGATAGTCCAGACGGGAAAGTGTTTTTTTTTAAGGAGGGATCGGGTGATGGCGAAGTTGAACTTTTTGTAGGACAAGACAATCACAGTTACGGGAAGAAGACCAGAGGAGTACATATAGCTAGGGTTCGGTCATACTATTCCAATCATTAATTGTTGGCTCGTTGTTAATCACCAGGCATTGATTCGCTGCGACAAATCTTGAGTATAAGTTGTCGAAACACTTGTTGTAGTTGGTCATATTTTGAGCCCTCACTCCCCTATGTTTCACCCAATATCAAATATGAAACCAGTTTTGAAAAGTACTAATTAAGACCTTTCATTTGATACCCTACATGGCCACATTTTATGAAAAAAAAATGTTGCACCCTCCATTCACATGTACGAGGAGCCCCCCTTAAACTTAAAACAAAATGGCGCCACTTGCTGAATGTAAAGGGAACAGCATATCACATACTCTTACCAATTTTCGTAACAATTAGTCAAGCCGTTTCAGAATAAATCAGGTGTGATAGACACCGACTCGATTCTAATAAGGTTTTGTTTCACAAAAAACCTTAAAAATCGTAAGTTATTGCCGGCAAACCAGCGACATCGTCTGAAAGACCAAATCGCTTCAGACGGAAGACGATGCTGTGCTTGTGGTGGGACCAGCGGGGTATTGTCTACTATGAACTATTGAAACCTGGTGAAAATGTCGATGCCCACCGTTATCACCAGCGCTCAACTCGGAGATACTACCTCACCCCGCTTATTCACCAGACCTGGCTCCATCCGACTATCATCCGTTTTCATCGATGGACCACTCGTTCGCTGAGCATCACTTCAATTCGAAAATGGCTTGATGAGTGGTTTGCCTCGAAAGATCAACAATTTTATTGACATGGTATCCATAAATTACCCGAGAGATGGAAAAATATGTAGTCCCTAGTCCCTGCTACTAGTACTTTGAATAAAATTTTTTTTGCTTGTGTTTCTTGAAAAAAAAAAAATAGCGGATTTAAGCTTGCACAATTGACCTTTTGAGTTCACAGACTGATTAGTTTTTTCTGCTTTTCTTTTTTTGTTTGTGAGTCGCTTCTCCTTTCGATGGGGTTTATGATAGGCCTCTGCACATGCCCGCCTTCTTTGAGTTGATTTCTCTGCTGTCGAACCATTCTTTTTTGCGTCAGGGACCTATTATTTTTGTAGTTGTACCAATGATAATGTTCTTCAGGTGTTAATGAGTCATCTCCAGTAGTTACGGTTATTGCAACATCAATTTCCTCTTAATAGGTGTTATAGACTGTTATGGATGACTTCACTCTTACCTGATTGGCAGAAGGGATTCGGTTTAGTGTTATCCACCAGCACCATTTCCACGAAATTGTGATCCGTCTATATTGGATTCTTTGTTTCAAGATTGAAAGGTGGCGATGTTCGGTTAGCACGTAATCACTCTGGTTGAAAGCGATCCCGTTTAGAAGCCTAAGTTTGTTTGTGGATTGCTTTCGGTAAAATAGGTACTTCCAAAAATCATTTCGTGTAACACTACAAGTTGGATTATCTGCAATCCATTGTGTTTTTATGCAACCTCATTTTAATATACCTGCGTTGGGCTTCGTAGCATCGTAGAAAGTATCCTGATTCGACTCAACCGCATTCTCTGTAGTGTCGCGAACGTTAATTAGGCTTATCTTACGAAATTTGCCACGCAAATGCAGAGCGCATAGGCGTTCGGCTCATATTTTCAAAGCCGATAAAAGCAGGTTTCATTTTTTGACTGACTAGGAAACGTATTCCGAATATATGGTGTAGTGATTCTTCACCAGATCCCTGTCCGCCTTCTGCCCATCTTTTATAATACTGTGACATCAGCTCTATATTGAGACAGGGTATCGACTATCTGCTTGACAGCTCCTGTTCTGTACAGGCAATGCACTTTTCATGAGAAAATGCGTAAATCGGTTGCCTTTTTTCGTTGCCGAGTTCGTCGTTATGAAGTCCAATCTGTGTCAGCTCTACCCAATCCCTAATTTGGAAGACCAATTGGTGCACTTTCCCTCTTTTTAAGGTGCGTCCTCCGTCTCTAATTTTTCATTAAGAAAGAACTCCCAGCGACCACCATATGGAGATAGAGATAGGGTATGATAGTAGAACTGTCGGTGTTGGTTCGAGAGGCGTTTTCCATGTTATACACTCCGTCGTAATAACCAATCTACGTTTTCGCCCTGGAAACTACTATTTGAACAAATGTCTAATCAGACCGATTGCATCGCGACCACTAGAAGATTTAGGAGCTTCCTTCTGGACATGTGCAACAAAAGGATGCTGATACCAGTCTTGAAAATAGGTCGTAATTTAATGGTTGTTTACCTTTGCTTCCACTTTGACTCTGCTCCCACTCGTAAGGCCGGAAAGTTTCCCCCATTTAAAACACGCCGCTTTCATGATCCTGTTGTCATTCGGCAGTGGGAGAGCTATCTTGTTGACCCGACAGCACATATATTGAGGAGTCCACTAGAAGGTATTAATTAGCATGGACCACCATCAGAAGGGGTTTTTTATGACGCGACCACGTCCTGAAGGCAATAAGACCTGGCTTATTGCAGTAAGGTGTTAGCGGATTGATGAACTCAAGTTATTATTGCGGATAGGTGCGAACAAGATTCACTTGAGCTTGGATATTGTGACAAAGGACGAAAAATACAATACCGAGCGAAATGACAAAAAGAATTTACTATTTCGTCGGTTAGGGCCATATACAATGGTTTCCGTATCGGTTCCGTAGATTTTTCATTCGTCCGGCAAAGACGTTAACGGTACACCCATAATGACGGATACTGGAGGAGTTCAATAGACGATTCTTCGAACACCTTTATCGATAACATCTGCTTACTTCATATCATATCATGGATTTCTACCTAATGACTCAGTATTCGGAAAAAGAGGCAGAAGATACATTCCAACAAAATCAAGACTTTCAGTCCAAATTAATGGATAGAGCATTGAATGTGTCAAATAATTTCATTAGCCAAAATTGAAATTTCGAATCTTTTCCTTTTCATTTTACTAAAAATTATTCTTTCTGCAAATATGCATATTTAGGCGACTACTTGTTTTCTTCCTCAGTGCTAGATACAGCTTTCATGTTTTGTTAAAAATTTGGAAATGCAGCTAAATCAGTACCATCTTAAATATGAAGTAGGTTCGATCAGTAATGCAATCAGGCGGTCACAGAATCTACGAGCATTCGGAACGATACCATATTCATCCCATATAAGCAGGCTTCGCTTTTTACGTGGTTAATAGTTTTCATAAAGTTTACAATTCAATTGCTTAGGCGTTACTTTTTGCTAATAGATTTCAAGCTTTTGATTTTTATGGTGACTACTTTTCAAAATAAATGAAAAGGAGATCGCAAAGGAAGAAAACTGAATATAACGATATAAATGATGATAAACTAATGCAGCAGGTTTATTGTGGTTTAATCGCTACATTTCAACTGAATTAATTTTCTATTTTAGGACTGTTTTTATGTTAGCTGTTTATGTACAAGTGTGCGCCAAACAACCCATGAATATTTGTCACCAAAAGCTAGATTAGCCTGGGAGATGTTGCAAATGACGCATGCACGTACTGTGCGTACTTAAATTGGATCCTTCTTGTGGAATTTGTGCAATAAGTTTCATCTGGTTGAAAATGTATCAAGAATCCTGAAAGCATTTGCTATCTTTAGTAAGCACGATGAGCCCCCTAGACGATTACCTACCTTGTCGTAGTGAGGAAGCTCAGTAAGGAAGATCCTCCAGGAAACGGGAGGTGACACCTGAAGCGAAGCAGTAATCAAAACCCGCAAGCCAAGTGTGACTATCGTGCCGAGGGCTGAATGGTCACAGGGGTTAGGATGTGGCTGTAAACGCTGAACTCTGGCTGCCAGGCGACCACCAGTTTCAACTAGCCTTGTCTCGGCAAAAAGCGGCTCTCTGAGTTTAAACTCAGATTCTCCACTTACTCAGGTGGGAAACAATATAATTGCGACCCAGGTAAACCGCCTTCGGGCCAACCGCCTCCGGGCAAAGCACAACCCAAGGGCAGTGCCAAGGTTGAGCGGAAAGGATAGTTTGGGGCACCTGCGGTCAAGGGGAAACCGGAGCGGCAGCGGTCCTCGGGCGATTCTAACTCTTCGACACAAAAGGCAGCAAAGAGGGCTCGGCTAGGCCTTCATTTGCAACCAAGGCTATCGAACCCGACGATACTGAGCAGTGCGAACAGCTTAAGAGGAAACTCCTTCTAGCTGTAAGAACTGTATCATCGCAAAGCATTAAGCTTTACTTTGAGTCGGTAGGCGTATACCGTAAAATGTTACGGCTAAACTTTGTCGATGAAGATACGAACGAGTGGCTCCGGCAGTACTGCTCCTCCCTTAACGATGTGAGAGGGTGTGCGACTAACCTTGAAAAGGGTCGATGGTAGCTCATCGTTAATTAAGTGCTTCTTCTGGCTTCCAGAAGAAGAGCGGAATAGTGCATGGGTTCTGGAACAACTTGGTGTGCAGAACAACCTCAACACTTCCACCTGGATGCTGCTAGGCAGCAAAACAGGAGCGAAAGCCGATAGGCCGAGAACTTTTCTCACTATCGGCGGTCCCGAACCCGATGTTAAGAAGGTTTTAGAAAAATCGGGCTGCCGGCTCTACTACGGGCTAGGGACGTCACGTTACAAGTGTGGGCTCCTAAAACCATTGAAGGGGACGTGCAGCCCTCGGCATCTTCATCTGAAACGTAGATGAGGTGCAAATTTACCAAATAAATTTGCAGCATTGGAAATTCCTTTACAAACATCCGGTAGCCCTGATGTCGGCCGATCATATGGTTTCCAGATTTGTCTTTGAAAAGACATACACTGTCGTAATCACCGAAAGAGAAGAATAGTCGACAAATGGCCATGAGTCTTTTCAGATTACAGACTTAGTAATCTTTACCGACGGGTCAGTCATGGAGAGCGGATCGGGCGCAGGGGTGTTCTCGGGGAATCCGATTATAGAACTGGCCCGACCATTCAGAAAACTGACGACCATATTCCAGAAGGAGATATATGCCATTTCGTTGGCAGCAGAAGAATGTCTGCGAAAAAAATGGAGGGGTCGCACCATTCGAATCTGTTCCGACAGTCGGGCGGTATTATTAGCACTAAATAGCAACGACATATCAAGCCAGTTGGTGTGGAGTTGTCATCAGGTGCTGCTGAAACTTGGCTGACTAAATTTAACATTCCTGATGTGGGTACCGTGGCACTCTAACATCGCTGGTAATGAGAAGGCTGACAGAGTGGCTAGCCGAAGGTCTGGATCCACAATGGTGGGGCGAAAACCAGCTCTTGGAATCCGACCCTCTATTGTCAAGTCTACTCTGAGGGGTGAAATTGCAAGGATTGAGTCGAGAAATTTGGACTCTTGCCGGCAGGCGAAAATCCTTATGAAAGACCTGAGGGTCACTAGAGCGGCATTTTTGTTGTCCCTTAAGAAGCGGGACATGACTCCTTAAACTACCATATGGAAAAAATTGGGGTGGTGATTCCGGCTATGTGCAGCCAATGTGAGGAGGAGGAGAAGACGACCCTGCACTTTTTATGCAGCTGCCCGGTCTCCTCAGATCTCAGACACCTTAGCAAGGTTTTCTTCATTGAAGAATCTGCACACTCTCTCCCCCTGGAGAATGTTCTCAGATTCGCTAAAACCCGCGAACACCGTAGGCGGGAAGCAATTGAATAGGTGATTTACGAAGATAGTACAATGGACCTAACAATGGCTGAGTGCTCGGAGCTGCGGCTTGCCCCAGTAAACTAAACTAAGTATGATGAGAATGCGGGAGAGTATTCCTTTCGCTAACGTAGTACTCAATTGTTATTTTCTAGTAGGGAAGGAGTCATGAAGATTTGTGTTTGCTGAGTTTTTTTACTACAAATTGCTCACAAACAAATTTAGAAATAAATGAAAACTTTCCCAAAATTTAAACGCTTTAGATCTGATGAATTTTTATTCTTTACTGATAATATCTGCTTCGAGTGCAATAAGGCATTAGGACGTTTTGTTTATGGCTGGAAATCTAAGAATAGAGGAAATTTTAAGCAAGCTCATTGATCAGGATGGAGTTACTCCAAGCGACCTCAAACTTTCGATTTATTCAAAGCTCTGGACCTCATGTTGTCATAATTCGGAACTTACAGATTCTATATTTCGTGGAATTCTGTTAAGATAAGGACCGGTTCAATAGCCAATACATTGCTAAAATATTCTGATTTACTTATCTTACACACAAGCAACTAAAATGAACACCACAAATATTCAACTGAATGTAAAGGGCTTAAAAAGCATCTTTATGTAAAGCATTTTCCTATCACTATTTTCAGTAATCAAAGCAAATGCGAAATAGCTTTGATCTTTAATCTATTTAGCTTAATTATAATTGTTAGTGTTTCTTGTAAAATGTTCTTGCGAACGATTTCATTTAGCCCGAATTTTCAGAGAAGCTTTTCCGATTTGAGCAAAATAAGTAAATTAAGATCCGCTTTTATCGACAGGCAAGCAAAAACAACGAAAAAGAAAAAAATAACGGATTAAGTGCATTGTAACGATGCCAGTGTTGATTGAATTGCGGAAGAGTTCTTCAAGTTATAGCAGAAACCAGAAAATGTTTTGGAATCTGAATCCAACATGCGATTCAACGAGAATTTACAAATATGCATGTGATTGATTCGGCACGAAAAGAAGGAAAAATGATGAAAAAGCATGGCTACGCATTGTCAAATGATCAATGGTAAGAAAGATCACTTGATGAATTTGAAGTAGCTTTAACAGAGGAAGTCCTTTTTATTGCCCGAATGTACATAGTACAGCCGTAAGTTTTGCAAGTTCGTTCATACGAGAGGTGTGCGGTGCCCGAAATAGTAATACTGCGAAACGAGAGTACCTACACATCCCCACTGCCAGCCGAATTTCAGGTTCTGCGACTCGGTAGTTCGTTCGAGCCGTCACGATGAAGCTCGAAATGCGAAAGAAAACAAGTCGGGAGACGGGAAGCTAGCTTCTTACTACGTAACACGCAATATACACATATATTATGTGAGAATATCCACTTTCGGGTGATATTGACATTCAAAATCTGGAATTTCCAAAGAAGTGACAACTTTGACTTATCATAAGTTTGTTAATAATAATGCGATTTCCACCAAACTTGGTAGGATCAAGCCCTATATTATAGCCTACATTGCTTTCGTGGTGCTAGGATGATTTTAAGGGGGGCTCTGCAGCCAATTACTGAAAATTATACTAATATACTATTATTAACTTTATTTGAAGGGATATCGATATTGAAGGTATTTCGGCGCCTAGCCACCATATAGTGGCAGCCTCTTGATTTTTTTTTCAGATTTTTCGGTTGGGTGGTTTCTGAGAAAGACCACATTAAATATATTATCAATTTCGACTTCCTGAACTTCCCGCCTTTCCAACAAATGTCAAAACTATGACCAGCTTCGGAAAGTACTAACCGAGACCTTTCATTTGATACCCCACATGAATATATTTGGCGAGAAAAAACTTTACATCCCCTTATATCCGACGTAATATGATACTGTATGCATGAGCGTTCACAGTTCCCACCTTTCCACCAAATTTGGTGTCAATCGCTGCTACAGTCTCGGAGAAAAATGCGTTTGACGGACAGACAGACAAACCATAAACCGATTTTAATAAGGCTTTGTTTTACACAAAACCTTAAAAATAGCCATTATTGCGTTGCGATTCGTGTTTCATAGGTTGACCTTACACAATCCGTTTGCCATGAGTTAATCCATCAAAAATGGGCTGATGAAATGACTGGCTTTTGTTACATATATTTAAAGATCCGACCCATACGGAACACACAATGACAACTGCACTATAACTCAACTTACCATCAGTCCAGCCAGATACAGATTTTATTTAAAAATTAAATTTTCATCAGTCACATTAGCTATTGCCATAAAAATACCAAGACGATCAGTTGGCCATAATTTTATCATTCAGACTGACGCCACACGGATGAATTATTAAGGTAGGCCGTAGACGATCAGTATTTCATCAGTCTATCATAAGTCAATCCATCAAAAGTGGACTGATGAAATGGCTGATGGACTAACGTATTAAGTATAAACAAGACGACCAAAAACCACTTTTGTTGCATGTATTTAAGCATGTATGCATGTATTTAAAGATTCGAACCTTTCGAAAGGCATGTTTCGATTAACAACACATATCAACTGCATTACACTCAACCTATCATCAATCCAGTCAGTCTGATAGATAGAATACTGATCGTCTAAGGTCAGCCATACATTAGCGACGTACAGAGAAACAGCTGATTTGGAAGACAGGATGCGAGACTGAAACTTAGCTGACTAAATGAAACATTCCTGATGTGGGTACCGGGGCACTCTAACATCGCTTGCAATGAGAAGGCTGACAGAGTGGCTCGCCGCGGGTCTGGATCCACAATGGTGGGGCGAGAACCAGCTCTTGGAATCCGACCCTCTACTGTCAAGTCTACTCTGTGGGGATTCAGTGGAGAAATTTGGACTGTTGCCGGCAGGCGAAAATCCTTGTGAAAGACCTGAGGGTCACTAGAGAGGCATTTTTGTTGTCCCTTAAGAAGCGGGACATGAAAACCCTAGTAGGGCTTTTAACGGGACACTGCTCCTTAAACTACCATATGGAAAAAAATGGGGTGGTGATTTCGGCTATGTGCAGCAAATATGAGGAGGAGGAGAAGACGACCCTGTCGTTTTTATGCAGCTGCCCGGTCTCCTCAGATCTCAGACACCTTAGCAAGGTTTTCTTCAATGAAGAATCTGCACACTCTCTCCCTCTGGAAAATGTTCTCAGATTCGCTAAAACCCGCGAACACCGTAAGCGGGAAGCAATTTAATAGGTGATTTGGAAGACAGGATGCGAGAAGGGCGTCTGCGCTATGTGCGACGACCGAATGTTATCCGTGAATGCATTCGTCGCAATCTTCTACGTCACCAGAAGCGACTAACAGCCGAAACTGACGTATCTACGCGGAGTACCAGTTGTATTTTATGCAAGGATCTTCAGCTTGGCGCATACAGGCGATATGTTAGCCATTTATTAACTTTTCGACCGAAAGAAATACGGTCAACTCGATGTGCTGTACTCCTCACATGTTCTCGCGGGAAAAAAACACCGCAATAATCCTTTCATCGATGAGAAAATCTTGACCATTGAGGAAATAGTGAATAAACAAAACGATAGAATATACGCCCAAATTTGTTACGAAGTGAAGGAGGAAATGCTGCGAGTCCAGCATGGTCACTACATCACTAGGTAATAGTCTGGTGGGTAGTTTTTTTTACCATGTTGTTACCGATATTTTATTCGCCGGGTGGAATTGGAGCTTTCAATAAGATTCAGCGACGGCGCACAAAGCCAACAATGGCTGACAGAGCATATTCCTTGTTTCATCCCCCCAAATAAATGAAATTCTGGTTGTCCCGATTTGAATCCTCTGGACTATCGACTGTAGAACATGCTATAGTGGAGGTTGCCTGTGCATGTCAACATGCAACTTGGTTGTGTGGTTTGAAGGCGAGTATAGCGAAGGCTGTATCTGTGGGTGTGTTTGAGGTGGGGGAGAGGCAAAGCATCTAAGCACTCAGACTCTAGTGGTCCATTGTACTCAATTACCCTGTCTAACGGAATATCCCGGATTCGTTTATGTATCGTAGGATTCCCCTTAGTGGATGTGATGCTACTCACTGCAGTTGGAGCACATCACCAAAAATCTGATATCTGATGCGTCCAAAGGTGGGACACTCTCATAGAAAATGTTCCGTGGATTCTGCTTCCTTATTACAGAAAGGAGCTAGTGAATTATGGCCAGTCAGAATACCAACAATATTTTTGCAAGTCTTCCTACTTTTCAACAGGATAAATTTTGTCGTATATTTGTTTCGTTCTGACCGGAAAAGTTTGGTTTGTTTAGCAGCATTAAAACTCAGCCACCTGTAATTATGGAAAGCTGGCTCCTAGTTTTTGATAGTAGTATTAGCCAATGCTGCTGACACCCCAATTGCTGATTCCGGTTCCGGGAAATTCATCCCTCTTTTGCTAAAGCATCCGAGATTTAATTTCCATCAGCACCACAATCCCCCACCCCACCCAAAGTAGTTCCACGGTATTGAATCCAGAAACAGAGTTTAATTGATTTCTACATTCCTGAACGAACTGTTTAACACCCGCAATGCAGCTTGACTGTCGCGAATGCGATGCGTCTGCTCTTCCACCGCTCGTCAATCATCCAGGTAGCCGCCCTTAGGATCGTATACGCTTCAGCCTGAAAGACCGTTGTATATTGTCCCAAGGGAAAAAAATACTTCTCGTTTTTATTCGGGAGGTAGATATCTGCTCCAAAACCCTGTTCTATTTTTGAACCATCGGTGTAGAAGACGTCAGTATATCCTGACACGCATCTTTCTGGTTCATCCCAGTTTTCTTTTCGTTTCAAGATAACCTAATATCTTTTACTAAACAGATGTATGAGGAGCCGAGAATTAGAAGGCATTACGACAACTGGATTCAGTTCTCCTAATAATTCTTCCAATGCTCTCTGACGGCATCACAGAGATTTTGAAAGAGCTCACGGTCAAACGCCTCTTCAAAGTCCACGAATACCCCCATCGCGTACTCGCCTTTCAGAGTTGCGTCCTGTATCTTTGAAACCAAAAAGAGAAGAGTAGACTCATAGGACTTCCCACGATGGTTAGCATGTTGGTTTTCAAATAGTGGGTGCGACCTCACCTCCTTCTCGCTAAAGTGACGCTCAACCAGTTTCTCCAGACATTTCAGCGACAATGATGTTAAGCTGATTTGCCTGAAGTTCTTTGAATTTGAATAGTCATTTTTCCAAGGCTTAGGTATGAAGACTACCTTCACCTTCTGTCAAGAGGAAGGCACGTAGCGCAGAACAAGATGTCCTCAAAAAATATTTCTTAGAAGATGCTCTAAGTGCTCTATACCCTCCTTTAGCATGGCTGGGTAGATGCCACCTATCCCAGGTGCTCTGAAGTGTTCAAATAAAAGTATAGCAGCTCTCGTTTTTTCATTGGTAACAACCGCTCTTGCAGTGTCCTAATTCCCCTTGCAACACCTTCGGGTTGAAAGGTTTACAAAAACCGCCAATTTTCTTTCTTCCGACTTCTGAGACCTTTTCTCCAGGGTGGCGTACTTCCAAGAGAATCTGTACAGACTCAACTCTGGAGTTCGTGAAAGTACCATCCGGTTTTCTAAGAGAGTCCAACTTGGCCGACTCATCCTTATTAAGGACTCTGCACAGCTAGGAAGTCTCCTTTTCACCTTCCAGTTCCTTACAGTACGTTCTAGAGGAATCTCGTTTCGAATGTTTTACGAGCCTCTTATAGTTACGCTGTGAGTTCCGGAAATTTAACCAGTCTTCATCTTTATTGCTTTTGTAAGTTCGATTTAGAAGTCGTCTGGTTGATTTTCTGAGTCCTTGCAGTTTTATCGCGTTGGCTTCAGGAAATAGGACAAGCCTCTTGAAAGCACTCTAAAAGTGTGCGATTCAGGGTTTCCGATTGATCTTCTATCGCCGACGGAGTCCTTAATCGCCTAGGGAGCTCCACTTTGACGCCAAGAAGCTCATTGAACTTTGTCCAATCCGTCTTCCTAGGATTCCGCCTTTGTATTACAGACTATTCGCCTGTAATAGTCAGACTAAACTCTAAGTAACGATAATTTGCTATCAACGTTTGACCCCAGACATTTCATGCTTGTATCGACGCGGGAGGCGGTATTTTTACATTTTGTGTTTTCTGTATTAATTTTGAAAAATATTCCCTATTAGCTCGATGGAAATAAATATTTGTTGCAAAACTTATGGCTATATTTTTCTTTTTTTCAGTCTTTCTTCCGTTCACAAGCGGGGTCGGCTCGTCGTGATCGGTTTCACCATTTGGCTCTATCGAATGCCTAACCTGGGTGCAATCTCGAGGCTTTTAAATCCCCATCCAGCGTATCAAGCCACCGTTGTTTCGGCCTGCATTTTGTTTACCATCGACTTCAATGTTCAGACCAATCTTGGCAAGCGAATTCTCGTTAGCACGATTTGCGTGACTATACAATCGAAGACGCCTCTCTCGCAACTTTTCTCCGATCGGTGCAACCCCATAACGATTGCGGATATCCTCATTTCG
The DNA here is from genome assembly GCF_905115235.1 of Hermetia illucens. Taxonomy (NCBI): domain Eukaryota; kingdom Metazoa; phylum Arthropoda; class Insecta; order Diptera; family Stratiomyidae; genus Hermetia; species Hermetia illucens. The sequence goes on along the minus strand of NC_051854.1, from coordinate 77,422,702 downwards.
GATATGATCAAAACGTGTGACGCCACTAGTCCAATGTAACATCTTCGTCTCTATTACCGCAAGATGCCGTTCATTGTCTTTTATAGTCGGCCAACACTCAGCACCATAGAGAGCGACAGGACGGACAACATTGCGGTAAATTTTAGATTTGAAGCGTTCGTTGATACGTCGATCATAAAGAACACCAGTTGTGGAACGCCACTTCATCCAGGTTGCGTTAATGCGTGAAGCAATTTCATAACGCAGTTCTCCATTGGCTGATAGCGTTGTCTAGTGCGTAACTCTTTTGGTAACATTCAAATAAAAGCGTAAACACCATTTTAATCCTTAGACATGAGGCTCACATGGTAGTTTCAAGTATTTAAAATTTCAAAAAGTATTTTTTTGTACGCCTTAGGAAAAAAAAGCAGCAGTTTGAAAAATAATATTTTGCGAAAAACGCATTTGAATGTGGTTATATACAACGCGTCGTACACTTGCTCCGGTTTACGACTGCAACTTTTTAGCGGCTTCGATTTTCGAAAAATCGTCTCCTCCTTATACACGTTTTATACCAGAAGAAAAAAAGCAAAAAAAAATGATTTTTCTATTTCCAGCAAAGCCGGCATACATAGTTGTGAATTTAAGTGCGATATTACCAAGCTCATTTTCATTTTTTGGGTCCACATCTTTTGCTCAAGTTAAAGATCGATCGTACCTGAATTACAATCGTGACAACAAATTGAAACGCAACATCCCTTACCTAATTTCTGGAAGGATAAGCACACTCAATGAAAAACATTCTCAAAGAAACACTAAACAACCGAAAGGAAATGCTAAAATCAAACACTAGCCCTTTTACGAAATAGTGCATTGAAATAACGTCTTGCAATAGCATAGTAAGAATAATCTAATGTTCTCTATTGCAAAAGAAAACTAAGCGTTTTCTGATGACGTTGATATTGAAAGTTCATGAAGTGTTTTTACGGGTTCATGATTTAGTTAGAATTTAAGTGGAATAAAATCGTGATCCTATGCCTGCGTGTTTGATTTGTTTTCACTGTCTTTTTAAGCCATCTTCTCATTCTCGCGTGTGAAATTTACAAAGTGAGATTTACAGTTACATATAAAACAAAATATTCCACAGATAGAGAGATAAATAAAAATGACGAACTTACGGTTTCTTTGAAGACGGTGGCGTAGGTTCGTCACTATCATTGGAAAAATGCTTCTTCACTGGCGACGGTTGATAGCAGAATATATGGTGCATCATTTTCACTTTCTGCCACTTGCCATAGGAGAATTGAACTAGTTCGTGCTCGCGGACCTGTAGTTTAGTCAAAGAGAATATTCAATTAGATTATTAAGGACTTCAAGTAGGATTTGATTCACATAGATTATCAGAAAATGAGGGTCAGCCAAATTGCGATTTTTAAATTTTTGTGACCGTTTTTACTTACTTCTGCAGTTCTATAAGTTGGAAGGATTATATGAAGCATGTCGGAGCAAAGCGAGAGTACTTTTCCACCTTTCAAGAAATAATCAAGCAGAATATTGCCAATATCTTTCTTTACTGGCCCACAAATTATCAAGAGGCAGGTGTTATCCATCCATATTCTTTGCTGTGCCTGTTGTGTAGTCAGCGGATATATTGTATAACTAAAAACGAATAATATACTGTAATCTAGTTTTAAACCAAACATGTACGCTTCTTACACATCTACTTCGAGGATATCTTTCAATGTGCTTATAGCACTATCTCTTGCACTGATGCTTTCCGAATAAACAACTACATTCGGTGGCTTGCAGTCACTGAGACTGCCCTTTTTCCGGACTAGAGGGGGACGTTGAGTGTGATCTTTACTAACAGAAACCGATTCTTCTTCCCTAGTTGTATTGTTGGTGACCATATCAGCGACTTCAGGCAAGCGATTGGTCTCAGGGGGTGGTTGTGATGTAAAGCCGGAATCTACTGTAGTGGAGGATTTCAAGGGCGTTGAAGAGCCGCTTCTAATGCTCTTCATTGGAGATGCATGAGGAGTTGAATGTTTTGAATCGTTTAGAGAAGTGTGTTTGATTTCTAAAATTTCATCAGATTCAATCTGTTTTGGGGAGAGGCTCCGAGCTGGACTTGTTCTTGTCGCGGGTTCGACATCATCTATCTTTTTTGATGGTATCAAATCTGGTTTCACAATTCCTGATTTGCCTTCTGTCCGATTTTTATTATATTCATATTCAGTTGCTTGGTTTGCTAAAATACTAAGGCTACGTAGTCCTGTTAAATGTTTCTCCCATTCTTTCATGTTTAAATGACGCATGGCACGACATGTTTGTTGCTTGCGTAGATGATTCTTGAGCAGATGAAATGGTTGTGGTTCACCTTCACAGATGATGGCTAGAAAATAATTTACCAGTTATTTTATTCAAACAGATTTCCGAATGATTGGATATTACATTCGATTCGTAGTAATGGAAGCTTATCATTTATTATTAAGTTGTTTTGCATAAATGTTGTCATCACTAGTTTGGTGAAGTGGTGCACATCGGATTCAAGCAGAATAGCGAAATGTGAATCGACCTTCCACGCCAAAGGGCGGCCGTAGTGCTCTACCTGCAAAACAATGAAAATCTAATATTAAAAAAATGGGCACCAAATTGCGATATAATGGAACATGATTTTGTGACGTTTCATTTAGTCATTGCCACTTGTTATGATCCACGCAAAAAGTATCAGTTTTGGGTTAAGCTAACTAAAATATGAAAAAGATGAGAACTATAAAGGGAAAAAATAGATATTCATAAGCTTTGATCTTCCCTGCTCCATACTCTTTGAAAATATTCTTCCAGTTGTCACACTCAAGTCGAATGCCCTTGTTTGTACTCTTAACAGGATAATCGTTCTTTCTCCATTAAATGGTCTTCCAGGGAGCTTAGTAAGCAAGATCCTCCGGGAAACCAGAGGTGATACCTGAAGCTAAGTGGTAATCAAAACCCCAAGCCAAGGTGTGACTACCGTGTCGAGGGCTGAATGATCACAGGGGTTAAGGTGTAGCCGTGAACAGTGAACCCTAGGTACCAGGTGACCCCCAGTTTCAACTAGCCTCGTCTCGACAAAAAGGGGCTCTGCCGAGATGGATTTATTTTTTCCGGTAAAACAAAGGCCATGCCAATCAACTATGAAGAAAATAAAAACTCAAAAAACACAAGAAATCACCAGCACTTTGATCATGACGATCCAACCCTGAGTGAAGGAGCAACTCTGAGTTCTTCGATGAAGAATCTGAGTCCAGATTCAGATTCAAGTGAGAACCAACCCTATTGGGACCCAGTACTTAACGGACAAGCCGAATCAATCCAATTCTGTCAGAATTCCTACCCCCGGGCTCCAATCGGCGCCTCCTGCTGAGACTAAAGTTTTACCTATGGGTATGTATCTATCTTTGGGTAACTAACAGCCTCCGGAAAACCAGGCTTCGGACAAAAAGCCTTCAGGCAAACCGCCTTCGGACAAAACACAACCCCCGGATTTTGTAAATGTTGAAGGAAGGAAGAAAGGAAAGGATCGTCTGGGGCATCTACGACAAAGGGCAAACCAAAACGGCAGCAGTCTTCTGACGATCCCAACTATTCGACTCAAATGGCTGTAAAGAAGGCTCGGTCAACAACGGCTAAATCTTCATTTGTAGCTAAAGCGATGAATGGATCTTGTATGACGACACCAATCCTTCCGGTTACGATACAAAGCAGTGTGAGCAGCTTAGGAGGAAACTCCTTTTATTTGTAAGGACTGCATCCTTGCAAGGGATTACGCAACGCTTTGAATTGGTAGGTGTCTACCGTAAAATATTACTGATAAACTTTGCTGACGAAAGCACGAACGAGTGACTCAGACAATACTGCTCCTCCTTCAACAATGTATGGGAAGGTGCTTAATTGGCCCCGAAAAGGAGCATAATGGTGCTGAGACTCTGGAACAACTTGAAGTCCAGAATAACTTCAACACTTCCCCTTGGATGCTATTAGGTAGCAAAGCAGAAGGAAGAGCCGATATGCCAGGAACTTTCTTCACTCTCGGGGTTCCTGAACCGGATATTAGGAAGATTCGGGAGCAAACGGGCTACCGGCTCTACTACGGGTTTTCAACCGTCACATTACAAGTGTCGGCTCCTAAAACCTTCGAAGAGGACGTACAGTCCCCGGTATCTTCATTTGAACCATAGATGAGATAAATCTGCAGCATTGTAAAGAGGCGACTGCACTTATCAGTCATGTATACACCTCATACAAGAAGAAGAAGGTTGATGGTGGGGAAATTAGGGGCTTACAACTTCCGGAAATTTCTTGGAAAACATCAGGTGGCTCTGATATCCGCCGATCATATGGTTTTTAGATTCGTCTTCGAAACGACATACTCCGTCGCAATCACCAAAAGAGAAGAATGATCAATAAATGGCTACGAGTCTTTTGGGATTACAGACTTAATAATGTTCACCGATGCAGGGGCGTTCTCGGGAAATTAGGTTAAGGATATGGCTCCACCTTGGAAAAATGGCGACCATATTACAGCTAGAGATATATGTCATTTTATTGGCAGGAGAAGAATTTTCGCGTCAAAAATAGAGATGCCGCACCATTGAAATCTGTTCCGACAGTCGGGGAGCATTATCAGCACTAAACGGCAACGAAATATAGAGCCACTTCATGTGGAGTTGCCATCATTTGTTGTCCCTTAAGAAGTGGGACATGAAACCCCTAGTAGGACTTTTAACGGGACACTGTCCCTTAAACTACCACATGTAAATAATCGGAGTGGTATTCTCGGCCGTATGCAGTCAATGCGAGGAGGAAGAAGAGATGGTCTTGCACTTCGTATGCAGCTGGGCGGTCTCCTCATACCTCAGACAAAGATACCTTGGTAAAGTTTTCTTCAACGAAGACTCTGCGCATTCTCTGCCTTTGGAGACTGTTTTCAGATTCGCGAAAGCCTGCGAACGCCGACGGTGAGAGGCCGATGATCTCCGAGGATAGTACAATAGGCCTAGCAAAGGTCTAAATCTAAACTAACAAATGAGTGGAGGTAGCAACTCTGCAGACACTACAGAGGCTTCAAGAAACAGTTCTGCAGAGAGACCATCAAGGTATCCAGCTTTACTCCGTTCGAGAACATCAATGTCAAAGATAATTCTCCTCCGTTTAAAGGACCAATCCGTATCTGCATGTTATAATGGCTTGTCTTATGCCGCATTTACGATGCGCATAATCAGATGTCAGTTAACGTACTGCACTTAATGTAAGCCAGTCGTAAGAGTTAAACATATAGCAACTACTGCATCATATCATGCATGGCGTAAAATCTTGCAAGGATCTAACTTTTACATTACGTGACATTCCCGTTTAAAGAGTTGAATTCAACAGCCAATCACAAGGCGATGATGTGTATATGGTTGTACAAATGGAATTGTTTATTGTATGGCGGGAAACAGAAAAGAACCCTTTTGATAGAACTTGTTAAAGATGCTCTAAGAAAAATTGCAATTTGGTTTTGGAATTTTATAATAAATTAACTTTTACATAAATTTATCTTTACCCCCAAGTTCATCATACAAAGTACTTGGGACATTATTCATCATATAACGTTGATCCTGTGGTTTTTCGTATAAAGTTTTAGAAGCGAACTGCATTCTCAGTAATTTCACAAGAATTTTCAACGGTCGCCGCAAAAATACTACATCAGGCAGATAAAATATGGAAGGAAGGAATATTTAGCCACGCCTTAAGTAACCAAATAGGCATGTATATAATTTCATTGTCGTTGCCTATCTCTGCTTTTCACTATTTTCGATACATTATGATTTAAACCTAAGAAATATTAGCGGTCACTATATGTTCTTACAACAATCGTAAATGATATACGTAAAGCATTACGTGACCATGTCTTACGGTGAGTGATATTTCATTATGCGCATCGTAAATGTGGCATTATTATCCACAAGTGGTACGCATCCACCGGATGTTTAACGAGGGAGAAGCGTGGTGAAGTGCTCCTTCCACTTCTTCAGTTGCTCATAATCATGAATGAGGAGCTTATCATTAAAGTTATTCACAGTTAATGCTTCTCTGAACAACGCAATAATGGAATTTCTTTTATCGCGACGTAGACTACGCTGCACTTCTCGTATTTTCCCATGATAACGGAGTTCCAACGTGCAAACAACGAGTTAAGATACTTTTCAAAGAAAACGTAAACATACAGACTTCAAAGAACAAGCCACATAAAATTTAATTCCGTTTTCTGCCAAGACACCTATGGCAATTTTTCATATAGAACAAAACGAATCGTTTATATGTATTTTATTTGTATCGTGAGTAGATGTCGAATACCAGTCGACCCGGCTGTGAAAGAGTACCTGAGTCAAATTAGGGTAATTACAGGAGAGCGCAATGATGACCACCTGGCCTTCTAGACTGAACTGTTATCCTATAGTGTACTGTTATGGTCTTGAATGAAGTGCTCTAAGACGCTTCATGGTCCTGATTCAATTGGATTGTCGTGCCAACAATTATTATATTTTCCAAGTTATCACTATCTCGGCAGATGCCGGATTTTATCTAATACTAGCACTAAGTGCCAAGCATTTAAGCTCGAATGATCCTACCTATAAATGCAAATTTATGAAAATGAGCTAAACATCGTCTGCTTTTTAGGGCAATTGATTTAGAATGTGCGAATGATCTGACAAATTTCCCTTGTTAGATGGCAAGATGTACTCCCATATGGTCTAGTGGCTAGGATATCTGGCTTTCACCCAGAAGGCCCGGGTTCGATTCCCGGTATGGGAAACTTTTTTTCAAATAAAGAGAAAACCATTGTCGGATTGATCAATCCAAATTTTTATACATACTTTATGGCATAATTCTGTAATCCCTAAACTTAAACAAAGATAAAGATATTTAATTTGGGAGGACTTTTTTCTAATAAGAAAGCGAGAAAATTGAGTGTGCCCTTACCAAATTGCCATATTGGCTACTAACACCTATCGTTTTATTGACTTGCTGGTTTACATATTTATGCCGTGATTCCAAACAGCAGTTTCTTTTTGGCTAAGGAAGGATCACGGCAGTGTTGTTTTCGTTATTATTGACATTTATTCAAAGGGACTTGAACGAGATATTGCTAGAACATGCATTCCAGGCCACTTAGCTGATTGCTTTGACCGTCGAACGCCATTCACCGTGGTTATATTTTTCATGTTCGTGTTTCTTAATGTCTACAGTGAATTTACGTCTCGGCAAAGTTCAACTCAAGTTTCCGTCCACTTCCTAGTTCCTTTACTCCATTCCTGATTAATGTACAGTTGGGAATTTGAAAATGCCTGACGATTGGCAACGAGGCATTATCTATCTCATGCATAAAAAGGGAGATATCACACAGTCCAGCAATTATGGAGGTATCACCTTGTTGAGTACCATCTATAAGATATTCTCCGCTATCTTGCTAGGTCGGACAGCCCCATACACCCAGAACATCATTGGCCCATACCAAAGAGGCTTCACTCAAGGCAAATCAGCAACAGATCAGATTTTCTCTCTGCGGCAAGCGATGGAAAAACTTTTGGAATATGGACAACAGTTGCACCATCTATTCATAGACTTTAAAGCCGCTTATGATAGCATAGCCAGGGTAAAACTGTACACGGCCATGAGAGAATTCGGTATCTCGACGAAATTGATAAGACTGACTAGGCTAACCCTGACCAATGTGCGAGGTCAGATAAAAGCAGCAGAATCACTGTCAAGACCATTCGACATCAACAACGGTCTACGACAAGGGGATGCTCTATCATGCGTCCTCTTTAACCTGGCCCTCGAGAAAGAGCTCCGTGATGCTGAGGTAAATGCAAGAGGTACAATCCTCTTTAAGTCCACCCAACTACTAGCCTATGCTGAAGATATCGACATCATGGGAAGAACCACTCGAGACGTACAAACTGCCTTCATCCAGATCGAGCGGGCGGCAATTGGCGAGAGATATTGGGCTGCACATCAATGAAGGCAAGACAAAATATATGGTGGAAACGTCAGCACCGAAAACCAACCAACCAACAACATCAAACCGCAGTGGTCAAGGAAGAATAAGGATAGAAGAATACAACTTTGAGACCATTGATAATTTCTCCTATCTAGGGGAAAATCATAACCGATAACAGCTACGATGATGAAATCCGGGCACAGTTATTGTCAGCTAACAGAGCCTATTTCAGCTTACAAAAACTGTTCCGCTCGAAACGTCTCACCATAGGGTCAAAGCTCTTACTGTACAAGACAATGATCATGCCAATCTTCATGCATTCCTTGGAGACTTGGGTTCTTAGCAAGAAGAATTGCGAACTCTTGGCCGCGTTCGAGAGAAGAATCCTCTGAAGAATTTTTGGCCCCTTACATGAGGATGCACGATTCCCTAGCCTACATAACGACGAAATCTATGAGCGATATCATGACCGTCAGATTGTGGATAAAATCCGGCTCAATAGGTTACGATGGGCGGGTCACTTAATCCGTATGGATGAGGATGATCCAGCCTGGAAAGTCTATAAGGGCAATATCTATGGTAGAAAAAGAAGCCGAGGCAGACCCTGCCTAAGATGGAGCGATGGCTTAGGTCAAGACGCTAGACAGCTTTTAGGGATATCAAATTGGTGGACCTCGGCGCAAAACCGGGATGTCTGGAGTTCCTTAGTAAGGCAGGCCTAGACCGGATACTGGTTGTTGCGCCGTTGATGATAATGATACTGCAAAAATTCTACCGTCTAGAATAATCGAAGCAACACCTTCTCGTCTTTATGAAATAAGCTACTCACACTGCAGCCAGAAAGTGCGGCATCCTAGTTACATTCAGACCAGTCTTATTAGACAGCTATAGCTTTTTCGCTAGTATTATTTAATTTTATTCGCACAAGCCGATATTTCGGGAACAACTTGTTCCCTTCATCAGTGTTACAGGTCTCTCGAAATATCAGTATATACGAATAAAATTAAATAATACTAGCAAAAAAGCAATAACCGTCTAATTATTTCAAATAATTCAATAGCTAGAAACACCGCAAGATTATAATTATATCATGTTTGGTTGTAGTGAGGCTGAAGCTGTCAGAACAACATGCATTCAGCGTAAGAACTTCTAAGGGCTTGGTTATGCTGCATCAAATTGGAATATGTAAATTTCTCCAATAACAAAATTTGGACAATAAGCTAATCTTTAGAAAAAGTACGACACTGTTAAAGATACAATTTAGCGATAGTCTTAAGCTAGAATGTAAATATTTCGACTAAGTGAAGTACCTGAAGAAACCTCGACGTCAATTCAGAAGGAAAGCGATACGCATCTATTATAAGCAGGATTCGAATGTAACCGTGATCTATAACTAATTGTGGCTAAAAATTGCAGATAAATTATAGAAAGGGTCTCTATTTGTACGCTACTCCACGCAGTGATACGTACGTTCGGAGATAGTGTGTGCAACTCGTACGAGTGTGGAGAATTACGTGAAAGGATTCTGATTAGGGAAGTCTCGAGATTTCATATGAAAGGAGTAATAAACGGTCCGAATACGGGGTCTTGGCATCCACGTAACCATACAACAACATTAACATATAGAGATATTAGGTTGTTGCATATGAAATAGCCGATATGGCAATCAAGTTGTGATTTTGCTGTCGGATAATGAAGTATAAATACTCCTACATTTAATCAAGGAGTCATTCCAGTTTTGACCATCGTATACTTTTTCTGTATGAGTTCAAACTCGGTCATAAAGCAGCGGAGGCGAACAGGAACATTAACAGCGCATTTGGAGCTGATACGGTAAGCGAATGAACCACACGGCGGTGGTTCGAAAAATTCCGGTCAGGCGATGTAAACCTTCAAAGTGAGACACGTGGACATCCAGGACCATCGATTGACAACAAACAGCTCCATTTGCTAGTTGAATCCGATGCACATCCGTCTGTGAGAGACATTGCAGAGAAACTGAACGAACACTATTCGATAGTTTCCCGGCACTTGCAACAACTTGGAGAGGTGAAAAAGCTCGACAAATGGATTCCGCATGCCCTTACGGAGCAAAACATGCCGCTTCTCTTTTTGCACAGAATAATGACATGTGATGAAAAGTGGATAGTATACGACAATCGTTGCCGATCAGCACAATGGCTAGATGCTGATGAGCCACCGAAGCATATGCCGAAACCGAGCCTCCATCCGAAGAAGGTAATGGTGACTGTTCGGTGGTCTACAGCTGGAGTTATCCACTATTCTTTTTTTGGCACCTGGAGAAGCGATAAATGCACAGAAAACTCGATGAAATGCACCAACAATTGAGTATTCAACGGCCGAAATTAGTCAAAAGAGATGATGTGATACTGCTTCACGACAATGCAAGACCTCATGTATCCAGAACAACGGTTCAAAAGTTGAACGAATTGCAGTATGAGACTCTGCCTCATCCACCATATTCACCCGACCTTTCGCCGACCGACTACCACTTTTTTAAGCATTTGAATCACGTTTCGGCGGAATAACAATTGAGGAATGAAGAGGTCATCAAAATTGCCTTCGACGAATTTATCAACACCAGAAAATAGTCGTTTTAAATTGTAGTACCAAATTGGCTATTTCATGTGCAACAACCTAATACATTCGATTTTATAAGCGTACTTCCACGGAAACGTTTGAAGTTGATCCCATTTGCACATTACCCTGCTGTATGTTGCCGAAAATGTATAGAAGGATACTCATGGCAACGTTTATAAAGATTAGGATTCATTAAAGAAGATGTTCTTTTCGAATACCCAATAGACTTCCCGCCTTATTTTCACTAATCACGGAAATCAATTCTATGGTGCAATCTAACAAAACTCTCAAAGGCCGTTTTTGAAAAAAAACTGTGTGTTGGAAATCATCAGCATTTGAAATTTCAACCAAATCCAAACAGACTGAAAAGCCCACGGTATGGTAAAGTCACAACGCCAGCCCACAAACTTCAAGGAAAGGACATTTTCGGGAGAAGTGGATTGCCGTCGTTCCAAGTAATCCATTTTTTTGGAATCAGGTTTAAATTGTGAGGATCATTTCAATGTGAGTTAACATTTTTTAAACTTTAACTCCAATCTTAATTGATAAGATCTGATTGTGTTGGAATTTTGTATTATTATGATGAAATTAAGTCTATAATTACTAATTTTACATTTTTGATTGTCACAGGTTGAATTTTCTCCTCTAATAATACTTCATGCGAACAACTTCCATACTCCCATATGGTCTAGTGGCTAGGATATCTGGCTTTCACCCAGAAGGCCCGGGTTCGATTCCCGGTATGGGAAACTTTTTGTGTTGTTTGAAATATTTTCTTTTTTTTCTTATGCAGTTTTAACATATAAATTGAGAAAAGAACTAGGTATTGTTCCTTATACTGCAAATATTTTCATTTTCCTTCCGCTTACAATTGTTTCGGAGACCACGTGTCTCCTTCAACAGTGCTAGTACCTAATTAATTAATCTCTACTAATTACTCTGTAATTGTTTTTTATTTTTCCCATTTTTTCCTATTTTTTATTTCTTCTGCATACCTTTTTTACCAAGGTCGTTGCACAGTTTCCTTCATCGTTATTCAAGTTTACCTGCCCACTTTCTTTGATGATACATGTGCTTTCCGCTGCATCCAAAAGGTGTTTTCTGCACCCGCTTTATAACATCCACGTGGTCTATCGTTACGGTGCGTCCCTCTTCCACCATATGCCTTGCTACTATTGACTTGGTGTTTCGAGGGTCGTCGCTTTTTCTTTCGGTGTATTCTCTTATGTTTTCCTCAAATCTTGTGGTCACTAGCCTTTTAGTCTGACCAATATATACATTTTCACATTCTGGGCAGCTGACCTTATAAGTTCTACTCATCCCTTCCTTTTCAATTTGTCTTTGGTTGAACCTAGCTTAGTCCTCAATTGTCTGGTTGTCAAAGAAGGGAGCAGGTAACCTTGAATTACGATGAAGGAAACTGCGCAACGACAGTGGTAAACAATTCGGGAAACCGGAAGCTAGACGCTTCAGGTATGAAAGGTTTTGTGTATTTTTTTTATAAAGAGATTTGAGTGTGCATTTGTCCCATTAGCATGTAGCACGTAAAATATTCATATATTACGTGAAAATAGCCACTTTCAAGTGATATTGACATTTGTAATCTTGAATTTGCAGAGGGGCGACAGTTTTGACCTAGTATAACTTTGTTAGTAATAGTGCGATATTCACCAAATTTGGCAGGATCATGATCTATACTGTAGCCTATATTTCTGTAAAATTTTGTGATTCTAGGGTGAACTTAAGGGGGGTTTTCCTGTCAATTACTAAAAATTCTAGTACTGTACTATTATTAACTTTATTTGAACAGGTATTGGTATGGAGAGTATTTCGGAGCCTAGGCACCATACAGTGACAGCCCCCTGATTTTTTTCAGATTTTTCGGTTGGGTAGTTTCTGAGAATGGGTTCGTTAAAAAAATGACCACTTTCAACCCCCCGCACTCCCCACCATTTCAGCAAAAGTCAAAACTAAAACCGGCTTCGAAAAGTACTAACCGAGACCTTTAATTTGGTACCCCACATGACCATATTTGATGAAAAAAAATGTAAACCCCCCTTTTGCATGTATGGGGACCCCCCTTAAATTCGTCGTAAAAGGATGTAACTCACTATATGCGTGAGCGTTCATAGTTCCCACCTTTCTACCAAATTTGGTGTCAATCGCTATAACCCTCTCCGAGAAAAATGCGTGTGACGGACAGACAGACAGACAGACAGTAAACCGATTTTAATAAGGTTTTGTGTTTACACAAAACCTTAAAAAGGTATGCAGCAGGTAATAAAAAATAGGGGAAAAAATGGGAAATTGGAACTGATAAAACACGGCTCAGAAGCGATTGAATAGAAAATGGTGAAATGTAGAAACATGCTAGTACAGAGGCTTTAGTTGGCCATAAGGAAAAAAACACAAAAAAGATTACATTGTCAATGAAAAGATGATTACAGATTTCGTTTCGTTTGTAAAAGTTCCCCCAAAATAAAGATTATTCAATTTTGCTATCGACAAGAAGTTTTTCCTTTATCTTTATATAACTTATATTCTCACTTTCACAAAATTAATATTCAAAAAATATTTTATTTATTTTATTTTAATATTATTAAAGTAATAATAGTCACTTCCTTTCGATTTACAAAACAACTAATGATGACGATGATTTATTGAAGAAACCGATAAAATGAAACAAGTCGAGAAACCGGAAGCTGGACACTTTAAGTATTAAAGGTTTTGTGTATTTTCTATATAAAAATATTTGAGTGGAGATTTGTCCGATTAGAACCAAACACGTAATATATCACCATCATCATCACGGTCTAGGCCTGCTTTAATAAGGAACTCCAGACATCCCGGTTTTGCACCGAGGTCAAGCAATTCGACATCCATAAAAGCTGTCTGTCGTCCGTTTGACCAGTGTTGGTAGCTTGGTTTTCGGTGCTGACGTTGCCACCCTATACTTTGTCTTGCCTTCATTGATGTGCAGCCCAAGATCTCGTACCAATCGCCGCCTGCTCGATCTGGATGAAGGCAGTTTGTACGTCTCGGGTTGTTCTTTCCATGACGTCGATATCGAGTTGGGTAGACATAAAGAGGATCGTACCTCTTGCATTTACCTCAGCATCACGGATCATTTTTTCGAGGGCCAGGTTAAAAAGCACGTAATATATGTATATATTGTATGAAAATACCACTTTCGCGTGATATTGACATTCAAAATCTCTGATTTGCACAGAAGCGACAACTTTGACCTATTATAACTTTGTTCATAATAGTGCCATGTCCACTGTGCTCTATCTTATAGCGTACATTGCTGCAAAATTTGGTGGTTCTAGGATGAAATTAAGGGGGGTTTTGCAGCCAATTATAGTAATATATTATTATTAACTTTATTTGAACCGATATCGATATGGAGAGTATTTCAGAGCCTGAGCATCATATGATGGCAGCCTCCTGACTTTTTTTCAGATTTTTCGGTTTGATTGTTTCTGAGAATGGGTCCGTGAAACAAGCGAATAGTTTCGGCCCCCAGCACTCCCCACTTTTCCAGCAGATGTCAAAACTAAACCCGGTATCGGAAAGTACTAATCGATACCTCACATGACTATATTTGGTGAAAATAAATGTGCATCCTCTTTAAGTTCGACCTAGAATGATGCAATTCATTGTATGCGTGAGCATTCGCAGTTTCCACCTTTCCACCAAATTTGATGTCAATCGCTACAACTATTTCCGAGAAAAATGCGTGCGGCAGACAGACAGATTTTGTTTTACACAAAACCTTAGTAATGTGCTGACAAATATACGAGTGAGGACAACAAAGGCAAGGAGAAAAATAGATTTCCACAATTTGGTTCAGAGTAAACAGGACCCAAAATGAATGATCAAAAATTATAGTTGAATTCAGGCTTTTTATAACGCGCGAAGTACAGTGAAACTTCTCCTAACCTACCCAACAATATCTGTTGCATGGGCCCAGAGATATTTTTTAATACAACATTTAGTGTACCCTCGAAATACGGACGCGACACCAAAAATTATCAGAAACATTCATTATGTCACATATTTTCACCTCTCAACAACGAACAGCGGGGGCCCAGTTTTTCATTTCAGAAGATCTGAGACTGTTTACTTTTTTTGCGGACAACATTTTGTTTCGTTTCTATGAAAATAATATTGTTTCTTCCTGGGCACAATGACCCCGGGGCGCAAAACGACCTCCTCCCTTTTATGACATCATCATAAAGGACAAAGTTAACAGAGATCCTAGAAATAAAGCATCAAATGATCTTCTCAATCACCTGAAGAACATTATCATTAATACGGCCGCAAACATACTTGGACCCAACTGCAAAAAGAGTGGGAACGGCTGGTTCAATGATGAATGTAAGTTAGTAATGGAACCGTAGATGTAATGTTGTATTCTCAAAGGACGCAAGCACGCACGGAGACTTATCATGAACTTCGACGAGCGAAGAAGCGACCTCACAGATTGAAAAGAGATGCTGACAGAATCAGCAGGTTTGTGAACTCGAAAAGTACAGGGAGCAACCGCACCAGGCGCGCAAGTTTTACCAACAAGTCAGCAGGATGAAGCCTTATATAACTCGAGAAAAATCTGATTTCCGACGAAATGGGCATATTGGAGCGGTAGGTTGAGTATTTTGATGAACTGCTCAACAACCAGAACGAGTTGGAGGTGCGGCCAACTGAAGACGACAGGCAAATACTGCCCCCATTAAGTAGAGAAGAAACGTTTCGTGTGATTCATCAGCTTAAAAATCATAAGTCGCCAGGAGGCCATAGAATTACAACCGAATTGGTTAAATATGGAAGCAACCAATTACACCAAGTGGTTCATCACTTAACGCTCAAGGTGTGGTACAGCGAATGTACAGCCTGACGACTGGCATACATAAAAAGGGAGATATCACACCATACCACCGTACCATCTATAAGATATTTTCCGTTATCTTGCTAGGCCGGATAGTCCCATACGCCCAGAACATCATTGGCTCATGCCAAAGAGACTTCACTCCAGCCAAATCAGCAACAGATCAAATTTTCTCTGTGCGGCAACAATGGAAAAACTGTTGGAATATGGACATCAGTTGCATCATCCTGTTATCGAATTTAAAGCCGCCTATGATAGCATGGCCAGAATTTGGTGTCCCGAAATTGATAAGACTGACTAGGCTGACCCTATCCAAAGCGCGAGGTCAGATAAAAGCAGCAGGGTCATACAAGAGGATGCCCTGTCATGCGTCCTCTTTAACCTGGCGCTGGAAAAATTGATCCGTATTGCTGAGGTAAATTCGAGAAGCACGATCCTCTTTCAGTCCACCCAACTACTGGCATATGTTGACGATATCGGCGTCATGCGAAGAATGACCCGAGATGTATAAACTCCACATCAATGAAGACAAGACCAAATATATGGTGGCAACGTCACCACCAAAGAACAAAGAATCAACAACATCGGTTGAAAATCACAGCTACGACGGTGAAATCCGCGCACGGTTGATGGCTGCGAGTAGAGCCTATTTCAGTTTATAAAAACTGCGCTCGAAACGTCTGACCATAGGGTCAAAGCTCTTATTGTACAAGAAAATGATCTTGCCAGTCCTCATGTATTCCTCGGAGACTTGGGATCTTAGGATGGACGATTCCGTAGCCTACACCACGACGAAATTTATGAGCGATAACATGACCGTCAGGTTGTGGATAAAATCCGGATCAATAGGTTACGATGGGCGAGTCACTTAATCCGTATGGATGAGGATGATCCAGCCCGGAAAGTCTATAAGGGTAATATCTATGGCAGAAAAAGAAGACGAGGCAAACCTTGCCTGAGATGGGGCGATGGCATAGATCAGGACACCAGACGGCTTTTAGGGATATCGAATTGGTGGACCTCGGCACAAAACCGGGATATCTGCAGTTCCTTATTGAGGCAGGCCTAGGCCGGATACTGGTTGTCGCGCCGTTGGTAATGATGATGATAATGAGAAAAAACCGTCACATTAAAATAACGGACTAAAAAATTGGCAGATATTTCAAATATGAAGAGACAAATGAAAAGAATAAACCCGAATGTCTTACTAGCATAAAGGACAACCTGCCTAAGGACATACACTTTTGAAGGACAATCAGTTCCTCAGTAAAGCGAACCAAGCTGGGTCTTCTCCCTATAAATGGGAAACTGAATTTTACAAGTGAACCCTGCGGCTGGTTGTTTTAAGGTTTCCACCTCTAAAAAAACTGTTATCCCTTGTTTAAATTGGCGATACTGCAGAAAGGTAACCATAAATCTACAACATGTTCCATCATCTTTGGAATGCCGCATTACTTATCATTGCGAGTAAGGTAGTGGGCCCACTACTCAACATTACATTGTCACCAAGTGGCAGACTCTGTATGGAACCCACATAAACTGAATTTTCACTGTTGCTTTTCAGTTTTTGGTATCGGTAAACTAAATTAAGTCTTGTCTTAGCGATTTGAGAAAACAGCATCACCCCCGCTTGCTGCAAAACCTCAAAGATTGCAATTGCTGCCGGAAAGCGGTGAAGTGAACATTTGTTGTTTTCGATTCCGGAAGGCAATTGTCGCCAATCTAGAACCTATCAAATAACGATTATTTAGTTCTCAGTTTTTTGGAAAGGACATTGGTTTCCGGGAATGCAGCACACAGCTCGGATATTCAAATGCCTTATTTGAGCAATATGTAAAGAAGGCTGCATGGGCTCACTGTATTCAGTTCGACGCCGCGCAGTTCATGAATGACAATCACGCATTTGGCGTTCGACACAAAAACCATATTTTACAAGTAGAACTCAGAATGAGAGCCGGCATTGTTATCAACCATTCGGTCTTTTATCGCCTATAAACAATCTTACGTAAGAAGCTGCGAGTATTTGAAGCGAATTTATCAACAGAGCCCGCTGAAATCGAGGCCAAACAGAAAGCATTGTGTGATCGATGAAACCACTCGAACATTTCGTGCAAAAGGGCAACTAGCGAATTTATTGATTAAAGCGAGTCTCTTACCATCACGGCTTCGCTCTCGTCGCACTCTTGACTCGGCACGATATCAGTTTCCAGCAGAAGATGCACAGCACACTTCTGGTCGACTTCTAGTTGTTCTTCGCCGAAAGATACCTCGAAAGGGAGCAAATTTGGGGGATCCGGAAACGACACCCACGGTCCTAAGAAAACCTTTTGCATCGGAACTAGACTGCATCCCCTCTGGCTGCCGCGGAGCCACATTACATCAGAGATTCGGGCAAGAGCGCGATTCGTGCACAGGTCAGAGGTGGCGGTTGTGGTGGAGATGTCTGCAAAAAAGGATTGTGTCATAATGAGAAAAAGCGGGAGCTCAACAGTAGTTACCATTGACTTCGCTGGGGACATTGTAGAAGACAACGCTCGTTTTGTCCGCCAGTTTCTGCCTGATCTTGGTGCAGATCGACTTGATTCGCCAAGCCTGCAAGTATGTTGCCAGAATATAGTAGAGCGTAAGGAACATGATGTTGATGTTAGTGTCCTTGCAAACTTTGCTTGTTCACTCGCAACAAACAATTTAACGATTTTGCACTGTCATTTTCGTCCGCGAAAACTCTGTCACGGTAGCAACGCACAACTACTGGAAATAGTAACTTTCGAGAGGCAAAATCAATGCAAGGGCTTAGTGATTTACACAAGAAACGGCCTCGAGACGACAGGGAAACATTTCAACGGCCAATCGTTTCGTAACTCGCGGACGCGGTACTTACAAGACAACGAACTATTGACGGAAAAAAATAAATTCATAAAGTACACGACTGAGCAGTTTGAGAAACGGTGGTGGCAGTTGTCACTCGGCGACCGACTGATAAGAATGGATTCCAGCTGGACTGGAAGATTCAGTCTTCGTGATAAGTTGGAGGAGTTTTGAGCGGGAAAAGGTGGAATTGCAGTTTGAATACATTACAGAATACATTGGCTCGACAATTATCAATTTGCAGAAAAGGAACTAAAATATCAACATTAAAAGATTATTTTCTAATTTGAGGGCGAACATTTTTTGGCATATCGCTTATTATCCGTAACACTTATAAGGGGGAAATGAATGTGGCATCAACTGCAGCTAATAGAGTTCCTGGAGATGAAGCATCAACAAATGATTTTCACAAATACATGGAGAACGATTTCATGAGACGGCTAGTCGTAAAAAAATTAAAACGACTGATTCGATGGAAAATTAGCAACGGAACGGAAGAATGCCGCCTACCAGGCAGAAAAAGGAAACTTGGGAAAACCAAGTATGTGAACTGGACAAATACAGGAAAAACCGCACCAGGGGTGACGGTTCAACAGGATGAAGCCTTATATACCTCAATGCTCGACCTGCCGAGGCAAAAAGTGACCGTATGAGTCTATTGATACGAGGGGTTGAGTATTTTGATGAATTGTTGAATAACGAGAACATCAACGAACAATTGTCATCACTAAGTATGGAAGAAACAGTCTGCTCAATCACGCGGCTTAAAAATCATATGTCATAACGAGCAGTACTGGAGGCGACCAACTACACCAAGTGGTTCATCAAGTGATGATCAAGCTGTAGTATAGCGAATCAATGCTTGACGACTGGCAACGAAACATTATCTGTTCTATACATAAAAAGGGAGATATCACGCAGTGCAGCAATTATAGAGGTATCACGTTGCTGAGTATCATCTATAAGATATTCTCCACTATCTTGCTTGGATAACCTCATACCCCAGAACATTATCGGTCTATACCAAAGGACGGATTCAACGGCATAGACTTTAGCAACGGAATATGGTTTACTTTTATGGAATTTGGAACGTTCGCACTCTAAATAGAATCGGAACTCTGTGAGAACTTCTGTAAAGTCCATAAATCCACTAACATGAAAACAAAAGAAGTCCGTCAATCTGTCTTTATTTTAAATTTTTCGTGCTTGATATTCGACCGAGATCTTCACTCTTCTATAATCTTCTATTATATTTTACTATTACACCGTGTATCTCCGATTGAGATTCTTTTCTTATCTTATCTTCTTTAAAGCGTAAAACTGGACAAGTGGAAGGGTTTCAAGGCAAACCTGTTTTCACACACACATGTATTATAGGAAGATCTTCGTCAAGATCCATTCCCAATTCTCTCATTTATCGTTGACAACATGGACCAGACGCACATTCAATCAAGCTGATCATGTTCTTATCGGAAAACAAAACGACGACATCAAGAAAAGATGAATGGAATATTTTAAAAAGCTGCTCGACCGCACCAGCGAGAAGTAGAGCTTTGACGAACCCGGAAGTTATAAACAACACACTATTCGAACCTCCTTCTATTGAAGAGATGCAAGCAGCCCTGCGCGACCAAAAACTGAACAAAGCTCCAGGATTCGATGGCATTCCAGCTTAACTATTACAGAGGAGAGGAGATTGGCTGGATAATCTCATCCATAAATTTATTTTAAAAATTTGGACAAATGAAACATTACTTAATGACTAGCGCAAAAAGGCAATTTGTTGTCAACAAAAAGAGACAAACTTATCTGTGACAATTATAGAGACATTTCATTTTGTGCACATCTTACAAGGTCCTGACGAAAATCATCCAAGCTAGGTTACAGCCATATATAGACAAATTATTTGGTGGATACCAATGCGGGTTTTACAAAGGACGATCCACGATGGACCAAATTTTCACGGTCAAACAGGCACTAAAAAAGGCCTATGACTTCAATATTGATGTGCATTAGCTCTTTGTCGACTTCCTTCAAGCGCATGAAAGGGTCAAACGAGAAGTACTATATCGTATCATACGCAGGTTCCGCCTATAAGAAAAACTGGTGCGAATATCCGAACTGACAATGGCTAACACTGAATCCCATGTAAAAGAGCTTGGCGAGCTAACGCAATGCTTCGAAAAGAAACTAAGGATTAAAGCAAGGAGATGGACTCGCCCCCATGCTTTTCAATCTTGCCCTTGAATATGTTAGTTACCACGGGAACATTGCTTTACAAACCTTCGCAAATAGTGGGATTCGCTGACGACATAAACATCATGGCTTGTTCAATTCTGGACGCCCAGGAGGTATTTCTACAACTAAATGAAGCAGCGCAAGAAGCGGCCTAAGAATTAATGGAAAGAAAACAGAATTCATTACACAATCAATAAGATATGGGAATATGACAAAATCTGATAATGGGCGAAAACGTGAAAATCTGGACAACTTTTTGTACTTAGGAGTAAACATAGCGACGGATGGTGATGAAAAGGACGAAGTGCGTCCTCTGGCGTGGTACCCGAAAGACACTTTTTTTGAGATGGGTAGATAAGTTGCTGTGCACTTCAATAATGAGCGACGATGTTGCGGTGAAAAAACTGTTACGTATGATGCGTTTATTCAGTTCTTCAAAAAAAAAAAGAAAACTAAAACACAAAAAAGCGAAAGAAGAGGCCTAGATACCAGCAGCACATGAAAGGTGACCACTACCATTATTCAGAAGCTCCAAGCCTTTATTTCCGCCAGGTCATCGGTGTATCCGGTCTGACACAATCTGGAATGATTACCTAAGTCGGTGTACGAGTTGCTGTTGTGATTAAAGGGCGGAAGTGGTAGCGGATGGGTGCACACATGGTTTGTTCAACTGAGAACCCATATGTGCTTTCTTGCGAGACTCGTCTTGATAGATTCTACGCCTGATTGGTATCTTCTCTGACGTTTGTGTTCTTCCGTTCTTAGGAGAAGAACGACATTCAGAGTGATTTTGTACAACCACAACACTTGTAGTAACCGTGAATGCCACATGGAGTCAAAGGCTGATTTATAGTCGATGTCGGCTGTCGAGATATTTCGTTTTTGATGAACAGCTTGTTTTACTGCTATTGTATCGATTACAGCCTCTGGGGCCTTTTGCGCATCCTTTCTGCTTCTCAACTATCAGTTTGTGAACTTCAAAATATTTCGAGATGTATGCGCAGAAGACTGAAGTAAATGGTGGGAAGACAATTGGTCGATATTTTGAAGGGCAAACGGTGCCCTATTATTTGGGGATGAGAAATGCTGGTTCAGTAACCATCTGAATAAAATGATTTGCTAATACTTTGTGACTGCTCTTGAACCGCTTTAGCCAGAAGAAGTGAATCTTATCAACACCTGGATCTTTCACGTTGAAGTGTATGCGATCCTAAAGACAACAATGTGTAATGATAGTCAAGCTGCGTTGAGCGCGTGGAACAGTTCTTTGATCCCTTCAAAAATCGATTGAACTCTTTTTCTAAATTGAATACGGTGGAATTACTTTGGGTACTTGGTCATTGTCGTGGAGAGTGAAATGAAATCTCAGTCAGTTGAGCAGACCCTCGAAGCCTGTCCCAAGTATGATACCAAATTCATACTTGGAGATTTCAACAGTCAAGTAGGTATGGAGCCCGTGTTCAGGCGATACGTCGACTCCCATAGCTTGCATAGGGATACCAATGATAACGGACTGCGGATCATTCAGTTAGTAGTGTCACACGAAATGGTTGTTGGAAATACGTGGTTTGCGCGAAAAGTAGTCCACAGACATACGTAGCTCCCCTCAGACGGGACCACTTTCAAACAAATTGACCACGTGCTGATTGAAAGCCGCCTCGATGAATGTTAAAACACATGGGGGGGGCAGTATAGACTCGTTGGCAAAGTGCTCCGGGCTCAAATAACTACACCGCCCAGAATCTTCTCTGACAATCAGGTGAGAGTTAACACAGAACCAATCCACAGCACAGTCCTCCGCAACACCTGAAATGAATGCCGCAATAACCACAGTCAACAGAGAACCTGGAGATGAGCATCAACAAATGATCTTCATAATCAACTGAAGAATGTTATCATAAATACGGTCACAAAAATACTTAGCCCCAGCCGCAAAAGGAGTTGGAACGGCTGGTTCGACGATGAATGAAAGCTAGCAATGGAACGGAAAAATGCTGCATACTGACTAATGTTGTATTCTCAAAGGACGCGGGCACGCGTGGAGACTTATCACGAACTCCGTCGAGCGGAGAAACGACTTCACAGACGGAGAAAAGGAAGCTTGGGGGAACCAACAAGTCTGTGAACTCGAAAAGTACAGGGAGCAACCGCACCAGACGCGCAAGCTTTATCAGCAAGTCAGCAGGATGAAGCTTTACACACCTCGATTTTCATTCTGCCGAGACAAAGAGGGAAATCTGATTTCGGACAGAATGGACATATTGGAGCGATGGCTTGAGTACTTTGATGAACTACTGAACAACCAGAACATTGGCGAGTTGGAAGTCCCGCCAACTGAAGACGACGGACAAATACTGCTACCACCCAGTATAGAAGAAACAGTCCGTGCAATTCATCGGCTTAAAAATCATAAGTTGCCAGGAGCCTATGGAATTACAGTCGAATTGGTTAAATATGGAGGCGACCAATTACACGAAGTGGTTCATCAACTGACGCTCACAGTATGGGACAGTGAATCAATGCCTGACGATTGGCAAAGAGGCATTATTTGTCTCACACAAAAAAAGGGAGATATCACACAGTGCAGCAATTATAGAGGTATCACGTTGCTGAGTGCCATCTATAAGATATTCTCCTCTATCTTGCTAGGCCGGATAGCCCCATACGCCCAGAACATCATTGGCCCATACCAAAGAGGCTTCACTCAGGCAAATCAGCAACAGATCAGATTTTCTCTCTACGGCAAGCGCTGGAAAAACTTTTGGAATATGGACAACAGTTGCACCATCTATTAATAGTCTTTAAAGCCGCTTATGATAGCATACCCAAGGTAAAACTGTACACGGCCATGAGAGAATTCGGTATCCCGACGAAATTGATAAGACTGACTAGGCTGACCCTGACCAATGTGCGAGGCCAGATAAAAGCAGCAGGATCACTCTTAAGACCATTCGACATCAACAACGGTCTACGACAAGGTGATGCCCTATCATGTGTCCTCTTTAACCTGGCCCTCGAGAAAGTGATCCATGATGCTGAGGTAAATGCAAGAGGTACGATCCTCTTCAAGTCCACCCAACTACTGGCCTATGCTGACGATATCGACATCATGGGAAGAACAAACGTACAAACTGCCTTCATCCAGATCGAGCAGGCGGTGATCCCGGCGAGATCTTGGGCTGCACATCAATGAAGGCAAGACAACGTATATAGTGGCAACGTTAGCACCAAAGCCAACCAACCAACAACATCAAACTGCACTGGTCAAACGGGAAGAATAAAGATAGGAGACTAAAACTTTGAGACCGTTGATAATTTCTCCTATTTCGGGTCGAAAATCACAACCGATAACAGCTACGATGATGAAATCCGCGCATGGTTGATAGCAACCAACAGAGCCTATTTCAGCTTACAAAAACTGTTCCGCTCGAAGCGTCTGACCATAGGGTCAAAGCTCTTACTGTACAAGACAATGATCTTGTCAGTCCCCATGTATTCCTCGGAGACTTGGGTTCTTAGCAAGAAAAATTGCGAAATCTTGGCCGCGTCCGAGAGAAGAATCCTCCGAAGAATTTTTGGCCCTCTATATGGGGACGGACGATTCCGTAACCTACATAACGTCGAAATCTATGAGCGATACCATGACCGTTCGGTTGTGGATAAAATCCGGCTCAATAGGTTACGGTGGGCGAGTCATTTAATCCGTATGGATAAGGATGATCCAGCTCCGAAAGTCTATAAAGGCAATATCTATGGTAGAAAAAGTAGACGAGGCAGACGCTGCCTAAGATGGAGCGATGACGTAGGCCAGAACGCTAGACAGCTTTTAGGGATATCGAGTTGGTGGACCTCGGCACAAAACCGGGATGTCTGGAGTTCCTTATTAAGGCAGGCCTAGACCGGATACCGGTTGCTGCGCGCTTGATGATGAGGATATAGTCGCAGGGTATAGTGTTGATCTTATCCGATATGTGACTGTATGGGCTTTTTTAAATTTTAATTCAACGTGGCATAACGGTTTACGTTGCCTTTATGTCAATAAAATAATAGTATCGGCAGAGGAGTCGATCCTGTAACAAGTATCTCTCTTACAAGCAAAAAATGTGGTTATTGCATGATAAAGGAACAATAAAAAGTATTATATTGTTCTTATATAATAAAACAGTAGTTTATTGACAAATTAATACTAATTTCAGTTATTTTTATATCTAGAATCTCATTTGATTATTTAAACCACTAAAAAGTTGGTCCTATATCTAAAATATCACAATATAAACATATTTGAAATTTGTGAGGAGTGCTTCAGTGATCTAAAATATGAATAATGTCAGTTTATAATAATAATAACAATATCGGCAAGAAGGATGGGATGACTTAAGATACTTCTACAAAAACACGTACGCCATGGAATCATTCGTTCTCAACCTGAACACAAATCGTATAAGACGCAATCGAGCGTGCAAAGATCAACCTAAAAAGAAAATAAACAAAAATACAAAAAACTTGTTATTACAATATTTTCCACATAATTATCAAAAATTAATCTTTTTCTATAGATGGTTTTGCATTACTTATTGAGATCCATATGGCTTGGATGCTGATCAATCGATTTATTGTTTACACAGAAAATGTTGATAACTTGCTTGGACCTGAGGAGGAGGCATCAAGTGAACCCGTGGCAGAAAGCCGGTTAAAGAAACAAATATTCATGTCAATAATAAACATGGAGCCTGATTCATGGCGAAGCAATATGGGACTGGATGCACTAAGCCATGGTTGATACCCCGAGAGAGGACTCCCTTTGATGTTGTTTACGCTTTCTTAGTAAATTGCTTGCGTTTACTGGGCCTCATGGAAAAATCGTTAAATCATGACCTGGAAGAACCATTGAGGCAAGCATTTTCGTTTTCGATAAGGAGAAATTTATTGTATAATTAAAACTGTGGGGGATGTTTATTGCAATTGTGTTATTTTTTAGCTTTGCGATTATATGAGCAGACTTACGTCAAAGTGTATCTACAATCGCTTATATTCTACAGGGCGTCGACAGGGAAAGCCTTGATTTAACGTTGAAGGGGGTGGGGACGGGGTGCATATAATTGGGAAACACTACGTACCTATGAATTTTGCTAGAATTGTTTTTTCCAGGGGATTTTTTTTTTAAATACGAGTAAACACAAAAGCATTTCATGGTCTATTTAAAGATTCAGAATGAATATTACAAACAGAGTGGATGTTGGGAGTCATCTTTTTTACTTGGGATCAAGACTTCATACTTTATATACTGAGCCCCATTCTTGTGAAATATTGCATGCAGAATGCTTATCTGTAAACAAGTTATAGTAATATAGCATTCTGTCCAAATATATTGTGCACTTATTCAGAGCATTGATGTTTTTCAAAGGTCATAGAAATTTATTTTTGATTGACATCGAAAACAATTTACTCTTTCACTGGCAATGAAATTATATTTATATTTTATGAATATATTTATTATATTTATTTAATAATCGATTGCTTGCTTATCAGACGTTTTGTGGGAAATACTACGTTTATGGAATAGGTATCCTTGGTCTATATCTATCTAAAATAGAATGGCCTTTTCTGCTGCATTTTTGGTTCAAACATAAGCCGAATTGAGAGTGAAGAAAAAGAGGAAGCCTAAACGACATGAAACAAATTTGGTAAAGACACACCATCTTTGAAAATGCCCTTGTACCGGAACCAAGGAACCTATCTCCGGCAACAATGAGAGATTTGAGTAACTGATTCAGGTGTATACATAAAAGAGATAAGAGGACCTCTCAATGTAAAGAACTGACAAATTGTTTCATAATATTTTGGGCATTTTGGACTCATTTTGTAAGCGATTCAAAACGAATTCACGGAGTTTCCGCAAGAGCTACGTAAGTTCGAACAAATGAAATACGTGTCTGCACGCTAAACGTGAGCACCCTCACTGAAAAGACCAAGAACTCGCAAGAGCCCTTCGGAAAAGGCGCACTGGTATCTGCGCTCTACAAAAAACCCGGTGGTACGGTGCCAAAAGCTGCGACATAGAACGTGAACGCGGTAAAAAATGGCTATAAACTTCTCTATTTTAGTGCCCCACACATTCAATACGGTGTTGGCGTTGCCGTCTGATAGGGTGTCAATGATGCCATTAAAGAAATCGAACGATTTGATGATCAGCTGATGAAGCTCACCATTATATTAGCTGATCGCACTATTCTTTTCTTGGCCGCATATGCATCACAGATAGGTCGAGTTGATGGCGAGAAAAATGCCTACTGGCAATTTCTCGATGCAAAGACCTTTAACGTGTCTGCTGATGACTGTGATGCTGAGAGGTGGCGGTGAGGAAGACGGGTCGGCAACCCTGTCAGCTGAACCAAAACCAAGTGATCGAGGAGAACCTCCATAGTGGTGGCACCGGGAGACGCTGTACTCACTTTGGCTTGCCGGCCGTGACGCAGTAGGCGAATGCTCCAAAGGCCTAATCAGGGGGATCAGACCCGACTCTGCATGGGGACTCATCTGAAGTGGCAATTTGGTCACGAAACCTTACCAGCGGTATACTGGTACCATGGAAACCGGGATAGCCCCTGGACTCTCATACTTCGAGTGAACTCCCGTTGTATGTGAGTACAGCTCGGTTGTTTGCGGTTGGCCCCCTAGTGGTTATGCTCAAGCAAGAAGAGACCTTCGGATCTCGGCGTGGTGTTGCGTTTCAACACCTCCTTCCTTAGTTCGGTAGAGATTTAGGTATGTCTTGCATCCACCGGTATGAATGCTAAGCCATGCACTTGGTATAGACTGGTACCGCTTGTCTCAGCGGTGATTGTGGTCATAAAATTAATCCGTGTCTTAAAAAGACCATGGGATTAAGTCGTCCAGACAGGTGCTCACGTTAAACCCTCAAGGACTTAACTGCTGATGAGTGTATCATCACTGCAGGCGACCTAAATGGTCATGACGAACGGCAACAGGTCCCATAGGGGATAAGGGTTTGTAGCACGCAATGACGTTGCGACTGTATAGTCGATTTTGCAGACACTCATGACCTTATCATTGTTCATTAAAGAATTGTCTTATCTTTATACATTTTATAATGGGAACAGTAAAACGCAAATCGACTATACATATTCTCAGAAGATGCCCACATTTTAATTTTCCATGAGATTATCGTACCTCAACATCGGCTGTTAATTGCTGAATTTCCAATCAAGTCACCGATAAAACAGCGTGAGGAACGCACTGGCTTGCGTGTTAAATGGTGGCGATTTCGTGAGAAGAAAGGAGAATTGATCTTATTTATGCGATTACCAACCATTACGAATGTGAAAGAATCGTGAAACCAAATTAAAGATACGATTCACAAAGCGGCCTGTGCAACCCTGGGGGTCGCCAAGCCAGGTAAGCGGTATCCACTGAGATACTTGGCTTTGGAATGACGATGTTCAAATGAAGGCTCGTGAAAGGAAACACCTCTACCACAAGTTTCTCGATAATAAAACGCTGACTAATTGGCAAATTTATAAGAATGCCAACAGGGAAGCAATGAAAGGGATCGGTGTCACCTGAGCGGGCCATTACAAAGATCTTTTCGATAAGCTAGACACTTGGGATGGTGGCAGAACTTGTCAACTTGTCAAAAGCTGACACCAACGCACACAAGATATCGAACACTACTGCTGCGTTAATGAAAAGAACGGTATTTTGCTTACCAACCGACGAGTCGCGACGAATAGATGGCGAGAATTCTACGAACAGATTTCAACTGAAGAATTTGCACATCCTCTACTTCCACAAGCATTATTGACATTTGGAGCAATTCCACCTGTCAGTGTCACTGTACGCAAAGCGGTAGTTAGCTGGTGAAAGGTTCCGTTGCGGTTCTCCGCCTCGAGCTGATTCCAGTTAACCCGTTGGGGAGTTCCGTCCCTACGTACTCGAGGAGGGCGATCAGACCCGAGTCTGCAATGGACTCATCTGAAGTGGCTCTGCAACGAAGCCTCACTGGAGGTTATCTGGTATCATGGGAACCGGGATAGCCCTCTGAGAGCATATGCTCCAGGAGAATTCCTGGAGGATGTGTTCTCGGCCCGGGTACCGGGTGTCACTGAAGTCGAGGAAGCAATAAAACGAATGAGATTGGGGAAAAGCAATAGCACCTGACGACATCGTATCTGAGCTCTGGAAAGCGAAGAGCTGAGACCCAATACTGTGGCTAAAAGAATTTTTCAATCAGGTTATTGAGGAAGGTAGAACACCTGACTGGCAAGAAAAGGTAGTCCAGCGAAATGTTCAAATTACCGTCCGATCCGGTTGCTATCCCACACCATTAGTAGTTTAAAACGCATTCTTGACAACCGAATTTGCGAAATCGTTCAAATAATCAAATCAAACCGTGGGGAAGGAGGATTGCCCTTCGCTACACCCGAGGTTGTCTTGAAGTATTTTCCCCTGAATGTGAAATAATTTTCATTCATGCAGAGGGAAGCCAACTTCGCATATTGTTTAACCTTTCTCCTCCACTCTGATGTCGAACCAAATCGTAGTAGCCACTCTTCAAATTTTTTTTTGTTATTGCCTCTTTTTTCTGGCATACTGGGCGATAGAGCTTTGACACTATGACCCTAAGCGTTCATTATCCGCCAAAGCGCCCACTACACTCAATCTTTCAATCAAGTCTTTCGAATTTTTGACAGACTCTTTCCCGTTGATAGACCCCAATTTTTGCCATTCCTCAACCAACCACTTCGCAATGTTGTAAGTAGGGGAGTTAAAATCTGCAATAATCTCCTTCATCTCATTGCCTGATTTATGTATTTTTGGTTGACATCTAATTCTGGGTAAAGAGGGGTTTGGCATCCGCAGCCGGGCTGGGTTATCAACCACTAGAAAGCATTCCTCAATTCAAAGTAGTTTCCTCAAGTCAACTTTTCCATTACTATGTTGTCGTAATGTTGCTTATCCATCCATCCATCTATCCGCATTACCCTTGTCCGCTTTTAGGTAGTACACCGGCTTTTTCTGCAGTTCTGGTACGATATTGGTTTCCCGCTGGTTAGCAGATTTTTGAATCTTAGTTTGGTAAGCGATAGCTTTTGATAGTTCGTGCCGGATTTCCTACTTCGCTTCGTTGATCATGAATTTTATGGCTCCTTCCATATCTACAATAACGTGTTCAACTGCCAGGTCAGTTTTTATAGCGTAGTTATAGCCCTTGCTATTCCGTATGCACAAAATTCTCACTCACTGCCTGAACAAACACACATGAAATTCTTGTTCATAGCTTAAACATGTTTGGTCAGTTGGCCGAATCATGTTTCATCCGATCACCGGCCGGCTGAAAAGTTAAAACTGACAGGTCAAATGGATTCCATCGACGTTTCGGTCGCCGGTCAACTGCGAACCCTTCAGGCGTAACTGATAGGTCGAACTGAATGTAGATGGCTGGCCTAAGAATGCCCAATCTGAAGACAATTTCGTGAGGCCAAATCGAACCTAAAAATTTGATACCCTGGTTGAAGTTTTTTGTCGGATGCACTGCACATTCCCCTCCTCTCCAGACTGAGCAGAAAAGCTGTATGATTGGTAAAAATATCTGCTTAATAGATGCTTCTGTAAATCTTCACTCTACTGCACTGACTTATGGAGATCATGAACTGTATTGGCCCAAAAATAGAGAAGTGGTCTTCGAATCTCAGCCCTCGACGTATTTATTTAAAGAACATTTCTTCTATTAATGAATCCTCTGGCAGATTGGCAAGCAGAGGAACAGCTTCATGTTAACTGTACTGGCATCGGTATAAGGATATATCAATTACCAAACGGGTCCTTATATAATTGACGTGACTGACTGGTTGGTGGTAATTCAAATACCCAATACCAATTTGCTGCTTTGCTTATGAAGGAGGCGAGTGCATGAGTGCATAGCAGCCGGAAATCTCCCAGTTAATCAAAGTTGTCAGACTCCATCCATTTCCATGCAGGTGGTGAGGCTGGCGATAGTGTTTCCTATTTACTCGTTTACCCTGTACATCATTGCCAGGATGTAGATGAGGATGATCGGTAAGATCCGGAAAAGGGGCGCCCATTTTGGATGGGACACTTGGAGTCGTGTATGTGGACCTCCTGTTGTCACAAAGATAATAGCTCAAATAATCACGGAGTTTACCAAGGAACACTTGAAAACACACTTGCAAACACTGACATGGGAAGTCTCACTCCACCAGCTATATTCATTAGATATCACTCCACTTCCACTTTTTTTGATTGATAGTGGATGACCTATCTGGACAACGCTTTTATTCACATAAACAAGCGAAGAATAACGTCAAAAAAGCAAGCCTTTTTCCAAAGTGGTGTTCACAAGCTGCCAGAAAAATGAGAAAAGGTACTAGCTAGCGATGGAAAATGTTTTGAGTGATTTGTTTATAATCAGTTTTTAAAATAAAAGCCCATTTTATAAAAAAAGGATGCGGTTTTTAAGCTACGTACATAATAGTAATAATAAATATAAATAATTCCACCGGTTGTATTAGGAGGGAGGATAGATGGATCTAGTCTAAATGGGTGCAGGCAACCGCAACAGGAACTTTGTCGTCTTGTAGGGATCCCAGGGGCTATGCATCTTCAGCAAGTTTGAAAATTGTATCTCAAACTAATGATGTCGATATTGCAACTACAGTCACTTGTGTATTGTGGTGAAATTGTGACTGTCAGCATACACGCTCGGAAAATTACCTTTCGTGTTTTGGTTTGAGTGGCCGAAGAGATTAACTATGGGACATTCGTTTGGAACGTCGAGGCGGCTCATTGAGGCAGGACATTGCTAGGCTGACTCAAATCAGCACTGGCAATGTCAGCAGACGGGTAAAGAATGAGGTGCAGAGGGTTTACCGAAACAATGCCATTCTCGGTGAAACACTCGTAGTTGAAATTCTTGGCACACTGAAACAGAAACTTTTTGTTGTATGCAGTGAGCTTCGAAAGTCACTGCAGACGCATGTAACGTACGCGAGGAACCAGTGGACATTTTTCGGATCACTTAACGAACCCCAACAGAGCATCTAGACAGTGCAATTTTCGATAAATAAAGTGCTCCTGATTACGTCCGAAAGCATCCGTCCTCCCACCTCGGACATGAATTTTGTGTTTCCGAAGAGGAGGTTAGACAGACTCCATAAAGACAGCTCGAAGAACTGAAGGGGTATGACCTAAACGGCTTCATCAGCGTACACGGTTGGTTGGTACGTAGTCGCCAGGTTATTACTCGGCCGGAGCAATTCCCATCATTTCTCACCTTCTCAACAGAAGCGATGTGAATTTGGATCAAAGGAATACAAAGAGCAACTCACCATTGACTCGGTAGGACAAACAAATTTTTTAGTTGCTATGTCGATTACACCAATGCTTTTGATAGCGTCCAGCACACCTTGCTATGTCTACATTATCGCATTCATTCAAAACTAATAAAATTTTCGGCGACAGCTATAGAAGGGTGCCATATTAATTTGTCAGTTCGCTCAACTGATTGTACCAATACCTCAGAGACCATCCGCATCTGGGGGAATCAATGAGTTCCGTTTGATTTTCCATGGTACTGAAACCCCTCTCATGGCTACTAAATGATGTTAGAGGATATAATTTTGTAATAAAACATAGGTTTTGTGATGAGCGTGAGTTAATACAATTGATGCTGAATCCAAGCCATCCGCTAAGATCATCATGAGTTGTTATGGTTATGAATGATCTGGTGGAAATTACTAGCGCAGAATGTTTGGCTCATTCATCAGAATATTGCACACAAGCATGGGCTAATCTCAAAAACATGTCCTGTTTACCGGTAGGAACCGCAGGCAGTACTTAATAGTCCTGCTTTAGTTTAGTTTACTGGGGGAGCCGCAGCTCCGAGCACTCAAGCCATTGTTGCCTATTGTACTATCCCTGTTAATTGCTTATTCAATGGTTTCCCGCCTACGGCGTTCGCAAGATTTAGTGACGAATCTTAGAACATTCTCCATAGCCACAGAGTCTGCAGATTCTTCATTGAAGAAAACCTTATCAAGGTGTCTTCGTCTGAGATCTGAGGAGGCCGGGCAGCTGCATAAAAAGTGCAGGGTCGTCTTCTTCTCCTCCTCACATTGGCTGCACATAGTCGAAATCATCACCCCAATTTTTTCCATATAGTAGTTTAAGGAGCAGTGTTCCGTTAAAAGCTCTACTAGGGTTTTCATGTCTCGCTTCTTAAGGGACAACAAAAATGCCGCTCTAGTGACCCTAGGGTCTTTCACAAGGATTTTCGCCTGCAGTCAAGAGTTCAAATTTCTCCACTGGGCCGCGTGAATCCTTGCAATTTCACCCTTCAGAGTAGACTCGATAGTAGATGATCGGATTCCAAGAGCTGGTTCTTGGCCTACCATCGTGGATCCAGACCCTCGACGAGCCAGTCTGTCAGCCTCCTCATTACCAGCGATGTTAGAGTGCCCCGGCATCCACATCAGCAATGTTTCGTTCAGTTGACCAAATTTCAGCAGCACCTGATGACAATTCGACACCAACTAGTTTGATATGTCGTTGCTATTTAGTGCTGATAATGTCGCCCGACTGTCGCAACAGATTCGAATGCTGCAACCCCTCCATTTTTGTCGCAGACATTCTTCTGATGGCAATGAAGGATAGCTTTAAGTGCCGCAGTCGGCGTAGTACTCATTGGTGCAGTAATATTTAGACAACCAAGTCTCTGAATCTTCCTGCTGTTAGCAAAGTTCAATCCCGGCCACAGAAGATGCATACATACATCAAAATGGGTTTTTGTTATGGATGTATACATCCAGTGTATCCGTTTTGGTGAAAGTCCCCAGGTCTTACCTATCGCATTCCTACAGCACCAGAGCAATCTGCAGGATTTCTGATATTGTTCCTGGATATGATGCTTCTACGTTAAGTTGGAGTCGAAATGTACTCCTAAATACTTGGCTGTTTGTGTCAGCTGGATTTCCGCCCCTGTTAAGGTGGGTACCGTATAGCTGCCCCACTTGACGCTCCTATTGAACACAACTAGTCCAGTCTTCCTAGCGTTTACCGTGATAGTCCTGCTTACGTCATGCAATAAGACCGGCAAGTTTCCATTGATCGCCATATTCCCGACAATAAGCTTGACGTGCTGTCAGTTGGCAACGCGTGTGACTCCGTGTATGTTATTGATGTTGTTATCCCTCCTAATAGCGACATTGAGCGAAAATATGTGGAGAATAAGGCGAACTAAGAACCCTTGATTAGGAAAATCTAAGAAGTTTGGTGCCCCACAGGTATTTTTCTTGAATTATATGTTATATTATGTGATGTCCTGCGACACTCATACAGTCTGATTGAAATTATGCAGAAATACATTATTGTGCAACCGTGGCCGATGTACCGGGGGTGTCCAGTGGATTTTTCTGATGGCACACCACCGACCATCATCACCACACCCCAGCTTGTTAAATTTTCGATGCCAGTGGCACCCATTTTCTGGTAAGTTCTGTCTATGGCCTTTATCATTAATAAGAGTGAACGTCACACACAAGTCTTCAAGTCTTTGATATTTCTTGTGAATATTAAATTATGCGTCCTAATAAGATAATTGAACAAAACTGCCGTTGTCGTTCTGATGGCGATTGCAAGGACATTATTATGAATCCTTCTCTCATCCGAAAAAGTTCCCTTTCATTTACTTTCAATGAGAAATCTGACAGGACTTGTTTCCATATCTTTTAAAAAAGATTCTGCGATATGACGGAACTGCTTACATTAATGGATTGTCAAAATTCCCCATGATTTCGGGCGATTTGCTTCGAAGAATGGGGATAGGGATATCTACGGAGTAATCCTTGCTTCTGAACAAGGAGGGAACTTCAACTCAAATACAATATGTTTCCATTTTATCAATTAAATTTTCATGTCTAAATAATTTTCATTGAAAAAGGACCTGCAAATACCATCATATATGAATGAAATGTTGAAAAAAGTACACGGAATTAAAAAGGGGTGGAGATTCCTCTATACTCACCAAACACTTCCTGTGATGTGTATGTCATATACAAAAATCCATCATCGCTCCTGTGCTGCTCATACACCTCCGTAATTGACTTGCTCATCGGTACCAATGTTCGATTGTTAACGAGCAGGAACAATGCTTTGTTATGACTAATGTTGAGTCGATTCCTTATAATTAAGAGGAACTGTGCCATCGTTATTTCTTGCGGGACGAGAAAC
This sequence comes from Hermetia illucens, assembly GCF_905115235.1. Lineage (NCBI taxonomy): Eukaryota > Metazoa > Arthropoda > Insecta > Diptera > Stratiomyidae > Hermetia > Hermetia illucens. The sequence continues at coordinate 77,387,834 of NC_051854.1, read as the reverse complement.
TTCCTCTTATTCAAATATGGTAATTCATATTCGCGGGCATATCGATCGACAATAATAGGAATTTTTGTGGGGAATCGCAACCGTATTGCGCATGCTTCATCGGTTTTTTGATATCCTGTAAATGAGAAAATGGAAGATGTATATGGTGAAGTAGATATAAACTAAGGACGACATGTTAATATTATACTATTTTTATGAATAGTAAATCGAATTATGTTCACTTTAAAATTTTAAGATATAAAAATAAATTCTGTTAGTCCTTGATCCACCCAACGTACGCAGAGTAGAGTTATTTAGACGAAAGCGTTTGAGAGAGGAATTCGAGCGAGCCTACCGAGTTAATATCACACAAGCTAAACCTGAAAAGGCGCGGGTGGAGCCGTGAAACTAACGACTGCCACGATCGAAAGGGAGGGTTCACCACGGATCACATCGCGAGGTTCTCACCCTGCTTTGGAATTCTCAGGAGGTTGTCCCTGATTGTGGTATTTTTCAGGATCCGGTGCGAACTCACGCATCAGTAAAGGATACGTGAATAGTTGTATAAAGACACGTCAGGGATGGAGTTGCTCAAAGAAACCATCACCCATCCTCATTCTGTCATTACGAATTGTTGTCGTTCAGGGTAATATTATATCCGGTGAAGTTTACCTTAGGCCTGCTTTTAAGGTGAGTCTAGGAAATGCAGGTAAATTCTGTCTTCAGTGTGCAGATTAACAATTGGGTGGTGGCATGTTGGGCGTGTGAAATCAGGGACGCGGAGTTAAATGTGACAATACTTAACTTCATTTACATAAGCTGTGATAGTACTGGCATAAATATATCCCATATGTGTTCCGCTCGTCCAATCTTCAGACACTTGAAATGAACACTTTGCTTTCAATGTAAAGAACTGAAATAACTACCAACGATCCTTCTTGCGGTCAAAGCGTAGTGTATGCCCCTCGAAGCTTGTCCCAAGTATGATAGCAAAATCATATTTGACAATTTCAACAGTCAAGTAGGGACGGAGCCAGTATTCGGGTGATACGTCGGCTTACATGGGGCTACTAATAATAACGGACTGTAGATTACTCTGTTAACAAAGGTCCCCGAAGAAATTTCGGGAGCTATAAAGTTTGAAAAGACTAGATCAATCAGGGAAGTAAACCTGCTGTCCAGTGAAGAGAGATACTGGACGTACTATGCCTAGATTTTCTAGGGCTTAGGATGGACAACGTCATGCAGGAAACCGTTATGTCGGAGGAGGAGGGTGATATTCCGACAGTGGAGAAGAGCTCGAAAAACTAACGGAGTGACCAGCACAAACATAGCCTAGGTCTGGAGAAACAGCGATATCAATCAAAGAGGTGAGTAGCTTCTTGAATTTATTCTTAGCAATAAGTTGGAAATATATAACATAAGGAAGATCCAACATTCATGACCAGCACTAGACAAGAGGTACTAATCATAACTCTAGGGAATACTCTGATGAATGGGCTGGTTGGGAACTATATTAGAACTAACGTTTTAATACATTGTCCTAATCCGCAAGGGAGTGGGAAACCGCTGCCCTTCTGGATGGCTAGAATGTTAGACAGTAGGCACTTCTACAAGTATAAATGTTATTGTCTATTGTGCTCAATGTTGCCCACAAGGTGGGGTCTTTTCACCATTGATGGGGAGCATGGTAGTTGATCAACCCCTAGGAGAGCTAATAATCATTGGAATACAGGCCCAGGGTTACGTTAATGATAGTGTTTTAATATCTAGAGGCAAATATGAGGATACGCTATGTGACAGAATCCAAACCAGACTGCGAAACACTAGTAACTGCTGCAGAAAGGCAGTGCTGTCTATAAATCCTTTCAAGGGCAATATAGTATCATGCAGTAGGAAGCCTAAGCTTGATCACCATCCATTAGATTACATGGGATGGAGGTGAAACGAGCAACAGAGGTCAAATATTTGTGAATTGTACTAGACCGAAAACGACTCTGGAAACACGAGTCGGAAAACCACTACTGGTGCATAGCAGGAAAACTATGGGGTTGCACCCTGAAGATCCTAATTTGGATATACACAGCAATACCAAGGCCAAGAAGTGACATCAACTTCAAGGACTGGTTTGCGTGTGTATTATTGGGGCAGGCAATTAGGACAAGCTCAACGGCATTCCTGGAGATCCTTTTGAGAACACCTCCTCTCCATCTGCATATGCGGATGTAGGCAAGGAGTCAGTGGAGCTGCGTCCAACATTGAACAATATTTTGGTACTTTGCATGCTCTTGAGTCTCTCTTTGCCGCAGTGGTAACATGGCCTATTTCTGTTTTGACCTTCCAGTTTACCCCTAGATAATCTACATCCAGCCATTGATAGAATTTTGTCCAGTGAAGACGGATTCTGGGTCTGGTCCATCTGTTTTTTTACGCTTCTTTGCTTGCTGCTGTCTGCCACCTGGCGCTGTAACTTTAAATCGATTGCCTCAAGGGGGTTGTTTAGGGTCTACCTTACATCATTTTCCGCTTTCATTGTAAAAGTGGTATTTCAACTGTGACGTTGCACCCGAGTCAGTAGTTGTTGCACAAATTCGGTTTTAACCTTTTCTCCTACTCTAAAATTTAGAAGTAGGAGACCGGTTGTTGTCTTCTAGGTAAAGTTGACCATTACAACTAGTACTAGTTTTTTTGAATTTCACTTTTCAGATTTCTTGCTTAATTTGTGAAGCCATCCTTTTCCTTTGGTACTTTGGAATTACTTAAACTTCGCCAGAGCGCTATTGGTTTTCGACCTAGAGGTTTTTGGCAGTGGTTCTCCTTGATATCATCAAGGAAATGATTCCCCGTTTGAAAAGCAGAATGAGGCCGCGTATATATGGTAGGTGCTCCCGTAAAGGAGTTGTTGTTGTTACTGGATATTGTGGGGCCGCTATTACTAACATGCCTCCATTCAAATATTACACTTCATATGCACATTAAAGTTAGAACTGAGGATGAAAGTGATAACGCGATTGGATTGAATGCAGTGATTAACGAAAGGTAATTAGCTTTACTAACGTAGATAGTGTTGTTAATTTTCAGTTCCTGCTACATCTTATCTCCGATTCTATGATTAGAAACATTGTATAAGAAGTACTATATGGAAAAATATGTTTAATAGCTTTTTATACGCACACGCACACGCTTCTGGGAATAACACCTTATCATTTCTATGTTTTGAACTCAATATTATACAGTTCGGCCTATTCACAACAGGATTTCAATCAAGTGATCTTTCAAAAATAGAAAAATTGGAATGCATGCCATGTTCTTACAGAAGGGATTCATATAATTGTAGTATGTGTTTCACGATCGCATCGAGAAGCATGCAGTTCCTTCCTAGGAGACTTTTCAGCGGGACTTATTTCTCCTTTAAATTTTTGCGAGGGAGAAGAGGACAAGGATTGAGTGATGAAGTAATTTTGATATAGAAGAGGAAAGTACATGTTTCCTTACACATATTTACTAATTTCCCCATAGAATGTCCCCAGCTCTTTTGAGAAAGAGGAGGGAAGAGTTACTGTAGTCTAAATGGTTATGTGGTACCTAGACGTCTTTTTTTTTTGTAAGGAGGTGGACATCTTCAAAAGACTCCGGCCTGGGAACGCCAGAGTGTGGGATTTTTACCCAATAAAACCACCCCTGACTCCTTTAGCTAGGTCTCCTTCCGTCTACCCGCGGTGTTCGTAACCGCAATTTCCTCACTTCTTCTGCTTTTCGCAGTTTATCCTGGATTACTGCAATCATGGAAATGACCGCATCCCAGTCTTCCTAGCAAGTTACCATTCTCCAGACAAAATTTTCCGATGATAGCACTTTACCTAGAGTTTCCTCTAGGTTCCTCCTTTCTTCCGCGAACCTAGGACATTGGAAGAATATGTGCGCTGGGTCCTCTGGGACCCCGTTGCAGTTTGGACAATTAGGTGAGGTGTCCAATTTAAACCTGCACAGGTATTGACGGTATCCTCCATGACCGGTGAGAAATTGGGTGAGATTATAATTGATCTTGCTTTCTTTCCAGCCAGTCCCCAATGAAAGCGATCCACCTGTAAGTCCAACGACCCTTTTCTGACTTGCCCCATCGCTGTTGCCATCTGCTTATGGATCTCCCCATTTTGGCTGTTTTCATCTGCGATAAGGGAGAGATGGATTGGGTGTTATAAATGTTCATCATTTCGGTTGCCAGGATGTCAGTCGGCATCATTCCCGAGATGACGGTCCTGAAGGCAGAACACACCCTTAAGGCTGTTCTTCTGTAAACCGTACTCAGTTTATATGCATTGCCTAAAACCTGCAGCGCTTTTCCTCAAACTGGGACCGCATACAACATGATAGAACTTACCACCCAGACTACAAATATGCTCTATGTGCTGCTTAAAATTGAGTTTTCCATCTATCATCACATCTTTTAGGCAAGCGTTGAATGCACCGAGCAGTAGGTCTGGCCGACATTGACACACCTGTTTGTATACTTCTGCTGGGATACTATCGGGTCCTGGCATCTCCTTATTGGGGGGGGGGGGGCATAGAGGCTCCGCAGGCCGTCGTTATCAAGTTTATAACTAAATTTACGACAGTGTCACTTCCAGCAGCCCCCAAGGCGAGAGATTTCGTTTCCTTTTGGAGTCTGGGTGAGGCATGCCTCACTCAAGTGCCCTGACATTGAAGTCACCCCGACTAGGATCCATCCATCTGTGCCCAAGGTAGCATCCTCTAGAGTATCGAGCCTAAGTCGAAAGTCCTTACCTCTAACGAAGCTATCATCTCGGCCTTGGGCAAGAACCCTAAGGCGATGCCCCCGAATCCAGCTGGCAGCATTACCTAATATGACGGGGTACCAATAAGCTGAGTCCTTGTTTCCGTATTCACTGAAGAGTACTAAGTCTGTTGTGCGGTTAGTTAAAGTCAATCAAAAGAGCTTCCCTTGTAAGCTAGTTTCACTGCAGGGAAATGCATTTCTGGGTATTACCGGTGCCATGAGGACTACTTTATTCAATTGCAAGCCTTATATTATATATATGTGTACTCAGAGCACTGTAATGAGAACACCTCATTCGTTTAAATCTATAGGGAAAAGAACGTGCGTGAGGGACACAGAGGATTGGAAGAGTTATTGGGAGAACTAAATGCAGTTTTTGTAATGCTTTCTGATTCTCGGATCCCCTTACATATTTTTGGTAGAATATGTGTCCTGAAACTTAGAGAAAACTGGGACGAATCAGAAGAATGCGCGGCAGGCTATACTTTACTTATACACCGATACTTTTTGGATAAAAACGCGTAGTGAGCTTCTCCTTTGGAAAAATATGCAATGGCCTTTCAGGCTGAATGCGATTCGGAGGGCGGCAACCTGGGTGATTGACAAATCATTGATGAGATTGTCGGGCAGCTCTCTGACCAACTCTTTCAGGAGTCTATAAATCGATTGAATTCAATTTTTAGGTTCAATACGGTGGTTAGTTAGCTGTGGTGTAGAGGGAAATGAAATCTTGAATGCCTTAGCAAAAGAGACGAAAACGATATGACAAACCTGGGGATCAGTTTCCCATAGTAACAGGTGGCCGAGCCCTAAAGCTGCTAGATACATCAAACCTTTCCTATTGTAACTAAACAAACATAGTTCAAAGTTTATCAATAGCTAGCGATATTGCAAGGTAATACGTGTTCATACTGAGGGAGCGGAATCCACGGAGCTTTTTCTATGTGAGTGGGCCGCCTGTGAACCGATCAGACATCAGATTGTTGGTGTTGATGAGCTCCTGCTGCAGCGGGTAGTATCATATTCATTAGTGGAAATCCCGCGATATATAACTAAATCTGGGATAATCCATTACACGGGGGAGTCGAGGACAATGGACCACTATCGTCTGAATGAAACTGCATCAGGGCGATCGATATTTTTTTCTGGTTGCTTTCGAAATTATGGAAAATTTTGTAAGGGTGTTCGATTATATATTAGTTACTTAGACCTACCCTTAAAATTCATAGACCTCACACTCATTCTTTCCAGTTGTCCTTTGGTTACAATGAAAATTTTGTGTGTGAATATTAAATTTTTAGTCACTAAGGCCAGTTTTAGTATATTAAATTGCATAAGCAAAATACATAAGGATAAAAAGATATTGACACATTTTTCAGGATACTTTCACCACTTAAGATAAAAGCCACTATCAAACAGTGCACATCTGAACTAATGTAGTCCTTTATTCTAAAATCATCACATGCCATTCAAATTCTGAACTTGATGAAACCACACTCACCCTTATCTGAGGTCGCATACAAGGAATTAAAATTGTTTGCATTCACATCACGTTTCCCGTGCTTGGTTTTGATAAAGGTGTTATAGCAATCAATTGAATTCATCATTGGAACGATTTTCAATTACGAGAAAACGAACGACTGAGCTGAACTAGTCAGGCTTGAAACTGTCACTGTAACCGGCGAGGGAAGCGATACTCTTGTTCTACAGCAAACGGCAAACTGAGATTGGCCATCGAGAGTTGTACAGTAAAACAGCTTTATCAATATTGGATTACATGCATACTGTTGTAAAAATCTAGGCTGACATGATGCGACAATATGGGAGATAGTAAACAGTTTCGAGATCAGAGGAGTTTATATTTATATTAGAGGCAGCTAACTGCCGGCGAGTTAGCGATAAGGTAGCTCGGAAAAAAATATTAAATTTTTTTGTGATTCACGGAGTTCAGATTACTATTATTCTAGGAAGACCGTTGTGACTCCCAAAGTACCGGAGAAAAGTTTATTTACTAAACACGTTTCGATTAAACAAAAGCTAATTATCAGGCTACCGAATTTGGTAAAAAAATTCCAAGTTCTTGCAGAAAAGAGATACTATTTCGTTTTCATTTTATTTTTATTTAGATTCAGTAGTGCTGAAATACGATCCACGCCCCAGATTTTCAAGCTATTTCGGTTCGAATTGATGAGGTACCGAGAATGATGAAAAGAGTCAGAAAGTTTAAGCTTCGGACTATATGTATCTATTTTTTATTCATCTCAGAATTTTTTATTAAACATATCATTAGTGAATACGAGTAGAAGAAATGCAAATTTGTTGTTTACGTAACTTATTTTAAGATCTTCCTTTTCTTCATCCTTTGTCCCATTCATAATCGGGGTCAGTTCGTCGTGACCGCCGAGACTTTTAAATCCCCATCCAGTGTATCAAGCCATCGTTGTTTCGGCCGGTTTTTTTGGTCGTTTACCATCGACTTCGATGTTCAGACCAACCTTGACAAGTGAGTTCTCGTTAGCACGATAGCCTCAAATGTCACTTCCTGAACCGAGGTAAAATCTCTAAGATTTTGAGATCGAAATTTTAGTCTACCAGGGTTGCATCAAGCCACCGATATTATTTCTTCTGGTTATCAATGACGTTTTTCACGCTGCCTTGCCCGGGGAACGTGGCGGAGTTCAATAGATGGTAACAGTTTTCTTCAAACATTTCGACTACGCTGATGACATCTGTTTACTTTATCACCGGCTCATGGATTTGGAAACAGAGGCAAGTAAAGTTGGACCGAAGATTAACACCAGTTAAACCAAACTTCTCAGCCTAATTGGTTATCGCACTCCCCTATCTGCATTAATGGGCGTTGATCAATTTATATATCTAGGAAGCGTGATTTCTCCCGACGGTTACACTGAACTACATTTTGCCCAACATATTAACAGCACTAGATTCCCTCTCGCTACGTTATCAAAAATCTGGAACTGCGATTATCTCAACACCAAGATCAAGTTGATACTGTTTCCGTGCTAGTGTTATTTCTGTGTGGCTATAAGAGCACATGGAAAGTGAAACCTGCTGTTGGAAAAAGTGAAGTGGAAAGTGAAACTCACTGTTACTCAAAAGCTCCAAGTCTTTATCATCGCCATATAATCGGAGTACGCTGTCATGATACTATCACTAACGAAGAACTTGGTCGGCGCAGGGTCCTGTCACTGGTACGAACTGTGATTGGAAGGCGGAAATGGCAATGGATAGTTCACACATTATGGAGGGGCGACAATTGCATTGCTAGCTACGCCATGTAGTGAAATCGACTTTCCTAAGATGGCCGACGAGTGGGTCGCCTCAAGGGCACTTGGGCCAGAACAGCAGAGAAGGGGTGCAGGCGTCTCGGGAAATCGTGGTGGGAGCTGCAATGCATTTCACGTAATCGCGATTGATGGCGCGTAGCTATACCCCACCAAGGACTAAATGAGAACCATAAATAGTATATGCAACGGTATTAGTGATTCGAAGCTTCTGCACTACGTTGGGGGGGGGGGGGGGATTTTCAGTTGGGGTTTGAAGGAAAAGCGGCTGCTATTGCCTGCAAAGGCCCGACAAAGTGATTTGGCCATATGTATAATATAAACGCACTCAAATAGACTATATTTACTAATTGTCATCCCTACGTTTTGTCACTTGTTCCGATCGATGGCAAGAGAGAGAGAGAGAGAGAGAGAGGGAGAGATCACTGCTGAGCTGTTTAAAGAAGTGTCGAGGCTGATCTTAAAGAACGGCAATAATCTTCTTGCTTACTTCAAACGGGTATATGCCAAAAGCATCAAAATTGAATAACAGTTAACAACTATACATTATCAGGACAGCCATATCACTTCGTGATCTAATGATGTCCATCACGTTCATTGTGCCCGATTAAAGAATTCACTGAGCCACAGTGTTGGGTCCTAGCTCTTCGCTTTTCAGAGCTCAGATGCGATGTTGTCAGGTTCTGTTGCTATCCTCGATTTCATTCGCTCAACTTCAGTTGCGTTGACAGGTGGAACTGCTCCTAATGTTGGCAATGATAGTAGAAGTGGGGGATAAACAGATTCTTCTATTGAAATCTGCTCGAAGTATTCTCGCCAGTAATTAGTGAATAAGTATAAAAGAACCGTATAATCGTAGTTGTTTTTAGTAGCATTGTACTGATAAAGGGGGTTGTTTCCGAAATATATATTTACATTGAAAACTAAAAATTATATTTTGGAGGAAGTTACAATCAATGTGCAAATAGCAAATAAAAATCTAATCTCTCAGTATTATTTTTGGGAGTATTGAATAGTTCTGCACCGTCATGGTTCCATGACATCTTCCTTTTTAAGGTTTTTGTTTGGGAAACGAGGTTTTGCAGTTCTCCCCCTTTCTTGTTTTCTTCGGAATTCTTCCTGCCTAAGCTGTTCATGAATAGTTTTCAACGTTTTTTTCGATTTCTCTGGCTCTAGCTAAACTCCACGTTATTTCGACATGCTCAGCCCATCCCTGCGACAGCCTCCAATCTTGTTCGGCTTCCAGTCGACCCGGAACAATGAAATACAACATGCCTCACATTCTCAACCTCCATATCCACTCGAGAATCCTATTGTCCAGTATGATGTAATATGCCCTATGTCTTTGGCGATTCTGAGATAGATGTCTACAGTGTTAGATGCCGTCGAAATGCCCTAGACTCTTCGATTGTATACGTTTTATCGTAAAGACGCCGGTCTTTGGTCGCCATGATCTCTATGCAAGCACCCTTGCTAATACATATGCCGTTTTCCTGATGTTGTCGAGTAAGCCATCATATTGATTGGGCCGACAGTTAATCTAGCCTCACGAAATTCGAATTGTTCGTCAGAGAGACCACTTTTCTTCATTGCAATAGGGCGTAATGTATGTTGCTCATTCAAATAGTTTGCCAATGTTACTGACTAGACTAATCAGTCTATATAAGAAGGGGTCCTCCAATTATTTATCTGACTTCGGAATGAGCATCAACAGGGCCATAGAGAGAAAATCGGGGCCCGGGGTGAAAACGAGACCCGGGGTGAAAATTGTATGGTTTTGTGGAGGAAAATTATTTGGCCTCCCCATTATTTTTTTTTATTGAAATTAATATTACGGGCCTCCGAGGAAACTCCGGATTCGAAGGAATTCCTCCCTTTCCTTCCTTTCCCAACAGTTCTGAGTGCATGTTGTAAAAGCATACCTGGTGCTGCCCGGTGGAAATCTTGACATTATTGACCTCCATGAGGCTGTCTGGACGACTTAATCCCACGGTCTTCTTAAGACACGGATTGATTTTGTGACCACAATCAGAGCCCCGCTGAGACAAGCAACAACGGTACCAGTCTATACAAAGTGCATGGCTTAGCTGGTGGATGCAAGACATATCTAAATCTCCACCGAACTAAAAGTACGGCACCCGTGTTGTAACATAACACCACGCCGAGGCCTGAAGGTCTCTTCTCGCTTGAGAACACAACCCCCGTGAAACTCCCACTAGGGGGCCAACCGCAAACAACCGAGCTGTACTCACATACAACGAGAGTTCACCAGAAGTATGAGAGTCCAGGGGCTATCCCGGTTCGCATGGTACCAGTATACCTCTGGTAAGGTTTCTTGACCAAATTGCCCCGTGCAGACTCGGGTCTGATTGCCCCGTCTTCTTCACCGCCATCTCTGAGCACCACGAGAAGTTACATGAAGAATCCAAAAACGCTCGGAAGAAATTACATGTGGCTGTTATGAAAAGTAAAAGCGAACACTTTAAGCGATTGTGTAAGGAAGCTGACACCCCTGGGGTGGCGCCTTTAAGACAATAATATTGAAAGTCAAAGGCAAACGCTCTCAACCAATTTTTTACCCTACTCTGTTTAATGGAATAGTAACGGATCTTTCTCCACAGAATGCGAGTACCGCTAACATTCCCACTGTCGAGATAAACACCGCCGAAGTTCCCATGGTGAGTGAAAAGGAGGTCCTCGAAACTGCGGAAAAAAAAGTTGCAAATAAAACACCTTACTTGGATAGCATTCCTAATAAAATTCTCAAAGCAGCAGTCAAAATAGATCCAAATATGTCTGCCGAATCGTTCACCACATGCCTTAAAGAAGGAGCATTTCCTACACAATGGAAGAAGCAGAAATTAATACTAGTCCCCAAGCCAAACAAACCTTTGGGGGAAGCTTCGTCCTTCAGGCCGTTATGCCTTTCAAATAATACTGGTAAACTATTCGAACGAGTATTCTATAACAGATTACTTCGAATTGCCGAAAAGGATGCCGGTCTCTCCGAAAATCAGTTTGGCTTTCGAAAGAGGAGGTCTACAATGGATGCACTTGCCCTAGTAGCTAATACAAATTCAAGGACAACTGTTGTGCTCACACTTGATGTGAAGAACGCCTTCAATTCCGCTAGATGGAACAAGATGCTACGAAGTACCTGGTGCGTATCGTTGCCAACTTCCTAATCGATAGGGTTCTGTGCTGCTAATCAGATGAAGGAATGAAATTATACCAAATGACATACGGAGTTCCACAAGGGTCTGTCCTAGGGCCACTGTTGTGGATTATTATATATAACAGAGTACTGACCTTCCTACTGGTGTGACGTCCATTGATTTCGCGAACGATATTGGTGTGAAGGTTGTTCCACGCCTTCTCGAACAATTCGAGCTTCATGCAAATGAAGCAGTCTATGTGATTAAATCCTGGTTAAAGAATGCTGGTCTACAGTTCGCAGAGCATAAGACGGAAGTAGTACTTATCACCAAGCGGAGAAAGTGCACTTCCATCAAGATTAAAGTTGGAACGCAAACAATTCATTCCAGGACTGCGCTTAAGTACTTAGGCGTAATGATTGACCAGAGGTTAAAGTTCAGATTGCATGTGGAAGATGCAGCAACCAAGGCATATAACATCGGAGGGCTGGTTGCGAGAATGCTACCAAATATAGGTGGCCCAAGGCCGAGTCGTCGACTCCTTATTTCGAAGGTGGTCAGTTCGATCCTACTGTATGCAGCCCCAGTATGGGCAGATGCACTGAAAAATATAATAAATAAGAGAAAGATTGGAGCTGCGTATCGCACAAGTGTACTTCGAACATGTTGCGCCTACAGAACAATATCCAATGAAGCAGCTTGCGTGATAGCAGGAATGGTTTCGATTGAGAGGTGGTTTTAGTGGGTAAGGGCCCCACATAACCGTATGGCAGGAGCCTGCGGTAGCTTTTGAAACTTTCCACCTTCCATCGGCGAACAAAAAAAACAGACAGACGGACAGACACACATCCAATCGATTCTAATAAGGTTTTGTTTCACACAATACCTTAAAAATAGGAATACTTGGGAACATTAGAGGAAGGAGAGAAAGAACGGGACGAGTACCCATGAAAAGAATCTCTGTGGGAAGGATGGGTAGCCATGAGATGACTGAGAAGGGGAAGTTGAGTAGAGAGAGTTTAGGATGGAGAATATTGTGGTCAAGGGGATCAAAGGCTTTGGAGAAATCGGTGTAAAAACCAGAAAGTTTGTAGCAGTAGATCAATGTTTCATGAAATCATGCTGTTCTTTTGCTATGATTTGACCGAAGTGCGTGGTCAGCGAGTCGTTGACGTATCTCTCGAGGATTTTTGAAACAAGGGAATAGAATCAGACGGTAGATCACAGCTAGAGTAACGTCGCCGCTTTTGAGAATAGAGGCAACAATGGCCTCTTTTCAAAGATCAAGAAAGTAGCATTCTTCGAGACTTTTATTGAAGATTACACACAAAGGGAGGGAAATGCATTGTTTATATGTTAGTTAACAAGGAAAAGCAGATTGGCGGCAGATTCGGAGCAGACTGTGCCTGGAACAGGTGTAAGTGAAGTTTGTTAGAGCACTTCACTTAAGACCGTAACGGTGCACTACAGTACACAGTAGAAGACAATGTGGTCAGCATTGTACTGGCGTGATTTGACTCCGGCACTCATTCATAGCTGAGTCGACTGGTATCCGACAATCAGTCACGATACCAAATCCTTCTGCCACCATCATCATCATCAACGGCGCAACAATCGGTATTCGGTCTAGGTCTGCCTTAATAAGGAACTCCAGACATCCCGGTTTTGCGCCGAGGTCCACCAATTCGATATCCCTAAAAGCTGTCTGGCGTCCTGACCCACGCCATCGCCCCATCTTAGGCAGGGTCTGCCTCGTCTTCTTTTTCTACCATAGATATTGCCCTTATAGACTTTCCGGGTGGGATCATCCTCATCCATACGGATTAAGTGACCCGCCCACCGTAACCTATTGAGCCGGATTTTATCCACAACCGGACGGTCATGGTATCGCTCATAGATTTCGTCATTGTGTAGGCTACGGAATCGTCCATCCTCATGTAGGGGGCTAAAAATTCTTCGGAGGATTCTTCTCTCGAACGCGGCCAAGAGTTTGCAATTTTTCTTCCTAAGAACCCAAGTTTCCGAGGAATACATGAGGACTGACAAGATCATAGTCTTGTACAGTAAGAGCTTTGACCCTATGGTGAGACGTTTCGAGCGGAACAGTCTTTGTAAGCTGAAATAGGCTCTGTTGGCTGACAACAACCGTGCGCGGATTTCATCATCGTAGTTGTTATCGGTTGTGATTTTCGACCCTAGATAGGAGAAATTGTCAACGGTCTCGAAGTTGTATTCTCCTATCCTTATTCTTCTTCGTGTTTGACCAGTGCGGTTTGATATTGTTGGTTGATTCGTCTTCGGTGCTGACGTTGCCACCATATATTTTGTCTTGCCTTCATTGATGTGCAGCCCAAGATCTCGCCGGGATCACCGCCTGCTCGATCTGGATGAAGGAAGTTTGTACGTCTCGGGTGGTTTTTCCCATGATGTCGATATCGTCAGCATAGGCCATAGTTGGGTGGACTTGAAGAGGATCGTACCTCTTGCATTTACCTCAGCATCACAGATCACTTTCTCGAGGGCCAGGTTGAAGAGGACGCATGATAGAGCATCCCCTTGTCGTAGACCGTTGTTGATGTCGAATGGTGTTGAGAGTGATCCTGCTGCTTTTATCTGGCCTCGCACATTGGTCAGGGTCAGCCTAGTCAGTCTTATTAATTTCGTCGGAATACCGAATTCTCTCATACAGTTTTACCCTGGCTATGCTATCATAGGCGGCTTTAAAGTCGATGAACAGATGGTGCAACTGTTGTCCATTTTCCAACAGTTTTTCCATCGCTTGCCGCAGGGAGAAAATCTGATCTGTTGCTGATTTGCCTGGAGTGAAGCCTCTTTGGTATGGGCCAACGATGTTCTGGGCGAATGGGGCTATCCGGCCTAGTAAGATAGAGGAGAATATCTTATAGATGGTACTCAGTCACCACCAGTGAGACTTAAACCGCGACCTTCTGCTACGACAGTCCAGCGCTCTAACCACTTCAGCCATCTGGACAGACATTCCGAAACTGACTAGAAAGGAGCTATACAAGCGCATCTCGACGACATCGATTAAGTTTTTTTGTTAACTGTATCTGCCTTTTGACCACCCCAAGGTCCACCCAACATGGAAAACGACGCCAAACGATTACTCTGTTTTCTGGTTTTAATGAAACAGGATATAGGTTTATATACACCTATCCGTCATACTCTCTACTAAGGCCTTTAGCACATCCGTGTCTTATAATACGTATATAGGATACATATTGGCCTTACACCACCGTTGCGGCTTGAAATGCTAGTATTTTAGCTGGCTCTGATTTTAAGGTCATGTAGCGTAGGTCCACCATCTCATGCAAAAGTATGTATATGCCATATATATATCTCTGGGAATAACGATCTACAAATTTAAATACTGCTTTTTCCTTATTTTAAAAGAAACCAATCATTGAGTTTTGTGGCCAATTTTCTCATCAAATTACAAAATCTTAATTGATAAGAAACTTTGGTTTATTCATGTGTCAATTATTTTTAGACTGTCCAGTCAAAATAGGTTGCAAATATAAATATGTATGTAAATTCTGGTATCCGGTCCATTAATTATTTTACGATTTTCATGCAACACCTAATCAAAATCTTATCATTGCTGAATTCCCACTGAATGTGTTCGTCCCCGAACAAAAGCGAAATATTCAAAAGACCTTGCTTGGGATTGGAAAGAATGAAGACTCCAAAATAAATAAAGTGGAAAAAAGTCCAATCAGCGTACGTACATACATAATTATCAACACTGTCCAATTGACGAATGCCATTTGCATTGATTTATTTAATTTGTAATACTATCACTAAATGCAGTGTCAAAAGTCACGAAAAAATAAAAATACGTGGAATATCTTTACTTAGCAACTGGCAGTCCACCGCCGCCATATTAACATTGTTCAAGAAGCAACATTCAGCTCTCATGGAGTGGACTGAATATTGTTCCCAGGGTTATAGTCTATTGTTAACATATATTGTAACAAAAGCACTTTCGAGATGATTCGCCAGCAGACAGTTTTAATCGACTGAAAATACTTAGCAATAATTGAAGCAAGTGCTGCAGTCAGCGGTTGGTAATTATGGTCCGCTGGGGAGGGCGTGTTGACTATTCCCTTATCAATTTGGTTTTATCTGAAGTCCTAGGTCAATGGAATTTTCCTTGAGGTTTGCAGCAAGAAAGTATCATTTCACTCGATGTTGCAAAACACAAGAGATTTCCATACCGGTTAAGACGTTTTTATAGGAATGCGCTTATGCTAGAAGCGAATATCAATGAATTTTGGATTGTTTCAAAGGTAATTGTTTACTACGTATGTATGTACCACAATATCATGGAAAGCATGGGGTAAAAATGAAAGAAAACTCGCGAACTCCCCCTCGAACACCACTTTGTTGTGGTGGGGGAGCTTGTGGTAGTTTACTACTACAGTAAGAGTGCCCAAAAATACATGAAGATGGAAACAAAGGATTGTAACTCTCCAAGTGGTTAGAAGTCACAGACTTCGAATCCACCCGCGACTCCACCTAAATCATGTTCTCCCACGGAAAAATCTGGGGAAGACAGGCTCTCCACTTCAGTAGAAAACCTACACCCGGTGTCTATGGCGCGGTGAGGCAAAAAGGATAGTACAGCAACTCCCTTAATGAGAGGAACTTGAAATCTGACTACCGTCGGCCTGTCGGTGACACTGTTGCCTAACTCTTCTAAAATACGGGGGAGGAAGGCTCGGCAGAAGGAAACTTTAGCCGCAAAGGAGAAGGGACTACAGGCTTGCCTGTGAGAACCTTCTCCTCCGCCTGTATCCGGAAAAACGGAAGAAAGGGAAGCTGGTAATGTGGACGCAATTGATCTATGTGAAAACAGGTTCATGCAGCCCGGACTCCGTGAAACTGGGAGGGCTTCTAGACGACAACAACGGAAGGCACTTTAGTATTTAATAAATTATATTTTAATTAAATTTAATTTTATTTAAAAAAAACAAAATTCTATTCATAAATCAATACATTTCATAAAAACTTTTTAAAATTCAAATCGTAAGCGGAGTGCGGATGTCGACTGCTTTTTGGGTAGTTCTCATCAGTCGTAGGTAGAAGTCTAGCAATTATTTTTTTTTATATGACATTCTGCGTCCACTCATGGCACTCTCCTCTCCACTCCTGTGGCGAGGTCTAAACTGAGTGGAGAGCGCTGGTGGCGTCATCTGTCCGTTCGCATTTGCAACATTCAAAATAAATTTCGAATGCCGCGAATCCTGCCGCGCCACAACACTGCGAAGTCGAAGTTTTTTGGGAATGAGGACATAGATGATCCTACACCACCAAGTGTGACGATATACAGAGAAATCGGACGCAAGAAAGTGAAACTTTCGACGGAAGGTGAGGACAATCTTGTAACCCCAGTGAGATTCACACATACCTTTCAGTTAGCGGCGATTTTCATATTAGATTGCACTTATAGGTACAAACATAAGAGTTAGTCAAATCAACCTGCAGCATGCCAAAGCTTCTTCCTATCTACTGGCGGCAAAGTTGGCAAAGTTGCAGGACTGTCCTTATATATTTTTGACTCAAGAGGCATGGGTTCGTTTTAACAGAATTTGTGGTATTGGATCAACCAAGGGGACTAGGATCTTCTTCGATGAAAGATCCTCGAGACCGAGGGCCTGGGTTCTGATGTCAAAATTGTTCGAGGCAACCATGCTGAGACAATTCTGTTCCCAGGACCTTGTTGCGGTCAACTTACAATACCAGGTTAATGGTAGGAGGAGAAACGTCATAGTTGCCTTGAATTTGCTTAGAATTTAGCCAAATTATTGCAGGCAAACAGTCTGTAATACAAAGATGGAATCCTAGGAAAACGGATTGGAGAAAGTTCAATGAACTTCTTTGCGACAAAGTTGAACTCCCTAGGCGACTAAGGACTGCTTTGGCGATCGAAGATCAATTGAAAACTCTGAATCGCATACTTTTAGAGTGCTTTGAAGAGGCTTGTTCTATTTCCCGAGACCAATGTGGTAAAACGAATCCGTGGTAGAACCGAGAACTGCAGAGACTTAGGAAATGAACCAGACGACTTATAAATCGTGCTTGCAAAAACAATAAAGATGAAGACTGGCTAAACTTCCGGAACTCACAGCATGAATATAACAGGCTCGTAAAGCGTTCGAAACCAGACTCTTTTAGAGCATACTGTGAGGAATTGGAAGGTGAAAGCGAGACTTCCAGATTATGCAGAGTTCTTAATAAGGATGTGTTGGCCAAGTTGGACTCTCTTAGAAAACCGGATGGTACTTTCACGAACTCTAGAGTTGAGTCTATAGAGACTCTCTTGGAAGTACACCACTCGGGAGAAAAGGTCTCAGAAGTGCGAAGAAGTGAATTGGCGGCCTTCAACACGAAGGTGTTGCAAAGGGATTGGGACACTGCGAAAGCGGTTGTTACCAATGAAAAGGCCACCACCTGGAGTTGCACCTGACGGGAGATCTGGCAACTCCTCACATATCTGCCTGTCACTTTTCTCCACTTTTCTCAAAAACAGATCTACGAAATTTGGTTCGATGGTGTGACTTGTGAACGCCCATACATATAGTGAGTTTCATTCTTATATGTTGAGTTTTAGGAGGGGATCATACATGCAAAAAGGGGGTGTACAATTTTTTTGGGGATGATAAAAACCGTGCGCGGATTTCATCATCGTAGCTGTTATCGGTTGTGATTTTCGATCCTAGATAAGAGAAATTATCAACGGTTTTAAAGTTCTAATCTCCTATCTTTATTCTTCTTGTTTGACCAGTGCGATTTGGTGTTGTTATTTTTCCATCGCTTGTCGCAAAGAGAAACAAGTCGGGAAACCGGAAGCTGGACGCTTCAGGTACGAAAGGTTTTGTGTATTTCTTAGTACGTAGCACGTAATATATCCATATATTATGTGAGAGTATCCACTTTCGGATGATATTGACATTCATAGTCTTGAATTTGCGAAGAAGCGACAACTTGGACGTATTATAACTTTGTTAGTAATAGTGCGATCTCCACCAAACTTGGTAAGATCATGCTCTATATTATAGCCTACATGACTGCAAAATTTCATGGTACTAGGATGAACTTAAGGGGGGTTTCTAACCAATTACAAAAAATTGTAGTAATATGCTATTATTAACTTTATTTAAACAGATATCGGTATGGAAGGTATTTCGAAGCCCAGGCACCATATAGTGGCAACCTCCTGATTTTTTTCAGATTTTTCGGTTTGGTAGTTTCTGAGAATGGCCCCCTTAAAAAGTGATCAATTTCAACTCCCCGACTCCCCACCCTTCCAACTAAGATCGGCTTTGAAAAGTACTAATCGAGACCTTTAATTTGATACCCCAAATTTTACACCCCCCTTTTGCATGTATGGGGACCCTTCCTTAAATTCAACAAGTTCCCACCTTTCTACCTAAATTTGGTGTCAACCGCTATAACCGCCTCCGAGAAAAATGCGTGTGACGGACAGACAGACAGACAGACGGACAGATAGACAGACAGTAAACCGATTTTAATAAATAAAAATAAAATAATCTGTTGCTGATTTGCCTGGAGTGGTATGGGCCAATGATATTCTGGGCATTTGGGGCTTTCTAACCTAACAAGATAGTGGAGAATATCTTATAGATGGTACTCAGCAACGGGGCACCTATATAATTGCTGTACTGCGTGAAATCTCCCTTTTAAAGGTTTTGTTTGCAAAACAAAATCTTATTAAAATCGTTTCAATGTCTGTCTGTCTGTCTGTTACATGCAATTTTGCCAGAAACAGCTATACCGATTGACATGAAATTTGGTGAGACGGTAGGAACTGTGAACGCCCAGACATGCAGTGAGTGACATCTTTCTACGTGGGGATTAAGGGGGAGGGTCCGCATACATGCACATGTGTAACTTTTTATATCGAATATAATCATCAAATGAAAGGTCTTGATTAGTACTTTTCGATGCCGGTCTAAGATTTGACATTTGTTGAAAGGGCGGGGAGTAGGAGGCCTCAAAATTCTCTCCATATCGATATCTGCCAAAATTAAGTTATTAATAATAGTATATTACTATGATTTTGCGGTAGAGTAAATGCCCCCCTTAAGTATATCTTAGAGGTAGTTAGGTTATACTCAAATTAAGACAATAATATGTCACTATTTTTGGGAAATTTACACATTTATGAAAATGTAGAATATAGTATGAAGCATGAAATCCCCAAATTTGATCTAAATCGTACCATTACTGACAAAGATACAGTAGCTCAAAGGTGTCCCTTCCGTGTAAATTTACTACAACCCAAAATACTAAATATCAATATAACACTGAAGTGAGTATTCTGACATTCCGGGCTACGTCCAAATGGAATAGTTCTGTACCCAAATAATAAATTAATAAGGAACTGCAGACATCTCGGTTTTGCGCCGAGGTCCACCAATTCGGTATCCCTGTCTGGCGTCCTGGCCTATGCCATCGCTCCATCTCAGGCAGGGTCTACTTCGTCTTTTTTGTCTATCATAGATATTATCCTTATAGACTTTTCGGGCTGGATCATCCTCATCTATACGGATTAAGTGACCCGCGCACCGTAATCTATTGAGCCGGATTTAATCCACAACCAGACGGTCATGGTATCACTCATCAATTTCATCGTTGTGTAGACTACGGGGTCGTCCATCCTTATGTAGGGGGCGAAACATTTTTCGGAGGATTCTTCTCTCGAACGCGGCCAAGAGCAGGCGGCGCGGTGCCGTCCTACCTTTGTTTACGGTTCTATTAATACCAGTTACAGTACGGGGAAGACGTTCCCGCTTTGTTGGATTGGTTCATCCTCCGCCAGATTCCACTCTTACTTCTGAAATATCATCAACAACAGAAAGTTCCTCTGGATTGGATGGACCTACTTCTTGCCGAACCAGCATACCCTTGGTCCGTCCGAAGACATGTTCAAGCGATCACTGCAGGAAGGACTGTGAGGCCCAATTACGCCAAACTAAAGGATAGTCGGACCAGGGTCCCTTGTTAAGATTTGAATAAAATCACATTTGTTTGCATAATCTATTCCTTGTATTTCAACATAATTTCCTTCCTGTCGTTTGATTACTCGCTTATAATCAAACAATGTGTTAAAATTTTGTATTACATTTTGTTAATTCGATTTTATATCTAACGTTTTCTATGCACAGTCATGAATTTAATATTTGCACAGGATTAATTTTAAATTCTATCCATTTGTGTTCTTATCGCTAAAAGTGTTATAAATGAAAAGCTGAATAATATGACTGTACAATAATATCTCAAATGTTTACAAATTAAATCGTTGGTATCCATTCATGTGTAAATTTATAAAACAGCTGAAAACAGAAAATTATTCAGAATATTTTTAAGACAGTCATATTAATTTCACTTTTTATCATTTCCAGTTGGTTTTAGTTTTATTATATAATTTTGGATTTTCATTTTTCTTTTGGGCATATTCCTTATTCATAAATATAATATAATTTGTGTATAACAATAACAACTCTGAGATCAACAATTATCGTTAGGGATATAATTTTTATTTTGGATAATAATATGGGAATTTATAGGAATTTATTTTTTCGCGGTTTATTTATTTAACATATAGAATAATTATAATATTATTCACCAAAAATGAATCTACTCAAAAGTAAATGATAAAGTAACAATTGCATTCAGCGGAATCATTACAATTTTATTCCTAAAATTAATTCATTTATTTTACCTACTTGAAACTGAAAATACAGCCGTGTGTCCTCAAAAAATATCTTTTTATCTTCATTTATGCAATATTTTATCTTATAATATTTGCCAGATAGTGTGACATTTATTTATTTCTTGCTATGAATTTTTATGGTAAAAAATACAATATTTTTCGCAAATCGTATAGTTTTCATTTAGTTCTTGAAGAAACGTCACGTAAACCATTACAAATGTTTATGTCAACACTGAGGAGGGTTTCGTTGCATTTTGTTTATTCAACTCTTTCTGGAATATCTCAAAAGTACAAATTCAAAATGTATTCTTTTTATATTTAATACGTGTAAACTAAATACATATTGAATCGATAAATATATTTGATATAAAGTTAAAATTAAGTCAATAGGAGTGGAAACATATGTGTAATGATTAAAAATAAAATAGTTCTCAATCAAATTCAAGTTTATGTGAATACAACCATCCATTTACGGAGCACTTTTTATTAGTATTATATTAGTTGAGTTAGTTTTGACAATGTTTTTTTTTTATTTATGTATTATCTATAAATGTTGGTTTAAAGGTAATTTCAAACATATCTACATATTATTTTAATGTTAACGTTGTTGCTTTATTTAAAATTCTTTTAATTTTTTCACACTTAGTTAAGTTTATTCTTGAATAGTGCTTCTACAAAAGGTAGTCTCTAAATAATTCAACAAAGTAGGTATACACACGCATAACCTGCTAAATTTTCACAGAAAACAAATCTACTTTCGATAATTATTTAAAACGTGTTCTCGCATAGAAGCCCGTTAACAAATTTACTATATATAAATTTTTCTCGCAATTTCAAGCTCGGAAAATAGTAAAACTTTAACAAATTTAAATTAAAACATTTACAGCAGAATTTATGAACAACGAATGCTAAAGGAGTTACGAAAATAAGTCTTCTTGGTTAGTAATTTACTTTTAGCGTGTGCAAATTCACCTGCTCCTCTCTACATGCCTAACATTCTTAAAAATTTCGTACTTTCCCTTATTAAATTTAAGTAATTTTTCATAAGTATTTGAGTTTTTATTTCTAGCTTAGAATTAAAGGAGTTTTTCTTCTTTGATTTTCTTTCGATCTTCATTTCAACTACAAAAATAATTTTTAGTCAATAAAAGTTTGTTTTACTTTATTTTGTTTTTATTTTTTGTTTTAAGCAATTATGTACAGTAGTGCAAGAGGATATTTAATCTTTAATTTAGAAGTTTGTGTTTATTGGATTATTGCGACAAAATGTGTAAAAGTGTTGTATCCATTCTCCTTTTTGTGTAGCTGATTTCAAGTGGAGTTGGAAAATGTGATTTTTTTGGGAATGTCAAGCTTTTTGACATTATTCACGAAAAACAATGTAACTATGTACATAACCGTAAAAGATGGGGTCAAGCAGTGCATTGCAGGATAGACTGATAAGGAACATAGCTCCCTGAGGCCAACCTATCTCTCTCTGAGGATGAACTGTCTCTGCTCTGGGGTGGTGCGTGGCTTTTCAGGGGTCAAGCCTCTCGTCTGCCAAGACCGTTAGTGAGTGCTGATAGCCACACGCTGTACGAGGTGACTCTACTATTAACGAAACGCTACGGATCTAGATTGGGGAGTCGAAAAACACCTCCCCCAATACAGGCTTCATGTGAACTAACATACTGTATTCGAATGGAGCCTCACTGATACCTGGTCGCCTCAGTAAGTAAATTGGACTTCACCGTGCTACAGGGGTCTATGGCACGGCGGACTTCTTAACCCCCATACTCGTGCGAATCAAATGAGTACAAGCAACAAAGAAACAAAAAAGAAAACCAATAAACCAGGACCCTGTACCGCACAAAAACTAGATAATCAGGCGGGAGCACATCTCCGAAATACTGAAAGCCAGGTGATTACACTCAAGAAGGGAGAAGTTGGGACGTCAAGCAGTGGATCCAGTGGAGAACAACCAACGAATGCCACCGCTCAAAAAGCAGGGACCAGAAAAAACACGTCTAAGATAAATATATCAGACGTTAGGAAGGAGACAGGTCTCAGTGGCGCAGGTGCTAAATGGTACCTGCGCTACTTGAAGAAGGTTCGGGATAGACCTAAGTCATCTCTACCGGAGCCGAGAAAGCGGGGAGTAGCAGAGATTAGCCCGCAGAAGGAAATACTCCCAAAAAATCCAAACCTGAACCCAAAGGGGGAGAAAATCCAGGTAGGTCAGGGGTGAAGGCAGGAATCAGGAAGCCCGCCATTAGCTATGCTAGTGATTAAGAGCACTCGACTGGTCATACTGCCAAAAATGTTTCCCAAGTAAATACTCAATCGTCAGGAGCAGGAAACCATTGCAAGTGATGGACTTCGAAACTTGTGTTCACCGGGATACGCTTTTAATGAGGTCTTATATTGGTAGAGTGCGCGACGGAAGACACTGCAGAGTGGATTAGAACCATAGTTCCTAAATTGCCAGGCTGGGAAGGGAGAGTACTGTCAACATGATGATATCCCAGGGGCACACATAATAACAGTTTTTATCCCAAAAGTCGCGACAATAGAAACGAAAGACCTTATGGGTCTCCTAATCGCTCAGAATCAGGATCTCAACTATCTCCACGACTATGGGGAGGGCAAGGGTAAACTCCTCACGGTCGGGGTCGACGACCGATTCCTGGAGGTAATCAAACGTCGGAGTTGCCAGATCAACTATCGATTTGGCAACATTCCCGTGCATGTGCACAGGGAAAAGCCGAGGAAAGACACGTCGGAGGAGACGCCGGGTGAAAAGCATACCGAGGTCCCCGAAGTCCCGGAAGTCAAGGAGAGGCGGAAAGGACTGGATCAACCAGAGAAGTAGATCTGCTGCACAGTGAAGAGCAGAAGCTGGACGACCTAGACTTAGGATTTCGAGGGTTCAGGGTGGACAGCGACGCGCAGCAAAGCCATGTCGGAGGAGGAGGGCGATACTCCGACAGTGGAGAAGAGCTCCAAATAATAACAGAGCCAATGGCATCGGGATGGTAGTGGCATCGGGATACTTAACAGGAGACGAAATCCGAGCTCCGCCGGAACAAGTCGCAAAACTAGTGAAGTATTGTGAGAAGAGGGCGTTACCACTTCTCCTCGGCCGTGATACCAACGCCCACCACGAAGTCTGGGGAAGTAGCAACACCAATCGAAGAGGTGAGTACCTTATTGAATTTATTTTTAGCAATAAGTTAGAAATATATAATTTAGGGAAGACTCCAACATTTGTGACCAGCACTAGATAGGAAGTACTAGACATAACTCTAGGAAATACTCTAATGAATGGAATGGTCAGGAATTGGAGCGTGTCGGATGAACCCTCTATGTCTGATCGGAAAGGATAATCAGATTCGACATTGAGGGTAACTCCGAAATAAAAAGAATAATAAGGAATCCCAGAAGAACGGATTGGGAATCCTATTCAACGCACTTGAGCAACAACATTGCTTACCTTTAAGGGGGCGGTGACATCAAGAGCGAACTGGAACTAGAAACAGTGGTGGAAAACCTCAACACAGTCGTCATTGACGCATATGAGGCCAGCTATCCGGCTAAGATAGTTAGGTTATCAAGGATGTACCATGGTGGGACAGGAACCTATCCAGAATGAGAACAGGGAAACGAAAACTCTTCAACCGGGCAAAATAAACCGGGGACTGGCAGATGTAAAAAAATGCACTGACTGCGTATAGCAACGCGATCAGGCAAGCAAAACGGAACAGCTTCAACGAACTCTGAGAAGGTATCGAATAGATCACAGAACCAACCAGACTCTACAAGACTGTAACCAAAGATGGGGCAATATCCTTAGTCTGTTCGAAGAACGAAGATGGGACATTTACCGAGAATGAGGAGGACAGGGTACACCTGCTCCTCAGAACTCATTTCCTGGGGTCCTACTCCACAGTGGTAGGTGACAACATTCTGCCTGAGACTCCAACAACGAATAAAGGGAGAAGAAAGGAGAACTGGAAACTAGCAAAAGAATCTAGACTAAGGTGGGCAGTGGGAACTTTTAAACCACTGAAATCTCCCGATGTAGATGGTATTTTCCCAGCACTAATCCAGAGAGACCTAAGAATTATCTTAGAGTCTCTTCTGAGGGTGGTGAGGAGGTGTATAACACTGGGATACATACCAAGGGCACGGAAACGGGCAAAAGTGGTCTTTATTCCAAAAGCGGGTAAAAAGGATCCTTTTTACCCAAAATCTTTCAGACCAATTTGTCTAACATCATTCGTTCTCAAAACGGTGAAGAAGGTTATAGACAATTACATTAGAACTAACGTTCTAAAGCGTAATCCCTTACATCACTATCAACACGTTTACCAGGCTGGACGGTCAACTGACCCTGCTCTGTATCAGTTGACAGATGTACTACGGGATGCCATAGAAACAAAAGAAATAGCAGTGTGTGCGTTTTTGGAACGAACGAGCACGAAGGAGCATTCGACAACACATCGCACACATAGATACAAGATGCCCTGAGCCGCACGGGAGTGGGAAACACCCTGGCATTTTGCAGGTTTACGCGGACGATATTGTTTTAATATGTAGAGGCAAATATAAAGATATCCTATGTAATAGAATCCAAACTGGACTAAGGGTTACTAGTGCCTGGTGCAGGAAGGTGGGACTGCGGATCAATCCAGCCAAGACCACCATAGTAGCATTCACTAGGAGGC
Organism: Hermetia illucens; assembly: GCF_905115235.1. NCBI lineage: Eukaryota > Metazoa > Arthropoda > Insecta > Diptera > Stratiomyidae > Hermetia > Hermetia illucens. The sequence goes on along the minus strand of NC_051854.1, from coordinate 77,362,128 downwards.
GTAAGCATTATTATTATAGAGCCATACGATTACATGATATGGAGGTGAAACGAGAAACAGAGGTAAATATTTGAAAATTACGCTAGACCAAAAATTAATCCGGAAGACATATGTCGGAAACACTTGTCGGAAAGCCACGAGGGCTCTGATGACTTGTAGATCCATAGCAAGAAAAAATGGGGTTGCAGCCCGAAGATACTACTTTGAATATATACTGTAATAGTAAGGCCAAGGATTACGCATGGAGTGGTAATCTGGGTAGAAAGGACCGAACTCAGCACATAAGCCAGGGAATTACACAAACTCCAAAGACTGGCTTGCGTGTGTATCAGTGGGGCAATGAGGACATGCCCAACGGCATCCCTGGAGGTCCTTCTGGGATTACCCTCTCTCCATCTGCACATACAGATGCAGGCAAGAGGGGCAATATTCAGGATGGCCGGGAGCATCACTGAGGCGGGGAGCTGCCTAAACCGAAGGAAGATTGATATTCTTTCTAGCCGGTATCCCGAATTACTGATACCAAGAAATAACATGACAACGAGGTTTCACTTCGATAAGAAGTTTGAAGCTCGTTGGAGTAAGAAGGCGAACTGGGAGAGCGTGGCTGTGATATAAAGCTTAACCCAACAACTGATTACTTGGTACACTGACGGATCCCTCATAGTAAAGGAAGCGAGTGCCGGTGTCATTGGTCCAAGGAAAATGTACTTTGAGCCAATGAGCAGGTACACTAGCATATTCCAGGCGGAAATCTTCGTCATAGACAGATGTGCCTCCTTTAATCTCCAAACGAACTACAGGGGGCAGAAGATTGCTATTCTCACCGATAGACAAGCAGAGATCAAGGCACTTAGGTCCAACCAGGTGAACCCTAGACAGGTATGGGAATGCCTTGAGAGACTGAATACACTCGGTTCATTCAACAAGGTCGGGATACTCTGGGTTCCAGGCCATGCTGGGTTGGGAGGCGGCGAACTATCCAAGAAGGGAGTAGGGACGCCTTTGCACGGGCCAGGAAACGGTTTCATCGCTATGATTCTAAGATATGAAGAGGAATGGTTGAGGGAACTATACTGGGCGGGCCTACTAGGGATGGAGCAGTGCAGGGTTCTTATTGAGGGATACGAACCCATGCGCACAAAGGATTGCTTAAACCTGACCAAAAAGAACCTCTGAATCATAGTGGGAATTCTTACTGGTCACTGTCGGCTGAACTATTAACTAGGGAAACTTGGGATATCTACGGACACTGCCTGCAGGTTTTGTGAGGAGTGTAACGAAACCTCTAGACACGCCCTGGGACAGTGTTCGGCACTTGTAGTAGGTCGAGGCATCTGGGAGAACGATGATGCAAAGTTGAAAGGTCTGGACGTATGGAACCTACTAAAGTTCCTGACGGTTATAGGCTTGGTTGAGATACTATGATTAATAGGTACACTATAGCCAGTAAAAGGGGCACAAAAGTTCTTTAAGGACGCGGTGCGACTTTCCCTTCATAGAATAATAATAATAACAGCTAATTGAAATAATAAAACTTGTTGTTTCTTTTTCGTTGGTGTGGGTATTTATTCTTGCAAATACCGATATTTCGGGAACCACTTGTTCCCTTCATCAGTGCAAACAAGTTGTTTGCACTGATGAAGGGAACAAGTGGTTCCCGAAATATCGGTATTTGCAAGAATAAATACCCACACCAACGAAAAAGAAACAACAAGTTTTATTATTTCAATTAATTAATCGTTGGAAACACCGCATAATTTCACTCTGAATAACAGCTAGCTAACGTGGTCCCGTGGCGTAATACGTAATGGTGGTCCCTCGGAGGAGGTGCGGTGCTGGGGGGGTGATTTTAGTGGGCCAAAATCCCATACACCGGCGTATGCAGGTCGGCACCTTTTGAATATTTTTATCTGCTTAAAGAAAAAGACAGACAGACATTATATCCAAGTTAATATTTTGTTTTACACAAAACAATTATGAAAACTCGTGGCATCGTAAATAATGTAAACTCCGCCAGGCTAGAATGACGCTTAGTAGATTAAAAAGTATTTGGTGATCTTCACAGATAACAAAGGATAGGAAGCTTTGAGGGTTCACCTTGAGGGACGAGATAATTCTGCAGCATTTTAGTGAAACATAACTCTCAAAGATTATCGAAAACAAACTGTGGTGGTTTCGTCTGGATATCTGAATACGGACTCAAAACAATGTCAAACTATTAGCATTCATCAAGAATTTCTGGATAGTAAAATATTCTAGCTAATGGGAGTTATACAATAAATCAAGAACTATGAAAGATGGTAGAGGAAGAGATGGTTACTGTTCAAATTAGATTAGATGTTCGATTTGTCATGTACTGTGCAGACTAGCGAATAGGTAGATAGGTCAAGTCTTGTTGAAAAAGAACTGCGCTGAAGGGGTTGAATATGAATATTAAAGATTGGGCACAGGTGTTTGCGATCCAAATGGAGGCGAAGCAGAATGGATAATAGTAACCCAGATTTTTTAATAGGGGTGTGTCGCCACGAATTCAGAACAATTGGAGGAAACATATTTTGGAGGCCTATGTTCGATTTGGATGATAATAACATAAACAGGTTGGAAATTTAGGCGTATTTAGATAAATTATTCAAGTGAAGATACAATTCATATTTGAAAGGAGTTACTTTTCTGGTAACCACAGATATTTTCCGAAAAAAAAAACTTTTTAAAATTTGTTTTCAATTATTTTGAAAATGGTTTTCAGTTCTAATTGAGGTCGGTTTTCCGATATACATTATATGTTTTATCTGACAGAGATATGTACATATTTTCCACATTTATTCGCAATTTTAGTTTAATATGAATCATCATTTTTATTTATTTATTTTATCGTTCTAAGTTTTATACTTTTAATGAAAATATTGAAAAATGTTCTGTTTTTTTTTTTGAAGAAACAATGTTTCCAAAAATTTACCAAATACAATATATAATTTTTCCCAGATCCATAAGACAAATTGAAAACATTTAACTCTTTTTCCTCAATTCATTCCGGCATCGCTATCTCCATAAGGAAGCCTGATTTCGCGTACAAAAAGGGTAGAATACATAACTATCTCAGCCAAACCAATGAAAGAAAAGACAACTTCGTTTCTCAATTTTTCAATCGTTAACTGTCGTAATCTCAAGTCTTGATGGTTTTCTTACTATTAATTACTACTAATTAGATAGAAGGTCGTCGTTTACAATGTGACGTGAGATAAGAGCGCATTAGCACTTTAATATTAGCTTTCTTTTGATTTTTACAAAAATATATATGAGGGTATGTGTGCCTTATCAGTTTTCTGCCCAGTTATGATAGTCAGTGGCTAACAAATGATAGTGCAGATGGGTTGTTAATTTTCAAGGTCAAGTAAAGGGGCGGTTTTATTACAACTTGCGGACGCTTATAAATAACACCATAGATAGACTAGCGCCGCATGATTAACTGCAACCTCAGATCAGATCACGCTTGAAGTGTGTTGATAAGTTTGACAGATCAATATTGTTAACTTCTTTTTTTAACCCCTGTCTAACTTTTTACGAAGAAGCTCCGCATTTAGCCAAGAGCACAACTACGGATATGCAAAAACACTGCTTTAATTTTGATAGGAAATTTAACTCCCGAATTGGCTTGTTCGTATAAGCATCGGAAATTTCACATCAATTGTCAACTCAGAAGCAGGTCCTTCAATTTATAATAACCTAATGCTCATTTGTCAGTGATTATTCAAGGGTTAATGCTAAGCAATAATATAATTTTACAAATAATATAGACCAAACTTCTTGGGACGTCAAGTTTTCTTGAAAATTGATTGAAAGCCTGCCTTTTGAAATAGGAATGAAATTCTAATAATAAATAAATAAACATTTAATTATTATTGCTTGAAAATACGACTAAAACCGTTAACGATTATAATTGCAACATTGTCTCTAATATGGCAATCAACAATTGTTGTTTTCAATTTGTTTTAGGTCAATTACAATAGTTTTCCTTAATTTCCTCCATAATTTAATCTAATTTTCTTATTTACCTAGTCCCATAAAAATGGAATTAGAAATACATTTATATATTTATTTCTTCTTCCGGGCTAAGTATAATAAATGGCAGTTCAATGTATTTCTACTTTATTTTTTTTTTTTTTTATTTACACTGCGGATTTAAACTTTTATCTTTTATGTTGGTAAATCGATCATTGGGTGCTTTGCTTAGCATTTAGATAGTAGCCACAATTTAGCTTAATTTTTAATAATAAAATAGTTGGAAAATTCAAAGATTTGATGATGAAATTAATGGAAACATTTTTTCTGTATAAATTTTGAGCCAATTGTTGGAGAATCTTTACGAAGCGAGGTGAGCTTGATTGTGCAGATTCTCCTAAAAAATTTTCAGAACCTTTTCAATATTTCCGGTTTTATCTTTTGTTTAATTTTCTGTGGTTTTAAGCCATATGTTTACATTTATGTCGTCTATTTATCTTTGAATTATTTTTACTAAGTTTAATTATGCCACAATTAGTTTAAGTTTGATATTATTTACGTCGCATTTTCTTTAATTTTATTTTTTGCTTAAATTAATTCCCCTCCTGTCTTCCTAAAATCGTAATATTTGACTTCTCCTTGCAAAATGTTTAACGTTCTCTACTTCATTTGTTTAAAAAATGTTTACTGGTTGCTTCTTCTCCGTCTCAATATTATGTACAATTTTAATTTTTCCTCACTGCACACGCATACATATGCAATAATGAAGGAGTACTTATTCCCTTTGTTTTCACTATTATAATACATTTTCTTATTCAAATCTTACGTGTTTAATATAATTAACGAAAAACAAGGTTTCTTCGCATAAAGTTTCAATAAAAAGATTTTTTTAAAAATTTGTTAAACAACTAAATGTGACACATCACTTGTATATGCCGGTGAATATCTCGGTGGTGGTGGTAAGCTTGTAAGTGACTTTCCTTTAGGACCTGCCTTGAGATCATCAAGGGCGCGACGGTTTCTCATTAAATTTGAATCTCCTGGCCAACCCCTTTCGGGACCCCGCGGACCCAACCGAGGGAAGCGATTCTTGTCAACTGCAAGGCTGATTGTTCCAGGGTTGGAATTTAGACCGACATTATATTGACGTTGCATTGCTAGCGATGCACGTAGTGTTTTCCGTTTCTGAAAATATTTCCAATATTTAGTCAATATTTAAAACGCATTATGAGTAAATACAGATGCATCATAAGAAAGAATATTTAAATGTTTACTTGCAATACTCAATGATACTACATTCAGGCCTTACATGCCCATATACAGGGTGCGGCGGCATAACTTCCTTTTTTCAAAACTCAATAAAAACTATTGTATGCATCGGAAAATATTTATTTATTTTTTATAATGTAGGTACATGTCAATGTAGTTTTTATTTACATTGTTTTGAAGATCATATCTGTTAGGTGACGTCCCCCATTCTCCATACATTGCGTAAACCGATTTCTGGCGTTTGTCATGACTGTTGTTAGCATAGCAGGTGTTATGTTGGCAATTTCTTCTTGGATGTTGGTCTTCAAATCTTGCAGGGTTCTTGAACTGGGGGGGGGGGGGACTGGGCTTCATCGCAAAAAAAAACAATAGCACCCTCGGGAACGATATCAAGAAGAAGCTCACACGCGTTCATCCGAGAATTGAAGTGACGTTCTGAAAGTTCCTGCACTATCGCCATCTTATAGGGATGAAAATGAAGATCATCACGAAGAATTCTTCTCACAGAACGATCCGATAGTCCAAGGGCAGATGCGTGTTTGCGCGCAGAACGCCGTGGCGATCGCAACATTGACGCTCTCACTGCTTCAATGTTCTCAGGTGATCTAATGGGCCGAGGGACTCTGAGAGACTCTGAGGTGGACCTCGCAAGCGATCATCTCTTTTTAATTAAAATTATGCTAATTGCATCAAAACATTTTATTATAATTTATTTACAACTTTTTAGAAATTCTTAGTTAGAATAAATTATAAGCGAGAAGTCCATCTTCTCGTCGCTTCTTTCTGTCTCGAACTCTACTGAATTCTGTCATGACACCGAAAAACTATCTTCGCTGTCAAAATTTGTTTTTCAATATCATGCGTGCATCTGACACGCAAGTTGCTCACTCCGCCACAATATTCCATCCCCAGCTGAAACCAAAGGGGTTCCCTGCGAGAAACCAGACATACGGCTCCCTCAACTCGGCTGCCACAAGTCAAAACAGACATGTCACGCGCCTCTCGTGCTGGTCGCGTTTCTTTGCTGGACGAAGGGTTTTAGTCGAACAAAGGAGACTCGGTTGACCGTGCCCCCGACGTTGGGGCTATAATGATGTCAGCCTCATTCGAAGCCTTTAAATGGGCCCTCATAAGTTGGCTACAGTCGCTTCCCGGAGCGTTCGTCTTAATTAGGACATACGTACAGGATTCGAGCTCCCTGGGCACGTCAGTCATGGTTTTCGCGTGGATGGTGGGTAGTGGCGGCTTCAGCTTTGGCATTGCACCCTTGAGCAGACGCAACCGACCGGTAAAGTTGCGTCGCGGCGTGATGTGGAGAACAGGGTTGGCGCGGAGCATCAGGTTCTCTTCATATACCTGCTCCACAGAACTTTCCAGAAAATTCTTCTCTATTGGCTGTCCGGAAACTTATTAGAACGAATGGCAGGACATCCGACCAAGAAGGGTTGTCTTGAGCATTATAGCGGCGTCCAGAGTCCTGTGCCACCTTTCGAGCATCCCATTGTACAGTGTGTGGTATGCGGTTGTTCAATGGCATTTGAGACCGAGGAGTTTTTCTCAACTCTGAGAAAAGGGAGGACTCGAATTACATTCCCTAGTCGGTCATTGTAATTGCCGACGCACAAAAGCGAGGAATCCGCTCTCGACAGAGGGCCTCAGCACAAAATTGAGCAGTAATGCCTTTCAGAGGCATCGCCTCCGGCCACCGCGTGAATCTATCGATGAATGTGAGGCATCACCAGAAACCGAGCGAGGGCTAATGATGTCAAGGTGTATTGTGTGGAAACGCTTGGTGGACCGAGGGAACACTCCTGCCTCTTTGTATTTGGAGTTGATCTTCAAGTTCTGACCTGGCTAATAACGTTTAAATGTCGAATTTGGCGAGGGGAGTCTTTGTCGGGCTTTTGTTCCAAAGTAAAAGTGAGTGGCTTATGGTCCGTGAACAATGTGAACCTTCAAGGGAATACCGAAAGTATTTAATTGTGAGGTACGCGGCTAATAACTCATGATCATAGGTGGAAGGGGATTGAGCTGTTTGGAGAAGAAGCACGGCTGCCCCATTTGATTCAATGTTTGGTGAAGAGCAACATCGACGAATACGACTAAGGGTGCATCTTGTTGGGGGAATGCCAGAAGGGTAGCACCCACCAGCTGTTGCTTAGTGATCTCAAACACCTCGACAGCCTCTTGGAACAACACAATCAAACTGGAGTTTTTTGGCCCAGACAAGAAAGCGTTAACGATCGATTGATAGTGGGCGGAAACGACAATACAAGTTTAACATACCAAAGAACCTTCTCAGATTTTTAATAGGCAAACTGGGTGATTGACGAGCGGTTGAAGGGCAGGCGCATCGCAATCTGCAGTGATAGCCAAGCTGCATTGAGGGCGTTGAGTACTACTTTGATCACCTAGAAAATGGTCCAAAAATGAAGAAACCGTTTGAACTCTATCTCTAGATTCAATACGGTGGAACTACTCTGGGTACCTGGTCACTGTGGCGTAGAGGGAAATGGAATCTCGGATGCTTTAGCGAAAGAGGGGTCAATCTCCCCTATGTCGGGACCGGAAGCAGCAATTGGAGTATCAGTCGCATTGGCTAAGTCTGTTTTCAAAAACTGCCACAATGATAGGTGGCAGAGCCTAAATGCTGCTCGATACACCAAAATTTTCCTACCAGAGCCAAACATGCGTACCGCAAAGGTTATCCTGTCGAAAAGCAGGAGGACTTGCAGGTGTATTGTGGGCATTCTGACAGGCCATAATTCACTAGCTGGGCATATGTTCAGAATAAGAATTACTGAAGATGATACGTGTTTCTCTTGTAATGAGGAAGCGGAGCCCCACCTATGGACACATCAGATCTTTGGTGCCGATGTTTTCCAGTTGCGATGGGTAGCATCACATCCACTAACAGAAATCCTGCGATACGTTAACGAATCTGGAATATTCGGTTAGATGGGGGTGGCGAGTACAATGGGCCAACATGGCCTAAGTGCTCAGAAGCTGTAGCTTCTCCCCCACCACACACACACTTAATAGTTTTGAGAAGGGGGAAACTCGAAATCGCTTGCACCTTAATTGGGTATGATGGATACCTTCAGTGGTAATCAGGTGGCGGAGGAGTTCTACCTGCGATTGTAGAAATTTGGACAAAAAAATCGGTGCCAAAAATTGGTGGGCTGTCCGAAGGGCAAGTATAGCGTGCACCAAGCCATAAAAATATGGTGAGAGCTATTAGAGTGTTCTCTCAACAAATCACAGTAGGAAGATCGAAATCCCAAGGAGAATTCGAAATAAGCTACCCCAATGGTGTCACAGACGATCCAAATTACACCCAATCGTATTGTCATCAACCTGCCATGACACAAGAGAGTGCGGGATAAAAATATGGACATTCTGGGTAATCAGCAGATACTTAAGTGGAAAAAAGACACACTAATAGTTCCGAAAAAGGAAATGAAAGCCCCAAAGAGAAGAATGCAGGTTTCGAAGTGCGAACTCTGGCAATCGAATGGGTAAAATCCAAAGGGACGAACACGGTGGGTGGAGTAAGGTAATTAATAAAAAGGCGAGCAAAAGTTAGAATTCAAACAGAGGCAATTGTGATCCGCTGCAAGGGTAATTTGTTCTACGCGGAGATATTTACAAAGGTCGAAACTGACTCCGACCTAAAAGATCTAGGCGGAACTGTCAGGAATATTCGAAGGACCCAGAAGGTTGACCTCATGTTTGAGCTGAAAAAATCTAGCTTAGAGAAAACTAATGACTTTCGAACTCACGTTAATAAGTCACTCTGAAAGAATGTCACAGTACGGGCTCAAAAACATGAGGTCTATATACAGTGCAAGGATCTCGATGAAGCGACATCCAAAGGAGAAATTTGCACTGCCGTGGAGGAGCAGTTCAAGTTGGAGGAACTTGCCAAGGAAACCATTGTGAGTTTGCGAAAAGCTTATGGCATACATTATGATTACTAGAAGTTATTGATAGCCGGGAGAGTTCAAATCGGATGGGTTGTCTGCTGTCTGAAGGAGCAAATTTCTTTAAAGAAGTGCTTCAGGTGCCTCACGTTTGGCATTTCTCAAAGGCGTGCACGACGGAATTGATCGGTCCGATCGATGCAGAAAATGTGGGGAGAAAGGCCATATTGCCAAAGAGTGCAATAGGGACCCCAACTGCTTATCGTGAGAGGGAACGAAGGGGCGGGAAACCAGCATGCTGCCGGAAGTGGCAAATGACCTAAATTTAGAAAGGCACTGACTTCGATGAGTAAATGAGGTTTATTCAAACCTCAACCATTGTAAGGTCACTTAGTATTTATTCGAGCAGACCACCTACGAAGCTGAGGTGAAAATTGCTATCATTAGCGAACCCTATAGAGACTGTTACAGATCTGGGTTACAGATCCAACTGGAAGAGCGGCGATATGGGCATGCGATCGAAAAGCCATACAAAGTAGTGAGAGTCAGACGCCAGCGGCTTTTTGTGGGTCAAAATAAACGTGGTATATGTGTACAGCTATTACGGCCCATCAAGTTTGACACTCCCAGAAAATGCTTAACAGTCTTGTTCTAGACGCAAGGGGACGAAGTGCAAGGGCAATTGCAAATTTTCATGTAGGTGTGTAGGAGGCGCCTCTGTGGAAAGAGCTGTCCATGTGACCCAATGCATCGCCAAAGCATGTGACGCGTCCATGCCTAGGAGGTGCTCATCCGCTAGTAGGAGACCGAACTACTGGTGGGGTACTGAAGACTTTTACTGTTAGAAAAACGGCTCAGGAGGTGGTTGATAGAATCGAGCAAGAGCAAAAGGAGCGCGCCTATAGGGAAGCCCGCAAAACCCTGAAGCTCGCCATCAAGCCGAACAAGAGGGAATGCTTTATAGAGCTCTGTAAGGAAACGGAGCACCTACAGAATCGTGACGGGACGATTCAGAGGCCGTTCATCTCCGCAGACCACGTGTCTTACCCTCTTGGTGCAGGGGTTATTCCCAAAGCAAAAGGAAGACACTAACAGTTTCAAGAGGCCTCTGAATATGACGCCAGTTACGAGAGGCGAGTTACTGGAAATTTGTGCTCGAATATGTATAACGAAGGTTCGGGTCTGGATGGCCTACCGAAAAGGGCCTTTAAGCTTGCTGTGAAATCCAAATCGAACATATTCGCTGCATCATGGAAGTGGGAGAAGTTAGTACTACTGCCTAAGCCTGGTAAACCTCGAGGTGAACCAACCTCCAGGAGACCTATTTGTCTTTTGGACAATGTTGGAAAAATGCTAGAACGAGTAATCTAAAATAGATTGCTCCCTAGCTTCCTGGCCCTCAACAGCACAGTATGGACTCCGTAAAGCCAGATTACCCATTAATGCCATCAAAATGGTTGCTGGTTTTGTGGAAGATGCAATTCCCGGAAAGAATAGTACTAGCAAATATTGCGTGGTGGTGACCCTCAATGGGATAAATGCATTCGATTCGGCCAATTGAAACCTAATACGGGAATCTCTGGTAAATATTGATATTCCCGCTTATCTTGCAGCCGTTGTCAACAGTTACTTACAAGAGCGAAGACCGTGGTATTTTACCTTGGCGGACCTCAGAAGTACATTGTCTCCGCGAGTGTCACATAGGTTCCGGACTAGGCAAAGTGCCTAATCTTCCTGTTCCAGCGGAAGCCACGGTTGTGGGTTACGCCAACGATATAGCGTTGGATGTTGAATTATACTCATGCGAAGCAATAGGTACTGTTAAGGGTTCTGCTCCGACATTTGTGGAGGAAAAAACGGAAGCGGTCCTCAGGGCAGAGTTGATCCTGTGGGAGGTTCATGGCATACTTCCAGATTGCTTATAAGCTTATAGCTTATAGCTGCTGTAGTGAGTTCGATTGCATTGCAGCTCACATTTTAGTCTAATAAATTGAGTGCTGTCTACAGAAAAGCAGCCTTAAGGGCGTGGTTTGTCTTCAGGACTGTATCAGATGAAGAAGCATTCGTCATCTCGAGAATGATGACATCTTGACAGATGAGGTGACGATCATATGCAATGCGAAGTATACGAAGGGGGAGATAGATAGAGAAATAGATGGAAAGAGCACTGGAAATGCTCGGGAAAGGGTCGGTGGACCCACACGCTCATCCCTACCATCAAGGAGTGGTTGGAACGGCGGTACGGAGAGACTAATTATACTTTTATCCAGTTTCTCACGCGGCATGGAGGGTATCGCCAGTACTTCTATAGGTTTAAACTGTATATCATCCGATTGACCAAACTGCGAAAGAGTTCCATAGAACCTAGAACACATATTCTTCCACTGTTCAAATTTGTAGAAGAAAGTTTGCTGGTACTAGAAAATTTGGTGCGAAAAATGCTAGCATGTTACGAATACTGATCAACTTCATGGCCGCAACTATCCAGAAAAAAACTGCGAAAAGCAGAGACGAGAAAAGGGCGGTTACGTATGCCGCATAGAGAAGAAAGGTGACCAACCTAGAGTGAGCTGATTTTGCCCCATGATATTTTACGATGGTTCCACAGGGCATTGGAGGAGCCAGGGGTGGTTTTAGTGCGCAAAAATCCCACACGCAGACGTGTCGAAGCTAGTGTCGTTTGAAGATTTCATTCTCATCAACAAGCAAAAAAACAACCAGACAGACACACAGCTAGTGAATCGGCTTTAATATTCTTCTTCTTTTTCTTCAGTTTTTGTCCTGTTTGCAAGCGAGGTCGGCTTGTCGTGATCGGTTTCGCCATTTGGTTCTATCGAATGCCTGATCTGGGTGCAATCTCGAGGCTTTTAAACCCTCACCCGGCGTATCAAGCCACCGTTGTTTCGGTCGCCCTTTTGGTCGTTTACCATCCACTTCGATGATCACACCAATTTTGGCAAGTGAATTCTCGTTAGCACAAATTGCGTGACCATACCATCGAAGACGCCTCTCTGGCAATTTTTCCACGATAGGTGCAACCCCATAACGATCGCGAATATCCTCATTTCGGATGTGATCAAAACGTGTCACGCCACTAGTCCAATGCAACATCTTCGTCTTTATTACCGCAAGACGCCATTCATTGTCTTTTATAGTCGGCCAACACTCAGAACCATAGAGGGTGACAGGGCGGACGATATTGCGGTAAGTGAATCGACTTTAATAAGGTGCTATTTTACAAACAAACCCTTAAAAATTAAAACTATCTTCAAATATCTTTTAAGGCACCTAACTTTAAGTTGATTACCGAACTTCTAATAAATAATTTGTTGAATATTGTGTTGTTCTATCTATAAAACTTATCTTTATGGTTAAAGCACGTTTCCGTCCTTATCCTCGTTTACTTTCAACAATAACCGATCGTAATCAATAACATCAATTTACAAATTTAAGGACTGACCATTGAACATAAATGTTCCAAGGACTTTTTCCTTTGAAACTTTTTATATTGTGTGGGCTCAATATTGGTAGCATAGCAGAATCGTTTCAGTATTTTATGGGGAAAAATACAAAAAAAACCCTTAATTCTTATCTGATCCACCTTAACTTACCTCTATTGTCCCTCGCCATTTATCGGCTGCATGTCTAGCGATTTCCATTCGCTTTTGCTTTTTAATTTGATGCTTTTTGTACACAACTTCAATAATAATCAGGCCTATACCGCCTACTATACCGGCAGCTACTAAAATGAATACGCCTGCCATATTTTTCAGGCCTAACGTATTCGGAGTTTTCTCGAACTGTTCACATTGCATATTGCCGTGAAATATCCAAGATTTGTCTAGTGATTCCATGAAACCGCCTGGTGGGAATAGAAATGAATATTGTATTTTCTAAAAAAGACTAAAAAAAAGGTTTCTTACTTTCATGGAATTCTAATATCGCTAATGTGACGGCATCAGACCAGGGTGATCCCTTCTGAAGGCCGATACCATATCCGCTCCTACCGAATAGCTCGCCAGCAGTAACGAGCTCGCAGTCCCTTGCAGCTTCATATTCCAATCGAGACGAGTCCCAGATAAATGCCATTAGTTTGCTGAAATTATCCAGTTTGGTTAAACATGACATTTGTTTATACTGATCTTGAGGCGCATATCAAACTCACCCGTTCTTGACATCCTGGATCGCCTCCTCAGCAGTAGCATAGTTATTGGCTTCCATCGTCCTATACATATTCGACAGCTCCACTTGCCTCCTGAAGTACATATCCACTGCTGATCCTTTTACAGTCGCACATGTCAAATTCTCCATGGTATTCCTAAGACGAGCATCATTGATGCCACTAAGTTTGGTTTTTGGACGCTCCAACACGAGGAACGCAGCCAAGTTGGCAGTATATGATGCGACTATGATCATAGCGAAACCAGCCCAAACCATACCAAGAACTCGGGCTGAGAAACTACGCGGAGTTCCTTCCCCAATTCCACTGTTCAACAGGACGCCCCATGCAAACCAGATGGCTGAACTCAAATTGAGGGCATCCTCCTCGGTGTTGTCATTGCTTGTTAATTTAAATCTACCAAAAGGTGAAAATCTGGAAAATTGAGAATAAATTGTATTAATTGATTTTTTGTGCCAAATTCTAGTTGAGGATAAGTTTTAGGGGATTATGGAATTATATTCTGAAAGTTCATTTCAGATCTTCTACTAATTGTGGAGTTTTTGACATAAGGAGAATGTTTTCGAATCGCGATTAATCAGTTTCGGAAGCGGTCCAGAAGCTAAATCGTCCAATAATTCGATTATTTCTAGGGCACCTTTTTGTCAGTTTTTCATGTAGACACCTCTTTGGGATCTTCATAGAATACAAAGCAACATTTGTGAATGTGGCTGGTAGTGCTGAATGTTATGGGGGTTATCCACAGGAATCGTTTGGACCACGACAATAGACGACTTGTTGCGCGAAATAAGTTCGAAATAAGTAGAGTTCACAATGGCAGTATAGGGATTTCGCAGCGCGAAAAAAAAGTGAAACCCGCTGCTGGCAAGATCTAATCGACGAGGTAAATGAGGGGGAGACAGTTAGGCGTTAGGTCCTGATGGAATCACGTAGGATTTACCGTTCGGCCGGTTCAAAGCTCAGCTCATCAGGAGGAGACTCGCTTAGTTGGTTTGGTAGTTTGGTTTCAGAGATCCACGCTGGATGCTATTATGGAGGTCGTGTAAGCGATTCATAGACCCGCACCACACAGCCGCCGAACTTGACGAGTAGTACTTGAACGTGTGATGTCAGAAATGCCTCCAATTCCGTGGATAGATGGACAGATATACCAGACGCAATGGAAAATTCATTCTGCATGGCTACCCATCTCTTAAGAATATTGAGGGAGTATTTGCAATCGCTCCTTGCTCTCTGAGGCGTTAGAGGATCAAAGGAGAATATAGATTATGTCGAGAGTAGCGCAGGCATCCATTCTAGGGCTGGACTTCTGAAACGTTTCCTGCTATAGTCTCCTAAGATCGGACATGCCAGAAGGGTAGCATCAGGTCGCTCATGTGGATTATATAGAAGCATTTGTTATCGGATGTATTTTTAAAGAGATTCTAAGCAGACTTGGTATATTGATACGATGTGTAAGCAAAAGGATGACTGCTTATGGTTTTAGCCTTGGGCTCAAGCAGTGCACTCCAGGATAGACTGACGAGGAACATAGCTCCCTGAGGCCAACCTATCTCTCTCTGTGGGTGAGCTGTCTCTCTTCTAGGGAGATGTGTGGCATTTCAGGGGCCAAGCCTCTTGTGTACCAAGACCGTTAGTGAGTGGTGAGATGGTACGAGGCGACCCTACTATTAACAAAACGCTACGGATCTAGACTGGGGAGTCGAAAAACACCTCCCTCAATCCAGGGTGTTATGCGAACCGTGCCCACTGGATAGTTTGCAGTCGAGGGTAACTGACTGTATTCGAACAGAGCCTCACAGAGTATTGGGGTGGACTTTGGGGGTTATCCGCCCAGCACGCTGAGCATGCTGAGTGGATCACCGCCGAAGGTACCCGCCATGCCAATACGCCTGACGTGAATTTTGCGGATGTTTCCGAAGAGGAAGTTCGATGAGCCATAAAGAGCTCGAGGAACTGGAGGGGTCCAGGTGTGGATCGGGAGCAGAACTTCTGGCATAAGAAATTTACCACCGTACACAGTCGGTTGGCACGGCCGGAGGTATGACATTAAACTCCCTTTCATGGCTACTGAATGGTGCTAGAGGGCATGGTTTTGCAGTAAGTGCGAACTGACACACTTGATGTACTTAGATGACATCAAGTTGTATGCTGGTACTTACGACCATCTTAGAACTCTGTTGCGAATAGTAGAAATGTTCAGCCGTGATATTCGGATGGAGTTTGGATTAGACAAGTATCGAATCCAAGCCATCCGCAAAGGTCATCACGAGCCACATGTCGGACATAGCATTGGTGTCCTCCACATCGAAGCTATGACCGAGGCAGACTTCTACAAGTACCTAGGAATTCTGCAAGGAACCCAGAATAAGATAAACGCATTGAATGTATACGCTATCCCTTCACTGGCTTATGAATTCGGAATATTGCCGTGGAGGAAGACCGATCTGGAAAACGTTCAGCGGCGGATACAGACTACTAGGTCCAAATTCCGAATGCATCATCCAAACTCTGCCGTTGATCGGATGAACCTGCCTCGTGAGATCGGAGGTAGGGACGTGGTTGACGTGACGGCACAACATCATCGCCAAGTTGACTCGCTGTGCACTTATTTTTAAAGCAAAGAGCAGGTGAGTCCCTTGCGTGCGGCTATCTGTAAGGCAGACTGTGACACGTGAATTGTCTTTGGTAGCCATTTGTCAAACAGATGGTTGTGCGCTGAGGAGCTCTTTGCTGAGACGGAGGGATGCCTGTGTGTCATTTAGGAAGGCGTGATCGCCCCCCGAGCTTATAAAAAGCCCATCATGAAAGAACGGGTGGAGAACGACCAGTGCAGAATGTGTGGTGATCACGGGAACATTTCAGGTTTACCGATATGAGCCGCAAGCAGTACTTGATAGTTCTGCTTACAGCATGAATTGGGACCGGCAAGTTCTGACTGATCGCCATATTCCACATAATAACCCTGACGTACTGTTAGTTGACAAGACGGGTTGCTCCGTGTATATTATTGATGTTGCTATCTCCCATAACAGGAACATTGAATGGAAATACGTGGAGAAGAAAGTGAACTATAAGCCACTGGTTCGGGAAATCAAGGAAATTTGGTGTTTCGAGCGAGTGGTTGTAGTTCCCATAATATTGTCAGCTACAGGTATTGTACCCAAATTCCTCACCGCTTCCCTTGATGTCCTAGGACTTTCGCATGGTCTGTTTCAAACTATGCAGAAGTACATCATTCTGCATACGTGCTCGATGTTGTGGGGAATTCTCGACAGATTCCTCCAGTGGCCTACCACCGGCCCCCACCATCAGCGCCTCTTTGGTTTTTACGTAGGTAGGATCGTGTGAGCCTAAATACTTGGCACTTAGTCCGAGATTGCCGAGATTGTGACAACTCTGAAATATAATATAAACTCTAAAAGTAACCACTTACCTATCTAATAAATATAGCACCAATGCTACAACATGGACAGAAACCATAACTAGTATCCACAGTGTATTACTGAACGGCTGCATGAATGATACTAGAGTACTCGATCTTGACGGTTTCTTCTCCAATATTGTGATTCCCTGATATTTGAAAGGTTTTGAAAACTCTATAAATTCGGCACGTTCTGGATTAATAGTTAGCGGTGCCACAATCATATCAGCCCGTTCGCCAACCAATTCTCCGATTAGACCTGTCCATTCTTTTTTCACAGCCAACGTTCCAGTTGTTAGATTTTTTAAGATATAATGACCAAATTGGCCATCCGGAGACAATGCAAGATCGAAGGTGAAATTGATGCGCAATGAGAGAGCTCTTAGCAAATCGACACAGTATCCTTTACAACAGAAATCATATGCTGAAATGAAAGAGAAAAGGATATACTATATTAGGAGTGTGGATGTTAAAATTTGCAAGTATTCAGGATTTTTATTTATGCTGCAAAAATAAAAAAATCTTTCCTAGAGCTCCAAGTGTCTAGAGGCTTTTAATTTGACTTTTTTATAACAGTTGGCCCGGTTGCATTTTCAACATCGTCCGTCTTTAGATAACGCCTTCTGGATAGAAGGATAGTCCATCAGATGCACTCTTTAATTCCATAATACAATTCGTCTTTTTTCCGGATACTAAGCTACAATGAACTGGAGTTCTAGCACTAGTATCTATTTAAGTTTAACGTAGAATGATGTAACTTACTGTATGCGTGACTATTCACAGTTTCCACCTTCCACCAAATTTGGTGTTTCCGAGAAAAATGTATGTGACAGACAGACAGACAGACAGACGGATAGACAATCTGTATGGAGTTGCCAGATCTCCCATCAAGTGTGTCCCTTCATGCGGGTAAGGGAGGAACACCCAGGACGAGAAACCAAGAGAAAGGAGAAGAAAGGAGAGACAAAACTTACGGTGCAAGGACTCGAAACCCCAGTACCGGCGGCTTTTGGGAGTGGGCAAGCAGACTTCCGGCTGCCGATATCCCACGGCTACAGTGCCTTGGTGGGTTACTTGGCCACCGTTCATCAATTACTACAAGTAGCCTGGAAAACAGGCATTTAAAAGGACTACAACACTATTCAAAAAACACGGAAATATGCTTCACAAACTGGTCATTTATTAGCCCATAGTGGAATAACTACACCTGGTCGGGACATATCGCAGAACTTAGCGTTAGGAGATTTAGGAGAAGCTCGACTCAAGGTTGGTGATGGAAGTAAATCGGGGAAGCTCCCGGAAGGCTAATAAATACGGAAAATCAACCAGAGGAGCAGTGCCAGAATACGGACGAATCGTCGTTTGCCCTACTCGGAGGAAAAATAATAGAGTTATCCGAATTCATAAAGGACAAAGACATCCCCATCAGAAACATGGTCCGAGCCATTCGTGTACTGTACAATATTTTCAAGGACGAAAAAAATGCCTCGAAGAAATCAAGCGTCATTCAGGCAACACAAGTGACACATCCTCAAAATCAAAGGCGGTAAACTTGAAAAAAACAATAGAGAGGGCGGGTCAGGGGGGGCGGGGAGAAGGTCATATGTTCATGGAGTGTAAAGCAGAGCCTGAATGTATGCTTTGTAAGGGGAAAAAGGGCGTCGACTGTCGGCACATTGCAGGCAGCAGCAGATGCTCAGGAGAGCCTTGGATGCAATAAAGAAATGAGGTTGATACAAATCAACCTCAACCACTGCAGAAACAATCCGTGAAATTCATCCCCTTAAAAATCACAAGTCGCCAGGAGTCGATGGAATTACAGCCGAATTGGTTAAATATGGAGGCGACCAATAACACCAGGTTCATCAACTTGTGCTCATGATGTGGGACAGCGAATTAATGCCTGACGACTGGCAAATAGGCATTATCTGTCTCATACATAAAAAGGGAGATATCACACAGTGCAGCAATTATAGAGGTATCATGTTGCTGAGTACCATTTATAAGATATTCCCCGCTATGTTGCTAAGTCGGATAGCCCCATACGCTCAGAACATCATTGGCCCATACCAAAGAGGCTTCACTCTAGGCAAATCAGTAACAGATCAGATTTTCTCTGTTCTGCAAGCGATGGAAAAACTATTGAAATATGGACATCAGTTGCACCATCTCTTCATCAACTTCAAAGCCGCCTATGATAGCATAGCCAGGGTAAAACATAACGAGCGCAATGCTGACAACATTGTCTTCTACAGGCTATCCTCTAGTGTACCGTTACGTCTTGAATAAAGTGCTCTAACACACTTCAAGGCCCTGATCCAATTGGATTGTTGCGCCAACGATTATTACTATTATAATAGCATAGCCAGGGTAAAACTGCACGTGGCCATGAGAGAATTCGGCATCCCGACGAAATTGATAAGACTGACTAGGCTGAACCTTACCAATGTGCCAGGCCAGATAAAAGCAGCAGAATCTCTCTCAAGACCATTCGACATCAACAACGGTTTACGACAAGGGATGCCCTATCATGCGCCCTCTTTAACCTGGCCCTCGAGAAAGTGATCCGTGATGCTGAGGTAAGTCCACCCAACAACTGACCTATGCTGACAACATCGACATCATGGGAAGGACGACCCGAAACGTACAAACTGCCTTCCTCCAGATCGAGCAGGCGGCGATTGATGCCAGATTTTGGGCTGCACATCAATGAAGGCAAGACAAAGTATATGGTGGCAACGTCAGTACTGAAAACCAAATAACCAACAACATCAAACCGCACTGGTTAAGGGGGAAGAATAAAGATAGGAGACTACAACTTTGAGACCGTTGATAATTTCTCCTATCTAGGGTCGAAAACCACAACCGGTAACAGCAACCGCGATGAAATCCGCGCACGGTTGTTGGCAGCCAACAGAGCCTATTTCAGCTTACAAAAACTGTTCCCCTCGAAACGTTTCACCATACGGTCAAAGCTCTTACTGTACATGACAGTGATCTTGTCAGTCCTCATGTATTCCTCGGAAACTTGGGTTCTTAGGAAGAAAAACTGCGAACCCCTGGCCGCGTTCGAGAGAAGAATCCTCCGAAGAATTTTTGGCCCCCTACATGAGGATGGACGATTCCATATTCTACATAATAACGAAATCTATGAGCGATACATTGACCGTCAGGTTGTGGATAAAATCCGGCTCAATAGGTTACGGTGGGCGGGTCATTTAATCCGTATTGATGAGGATGATCTAGCCCAGAAAGTGTATAAGGGCAATATCTATGGTAGAGAAAGAAGATGAGGCAGATCCTGCCTGAGATGGAGAGATGGCGCTGGTCAAGGCGCCAGACACTTCTTAGAGATAACGAATTTGTGGACCTCGGCACGAAACCAGGATGTCTGGAGTTTCTTATTAAGGCAGGCCTAAACTGGATACCGGTTGTTGCGCCATTGATGATGATTGGACCGGCATCGTAGGTTCCGTAGGTGCTACGCAAGCCGTCGTCGTGTCTCGAAGGGGCAACACAATATCTGACTGGATGCCGAATCTTGGAAGCGGATCGATGACCCGAAGTCAGTAAAGCTTTACTGATCCTTGCGACTGATGGTGCAAGTGGTCCATTCGAGCTACGATCAGCAATAATTTCAGAAGCCGATATCACATCAGAAAGGAAGCATGAAGGACGTTAATGATCAACTCCTCATAAATTATAACAAGCAACGCATCAAAGAATATTTCGAAAGCTTATTCGACAGAGTACAGGCTAGCTTTTACTACCTAGAACAAAGATCTTGGTCGGCGCACCGGACAGTGTAGTGATCGCGGCTTTGCGACGTGAGCGGAATCGCATTAATGCGTGAAGCAATTTCATTGCACAGTTCTTCAATGGCTGATAGCATTGACCCGAGATATTTAATTCGCTCAGTTCTAGGGAGGTTACTGCAGCTGGCAGCGCTGAGTAATTTAAATATCTCGACTCAATGCTATCAGCCCATGGAGAACTGCGGAATGCTCCTCACAAAGCGAAACACAAAACCTTTTATACCTGAAGCGTCAAACTTCCGGATTTCATTTTTTTTTCTTTGATTTAATTTAATTTTTCTTTTGGTTTGAATATTATTACTTTTCAATTTTCTTTTATTTTTTTTTGTTTGGAGTGGATCAATATATCATGAATTGTGAATAATTTCTATTGATTTGAGGATTTCCTCCTCTCTTCCTCCTTGACCCCGCAAAACCTTTATAGGGACATCCTCTGAAATAATGACCTGAGGATATCAACGAAGGGAGGGAACCTCAGGGGCCTCGCCTCAATCATGATCTGAGGTAGAAGAAATCATGATCGGGATTGTGATCCGTCGTGGATCTTCCCTCTCGATCGCGGCACTCCGATCCGGAGACTTACGGCTCCACAGAACAACAGAAGTGCCAACGTGTAGCTCACACATTAAAAAGGGGCGACGATTCCATTGCGAGCTATGTCATGCAGTGGAATCTACTCTCCCAAGATGGCCGACGGGTGAGTTGCCCCGAAATCACGTGACATAGAACAGTAGAGGAGAAGTGCTGGGTTCTCCTGGCAAGAGTTGTGGCAGATTTCAGCGAATCGTGATCATAGCGCGTGGACGTGGTTGACACGTTATGCGACATCAAGAGGTGAAGTGTAACCTTGTATGCATAAAATGAGCAAGCATATATTGAGCACCAATAGAAAGCTTTGATACAACGTGTTGAATGAGATAAGACAAAAGTCAAAAAGGAAAAAAATGAGAATCCATTCTTTCTCCTCTGGAATCCCTTATTGAAATGAGGATACATTATTATGGATCTCCAAATCCCCATTGTCCAACCAAATGTTACAAACTTACCTGATCCTTCTTTCTTTCAAACAAGAAAAGATGAAAAAATCAAGAAAATTCCAAGAAATCTAATTTTTTTTAGTTCGAAATCCGAAAGTTGACCGGAGGCGAATTATGGTGGATGGGATGACCAAGTCGTACATGCGTACCTCTTTTCCAACATTTCAACCAATCAATTAAGAAAGAGAATCTTTCAAAAATCCAATCTTTCTTGTTTGTATTGCGAAAATTTGCTGAAAATGAAATAGCGGGGACGACCAGACATGGTCTCATGCTACGTAGTTCCGCTCCAGCTCACTCGCCAGCAAACAGCAATTATCTATGAAACGCAGAAAGATATTCTCCCATATTTGGTATCTGGCAATTGGAAAAGAATGAAATATTAGACATTTCAACACGTAGCTGGAAACCTCCGTGTTCATTACATGGACGCCTTGGATACTTGTACTTTACAACAACAAAGTTGGATTCTCGGATTTGATTTTTCCCAGGAGATCACACGATTCAGTTCATAAAGTTTTTGTGCATTTCAGATATATATCCTGCCTCTCTTTTATTATTATTATATTCGTAAACATAAGGAAGTTTTATACTTACAAGCACCATCTGTAATATTAAAATGTGGACAAGGGATTTCATCAGGTTCGCAAGCGGTTTCCTCCTCTGTTAATCGTCGTACGTAGACGAATGGCTTCTCCTCAATAGTTAGCACCTTTAAATGTGTCGGAATTATGATTCCCTCCGGCTTCTTTTCTTGCTTTCCAGGCCACAATATTTTGCTGTCGTTGATCCTTAGGCGCATTTTTTGCTTATCCTGGAAAATGAAGTTGAGCTTGGATGATTTCATTCAAATCTCTGAGTGGTTCTAAATGATTTCAAGTAATTCTACGAATAAGGAATTTGGACTCTCTAGAAATGGTGTTTAGTAGGACCTAATAAGGTATTTACTAGGGACAGTCGCAGACTTATGGCTGCCATTATTGCAGGAATCCTTTTACTCGATTGGATGTACCACACGTGCCTACTTTGATGGCCTTGAATTTAGAATTTCCCAGAAGAAAGCGGATATATAATATAATGCACTGTCTCTCTGACTCCCTATTCGGGAAAGAGCTTTAGGCTAACTGTAGTCATCTTAAGAAAATTATATTAATGTGAAGCTCATCCTAATGTCATTAAAAAAATAACAAAATTAAACCCCACTTACCGCGTCGTAATGAAAACTCCCCACGCTAACTTTCTTCTGATGCTCCCGTATATTAACAACATCATACTCTGCATATATCCTGTCTCCATTATCGTCGAAGGCCACTTGTCCGGTTTCTCCTCGAATATTCCTCGTCTTCAAGTAGTGAAATACCCTTTTTCCTACGATAAACGGCAAGAAAAAATGCAATAAGTGAAGGGAAACCATAGTTTCTTGTCATCACTTTCATCCATTGAAATGTAACTCCGTCAAGTCCTTTACCCTTTGCAAGATTTGCAAGATAGAGGTAAGAATTTCAAAGCGCTTACCTGATTCCCAGTTGACACCGGAATCATCGCAATCTTTTGGTGCTTCAGTGATCGTCTCGTTTGCCATCATCTCCTTGATAGCCGATGCAAGTACATAAACACTATCCTGTTCGCATGTCCGTTGGTTGTAGTTACGGTGGTAGAATTGCAGGAGCAGAAAAGGAAAAGGAAATAAAAATTCAATTATATCTCAGGAAAATGTTGGAAGGTGTCGAGAGATTCTATTTCAAATTCAATTGGATTTGCGATTAAGGAATTTATTGAATGGAAAATGTGAGGGGGTTCTAAGTGGATGCCAAGGCTGATTTAAGGATTCGCTTTAAAAGAAGCTAAAGTCATTTTAGTGGAATTTCAGTATAAGCACTTAGTTGGTGTTATGCTTCTGGGGGCGAGAAGATGTTAGTGCCATTCAATTAGTTTTATAGTTTTTTCATAGTTGTGGCTCATTGTTTCATATTTGTTTTCCAAAAGAGTATTTGGTATATGAGATGTGCGATGTGAGTTGCCAGATGGAAGTTTGGTTTTAAAGCCCGTACCCGTGTGTTGGGATCCTGACACTTCTTCCAATGAGTAGAGCAACGGGACGATCATTGAAATTTCGAAGGAGGAACCTTGCTTTGGAGGCGAAATGCCATTATGTATGAGTATTGGAATCTTGTCTTAGACGGACCACAGGCTACAACACCTTCCTGTTGCGTCTAAAACCCTAACCCGCAACTGTTTGGCCCCTTATCTTCAATTATCTTAATTTCAGTGTAGAAGTGTAGAGAGCCAATGCACGCTCAAGCTTATGCTGCTGACGTGGCTGTACTTGCTGTTGATCGGGATCTTGGAACGGTGTGTAGCAATATACAACGTGCCGTTGATTTGATAGACAGCTGGTGCCTTAGACATGGTCTGTCAGTTAATTCAAATAAAACCACAATGGTTTTATTCACAAAAAGGAGAACACTGGATGGACTTTGGCTCCATGAGATGAGGGGTACTACCCTTCAACTCTCTGAAGAAGTGAAATATCTGGGAGTCACTCAAGATAAAAAACTTCTTTGGAACAAATATGTAGAGGTAAAGATGAAACGAGCTCTCACAGCTTATGGGCTGTGCAGACGGACCTTTGCCTCGACATGGGGACTCAGGCCTCATGTGGTAATGTGGATATACGTTGCCATCATTAGGCCGATGTTCGTATATGCATCCGTAGTGTGGTGGGTTAAGGTGAGACAAAAAGGTTTTCACCGTAAACTAACCGCACTACAAAGAACTGTGTGTCTGGGTATCAATGGTGCCATGAGCACGACATCCGGCGAAGCTCTGAATGCACTACTCAATTTGCAGCCCCTGGATATATTTATTCAAAGCGCTGCAATGAGAGCAGCTCATAGGCTAATTCGATTAGATCTATGGGAAAACAACGGATGTGGGGGGGGGGGGGCACAGAGCATTGGAAGAGTTACTGGGAGTACTGAATCCAGTTCTTACAATGCCTTCCGATTCTCGTGTCCCCATACATCTGTTTGGTAGAAGATATGAAGTTATCCTGAAGCGTGGAGAGGATATACGGATTTCTTCTACACCGATGGCTCAAAAACAGAAGAGGGTTCTGGAGCCGAAGTCTACTTCTCGAATAAAAACGAGAAGTGGGCTTTTCCTTTGGGACAATATGCAACGGTTTTTCAAGCCGAAGTTTATGCGATCCTAAGGGTGGCAAACTGGGTGATTGACGAGCGGTTGAAGGGCAGGCGCATCGCAATCTACAGTGACAGTCAAGCTGCATTGAGGGCATTGAGAAGTCCTTTGATCACCTCGAAAATCGTTCAGGAATGCAGAAACCGTTTGAACTCTATGTCTAGATTCAATACGGTGGAACTACTCTGGGTACCTGGTCACTGTGGCATAGAGGGAAATGAAATCTCGGACGCTTTAGCGAAAGAGGGGTCAATCTCCCCTATGCCGGGACCGCAATTGGAGTATCAGTAGCATTGGCTAAATCTGTTTTCAAAAACTGGGAACAAGTTTCCCATAATGACAGGTGGCAGAGCCTAAATGCTGCTCGACACACCAAACTTTTCCTGCCAGAACCGAACATACGTACCGCAAAGTTTATCCTGTCGAAAAGCAGGAGGACTTGCAGGTGTATTGTGGGCATTCTGACAGGTCATAATTCACTAGCTGGGCATATGTTCAGAATAGGAATTACTCAAGATGATACGTGTACCTCCTGTAATGAGGAAGCGGAATCCACGGAGCATTTCCTATGTGAATGCCCCGCCTATGGACACATCAGGCATCAGATCTTTGGTGCCGATGTTCGCCAATTGCGACGGGTAGCATCACATCCACTAATGGAAATCCTGCGATACGTTAACGAATCCGGAATATTGCGTTAGACGGGGGAGGCGAGTACAATGGGCCAACATGGCCTGAGTGCTCAGAAGCTGTAGCTTCTCCCCCACCATACACACACACACACAGAGCCTCAGCTACCCTGCCTTCTGTCCAATCGACCACTCCCATTTTCGTCTTAAGAATGCCTTGAGTGCAACGTGCCACTCTGCTGCACGAGTTCTATTTTCATCCTTCGGTCGACAGGCGATAGTTATGGCGCCCCCACCTTCTGAAAAAGGGAAAAGTGTAAATGCAGTCAGGCGACCGGTATTACCCGATTTTATACGTGTAGGACTGAAAGCACTCTTGTCCGCTGAGCAGCAGAGCTCCTAGCTGTTGTACTTAAACTAGGCGCGTGTGTTAAGTTTGGTAATTCAAACTTAAATAAAGAAATTCTTTAAAGTTCCTTCCGCGGAACTATTAGGAACACTTGCTTATCTATCACTTATTATCACGTATTACAAGTTGTCGCGGAACTAATGAACTAGTGTACTTGAGTAGTTGCTGAGGACGCCAGCCCATACATCGGAACTGTAAACAAGGATAGACTGCAACCCGCTCATCAGCAAGCGATGCCTACTGGATCTGGGATCTGGCCATCAGTTGGCAAATTGCAAACATTCTAGCTGCAGTTTTCTTAATCTGTTCGAAGGAGTTCATCTTTGTGACTATCATGATGCCGAGATATTTTTCCGCTGTCTTCAACAAGACTTTGATTCCATTATGACTAGAGAGGGCTATGGAAACCTTTTCGTTGGACAGGATGGCAAATTTCATGTTCAGTTATCCAACTGTTGATTCGCGGCTTCGTCAGTCCCAATGTCGTCTTGCATTGCTGGGTAGGAGAATTGGAGTCGCTGGGGTCGCTATTCAACTTACTCTTCTTTTTCTTCAGCATTTGTCCCGTTCACAGGCAGGATCGGCTCGTCGTGATCGGTTTCGTTATTTAGCTCTATCGAATGCCTGATCTGGGTGCAATCCCGAGGCTTTTAAATCCCCATCCAGGTATCAAGCCACCGTTGTTTCGGCCTGCCTTTTGGTCGTTTACCATTGACTTCGATGTTCAGACCAATCTCAATTTCAACTTACTCAGTTGTTGCTATCTTTTCGCCCTTTTCGACGTTGC
Source organism: Hermetia illucens (assembly GCF_905115235.1). Lineage (NCBI taxonomy): Eukaryota > Metazoa > Arthropoda > Insecta > Diptera > Stratiomyidae > Hermetia > Hermetia illucens. Next base: position 77,335,452 of record NC_051854.1, on the reverse strand, counting down.
TTGTTGCTTTTGATTACAAGTTCGTGGAATTTTTCTTGGAGGATTTCTGTTTTCTGTGGACTGCTCAGATGCTCACTGCCCTTAGGAATTGACACTCGTAACGTGACGATCTCTAGCCCGTAGCAGTGCTCCCGAACCTGCTTAATATCTAATTCAGGAAGGTCCTGGCCTATCGGCCACCTTCTGTTCTGCAGCCTGATGCTCAGAAGTGGCGAGGAATCAGACGAAGTTGGTTTTCAATGCTGTCGTTGCCACCACAAACTTTGTCTTGCCTTCATTGATGTGCAGCCCAAGATCTCGCCGGGATCGCCACCTGCTCGATCTGGATGAAGGCAGTTTGTCCGTCTTGGGTCGTTGTTCCCATGATGTCGATATCGTCAGCATAGCCCAATAGATGGGTGGATTTAAAGAGGATCGTACCTCTTGCATTTACCCCAGCATCACTATCTCGAGGGCCAGGTTAAAGAGGACGCATGATACGGCATCCCCTTGTCGTAGACCGTTGTTGATGTCGAGGGGTCTTGAGAGTTATCCTGCTGCTTTTATCTGGCCTCGGACATTGGCTAGGGTCAGCCTAGGCAGTCTCATCAATTTTGTCGGGATACCGAATTCTCTCATGGCCGTGTACAGTTTTACCCTGGTTATGCTATCATAGACGGCTTTAAAGTCGATGAAGAGATGATGCAACTGATGTCCATATTCCAACGGTTTTTCCATCGCCTGCCGCACAGAGAAAACCCGATCTGTTACTGATTTGCCTGGAGTGAAGCCTTTTTGGCATGGGGAACCAGAGCGTCTACGTTAAATTGAAGGGAATCACAGTCTTTAGGCGACGATATAATGGAAAACAGCTTGAAGTCATCGGCATAGAGCAAACAGTGACAAGTAAGGAAGGGGGGGAGGTTGTTGATAAAAATAAAAATAATAAAGCACCCAGAATAGATCCCTGTGAGACGTCAGAGTATAAGGAAAAAGAGCAGGATATGCAGCCGTCAAAATTGGCGCGGCAGGTTTGGCTAGAAAGGTATGAGGCCAGCCATAAAACAAGTGGTATGGGAATGCTTAGGTACGAGAATTTGCATAGAAATATCTTGTGATTTACCATGTCAAAGGCTTTAACGAAATCAGTGTAAATGATATGTACTGCCGTCAATTTAGACATTTGGCGGCAAAGTTGGTAAAGCCAAGCAAGTTGGAGTCAGTGGACCTACGCTTAACAAAGTCATGCTGCTCTTTCACTTTCAAAGTCATGCTGTGTTCACTGTGGTGGCCAAAGTGGGCAGACAACCAATCGCTGACATATCTTTCCAAGATTTCGGAACAGGAGAAGAGGAGCAGAATGGGACGGTAATTCTGGACAAGCATCCGATCACCAGTTTCGTGAATGGAGATGATGAGAGCCTCATGTGTCGTCGGCCCGGTTATTTGCGGTTGGCCTGTTTGTGCGAGTTTCTTTGAAGTTGTGTTTATTTCCACATCGCGGATAGAACACTTTATGCGTTCAAACGCAACTTCACGCTTGAACCTTCACCCTCCATCAAATCAAAGGATAATATCTTAAGGGGACCACGGGGTTATGCCAACGCGGCTAGTAATAATAACAATAATAATCATTGGCGCAAAATCCAATTAGATCAGGGCCTTGAAGTGTGTTAGAGCACGTCATTCAAGACCATAACGGTACGCTACAGTACACTGTAGGAGGCAATGTGATCAGCATTGCGCTCCCCCGAGATTATTACCCTGATTTGACTCAGGTACTGATTCACAGCTTAAACCACGATACAAATCCCACTGCCACCAGTGAGATTTGAACCGCGCTCCAAGCACTCAGCTATCCAACGCGACTAGTACTCGTATAAAATCACCAGGGACTTAACTGGTCTGCAGCATCCTAGTAAAGGTGTTTTTCTGGAAACGAAGTTGTTCCAAAGCTTCAGCACTCTTACGTTCTTCACCTGGAAGTCAGAGGAAGAATTCAATAGACGATGGTAGTTCAGTGACCCTCTGGTTAGTCGCGTACCTCCCTGGTTAGTCGCGCACCCTCTTACCCGTCGTTGAGGGAGGAGGAGTGCTTTCGTCGGCAAAGTTTTACGCAATACACATACCGACTCACGGCAAAGCTTCATGCTTTGGCAAGATGCAGTCCCTATAACTAGGAGGAGTTCCTTCTAAGCTGTTCGCACTGCTCTTTATTGTAATTGGTGTCAATTCAATTGGTGACCAATTCGTCAGCTTCGATAGCTTTGGCTGCAAGTGAAGGCTTAACCGTTTACTGCCTTTTTCTGCGAGAAGGTTGGATCCTTAGAGGACCGTTGAGCTTCCTTAGTCGGAGGTGACCCGGGCGTTACTTTCGTCCGGAAAGCGGGTTTTCCGGGCGCGTTTTGTTCGAAGGCGGTTTCCCCGACGGTTTTTGCCCGAAGACAGATGCTTACAAGAAGACAAGACTTTAGTCTCAACAGGTAACGTCGACTGGAGTCGGAGTCCGGGACCACGTGTGCTGACAGAAGGGGCCTGCTTTGGCTCATCCGTTAAGGACTTGTCAAAAATTTTTTTTGCACCATATTGGTAACATTCACCATATATAGGAACACAGGTATTATCAACGGAAAAGTATGAATGGAAACGCTCTCTGTTGTGGAGTACAAGATAATCAAACTAAAACAAACATCTGTGAAAAGAGCGGGAATGTAACATTGAGAACGAAATATGCAAAGCATAAGCTAACTACCTATACATTTGAAGGAGTTTCAAACCGTCACTTCAACGCGACAAAGAAAAAGGATATTAAGTTTTTCAACTAATTGAACGAAGAGATTTTCATTTCACGTAAAGGTAAGGGAGTCACTCCTCAGGAGCTTGCAAACTTCCAGCTTACAGGCGCTGACACATGAGACAACAATTTCCAAGACAAGCACAAGAAATGACAAGCTGTAACCCAAACTTTGAAAAGCTAGGTGAAGTGAACGGGGAGTCTAGCCGGGGATCATTTTGAGAAACTGATGTGTCTCTATCCGGCACACTAAAATGAAGTTGGGAGCCGGAATATCTTTTGCAGGTCTATCGTGTTAAATCTAAAGAACGCCGAGCCCATGTTGGGCGCCAATGTTAAGGGAGCTTCTTGGGAAAAGGGTACTGCTGTTACTAAATGGCAATCTGCTTTAATTTGATTAGTTTCTCGACCAGAATGAGTGATACTGCGGTCAAGGGTTGTTGCCATGAAATAAGTGGCGATGTCAGAAGAAGTTTTCCAGACTAGATGTTGAAAAGCATTTTTGGTTTAATGTTGCATGAAATGCTATATCTTGAATAAATCCTAAGGTGTAATGTTTTTCAATGTCATTATTTTATAGAGGGAAGCTGGACTATATCTCATGTTTCAGTAATCAACGTGCACAAGGTTTTCCATTCTACTCAATATCGAGCAATTGCGTCGCCGGTGAACAGCCTTGAATAATGTCTGGAAAAGTTGAGTTCATTGCCATCCAGGTATCTTAAAGTTGTTTTCCCAGATCTATTCGAATATGTATGGTTGAGTATCTCGTGCAAAACATTTCGCATTCATCTGTAGTGTCCTTGAGAAAAGTTCTACTCCCATCTCCATTTTCATCTGCAAACTTGAGTATAACTTCAACATGTATATAAACACATTTACATGCGACATTATAGTATATCCTCAAGTCTATTGAAAAGTGTTTAAACCCCCAACAGACGAAAAAGGATGACAAAACTAGACACAAATATAAAAGGGTCTTCTCCTTAAGAAAAAAAGTATAAAAAGTTTTTGGAGTGGAAAAAACACAGGTCAGCCTTCCAGGAGTATTTAACTTGTTAGGCCGGAAGTAAACTTATCCTTTGTGATTCCAAGGGGGGTAACGTGTATGTACTTACTCTTATGTGTTCCTTTTCGCTGTTGACATGCTCAAGTTGAAGTCCAAGTATACCACCTGGTGTATTGTTCGAGTTGAGGGCCTGTTCAGTAACAATCCAAACATGACCGGCTTTTGTCATATTTAATTCGGCTGCATCTCGGAATATCACATAAGCATCATCCGTGCTGAAAGGGAAGTGGAAAATGTTGAGAAAAGTTTAGATGTTGAGTATTTTCAGACTGTGCGAAACGTTAGGGATTTGAAAATGTTATTTTATTCAGTTGTTCTCGGCTAATATATGTGAACTTTCAAAGAAGACGGGGTTTGATATATAACAAGTCGGGAAACCGGAAGCTGAACGCTTCAGGTACGAAACGTTTTGTGTATTTCTTTGTACGTAGCACGTAATATATGCATATATTATGTGAGAATATCCACTTTCGGATGACATTGACATTCATAGTCTTGAATTTACAAGGAAGTGACAACTTTGACGTATTATAACTTTGTTAATAATAGTGGTATTTCGACCAAACTTGGTGAGATCGTGTTCTATGTTATACCCTATATTATCTCATGTTGCTAGCATGAACTTAAAAGGGGTTTTGCAGCCAATTACTAAAAATTATAGTAAAATACTATTATTAACTTTATTTGTACAGATATTAGTATGGAAGATATTTCGGAGCCCAAGCACCATATAGTGGCAGCCTCCTGATTTTTTTCAGATTTTTCGTTTTGGCAGTTTCTGAGAATGGCCCCCTTAAAGAATGGTCACTTTCAACCCGCCGCACTCCCCACCTTTCTAACAAATGTCAAAACTAAGACCGGCTTCGAAAAGTACTAACCGAGACCTTTAATTTGATACCCCACATGAGTATATTTGATGAAAAAAAAATTTACACCCCCCTTTTGCATGTATGGGGACCCCCCCTTAAATTCAACGTAAAAGGATGTAACTAACTGTATGCGTGAGCGTTCACAGTTCCCACCTTTCTACCAAATTTGGTGTCAATCGCTGTGACCGTTTCCAAGAAAAATGCGTGTGACGGACAGACAGACAGACGGACAGACAGACGGACAGACAGACAGACAGACGGTAAACCGATTTCAATAAGGTTTTGTGTTTACACAAAACCTTAAAAAGGGCTAGGGAGAATTAGATTCTTCTTGAATGGAATTTTCATATTTCACTCAAATGTCAATTATTCTCGTTAATTATGACGTCAGCATCTTATTTGTATGGCTTAGGATGCTGTTAATTAGCACGAAATTGATAAGTTTGAACTTCTATAACTTTCCCAATAATAGTTGGATTTGTGTGCACGAGTGATGTGTATGCACGAGGCTGTCCTCTATGTCGGTGCGAAATTTAGTACACTTAGGATGAACTGAAGGGGAGTTTTTTAGTCAATTTCTAAAAGTTGATAATATACTATTAGTAAATTTTTTGAGCAGATACCGGAATAGGACACCTCTCGAAGATTAGATTTCACATAAGTGTTTCACACAAAACCTTAAAAGGGCTGCAGATAAATAGATTCTTCATAAATGTGACTTTAATATTCCACGCGAATGTCAATTATTCCGGGTAATTATGACGTCAGCATCTGATTTGCATGGCTTTGGAAGCAGTAAACTCGCGCGAAATTGCTAAGTTTGAACTGCTATAACTTTGGCGTTAATTGCCTGATTTCCATGAAATTTAGCACATATATACGAAATATTGTCCCCTGTGCTGGTTCAAAATTCGGAAGACGTAGGATGAATTTTAGGGGGGGTTTTCAGTAAATTTCTATAAAGTAGTAATATACTATTACTAAGTTTATTTGAGCAGATATCGGAATGGGACATATTTTGAGGCCTAGATTTCGTCTAGGCGCACCATTTCGATTTTTTCCGGATTTTCAGGTTGGGTAGTTTCCGAAAATGAGTCCTGTCTCACTTCAAGTGCGTACATTTTGAATCATTACTCACCCACTTTGCAATTTATGCCAAAAATAATATCAGTTTCGAAAAGTACAAATTGAGACCTTTCATTTGATACCCTACACAACTATATCCGGTGAAAAAAATTTTTGAATCCCCCCTTTGCATGTATGGGGAGCCCCCCTTTAAACTCCACCTAAATTTATGCCACTCACTGTATGTGTGGGATTTCATAGTTCCCATCTGTCCACCAAATTTCGTTCGGATCGGTTTAGCCGTTTTGGAGAAAAATGCGTGTGACAGACAGACAGACAGACAGACATTGAATCGATTTTAATAAGGTTTTGTTTTACACAAAACCTTTAAAAGCAAGGGTGCATGATGCTCTCTAAACCCTTCATGCGCTTAAACTTTTAATTTCTATTCGCTGTGTAAATTAAGCATGGTATCTGTTGTTATTTACATAGCATGCTGGTCCCAAGCCCAGGGAAATGAGGCGAGTTTGAAGCAACGTATTTTGTGCTATCCCCAGTGAAACAAAAACAAAATGCTGAGATAATGGAAAGTGACAAGTGAAGTCCCGCAGCAGGCCTATGAAGAAAATGCATCCAAGGTCGTGGAAAACAGAGTGATGGTGTTGACAGATCGTACGTGTGGGAGGAGTGCTAGGACGCTCACCTCAGTCAACGCGGTATGACGGACCCGGCTCCTGTCGAGAAATGAGCAAGAGTTCTTGACGCAAAGACGGCGTCAGGACGCAAATAAATAGTCCGGGCAGAACAACTATGTGCCTGCACGCTAAATATTGCCATCCTCACTGGAGGAACTCGTAAGAGCTCCTCGGAAAAAGGCGCATTAATATCTGGGCTCTACAAGAAAAGCCGGGTGCCAAAAGCTGCCACCGGAACTTCAGACATTAAGTACGGTACTGGCAATTACATCTCAGGAGGTTTCCGTGATGCCATTAAAGAAGTTGAACAATTTGATAACAAGTTGAAGACTGATAATAATAATAATCGTTGGCACAACAATCCAATTGGATCAGGGCCTTGAAGTGTATTAGAGCACTTCATTCAAGACTGTTATGGTACGCTACAGATTTATAGTACCTATATTAGGCAATGTGGTCAGCATTATGCTGGCCCGAGATTATTACCTTACTTTGGCTCAGGTACTCACTCACAGCTGAGTCGATTGATATCCGACGTCAAGTCACAATGCAAATACCACTGCCACCAGTGAGATTTGAACCGTGACCTTCCGTACCACAGCCTGGTTGATTTGGCTTTACGGATGCCATACTGCTGATTTGAAACGCCGCCTTGGCTCTCAACAACCGGGAGTGATCTATTATAGATTACTTGCTCTAACATTTTCCCCATAGTAACCAACACCGTTAGTGCTACCTGGGTGAAAGATTCATCGCTAAACGCGGTGATATGGGCATGTGGAGAACAAGTCATTCAAGAAACAATGGCATTCCCAAAAGCCCGTTTTGAAAGAGTAAAAGTCAACGGCGTCCATATCTACAGCTGTTATGCTCCTCCTAATGCAACATTAGTGCAATATGAGGAGATACTAAACGGCTTGCTGTTGGACGCTAGAGACCACAGCCCCAAAATCATTCCCGGTGATTTTAACGCGTGGACCTTAGTCTGGGGAAGTCAGGTGACGCACATCTGGGGCCAAATTCTGCTTGAGACCTTCGCAGAACTGGACATCGTGTTAGCCAAGTTGGATGCACCTTCCGAGGAAGAGGGCTTGGCTCAATCATCAATCTGATTTACCTCAGTACCTCGTTGGCGAGAGGGATGGTCTGACGGGTGAGTAAACACCACACCCACAGTGACCACCAGGCCATATTTCTCGATATCAGGAACGAGGGAGGCGACAGTTCAGTGAGCAACAGAAGCAGAAAAACCAGGATAGCTGGGAAGCCCACTGGAAGGGCACGGCGTAGGCACAGTAGGAACCAAACTATTAGTAGAATCAAGAAATCTTGATCTTGAAAGTGTCGCGTCTGCGAGCGAGGAGGCTTTGCCAAAGGACCAGAGGGAAAGTAAACGGAATTGCAGTTGTGCCTTGAGGCAAATACGAGCCCCTGGGGCACTGGGTACAAGTTTGGAATGAACAAGATTCGTGGACAAAAATCACCCCAAGTGACGTGCGGTGACTTTTCTTCAAAATAATCGCCGTTCTTTTGCCACAACAGGAAGAAAGTGGACCTCGTCCAATGGTTCTACAGAACGTCTTCTCAATCCTTGGGGTGACCGAGCAGGAACTACGGGAGATCTGCGGACGAATTGAAGACAATAAAGCTATGGAATTGGAGGGGATTCCGAACAAAGTTCTGAAGTTGGCTGCTAAAATCAGGTCTGCAATGTTCATTAGTACATTTGAATCGTGCATGGTCGAAGAAGTGCATCCCGCTCAGTGGAAAAGACAGCGATTGGTTCTGCTACCGAAGCCTCAAAAACCACCTGGAGACGGTGGCGGTCCTTATTTCCAATCGTAAGGAAAACGATATTGTCAAAATCCAGGTCGTTTCAAAATCGATCATTAGATATTTGGGGTAATGATCGATGCCAAGTTGAGTTTCAAGGGGCAGCTCATTTCTGGCAAGAATGATGTCTAATATTGGTGGGCCAAAATGTAGTCGTCAGCTGGTTTCCGCAGGGGTAGTGAATTCCATTCTCCTATACGCGGTTCCTGACCGGGCGTGCGCACTGAATAACACAGTGAACCAGGGAAGGCAGTTCCTTACAGGACACGGTGGATACAGGAGGTACTTACATCGCTTCGGATTGGATGAGTCCCAAACTATCCCGAATGCGCGTTACACCCGAAGACTCGGAGCATATTATGTTCCACTGTGCGAAATTCGCGAATGAAAGACGAAGGTTACATGACGCCCTCAACTTAGTTATCGGACTCCATACGTTGATGGAGGAGATGCTGAGGTCCGCAGCAAATTGGAGTGTGATAAACGTAACAGTAATTGCGATACAGGAAAGGTGCAGGATTCGGATCGAGCCTGTAAAACGCGACGGACGCGTGACTTAGTTGTAGTGCTGTAAACCATGGTAGTCTTATGGAGATATGGACGGAGAAGTGGGAGTGGATTTTGTGGGTGAGAATCCCACACACTGCTGCAACCTGGCGCAACAGCGTCTTGTTAAGATTTTCACCTCCACCCATAAAAAAAAATTGTCAATTCCTTCCAGCGTTATCTGGGAAAGGTCTCCAATTCCCAAGATTTCTGTATGAACGGACGTAGTAGATTTGCAGTAACTGCAGGTGCCGCGATAAATATCTCTGCAAGGAGACCGTGAAACCTAGGGGCTTGCTCCGTTTGAGTGCATAAATGGCCGAGATGATTTCTCTTCTGACTGGAATAACATTGCGCATTTTATGTTACGGTGGTTAGCGATTGCATCCATCAACAAGGGGGGAACCTTACCGGATGTCATACGGTCAACAATCGTGGTGAAGTCTTCTTTCCACCTCTTCAGTGATTTGTCCTCGTGGATGAGAAATCGACCATTAGCGTCCTTGGCATCACCATTGAAAAACTTGCGACCACATACAAGCTCTTCCGTGATGCAGTATACACTTCTGAAATCATTGAGTTCTGCGGTATATTCTACTTCCCTGATCAACGCAACAGCAAATTCTCTCTTGCCGCCGCGCAGATCGCCCTGAACTTTTCGGAATTTCTTTCGACATCGGAGCTGGAGCGAGTTGCAACGATCAATAGAGCCTTGAACCCCCGATCATCGATCCGTGTCGAGAACTTATGACGCCCATTCGGGAGGTGGTCGACGACCTCTGCAGCACCCAAGAAGTGAGCATTTTAGATGTCGGCGCAATGCTTATCGATTTGTTCAGAGGATTACTCAGTATATCTGTCGTCCGATCAGCAAGACAACTCTGCCACTGTCGAGCGACAGCTGGATCACTCATGCGGTCGATGTTGAACTTTGGTTGTTGCAGTTCATCAACGCTGCGAGAAGTGCGGACGCAACACGTAAGCGAACGTAAGCGACCATCAGATAGTGATCTCTTTCAAAGCCGATGTCAACGCCTTGTTGCGTACATCCAGGAGACAACTCCTAATCTAGTGCTGATCGCACGGTGTCGGTCAGTTAAAGCTCAACTATCTTATGGCATGCTCTATGCTCGAACAATGTGCCACCAATGACAAGACGGTGGAAGTTGCAAAAATCCATGAACCTCCCACCATTATCCCTACAGTCAGGACCCAGCTTAACACTCTGATCACTCATGACGATTACAATGTCACCTTTAGGAAGCCTCCCGTGAACTGCGTGTAATTGCCCGTAGAAAGCATCCTTTCCATTATATTGAAAGTCTACGCCAGTGCATAGCATTGTGCAATTAAAATGCTCCTTAACCTGGACCGGAATCTTGCAGTTAGAAGTCTGTCAGAAAGCGGCTTTGAGGTCAAGAGACGTGGCTTGCTGTTGCCGTCAGAAACAACCCTACACCGGATTTGAAAAGAGGATATTGAGAGTGCAGTCCGCAAACGGAAGACAGTGGGTCGCCAGCCAGGTTTATGCAATAATGCTGTAGAGCCACCACGAAAAAATTAAAGGCAACCAGCTGAGTTCTTACACATGTCGGTAGATTAATCGAACGGTGGGGACAAAATCAGTTACATAGGCCGATGGGGCAGATGCTCGATTTTCGTCCTTATGAGAGTAAATCATACATGTAGATTTTAACAGTCAAGTAGGGAAGGAGCTCGTATTCAGGCGATACTTCGGCTCCTATAGCTTACATAGGGATACCAATGATAGCGGACTGCGCATTATCCAGTTAGCTGTATCGCACGAAATGGTTGTTGGAAGTACCTGGTTTGCGCGGAAAGAGGTTCACAAACATACGTGGACCTCTCCAGACGGGACCACTTTCAACCAAACTGACCACGTGCTGATTGAATGCCGCCACCTTTTACATATAGGGGGCCAATATAGACTCGGACCACTATTTCGTTGGTATGGTGCTCCGAGCTCGACTAACAATACCACCTACAATTCCCTCTGACAATCAGGTGAGAGTGAATACTGAAGGCATCCACAACACAGCCCTCTGCTACACCTATAAGAGCAAAATGGATGCCGTAATAACCGCAGTCAACAGAGGACCTGGAGATGAAGCATCAACAAATGATCTTCACAATCACCTGAAGAATGTTAACATTGATATGGCCACAAAGATACTTGGCCCCAGCCGCAAAAAAGTCGGAAAGGCTGGTTTAACGATGAATGTAAGCTAGCAACGGAACGGAAGAATACTGCATACCGGGTAATGTTGCACTCTCAAAAAAGCGGGCACGCGCAGAGACTTATCACGCGCATCGAGCGGAGAAGCGACTTCACAGACGGAAAAGGGAAGCCTGGGAGAAACAACCAGGCTGTGAACTCGAAAAGTACAAGGAGCAACCACATTACGCGCGGAAGTTTTACCAACAATTCAGCAGGATGAAGCCTTATACATCTTCATACTCATCTTACCGAGACAAAGAGGGAAATCTGATAGACAGAATGGGCATATTGGAACGATGAGTTGAGTATTTTGACGAACTGCTCAACAACCAAAATATCAGCGAGTTAGAGGTCCCGCCTATTGACGACGACGGACAAATACTGCCACCACCAAGTGTAGGACAAACAGTCAATTCATCGGTTTAAAAATCATAAGTCGCCAGAAGCCGATGGACTTACAGCCGAATTGGTTAATTATGGAGGCGACCAGTTACGCCAAGTCGTTCATCAACATGTGCTCAAGGAATGGGGCAGGGAATCAAAGCCTGACGAATGGCAACGAGGCATTATCTGTCTCATACATAAAAAGAGAGATATCGCACAGTGCAGCAATTATGGAGGTATTACGTTGCTGAGTACCATCTATAAGATATTCTCCGCAATCTTGCTAGGCCGGATGGCCCCATACGCCCAGAACATCATTGGTCCATACTAAAGAGGCTTCACTCCAGGCAAATCAGCAACAGATCAGATTTTCTCTGTGCGGCAGGCAGGATGGGAAAACTGTTGGAATACGGACATCACTTACATCGACTTTAAAGCCACCCATGATAGCATAGTCACGGTAAAACTGTACACGGCCATGAGAGAATTCGGTATCCCAACGAACTTGATAAGACTGACTAGGCTGAACTTGACCAATGTGCGAGGCCAGATAAAAGCAGCAGGATTACTCTCAAAACCATTCGACATCAACAACGGTCTACGACAAGGTGATGCCCTATCATGCGTCCTCGTTAACCTGGCCCTCGAGAAATTGATCCGTAATGCTGAGGTAAAAGCAAGAGGTACGATCCTCTTTAAGTCCACCCAACTACTAGCCTATGCTGACGATATCGACATCATGGGAACAACGACCCGAGACGTACAAACTGCCTTCATCCAGATCGAGCAGGCGCCGCGAGATCTTGGGCTGCACATCAATGAAGGCAAGACCAAATATATGGTGGCAAGGTCAGCACCAAAAACCAACCAACCAACAACATCAAATCGCACTGGTCAAACCGAAAGAATAAAGATAGGAGACTACAACTTTGAGACCGTTGATAATTTCTCTTATCTAGGGTCGAAAATCACAACCGATAACAGCTACGATGATGAAATCCGCGCATGGTTGATAGCAGCCAACAGAGCCTATTTCAGCTTACAAACATTTTTTCGCTCGAAACGTCTCACTATAAGGTCAAAGCTCTTACTGTACAAAACAATGATCTTGTCAGTCCTCGGTTCTTAGCAAGAAGAATTGGCCGCATTCGAGAGAAGAATCCTCCGAAGAATTTTTGGTCCCTTACATGAGGATGGACGATTCCGTAGCCTACATAACGACGAAATCTATGAGCGATACCATGACCGTCTGGTTGTGGATAAAATCCGGCTCAATAGGTTAATCCGTATGGATAAGGAGATCCAGCCCAGAAAGTCTATAAGGGCAACATCTATGGTAGAAAAAGGAGAAATAGAAGACGAGGCAGACCCTGCCTAAGATAGAGCGATGGCGTAGGTCAGGACGCTAAACAGCTTTTAGGGATATCAAATTGGTGGACCTCATCGCGAAACCGGGATGTCAGGAGTTCCTTATTAAGGCAGGCCTAGACCGGATACCGGTTGTTGCGCCTTTGATGATGATGATGCTAAACTAAATCTAAAGTATTATATCAACAACTAACCCAAATGAGTAGGAAGAAAATCTGTATGACGCGATGACGCAATATCAGGTTTACAGCTCAGCAAAGAACAGAAACAATTCTCATAAAAATCACATTAAATTCCCACATCTTAAAGCAAACCATATAACGAACCCCCATCCTTTACAGGGAATTTTGTCGCTTTTTTGTCATGAAATCAAACATGTAAAAAGTGTTATCTTCTAAGTAACAATTACATACAACATGAAAAAGCTATTTTCAACCCATCTGCATTTCCACATTTCCATGTCCTTACAGATGCGAATTCCGTTTCAGTGAATCTTTTGATGTTAAATTGAGTGTTCGTTTCTTCCATATACTTTAGGCGCATAACTTTTACGTACTTGTAAAAGACCAAAGTGAATGGAGAGCTCCGTAATAAAGATACTTTATTGTTAATTTTATTGCCCTAATAAATTGTTGACTTTTTGTGCAAAAGCGTTTTTAACCGGAATTTCCAGCCAGGACGCAAATATGCTGGCGGGATATTTACCATCTGATTTGTATTATGTATCAGGTGTGTTACAAAAGGTCGCAAGGGATATCCACACGTATATGTACCCGCATGACGTACACAAACGTGTACATATATGATCCTGAAGTACGTACAGCCAGAAAAGTTTCAGGGGAGGCAACTTTAAACGCTCGCGGAAAGTTCCTTAATTTGATAAATAAAACGGACTAAGTGTTGAACGGAATTTTCCATTTTTTCGCCTCATTAAGGATACTCCCTGAACCCGTTTAGAATCCTTATCTATACACAAGGGATCGTTTTGCTAATTGATTTATAACTCCTTTCCTGAATGTTTAATGGTGTGTTCATCCCTTAAGATTAGAGACATTCAGGCTACACCTACAACGCATTTTATGGATACCCAGTCCTATGTCTTATGCGAAACAGGATAAATGCAAAACAGTAGAAACTAATGACTATACCCAGGATAATTTTACTCTTTTCCATGAATAAGTTAAAAAGAAGGCCCGAAGGATTCGTATCTCAAAATAATCTTACAATAGCAAAGGAACTTTAATAAATTATTCGATTTGGTTTCACTGTTTCTTCTCTCTGCCAGCATCACCTTATTTAACTATTAACCTCCATAGATATTTGATGTGTGTATAGCTGGCAAGGAAGCAGGCGAGACGTTTCAACAAATCTACCCCTGACGGCGTACTATCACCAGTGAATAATGTATGCCCATTCGGGACGTGATTTTTGCTTTAATACCTCTCTCTGGCTGCTGAGTCTGAAAGGCACAAGTTTGTTCACCTGTCCGTCAGACGTGTCGCAAGTGAATCCTGGAAGTGGCTCATAGTTATGCATGTTCATTACAGTATAAACCAGGAAGCTTTCGGGAGCTATGAGCTAATTTTGAGAATGGGGTTGTTATGACAACCTGTTGCTCCACACAAAAGGACGATTCTGTGGTGCTGGAATTATTTAAAATAACAACCAGCGTTTCTGTTAATTAAATTAAACAGAAGCGGAATGGGTATAAAAAGTTTTGAATTGCAGGGATGAGACTGTTTGAAAAACGAAGCCAACGGTCTGTCCTGTGTTTGTATTTGTCTTTATTGTTGAAAAAACAGCGGAAGCAAAATTGTACACCAGTTGGAGAGAAAAAAATCGGTTATTTGCCAGCACATTATACAAGCATAGCAGAGCAAATTTGTGTCAGTCGAGAAACTGCGGCCAAGCAAATGAAGTATTTGCAAGGACACTTAAAAAATTTCTATTTTCATACCAGGGATGTTAAGTCTACTGTGAAAGTCCTTAAACATTCCTTATCACATTTCCATGGTTTATCTTTCGGAAAAAAAATCAAGCGTCCTACATTTGCAATGAGTATGCACCGTTGGAGCGGTGAAAGTAGACATTTAGCAATGAACCACTATTTTGCCGTAGACAGCCTCAAGCCCGTTTGAGAGAGGAGGCAAAAAGAGTTACTATATTGTGGGATTAATAGTATTTTACTCAATCCTGGAAGGAAATGAAACGCACCTCGGCAGACCCTTTGCCTACGTAATTTTTTATTTTTTTGGGGGGAGGTGAAATGCTTTTCAGCACAAAGAGTCGGACTCCTACCTCAGACAGATTACCGGCTAATTTACCTCCCCCCTCCCCTGCAGCACATAGGACTCTAACCCGGAACCGTTTGACACATTACCTCAGGCCAGACCTATTCAGGGAGCGTCAGGTACCCTGGCATCTCCCTCTTTTTCTCCTTTTTTTGGGGGTAGGGCAGGTGAATGCATTTATGCACACATTTTTGGACTCCCGGTTCGGTACGTCGTCGGACTACCAACTATACACCTTCCCATCGTCAAAGAGCTTGCCTGGAACCGTTTGTCACATTACTTTGGGCTAGTCCCCGAACTCTCCCGCCTTGCGGAGCCCTCAATTCAGGGAATTCCTTTCACCAATGGGAGAGGAGAAGAGGAAGGGAACTGTCAGTTCAAGGAACCCCCTGCCATCCGGCTCCTCCACCACTCGAGCTATATTTTCTTAGCAACGAGAAGAACACGAATGTAATGGGCAACACGGCTCCACCCGTCAGCACTCCTCAGAATCTCGTCGACAATGTTGTCTGAGGAAAGATCTCCTGGCTTTAAATAGAGTTGCTGACGAACCCCATCCCACCTTCCACAAGAAAAAAAAAGTGTAATGGGCAGCGTCCACAACTCCATTGGAACACACACAATCCGCAGATCGCCCCTTTCCAATCCTGTGCAGGTAAGACTGAATACCTCCATTCCCACTTAAAAATTGGGTAAAGAAATAGTCAGTCCCTCCATGCTTTCTATTCAGCCAGGCACCTAAGTTGCAGATGAGCCGCGTACACCATCTGCCTCTAGTTTCATTTTGCCAAGAGAGCTGCGACTCGTCTAGACTACGTTGCCGTTCTTCGCGAGCAACAACCTCCCTTGGCTCATCTCCCTTGTGCTTGTATATGGCTTAACGCTCCTTAGCAAGCGGCCGGTTCACAGACAGTGCGGTACGCAGACGCCATCTGCAAAACTCCCCGTCTCTGCACTTGCGCGAGATGCTTACGATATACCTCCTTGCTAAGAGCGTCAGCCCATACCTCTGCGCCGTAGAGCAGGACCTACTGCGTTGAGCTCATCAGGAGACGTCGTCTGCTAGACGTAGGACCCCCAATGTTTACCATTAGCCTACTTAACGCCGAAACTCCAGCTGCAGCCTTTTTCGCTGCTGCTTTGATTTGCTCAAAAAAGATCATCTTTGAGTGAAGAGTCAACCCGAAGTACTTTACCACTGGTTTTTACTCAATTATCGACTCGCGGAACGATATGGAACGCAGGGTTGGAATTCTCTTTTTAGTCAGTATGACTATTTCGGTCCAGTGTAAGGTTGAAACCATGAGTAGTCATCCATCCGCTTACCCGTCGCATCAATATGCAGAGTCTGCTTTGCGCTTATTCGACAGTGCATCCAGCAACAAACGCAGAGACACCATTTGTATAGCCGACCAGGCACGACTCTTCTGGCATGTCGAGTTTAAGTACACTATCATAGGTCGCGTTCCAGAGGTCCGGCCCTAGGATGGATCCTTGTGCTACCCCCGACGTGACCTCCATCCTCCTCTGACCCTCTAGTGTTTCATAGAGCGGGGGGAAGTCCCTCAGATATTCCCTCGATATCCGTAAAAGATAGTTCGGCACGTGGAAAATATTGTCTAGTGTGCCTAGAATTTCTTTTTACGGAATCAAAGGCGTTTCTGACGTCAAGCATCACGAGCAGCACCACCCGTCGAGTTCGGCAGCTATGTGCCTCGCCACCTTCCAACGAGCAGAGAATGTGCCCTCTTTCAGGCAAGCGTTGAATGCGCCGTGCAATGGGTCTGGCCGGTGTCGGAATACCAGTTTGTATACCTCTGCTAGAATACCATCAGGTCCTGGCGCTTTCTTGCTTTTCATTGAGAGGACTGATTGCCTATTTCAACTCTTTTATAGAGAAAAGTGGACAGTTCTCTGAGCTCTCCGCGCCGACATCATTATTCGATACGGGATGCACAGGAAATAGTGCCCTTACAATGTGGTCCATCTGCCATCGGCGCAACAATTATTCCTGAACTATTTGCTCACTTGTGAGGAGCAGGAAACTATCGAAGGCCTTGTCGTCAGGCAGATGTGCAAGGGATGGACTGTGAAACTTGTGTTCACCAAGATACGCTTGCGAGCATGTCACATACTGGTGGACTACGACTCGGAGGACACTGCAAAGTTCCTAAATGGGCAGACTGGGAAGGAGTAGAACTGTTCACATGTGCTGAGCATGATATACCAGGAGCACACATGATCACAGTGTTTCTTCCGAAAGCCGGAACAATAGAGGTCAAATATCTCATGGGTTTCTTAATCGCTCAGAATGAGGTTCTACATATGCGATTATGGAAAGTCTTCAGAAGCAAGGTGGAGGGCAAGGATAAACTCCTCACGATCGGGGTGGATGACTGATCCCCGGAAGCAATCAAATGTTGGAGCTGGTATATCAACTATCGATTTGGCAACACAGCTTTGCATGTGCACAGGGAAAAGCCAAGGAAAGGCACCGCGAAGGACACAACGGGCGGAAAGCATAACGAGGTCCCGAAGAAATCTTGGAAACTATACAGGCGGAAAGGACTGGATCAATCAGCAAAGTAGACCTGCTGCCCAGTAAATAGCAGAAGCTGGACGGCCTAGACTCAGATTTTCTAGGGCTTAGGGTGGATAGCGACGCGCAGGAAAGCACCATGTCGGAGAAGAAGCTCGATGCTCTGACAGTGGAGAAGAGCTCCAGATAATAACGGAGCCAATGAAAACACTAAGATAGCTCAAACAAGCCTCCACCATGCGAAAGCTGCATCTGCGGAAATTGCAAGGGCAAGTTCCAAGGAAAACATTGGAATAGTGCTTGCTTAGGAGGCCTGGGTGTACCGGGGGCAGATTTGCGGTCTGCATATATATGTCTTTCAGAGTTCCTGACCGGGGATCAAGTCCCATTGTAAGCCGGGATGATACCGGGAGGCAGTAGTGGCATCGGCATACCTCCCAGGAGACGAAATCTGGGCTCCGCCGGAACAAGTCGCAAAATTGATGAAGTATTATGAGAAGAGGGCGTCACCACTTCTCCTCGGCTGCGGTTCCAAAGCCCATCATGAAGTCTAGGGAAGGAGCGACACCAATCGAAGAGGTAAGTACCTACCTGAATTTATTCTTAGTAATAAATTAGAAATATATAACTTAGGGAACACTCCAACATTTGTGACCTGCACTAGACAGGAAGTAATAGACATAACTCTAGGAAATACTCTAATGCACGGGATGGTCAGGAATTGGGGGGTGTCGGATGAACCCTTTATGCCTGATCACAAGGTAATCAGATTCGACATTGAGGGTAACTCCGAAATAAAAAAAATAAAAAGGAATCCCAGGAGAACGGATTGGGAATCCTACGCAATGCACTTGAACAACAACATTGCCATTGTTGGTGTCATCAGGAGCGAACTGGAACTTGAAACAGTGGTGGAAAACATCAAAACAGTCGTCATTGACGCTTATGAGGCTAGCTGTCCTGTTAAGAGAGTTAAGTCATCAAGGGATGTACCATGGTGGGACAGGAACCTATCCAGAACGAGAAAAGAGGAATGAAAACTCTTCAACCAGGCAAAACAAACCGGGACTGGCAGATGTACAAAATTGCATTAACTGCGTATAGCAACCCGATCAGGGAAGTAAAGCGGAACAGCTTCAACGAACTCTGTGAAGGGATCGAAAAAATCACAGAAGTAACCAGGGATTACAAGACTGCAGCCAAAGACGGGGCAATATCCACTGTCTGTTTGAAGAAGGAAGATGGGACCTTTACCGAGAATTTCTCAGAACTCATTTCCCGGGGACCTACCACGCGACGCAAGGCGACAACATTCTGTCTGACACCCCAACAACAAATGAAAGGGGAAGAAAGGAGTACTGAAAATTACCAAAAGAGGTATGCTCAGAAGCCAGGCTAAGGTGGGCAGTGGGAACATTTAAACCACTCAAATCACCCGGAGTAGATGGCATTTTCCCAGCACAAACCCATAGAGGCCCAGGAATCATCTTAGAGTCTCTTCTGAGGGTGGTAAGAGGGGGATAAATACCAAGGTCATGAAGACGGGCAAAAGTGGTCTTTATTCCTAAAGCGGGTAAAAGGATAAGACTGACTAGGCCGACCCTGATTAATGTGCCCGGCCATAGAAAAGCAGCAGGATCACTCTCAAGACCATTCGACAACGGTCTAAGACAAGGGGATGCCCTATCATGCGTCCCCTTCAACCTGGAGAAAGCGATTCGCGATGCCGATGTGAATGCGAGAGGCACCATCCTCTTCAAGTCCACCCAACTAATGGCCTATGCTGACGATATCGGCATCATGGGAAGAACAACCCTAGAACAACCCCTTCATCCAGATCGAGCAGGCGGCAATTGATGCGAGATCTTGGGCTGTAAATTAGTGAAGGCAAGACGAAGTACAAAGAAAGAAGAATTTTTGGTCCCCTACATGAGGATGGACGATTCCGTAGCCTACATAAAAACGAAATCTATAAGCGACGGTCTTGGCGTCTAGTTGTGGATAAAATCCGGCTCAACAGGTTGCGGTTGGAGGGTCACTTAATCTATATGGATGAAGATGATCCAGCCCGGAAAATCTATAAGGGCAATCTATGGTAGAAAAAGAAGATGAAGCAGACCATGCCTGAAATGGAGCAATGGC
Source organism: Hermetia illucens (assembly GCF_905115235.1). NCBI lineage: Eukaryota > Metazoa > Arthropoda > Insecta > Diptera > Stratiomyidae > Hermetia > Hermetia illucens. The sequence continues at coordinate 77,315,639 of NC_051854.1, read as the reverse complement.
GTAGGTCAGGACGCCAGACAGCTTTTAGGGATATCGAGTTGCTGGACCTCTTTGCAAAACGGGGATGTCTGGAGTTCCTTCTTAAGGCAGGCCTAGACCGGATACCGGGTGTTGCGCCGATGATGATGAAAGAAGATGGAGCCCGACCGGAGGAATGGGCCGGATGGCACGGGGTTCCTTGTACTAACTCTTCCTTTCCTCTTTTCGCCTCCCGTGGTGAAAAGAATTCCCTGAATTAAAGGCTTACCAAGGCGTTATGGCTCGGGGGCTAGCCCGAAGTAATGTGACAAATGCTTCCAGGCTAGGTCTCTGTCGATGGCGAGGTGTTTAGTTGGTAGTCTGACGGCGTACCGTTGCGGCAATCCGACACTATGTGCGTAAACGCTTTCACCTACCCTACCCAAAAAAAATCTAGCTGATCATAATTCACTACTTCTATCTATAGTCAGAATAGGATTATTACAAGATTATCTGTGTCCGATTTTTGATGCTGATTTACTCCATCCATTGACGAAAATCCTGCAGCTCGTATTTGACGTATTTCGTGGGGCAGGGGCGTCGAGCACAATGGGCCAATAAAGATTGGAAACTGAGGAGCTGGGCCACTCTCCCCCCTATATACACCCTCATAATCTTACAAAATGTAAATTTCAGAACATTTCTCCGTATTTTGGCAAGAATTAATGTCTACCTAGAACATGTTAATTATGAAATAAGATATCAAAGATATTGTGATGAACTGGAAGGTAATATAACGTCTAGAAAAGGGCCTTGGGTATGACACATATTCTAATATAATATAACATTTCCAGAGTATAGCAGCTGCCAGTATTTCATTTTCCACGGTTCCTGGATTGTATTTGATTGAATATGATAATGTCTTCATGAAAATTATGTACCAACAGTTGTACGAAGTCACACATCACTTCGTTGCCTACGGATAAGTCTACATATCTCCTGGTAATGTGTACCCTTTCAACGTAGAAAATGTAACATTTTGAAATCATCCCTTATCGGAATTGAAACGTACCTGGCATACATCAGATAGACACGTGACTGGGCTGTCTTCATTTCTAAAAGATGCTCCGTGAAACTTTCCAACTTGGGCTCGAACTCGACAATCATCTCGACAGTTGCACGTACATCGATGTCATCGTAGTTTGTTTGAGATGTAGTCTGAAAACGTCCTAGGATCGCTCTCCCATCCGTATCCGAGCTGTGAATTATAATCACCTGAAAGACGAATAGGTGTAAATTAATTTTCGGCTTGAGGCACTTCACAGTATTAGGCAATTAGATGCTGGCATATTACGAGGGGCTAGGTAGCGGGAGGGAGGAGTCTCCTTCACCATAATCCTCTTTATGTGAATATAGTTTCTGGGATTATGTTGTGTTTGATAAGGTTCCGGAACAATTGGGCGTATAATCACTGGTTTAGTCCGGGAGGTAATAAATTTTCAAGTATCTTAAAGAGAAACAGGTTGTGAAGAAGAACGTCATAAATGACTGGTAGACAGGCTTAACCAATATTAATCGATTTTTGGATTTATGAGATTTCCGCAACTTCTATTGTCATGATTTATAATGGAATTAAAAGATTTAATAGATTAATAATAGAATTAATATATCCAAACTTAAGCCCTTAAGCTGAACCTTCTATTTCCAATACTGAACCTATTTGCCCAAGGACGCTTATACGTAATACATGTACAAAGCCACAGGGGCAGAAAGGGTTGTTTTGCCACGGAAGCAAATATTCAACGTTTTAATGTAGAGCAGGAAGCAGTTGGGTGGCAGTTTGCATTCTAATCGAGCATTCCATCCCCCTAACAAACATTAACGTGATAATGACAAACCGAGGAAATGGCATCCTGTTTTGTGTTTGCCACTATCCAAACAAACAATCGCGACAATACAACCCCCTTAGTCACCGCCTATGAAAAACTTTCTAATTTGCATACGAAATGTATTAATCTGAAAATTGTTTGTTAGCCAACAGAATGGCATAGATAAAGTGATTATGAGGTAACTAAAGTTTCCCCAACAGATAACCTGACATGTGATATTATTTAGTATAGATATGTGGAATATAATAAGAAGTGGATGGGACGGAAAGCGGGGGCGAATATGCTTCACTGGAAATGCATGGAGAGGAAAGTCATGTAGGCGCATTGGAGGTAATGGAATGTATACGATCGAATCGAATTCAAACAATTCCACAATGGCAGGGATTCCATTCAATTTGAGGTTCTACAATAATCCTGAGAATTCAACCACTTAATCAATGCTCAGACGATGACTTAATAGTTAACATATTGTTCAAATTAATGGGGATTGTAGGAGGTGAAACAATATTAGTTGATGATTAAGCGAGAAGGTATTAGAATAGTTAACATCTAGTTATATTATGCAGAATGCGGGCTATCTTTATCCAGAAGCAGGGAATGTCGTACGGTTAGGAAGCACCACATATGTAGTTTTAGAAGCCATGAGCGCCTGAAAACGGTCGTTCTTACATTACTACTAATATGGATTACGAAAATTCGTCAAGCTAGAGTGAAAATGTAATCAAAATGTGGATTGAACGTTCCGGAGATAAAGGTCCAACATTTAAGCCGCGTTTAAGAACATCAATGACTGAAGCCCGTGTTAAGTGAGTAAGACTTTCAGTACGACAAACCCCACAGAAGACTACAAGGTAGAGATCATCAACTTCAGATTTTATGACGATCACGACGTCTGACTTTTCAAAGATTTCGAAAACCAAATTTGAAAAGGCATCCATTTACGATAAAATTAATAAAAGAGTTAAAGGAATAAGACTCCGATGCAAAATTCCCATCTGCTCAACATAATTTTAACAACAAACTTTTCCTGGACGAAGTCTGTTTTCGGCAAGATGATTTCATGAACCGTCCCAATTGTTCTTATTGGAGGAATTCAAATGCGATCAGCCTGGGCGGCATACTAAAAGGCACCCGTATCTGGGTTCCTTATCATAGGAATATAGAGGGGAATGATCGGGCTAGTGGATCGATCAGACGGTGCTATCTTCCTGGCAGTAAATCGGAGGACGAAGTTTGTGTCTATCCTTATGTAGGGGGCCAAAAATTCTTCCGACGATTCTTCTCTCGAACGCGGCCAAGAGTTCGCAATTTGTTTGCTAAGAACCCAAGCTTCCGAGTAATACATGAGGACTGGCAAGATCTTGTACAGTAAGAGCTTTGACCCTATGGTGAGACATTTCGAGCGGAACAGTTTTTGCAAAATGAAATAGGCTCTATTGGTTGCCAACAACCGTGCGCGTTTAACGTTTAACGAGTGCAGTCTGATGTTGTTTAATGGTTGGTTTCTGGTGTTGACGTTGCCACCATATATACGTCTCGGGTCGTTCGCATAGGTCAGTAGTTGGGTGGACTTAAAGAAGACCCTACCTCTTACATTTACCTCAGCATCACGAATCACTTTTCCCAGGGCCAGGTTAAAGAGGACATATGATAGGGCATCCCCTTGTCGTAGACCGTTGTCGATGTCGAATGGTCTTGAGAGTGATCCTGCTGCTTTTATCTGGCCTCGCACATTGATCGGGGTCAGCCTAGTCAGTTTTAACAATTTCGTCGGGATACCGTATTCTCTCATGGTATTGTGCAATTTTACACCGGCTATGCTATCAGGGATCGTTAGTGACCTTGAACGGGTCGCTTACGATAAGGGGTGTGACGTCCACGAGGTGCCCGAGTAAGTAGTTCTTACCCCCTAGCTAGTAGCCTCGGTGAAGAGCGAACCGTGAATGACCGGTACATGTCGGGACACACTGGGAGTCTCCGGGGCCGTCGACAACTATCTGTCGATGTCGACGGGGCTCACATAGAGCGTAGCTCTGCCAAGGTAGTAGTTGTGACGTGTATCAGGAGCGAGCCACTTCGGGACTCTGGTCGGGTAGGGTGCATTGAACCGGTGTTAGCAGACCGCGTTGTTCCGAGCGAGCGCTGATTCGTCCGAGAATTCCGGGATCAACTAAGCGTAGGTAAGGCCTCAGGGAACTGGGGTAGGGGCTGTATCCCGAGTGTACACCCGTTCCTGACTATAGCGGCCCGCTCCCTAGCACACGATGTGCTGGTTAGGTTTTCATGGAGAATAATTTATTTTATTTATTATTCTGTTAAGGGAAAGTCGCACCGCGTCCTTGAAGAACTATTGTGCCCCTTTTACTGGTTATAGTGTTCCTGTTGATCATAGTATCTCAAGCAGGCCAGTAACCGTTAGGAACTTTAGTATGTTCCCCACTTCCAGAAGTTTCAGCTTTGCATCTGGTATTAAGTGTTCTCCCAGATGTATCGACCTACTTTGCACAAGTGCTGGACACTGTCCCAGGACGTGCATAGAGGTTTCGTCCTCCTCCTCACAGAACCTGCAGGCAGTGTCCGTAGATATCCCTAGCTTTCCTAGGTGGTAGTTCAGCCGACAATGACCAGTGAGAATTCCCACTATGATTCGGAGGTTCTTTTTGGTGAGGTTTAAGCAATCCTTTGTGCGCATGGGTTCGTATCCCCCAATAAGCACCCTGGACTGCTCCATCCCTGGTGGAGAATAAACATGCATTAGTAAAAAAAATCGACGAAACAACAGGGAAGGAGGAAGAGCTGAGTGTATAGTTCACCGCAGCGATCAGTGAAAGGGGCAGCGAGGGCTGACATACCCGATGTGACACCGGGGCGCGCAAATAAAGAAGAAGCCTTATCAAGAGACGTTACCGACCGTGCGGAGATGACAACCTGAACACCTTGTAGTGCTCCTGTTCCGAAAGAAAGCCCAGTCGGAATCGCTGGTCCTAAGCAGATGGATTCGGACACAAACCGAGTGCAAGTACTGTCGACCGTCCTAGCTAGAGTCGAAGAGGAAAGGCTCATCAGGAAATGTGCAGCAGTGGTGCAACGTTCCTCAAGAGGAACGTCAGCAAAGGCGTCAAAAATTGGCTGATGGAACTGGAGGAACTATTGGACCATATCTCCTTCTATAGGCGAACGTGGAGAGCAGCGGAAGACGATTGGAGAGGAGAAACAGCCGCACTCCCCGCTGAGAACGCTGCTTGCGTCAAACGGACAGCAGATAGCCTACTGTAAAGCGAACAAATATCGGTGGTGTTTTTCCCTTAAAGCAAAGTCCAGCCCACACCATCAACTAAGTACGCTATGATAACTTTTCCTGGTGTCTGTCTGTCATAGCTTTTTTTTGAAAACGGCTGAAGTTATTGGCGCGAAATTTGGTGGAAATATCTAGTCTATGAAGCCCTTTAAATGCAACGCGTGGTATGATTTTGCGTTATATTCAAGGGGGGCTCCCCATACGTGCATGTGAGGTATCAAATGAACGGGGTCGATTACTGATTTTTGAAATAAAGTGAAGAAAGTCTCATTCTCAGAACTCATGTAATCGAAAAATTTAGAAAAAATCGTGATGATGCCTCTACATAAAATCTAGGCTTCAAAATACAGGGTTTCGCGATATCTAGTCAAATAAAATTAATAATGGTATGCTACTGAATTTTAAGTACATCGAAGAGGCATGAATGACAAATACCATTAGTATAAACAATAATTTATATCATAATGTTAAAAAATTTGATTGAAATCGTGCTATTAATAACAAAGTTACAATAAGTCAAAATTATCATTTTCATATGAATTTATATGACCAAAGCATCAAATTCAAGTGGAAATTCTAAGATATTTAGTGCCGATTTGTACATACGAGTCCTGATGAAACCAACAACAAGCGTCCAGCTTCTGGTTTGTTTTTTATGGGGTGGACATTTTCAAAAAAGAAGGCTACCTTGAGTAATTAACACCACATGCAAATGGCTATAAAAAAACCAAAAAGGGAAAATTAAAACGTTCACATCGACCCCCGCCGTTCATATAAGTTCACTTTATATGATGATAACATCATATACATCTTAGGGTGCAATAAATTTACCTGAAATGCGAAAGTTTGACCTTCTATAACTTTGTTAATAATAAATGGATTGACTCAAAACTCAAAATTATGTCCTATATTATCACCCATGCTGATGCCAAATTTTGTACTTCTGGGTTGGAATTAAGGGGCGTTTTCTGTTTTCTAAAATATAGGAATTTACTATTATTAACTTTATTTGTACAGATATCGGAAAGGGATGTATTTGGAGGCCTAGATTTCATATCGTGTATCACTGTGATGGGGCATACAGATCACATGTTGTTACAAAATTTCGTGACAATAAGTTTAGCCGTTTTCGAGCAAATCGGGTGTGACAGAATGACAGACAAAAAGTTTCCAGTTTAACTATAAATTTTATTTAAGAACTACACACACGTGTTTCGGACAGAACATGTGTCCTTCTTCTGACAGTTTTTCTCAAAATGGAGCTTGGGGCTAAAATAGTTGTTCTGAGTGAAATTATGCGGTGTTTCCAAGGATTTATTATCTGGAATAATAAAAACTTGTGTTCTGGTCGTAGCATTAACAAATCTGTAATCATCTTACCAAATTGGAATTTCGAAATGTAATGTCTCTGAGACTTTTCTACCGATTTTCATAGCTATGGATTTTATTAATAGAGAGAGATGTCGCCTACAAATTTTAATTTATAACTTTCCTTTAGCCATACTAGTTCCAGAGATACAAGGCATTCATTTAATTTCAGTACCCGTTATGTCGGTCCAAATGACGTCAGCAGCAATTTCACGTTTCGTGTTGATATTACCTTGCCTAGTCTGTGTACACTGATTCAACAATACTATGAAAACGAAAAGCGGCGCCATACATATTGCAAATGACATAATAAACTTTTATCTGTCACGCATCGCAAAAGTTCAATTTTCGGAACTTTTTTTGCGCATCGGACTTGCTGTATATTGCCTCATACAAATCTGTGTAATGAGCTTCATTTGACAGCTCTCTCACTCCGTATGCACGCAGTCACTCCGCTGTTGTGTTTTTTGGGCCTTAAATATAGGATGATTCATATGTGTAGAAATTTGAAGATTATGTGCGCGGATAATCGACTGCGTGCATACTTTATGTTATAACAGTCATCATCAACGCCTCTAAGAGTGCACATACTTCCGGCTTAAATTCGATTTTTAGAATGGAAGCGACGGGACTAATGCAACTGACATTAATAATAATTAGCACTTGCAACGCAAATAGTGCCAGTTTCGTATCGAGCGGGTGCACTGAACAAAAAACAAGTCGGAATACCGGAAGCTCGCGCCTCGGGTATAAAGGTTTTGTGTGCATCTTATGTAAGAAACTTCAACGCACATTTTTCTATTCCTATATAGCTACAAACCCAACATATTCCTTCATCATTCATTCTCTTCCAAACTACAAGATATACGTACATGTTACAGCCATAGATATTATCCTCACCCTAAGCAAACAAACTGCCTATTTCCGAATGCTATATATATGCACGTATATAAATTGATCGTATCCATATTTCCGATTAACTTCGTGTGCAAAAGCATACATATATACACATATAGTACGTATATTGGATACGGCTGGTTTAATGTACAAATATATCTATCTGAATTAGACCCTACCCCTAAACTTCATTAGCACGCATATATTATATATCTACATACACACACGTCTGTTTCGAGTAATTGATATTCATATAAAAATGACTAAAAATCTAAAACAAAATAATTATTTGCAACCCCATTCATAAGAACTCATTTCGTTATGCTATTGATGAATTGAAATGTGATGATGACGTCATGCAGGTTTTAAAATGTACGAAATTCACAAAAAATGGTAAAGTATCACCCCCTATAACTTTGTTAATCATAGTTAGATGTTCTTCGAACTTGACCAACTTGTGCATTATATTCTTCACTAAACCTGTGCCAAATACTTCTGGGATGAACATAAGGGGGGTTGCCGGGTAAATTTCTAAAATGTGAAAATATACTATTATTAATTTTATTTGTGCAGATAACGGAACCGGATGTATTTTGACGCCTAGATTTAGTAGAGATGCACCACTGTGATTTTTTTCAGATTTTTCGGGTGGATAGGTTCTGAGAAGGAGACCTGTTACACTTTTTGGGGGTCATATTTTGAGCCGTCACTCCTCTATGTTTCACCCAATATCAAATATACAACCAGTTTCGAAAAGTATTATACTAATTGAGTCCTTTCGTTTGATACCCCATATGGCCACATTCTTAACAAACTTAACACAAAATGGCGCCACTTGCTGCATGTAAAAGGAACAACAGATCACATACTCTTACCAATTTTCCTGACAATCGGTCCAGCCGTTTCCGAATAAATCGGCTGTGACAGAATGACAGACAGACAAACAGACAGACAGCTAAATCTGAACCATTGCCAAGCGGCTCAGGACCTGCTCTCCCAGACGATATTGGAACATAAAATCGACGTTGCTATTATCTGCGAGCAGTACAAAAATCTAGACAGTGGAGTATGGGTCGCGGATAAGAGCGGAAAGGCAGCGATATGGACATGTGGAAATCGGGCCATAGAAGGAACCACCAAGATCCTCGAGAATGGCTTCACTAGAGCAAAAATAGGGGGAATATCTATTTACAGCTGTTATGCGGCTCCAAGCCTTACGACAGAGGAGTTCCATTCTTTGGTGGAGAGGCTAGCAACAGATGTACACAACCATAATCCTAAGACAGTGGCTGGAGATTTCAACGCATGGGCTGAAGAATGGGGCAGCCGAGAAACGAACGCAAAAGGACGTATATTACTCGAAGCTCTTTCTCGTCTGAATCTTGTAGTGGCTAACACTGGATGCGTGAACACTTTCCGTATGGGGTCCGTGATAGATGTCACTTTTGTTAGCGATGTTTTAGCTAAGGATCTGCAGTGGTATGTCAGTGACGAATATACACATAGCGACCACCAGGCCATCATTTTTGAAATCAGACATGGTAAACGCATGAAACGGTCTCGGACGAGAGCTGAAAGGTGGGCAGCTAATAGGTTTGACGAGGAGATTTTCGGAGAAGTTCTGCAGCAAAATACAGCGCTTGAAGGAAGCGCAGAAAATAAAGCTTTGGAGATTGGCGAGAAGTTGTGACGAGCATGTGACGCATCCATGCCAAGGTATGTTGTGTCACAGAAGTGAGTTCCAAACTTTTTGTGGAATTCTGAAATCGGAGAATGCCGCAAGGCCTGCCTCAAGGCCAGAAGGCGCAGTCAGCGAAATAGAAACCGATCTGGATACGAGCAATTACATGAAGAATATAAAAACGATCGGAAGAAACCACATGTGGCCATCATGAAAAGTAAAAGCGAACACTTTAAGCGACTATGTAATGAAGCTGACACGAACTCCTGGGGTGGCGCCTATAAAACCGTAATATCGAAAGTTAAAGGCAAACGCTCCCCACCGATCTCTTCCCCTACTCTGTTTGATGAAATAGTAACGGATCTTTTCCCACAGAATGTGAGTACCGGTAACTTTCTCACTGTCGAGATAGACACCGCCGAAGTTCCCATGGTAAGCGAAAAGGAGGTCATCGAAGCTGCGGATAAAATTGTTGGAAATAAAGCACCTGGCTTGCATAGCATCCCCAATAAAGCTCTGAAGGTAGCAGTCAAAATAGCTCCAAATATGTTTGCCGAGGCGTTTAGCACATGCCTTAAAGAAGGGGCCTTTCCTACACAATGGAAGAAGCAGAAATTAATTCTAGTCCCCAAGCCAAATAAACCTTTGGATGAAGCTTCGTCCTACAGGTCGATATGCCTTCTAAATAATACTGGCAAACTATTCGAACCAGTAATCTATAACAGATTAATTCGAATTGCCGAAAAGGATGGCGGTCTCTCTGAAAATCAGTTCGGTTTTCGAAAGGGGAGGTCTACAACGGATGCACTTGTCCTAGTAGCTAACACAGCTAAGACCGCACTTGACGAGGGCAAATGTTGTGCAGTGATTACACTTGCTTCAATTCCGCTAGATGGAGCAAGATACTTGAGCCCCTAATGAACTTAGGCCTGGCGAAGTACCTGGTGCGTATCGTTGCTGACTTCCTAATCGATAGGATTCTGTGCTGCGAATCAGATGAAGGAATGAAATCCTACCAAACGACATGTGGAGTTCCACAAGGGTCTGTCCTAGGGCCACTCTTGTGGATTATTATGTATAACGGGGTACTGACCCTAGACCTTCCTACTGGTGTGGCCTCCATTGGTTTCGCGGACGATATTGGTGTGACGGTTGTTGCACGTCTTCTCGAGGAAGTCGAGCTCTATGCAAATGAAGCAGTCTATGAGATTAAATCCTGCTGGTCTACAGCTCGCAGAGCATAAGACGGAAGTAGTACTTATTACCAAGCGGAGAAAGTGCACTTCCATGAAGATCAAAGTTGGAACGCAAACAATTTATTCCAAGTCTGCACTTAAGTACTTAGGTGTAATGATTGACCAGAGGTTGAATTTCAGATTGCATATGGAGGGTGCAGCAACCAAGGCATATAACATCGGAGCGCTGGTTGCGAGAATGCTACCAAATATAGGTGGCCCAAGGCCGAGTCGTTCACTCCTTATTTCAAGGGTGGTCAGTTCGATCCTACTGTATGCAGCCCCAGTATAGGCAGATGCACTGAAAAATATAATAAATAAGAGAAAGATTGGAGCTGCGTATCGCATAAGTGTACTCCGAACATGTTGCGCTTACAGAACAATTTCCAATGAAGTAGCTTGTGTGATAGCAGGAATGGTCCCAATTGAGATTCTGGCGAAAGAAATACAACGACTTTACGATCGAACGTACCTCACCGGAGAATCTCCTGCCCGTCGGCGACAGTTCGCACAAGCTGAAACTGTCGCGGAATGGCAAGAGAAGTGAGACGAGTCAGAAAAAGGCCGTTGGACTCATAAAATCATATGGGATATCCGGAAATGGATCGAGCGACCTCACGGCGAATTCTCAATTCTTGAGCGAACACGGAGGCTATCGAGCATATCTGTATCGATTTGGGCGTGATGATTCGCCATATTGCCCACAGTGTGCAAACATTCCAGAGGACGCAGAACACGTCTTTTTTCACTGCCCCAGATTCGAAACCCAAAGGGCTACAATAGAAGCTACAACCGGGGAGCACTTTACACCCGAAAATATCATGGAGCTTATGGTGAAAGCCAAGGGGATATGGACCGAAGTTGAAAAAGTGATTACAGCCATCGGAAAGAAGCTTAGGCAGGAGGAAGTCATCCGAAAAAATGAACGCGAGAGGAACACGAATGTTGGCGTGAGCGCAGAATAAATTCTGATCCAGCCCCGCGACGTAATACCAAATGGGAGTCCCGCGGGGAGAGTGGAAGGAGAAGGAGGTGGTTTTAGTGGGTAACAGTCTCACATAACCGTGTGGCAGGAGCCTGCGGTAGCTTTTGAAGTTTTCCACCTTCCATCGGGAAAAAGAAACAGACAGACAGACAAACGGACAGACAGACACACAAAACCTTAAAAAGAACTAAACAATTTGTGGACTAATTATACTTTATTCAAAAAAGGCTCGGACAGAGTTCCAGCTAATGAGAGTACAACTTCAATGGGGCGTGTGTTATGTTTACGTGTTTTATATATTCTAACTAGATGACCCGGCAAAGGTTGTTTTGCCATATAAATTATTTCTAGGTAATTTCTAGTGTAGACCAAAAATAACTAACTTATTGGAAGTGTGTAAAGATGTGGTATATGCGTGAAATAGGCATGGTGCGCTGTGGACGATGAGGGAATATAAAAATAACAAACGCCAATCGCAATCGTTAATTAATTACGACAGTAACACTAGCAAACAATATCAATCTCTTAATGCTATAGCGTGAACAATATTTTTTGTTAGCCCGTCTTTAACTAACACAAACCAACTGGATGGTTTACCCACTCGAGAGCATGCCACCTATAACTGTCCGTGTCAAAAACATGGGGTGCTCAAATCTAAGTCACAAACAGACATCGTTTGACCTTGGGATTTGGTGATAGTCATTGCAAATGCCAATCTAAAACTGAATACGTTTGAAATGAATTGGCACATCTGTAGGTATAATAGGAATCCATGGTATTTATATATTTTCACCTCGGATCTTGCTAATTTTTGAATGACTAATCGTGTACCGTTGCACAACCATGGCGGGTTCAAATTACGAAGCAAGATAATCGGAGATCCAACTTTCACTTGTAAATTATTCGGTGGCATGCCTGGCAAATCCAGTCAGTTCAAAAACTCTGTGGGAAAATTTACATCTTCGCTGGTATCGCAAACTGTATCAATAGATTTGTATGATACCAAGTTCCCAGGCAACAACTTTTCTATCTTCAGATTTAAATTGTCAACGCCTATATTTTTTGCCGCTAAAATTGCTCTTTCTGTAAGCGACTCATGATTTATGTACTGTGTGTGTACATCGGGAAATATTTGTTCAATGAGAGTATCTTGCGAATCCACGATTGTGCAGAAATCGGTCGATAATTTTACGGATCTAGTTTCATCTATAGCAACTTTTCCATCACCTTAGATATCGAGTTGTTTTGAGAATGTTTGGGTGGGTGGATCTTGAAGCATTTGAACGCGCATTTTTACTCTCAGCTGTACTTTTACAACATTACGCCACAATGGAGATGATATTAAGGGGGTCATTCCATGTGAAGGCCGTTTTTTTTGCCTTTTTTTGAAAAATTATTTTGGAGGACTGGATAAAGATAGAAACGTGATTTTTTCACCATATATTTATTGATATTTCTAGTATATGTGATTAATTTTTCAGCTTGATATCGTAGCTAGTTTTTGGAATACGTGTCATTTTATGCACCCATCTCCAAAAAAAGGTGTTTTTCTGCTGCCACGCTGGAGGGCGCTGTGTTCATCCGAGGAAAAGAAACTAAACGGCATTTTAATGTGGACAATATTCTACGGTCCGCAAACTAGGATAATTAGAAAATATTAAAAGGTAAATTTTTGGTCGGCTTTTAAACTTAATTTTTTGGATTTTGGTGTTTTTTACGGCTTTTTTTATGAATAAAAAAAAAACGACCCGTCCGATTGCAATTATCCTAGTTTGCGGACCGTAGAAATATGTACTAAAGAAGTCGTGAAAATTTTAAAGAATTTTGTTGGATAGATTTTGAGCTATGGTGGCAGCCGATTTTCAAGATGCAGTTTCGAGAAAAACGCATTTGAAAATTTAAATGTGATTATCAACAGTAAAATTTTAATTCACCATTAATTTGCTATACCTGGTCCATAGAGAGCACCCTCCGTTTCTTCAAAATAGTCTTGTAAGGCCGATTGTTTCTCTCTGGTTTCAATTCTGGCTCTTTTATAGAGGTTAGTCGATCGTCGTTCGGACCACCAAATTCGCGCTTCATTACGGCGGTCGACATAAACCTGACATAGGTATCTCACCGACTTGACATCCGATTGTCACTAGGATTTTGAGAATGCCATTGAATCCTTCATTGAAAATAATTACAGCCAGAAAAGTGGCTATTTCTACGACCTTGGCCCTAGAATGAAGGTGTTTAGGAGCGAAAGTCCAGATAAATGCATTTAACGACTCATTGTTATTCTGGGTCTCTGCTCATAAACATCTGTTCAAGAGATCATCTCGTGACAAATCTTCGTAGATTGGTTTGATAATTGTTTGAACTTCTTCAAGGTGCCTTTTCGTGGTGGAAACTATCCAGTTCTCCTTTAGCTTCCACTTTGAGCCATTTGCACAAACTGTCCTCGCCTCCTGGACAATTTTGATGCTGAGGATTTTCGTCTGTAGAACATTTATGGAAAAAAAGTTGCCCAAATTTCTTGCTTCATTCCTTCTATCGAATTTGCGTGTCGACAAATAGCTAGCCCAAACAATGTAGTCAGGTCGTTTATAACCTTATCAGTAAGTTTTCCAGCCCCTTTTCCACCAATGCCTTTGTGATTCTTCTTTGCATTTCTAAGCCGCGTTCCCATTCTTTTCTCGACATGTCCTATCCATTCCTTTTTAAGGTTTTGTGTGAGACAAAACTTTATTAGAATCGAAGCGGTGTCTGTCTGTCCGTCTGTCTCTTTTTTTTTTTTTGTTGATTAGGTGGAAATCTTCAAAAAGACACTGGTCTGGACACACCAGCGTGTGGGATTTTTACCCACTAAAACCACCCCCGACTCCCTCCCTGCCCCGCGGAACCACCATAAGGTATTACATCACGGGGCGGAGTCAGTTCACTCTAGCTTTGTCACCTTTCTTCTATACGCGGCGCACGTGACCGCGTTTTTCTGCTCTCCTCTGCTTTTCGCAGTTTATTTTGGATAGATGCGATCATGAAGTTTACCGCATCCCAATTCTCTTGATGTGCTAGCATTTTCGGCACCAGATTTTCTGGTACCAGCACCTCCCCTAGAGTCTCCTCTAGATTCCTCCTTTCTTCCACAAATCTCGGACAGTGGAAGAATACATGCTATGGGTCCTCTGGGACTCCATTGCAATTTGGACAATCGGGTGAGGTCTTTAATTTAAACCTGTGAAGGTATTGGAGATATTCTCCGTGCCCGTGAGAAATTGGGTGAGATTATAATTAATCTCACCGTGTTGTCTCTCCAACCACTCCTTGATGGGAGGAATGAGCCTGTGCGTCCACCGGCCCTTTCCCGAACGTTCCCACCGCTCTTGCCATCTATTTATGGATATCTCCCTTTCAGTCTTCTTCGTCCGCGATGAGGAAGAGGTTGGCTTTGCATTGTATATGTTCGCCATCTCATCTGCCAAAATGTCAATCGGCATCATTCCAGAGATGACGAATGCTGCATCATCTGAGACAGTCCTGAAGGCAGAGCATACCCTCAGGGCTGTCCTCCTGTAGACTGAACTCAGTTTGGTAGCGTTCCCTGACATCCACAACGCCTCCCTCCAAACTGGGGTTGCATAGAGCATGATCGAGGTCACCACCCTGGCTATAAGCAACCTAGAGGTATGCCGTGGCCCTCCAATGTTCGGCATCATCCTTGCCAGGGCCATACTTGCAGTGGATGATTTGTCGCAAACATACCGCACATGTTGCTTATAGCTAAGCTTCCTGTCTATCACCACTCCCAAGTATTTAATGGTCGGCTTGGAAGTGATGACATGATTCCCGATTCTAATACAGGCGTAATTTCTCTTCCGGCGCTTAGTGATGAGGACCGCTTCCGTTTTTCCCTCCGCAAGCGTCAGACCAGAGCTCTTTAGCCAACATTTAACAGCACCGATTGCCTCACTTGAGTATAACTCAGCATCTTCGAGATGCTATGCGACAACAACCAGCGCTATGACGTCAGCGTAACCCACCACTGTGGGCTCCCCCGGAAGGGGAAGATTAAATACATCGTTGTACATAATGTTCCACAGCAGCGGGCCCAATACGGAGCCCTGCGTGACACCCGCGGAAACAACGTACTCCTGGGGTCCGTCATCGGTGTCATACCAGAGCCTCCTTTCAGTTAAATAACTATCGACGATAGCAGCGAGATAGGCGGGAATACCAAGCTTCGCTAAAGATTTCCGTATTAGATTCCAATTGGCCGAATTGAATGCATTTTTCACATCCAGGGTTACTACCACGCAATATTTGCTGGTACTACCCTTTCCGTGAATTGCATCTTCGGCCAAGCCAGTAACCATTTTAATGACATCAATGGTTGATCTGGCTTTACGGAACCCATACTGCCGATCCGAAAGACCGCCTTGGCTCTCAACAACCGGGAGTAATCTATTATAGATTACCCGCTCTAGCATTTTCCCCACCGTGTCCAGGAGACATATGGGTCGATATGAGGATGGTTCACCTGGAAGTTTACCTGGTTTAAGCAGAAGTACCAACTTCTGCCGCTTCCATGCCACTGGAAATATCCCCTCGGACATGCACGCTTCGAACAACTCAGCGAACATGTCCGGTCTGGATTTCACGGCAAGCTTAAGGGCCTTATTCGGTACTCCGTCCAGGTCCGGCGCTCTGTCCGTCTGTCTATCTGTCACATCCGATTTATTCGGAAACGACTAGACCGATTGTCACGAAAATTGGTGAGAGTTTGTAATCTGGTGATCCCTTTACATGCAGTAAGTGGCGCCATCTTGTGTTAAGTTTAAGGGGGGGCTTCTCATACATGTGAATGGAGGGTGCAAATTTTTTTTTCACAGAATGTAGCCATGTAGCCTATCAAATGAAAGGTCTCAATTAGTACTTTTCGAATCTGGTTCAATATTTGATATTAGATGAAACATAGGGGAGTGAGGGTTCAAAATATGACCCACAAAAAGTGTAACAGGTCTCGTTCTCAGAACCTATCCAACCGAAAAATCTGAAAAAAAATCACAGTGGTGCATCTCTACGAAATCTAGGCCTCAAAATATATCCGGTTCCGATATCTGCACAAATAAATTTAATAATATCATAGTATATTTCCACATTTTAGAAATTTACCCGGCACCCCCCTTGTGTTCATCCCAGAAGTACAAAATTTGGCATGCGTATAATGAAGAACATAATGCACAGTTTGGCCAAGTTTTAAGAAAATCCAATTATTATTAACAAAGTTATAGTGGGTGAAACTTTACAATTTTTTGTGAATTTCGTGCACTCTACAACCTGCATGACGTCATCATCACATATCAATTCGTCAATATCACAACGAAATGAGTTCTTATGAATTGGGTCGCAGAGAATTATTTTGTTTTAGTTTTTTATTTATTTGTCAGCCAGACATGTGTGTATGTTAGGTATATAATATATGCGTGTTAATGAACTTTGCCGGTAGAGCCTAATTCAGATAGATATAGGAAGTAAATCGGAAATATGGGTACGATCAATTTATATACGTGCATATATGTGTACAGTATTCGGTAATAGGCAGTTTGTTTGTTTAGGGTGAGCGTGATATCTATGGCTGTAATATGTACGTATGTCTCGTAGTTTGGAAAAATATGAAGGATTATGTTGGATTTGTAGCTATATACGGACAGAAAAATGTGCGTTGAAGTTTCTCACATAAGATGAACACAAAACTATCCGAAGCGCGAGCTTCCGGTATTCCGACTTGTTTACTACTACGTATATTTTATTATTTGCAGAAATACCGGAGAAAACTAGAGCAAAATCCAATATACAATATACAAAACTTGTCGCAATTGGAACATCCATGTTCATGCTTGCTAAAAGTTTCTTTGTTGATGTTGATGAGAAGTCCTTTTTCTTCTCTGATAAGTATCGATTCCCATGAAATACTCGTTTTTTAGTGCGAGCATGACGTTGAACGTTAAAGCGATCTCCCTTCGTACGATCCATTTTAAAAAATCACTGAACACACAAACAGCACAATACTTACAACAAAATATCACTGAGTATAGCTTGAAAGCCTTTCAGTGCTGACTTTAGACTGGATTATCCTTTTTATTCCAAACAGCAAAAGTTTAGACAATTGATTGGTTTTCCATCTCTTTATATTTATACCTATGTTTGAATTTATAAGGCTCAGGTAAAAAACTAACAGGTAAAAAAAGATTCGATGCTCTTTCTCATCGAGTACTCTAGCCGCGGCTGCAAACTCCTTACCTGTTTAACACTGTAATTTCTGAACGACTCGGAATATCGGAAAATCCCTTTGCCCACATATTCTCCACTATATATAGATACAATTCAAGCAAAAAAAAAAATCGATTTCTCCAACCCGACACACGGGATGACCCCCTTAAGCAAGCGTTGATCTCATCAGCATATGTTGAACGTGGAATGACGAGAAGTGTTTGTACGTATTGAGTGCTTTTGAGGTTATGTAAATCACTTGATTAACTAATCGTGCAAAATACATTCAAAATAATTTTTTAATTATTAATAAAATAGGAATAATTAATAGTTAATATGAGAGTTACACTGAGATAGCAAAATGATAATTGTAAACGTTACTACTACACTTGATGCATAAACAGTAATGATGGCCGAAAACTCTGTTGGGAGTGAGAGAAGTCTTATTGTATGAGAGAAACAGGAGATCGGCTTTGGTTTCATCCCTACTCCGTGCTGTTTACTGGGAAGTGACACCGGTATAGTCTGGCAAATGAGTGTTGATCCAGTAAAAGCGCGGAAAATTTTAAAAATCTAGGACTGGTACACTATATATATATATATCAGGAATAAACTATAATAACAAAAACAAATATTTATTTTTATAAATAAAAAAATGTAAGCTCAGGGAAATTCGAAATAGAGTGAAAAACATTTACAAAAAAGACGATAATTGATCAGTTATCGAGCTGGATGAAAAATGATTAAATTACTAAAAAATAGGCGTTGGTAATAGAAGGGTAAAAATTTAGGGTTGTATGTATTTTTTAATGCCACATTATAGAAAAATAAAAAATCTTGTCCAAAATTAAAAAAAAAATGTTAAAGGTGGACAACTCTTATCACTTAGGGCTTAGGAAAATAGTAGCTGATTCTCAGACCTACTGAATATGCAGATAAAATTTCAAAAGAGTCGGTTAAGTCGTTTCGGAGGAGTATGGTAACTAACATTGTGACATGCGAATTTTACATATAAGATTATGCTGATGCAATTTACCGGTGTACACTTGTTGACATTGTGTCCACACTTTAGACAGGTGTCCAATTCCTAGTTTGCAAATGAATTTTGTTGTTTTGGAATTTCTAGATATTATTTCTATTACTTAGGTTGGAATTTATCTGGCTAAGTATTTTAGTTACGTTGCCATCTGATGACGTATACATAACGTGCCTTCAGCAGTTCTCAAAACGAATAAATTTATATTAATTACGGTCAAAAGTAGCGGCTGAAAACAAAAAGCGCCGCCAAACCGCAAATGGCCCAATGTGACATCAGAGCGAACTTTGCCGGCCTGAAATGTTCGTTGTACATTGAAGCTGTGTGCGGTCCCATGGCACACTGAAAAACTCGAACATGGTTTTTTCGTCATCTTGCCATCAGATACGCCGCGGACACAAAGCAGTTGGCAAACCACTAGCGCCCCGGGTTGGGATTTGAATCAACGTCCGGAGACTCATCATCCGCTCTCATCACCTGGCTGAAGAAGTTAAAAACCGTCAGTTCTTAACCCTTCTGATGACAAATGACGATCGGCGTCAGAATGCTTATGAACAACGAAAAACACGACATGGGTACGAATTATATTCAACATAAATTCGTATATAAAGATACGAGCAAACTTCCAAGCCTGAAAAGTTTTCCACCGGAATACATATTCAATTACATTCGTTTATTCATTAGTGATAAGATAGTTTAAGCCATAGTTTTTACCTTAGATTAAACTATGCTGTTAAGGTAGTACATAAGTTAGGTTAATGTAACTTTGTAGTGATATAGGATAAATAAAAATGTTGTTTTTTACGAACTCTGAAAATGTGACTGAGAAGTGATTAGGTGTTGTTAGTTATCTGCTTGAAAATATTTTCACGTCGAATTTGAAATTGTAATTGGCTTGGAAATTATATTTCTAAAATGTATTTATTAAAGCAGATGCAGGTTTGTTTGTGAACTAAAGTGAATTAATTTTTTGATGAAATGTGTCACAGAATATACATATGTAAGCTAAATTCTGAGAATTTTTATTACGTTTGTGGTCATTTTGATTACGTTGTTGTGCGACATCCATATTCATATATGTCGCCACCTAACATAAACAAAACAAAAAACAAGCAACGTAAATATGTAGGCCCATCTCATATCAATTAATAAGATCAATTTGTAAGCAAGAAGCAAATTTCAAGATAAGAAATCATAACTCACTTTTTAAGTAGCTTCCTAAATGTAAGCTCAATTATTTGATCGCGGTATAAAGTCATCAAGAGCTTAAGGTAAATCAGTAAACAATGGAAGAATTGTTAAATGGCGATCGCATTTAAGATGATATTATAAACACATTGCGGCTCTGATATGCATTTGTATCCACTTGAAAATATCGCATGACATGTTGATGTGATGATTTCGGCAATAGTAAATCGTGAACGTTCATCATCATCATCAACGGCGCAACAACCGGTATCCGGTCTAGGCCTGCCTTAATAAGGAACTCCAGACATCTCGGTTTTGTGCCGAGGTCCACCAATTCGATATCCCCAAAAGCTGTCTGGTGTCCTGACCCACGCCATTGCTCCATTTCAGGCAGAGTCTGCCTCGTCTTCTTTTTCTACCATAGACATTGCCCTTATAGGCTTTCCGGGCTGGATTATCCTCATCCATACGAATTAAATGACCCGCCCACCGGGTTATTGAGCCGGATTTTATCCACAACTTGACGGTCATAGTATCACTGATAGATTTCATCGTTATATAGGCTACGGAATCGTCCATCCTCATGTAGAGGGCCAAAAATTCTTCGGAGAATTCTTCTCTTGAACGCGGTCAAGAGTTCCCAATTTTTCTTACAAAGAATCTAAGTCTCCGAGGAATACATGAGGACTGGCAAGATCATCGTCTTGTCTTGTACGGTAAGATCTTTGACCCTCTGGTGAGACGTTTCGAGCGGAACAGTTTTTGTAAGGTGAAATAGGCTCTGTTGACTGCCAACAACCGTGCGCGGATTTCATTGTCGTTGCTGTTATCGATTGTGATTTTTGACTCTGGATAGGAAAAATAATCAACGGTCTCAAAGTCGTAGCCTCCTATCTTTATTCTTCCAGTTTGACCAGTGCGGTTTGATGTTGTCGGTTGGTTGGTTTTCCGTGCTAACGTACTTCTTGCATTTACCTCAGCATCACGGATCACTTTCTCGAGGATCAGGTTAAAGAGGACACATAATAGGGCATCCCCTTGTCGTAGACCGTTGTTGATTTCGAATGGTCTTGAGAGTGATCTTGCTGCTTTTATCAGGCCTCGCACATTGGTCAGGGTCAGGGGTTTCCGTCTACTGCCTCGTAGAAGGTATCCTTTTCCGACTCTGCAGTTTCATCTGTAGGGGCGTGAACGTTAATGAGGCTTATATTTCTAAATTTGCCTCGAAAGCGCAAAATGCATAGCCGTTCGCTTATGTTTTCAAAGCCGATAACAGCAAGTTTCATTTTTTGGCTGACTAAGAAACCTACTCCCATTACATGGTTTAGTGGATGGCCACTATAATATACGGTGTAGTGACTCTTCTCCAGGAAACCAGTCCCTTTCCAACGCATCTCCTATAACGCTGTTACATCAGCCCTATATTGGGACAGGGTATCGGCTAGCTGCTCAGCAGCTTCATCTCTGTACAGGGAGCGCAGGTTCCATGAGAAAATGCGCAAATCGTTATTCCTTTGTCGTTGCCGGATTCGTCGTTGTATTATCCGTCCAGTCCGAGGCTCCTGTTGTGGCATCGTAACAAGTTGTTTTCCGTGTAGGGTTATCAGCCCTACCCAACCCCCAACTTGGAAGACCAGTTGGTACAATTTGTCCCGGTTGTAGGCACGGGAGACTCACCTTCATCCTTCTCCGTGTGTCGTTTGTTAAGTGGAAAGGGAAGAATATTTTTTTTGCGTCTTATTTCACAAGAAAGTTTGGGTTCAAAATTAAAAGGAAGATTGAATAAGGGATGTTTTAAAACCGCATAGCAGTCAAGATACAAAGTGGGTCCTACATTTTTAAGGTTTTGTGTCTGTCTGTCTGTCTGTCTGTCTGTCCATCTGTCTGTCTGTCTGTCTGTCTGTCCGTCACACGCATTTTTCTCGGAGACGGTTGTAGCGACTGACACCAAATTTGGTAGAAAGGTGGGAACTGTGAACGCTCACGCATACAGTGAGTTACATCCTTTTACGTTGAATTTAAGGGGGGGTCCCCATACATGCAAAAGGGGGGTGTAAATTTTTTTTTCATCAAATATAGTCATGTGGGGTATCAAATGAAAGGTCTCGGTTAGTACTTTCCGAAGCCGGTCTTAGTTTTGACATTTGTTGGAAAGGTGGGGAGTACAGGGGGTTGAAAATGATCATTCCTTTAAGGGGGCCATTCTCAGAAACTACCCAACCGAAAAATCTGAAAAAAATCAAGAGGCTGCCACTATATGGTGCCTGGGCTCCGAAATACCTTCCATAGTGATATCTGTACAAATCAAGTTAATAATAGTATATTACCATAATTTTTAATAATTGACTGCAAAACCCCCCTTAAGTTCATGCTACCACGACGAAATTTCACAGCAATATAGAGTATAACATAGAGCATAATCTGGTGGAAATCGCACTATTACTAACAAAGTTATAATACGTCAAAGTTGTGGCTTCTTCGCAAATTGAAGACTATGAATGACAATATCATCCGAAAGTGGATATTCTCACATAATATATGGATATATTACGTGCTACGTACTAAGAAATACACAAAACCTTTCGTACCTGAAGCGTCCAGCTTCTGGTTTCCCGACTTGTTTCTTTTGTAAAAACTATAGGTTTACTTTTATAGGCTGGACTCCGGGAAAACAAAATGTTGTATTCAATTTAGAGCACCAGTGCTGTGGAGAGAACCCTAAGATCACCAAAATGATTGCTATTTTTATATAACATGAGCGCAATGCTAACCACATTGCCTCCTACAGTATACTGTAGTGTACCCTTTCGGTCTTGAATGAAGTGCTCTAACACACTTCAAGGCCCTGATCCAATATGGATTGTTGTGCCAATGATTATTATTATTATTTATATAACATGTTGCCAATTTTTCTACGTCCAGAAATACTTTTATCTACTATGGAAAAAAATATAAAACCAGTCGGAATATTGGAAGCTCGGCGCTTCCAATATGCTACTTGGATGTGAGAAACCTTTTATACACGTTTTTCTATTTGAACATAGTTAAATATTCACAATAGTTCTCATATATTTCCAAACTGCAAAATATACACATGCAAATATTAAAGTCATAAATAAAGCTCATCCTAAGCAAACAAACATATTCTACTACCGCATACTGATGCATACATATGTATGCACGAACTCCACCCGCAAATTGAACTGATTATTGTTGGTGCTATACTTACCCATTTATATCTATTTTATTTGGGCAATTCATATAAAGTACAAAACCTTTACGCTCTATAACTTTTTTAAGAAGCAGTTGAATTTTATTCAAAGTTCCTATTTCGTTTTGTTTCGCACAAAACCTTAAAAAAAATTAAAAAAGTAAAAATCTCTTATCTCGGAATAGACTCCTCGTTTTATTTTCACTAATGACGAAAATCATTTTTATGTTGCAATCTGACAAAACTCCTTTTTGAAAACAAACTGTATTACCTAAATTATCAGCATTTTAAATTTCAATCAACAACAGTGAATCGGTCTGACTACAGTGCTGCGTCCCAACAGTTCAATCAAATTCAAATGCCCTGAAAAGTCCGCGCCATTTTGTGTGACGTCATGAATCGTGTCAAGAAACTTGAGAAGACCGGCAACCGGAAGTTGCTTATCAAAATATCAAAGTACTAAACTTAATTTCGTTCGTGAATTGTCCAGAAGGAGTTCGTGCCTTGCTGCTCATATAGTTCGGTAAAACCTCGCTGAAAGCTTTTTTAGCTGTCCCGAGAGAAAATATTCGTAAGAAGTGCACCGGCATTGTCCGACGCCCGATATAATTATGTTAGAATTTTGTGCGACTACTAAAATTCAAATTAAGTCATGGGAAAAGAGATACCGCAAAATATTCAACTGGTCTAAGGTTCAAATCGCGCTGACTGTAATTCCTTTTTTGTGGCCTGTGGATCTGTCAGAAACGTAAGTTTTATCGCCGTCCAATTATGTAACATCATGGCCAAGATTTGCATTAATTTACTTTCTCACACTTGTAAAATGGAAAATATGTTTGAAGCAATGGAGACAAATATTAATCAACATTACAACACTATTATTCTACTTAGTATAATTAATATGCGGCCAACAACATATTGAACTTGCTGTTTTAACACCTTTCATTTCGGGAACGTTGTACTTGCCAGAATATACTGTACAGCTTGTCACCATTGCTGCCGAAATGTGAGGTAAATTGAAGGATAGTTCTTTCGGGCAGCAATTATTTCCTTTTCTGTTAAAAACTGATAGATTGCTTGAAAAGTAAAAAGTAACAAACACTAAACCGTATGCTTTTACGTCAATAAGATTCAAGTTGTTCGTTCTGTGGCGTCACTTGATGTGTCAGCTTGTGGGAATTCAATTTTTCAACTATTATAATTACTTGCATTACTGCGCAGGTGAAACTATTATTTCGGCGTCAAAGGGTAGTATAGGCCCCCCCCCGTGGAGTGGTACCCCCGATAGAGCATAAAACCTGCAAAACGCTTGCTGAACCAACACCAACAACTCTATTACCAAATCCTACCTCCCCCTTCACGTGGTGACCACTGGAAACTTTTCTTAACGAAAAGCTGCAGACTGAGAAGGATCAAGGCGAGTCTCCCGCGCCTAAAAACGGGGGGAAAATGTACCAACTGGTCCTCCAGGTTGGGGGTTGGGTGGGGCTGACAACCCTACACGGAAAACCGATGTTACGAAGCCACGGAAGAAGCCTCGGACAGGATGGATTTCAAAACGACCAACTCGGCAACGGCAACGGAATAACGATTTGCGCATTTTCTCAAGGAACGCTCCCTGTGCAGACCAAATGCTGCTGAGCAGATAGCCGATACCCTGTCCCAATATAAGGCTGGTGTAACAGCGTTGCAAGAGATGCGGTAGACAGGGACCGGTTTCCTGGAGAAGAGTCACTACACCATATATTATAGTGGCCATCCAGTAAACTATGTGCTCGGAGTAGGTTTCTTAGTCAGTCAAAAAATGAAACCTGCTGTTATCGGCTTTCAAAATATAAGCGAACGGCTATGCACTTTGTGTTTGCGAGGCAAGTTTAGAAATATAAGCCTCATTAACGTTCACGCACCTACAGAGGAGACTGCAGAGTCAGAGAAGGATAACTTCTCCGAGGCAGTTGAGCGGACCTTCGAAGCCTGTTCAAGTATGATATCAAAATCATACTTGGAGATTTCAGCAGTCAAGGAGGGACTGAGCCCGTATTCAGGCGATACGTCGGCTCCCATAGTTTAATTGGTTTTCGGTGGTGACGTTGCTACCATTTATTTTGTGTTGCCTTCATTGATCTGCAGCCCAAGATCTCGCGCCGCCTGCTTGACCTGGATGAAGGCAGTTTGTACGTCTGATTTCAATACAATTGCCGTGAAACAAGCCAGTATCATCCGATATATAATTAGCTATGTCACTGCAAAATTTTGTGCATCTACAATAAACTTGTGGAGGGCTTCCAAACAAATTCCAAAAAAATATAGTAATATGCTACTATTAACTTTATTTGACCAGATATCGGGATGGGATCTATTTTGCGACCTAGATTTTGTATAGGGGCATAACTGTGACTTTTTCAAATATTTCGGGCGGTGGTAGGTGCGCCCCTACATTTGTGGGGGAAAGGAGAAGTGAAGTAACTGACATAACTATCTACACTACGAAGTTGGTAGGTTTGATTAGAGACTACCGACTGCTGGCTGGAACCTCATTTTCGGATCACCATTATTTAGAAATTGGTCTGACTATTGCAGGCGAAATGTCTGTGATACAAAGACGGAATCTTCTGAAAAGGGGTTGGACGAAGTTGAATGATCTTTTTAGTAACGAAGTAGAGCCCCTCCCCCTTCCCTGATGGAGCATGAAGACTAATTAAACTTGCGGAACTCACAAGGCAAATATAAGATGCTCGGAAAACGTTCAAAGCGAGACTTCTTTAGAGCATACCGTGACGAACTATTATAGAAGCAGAAAGGGAGATTTCCAGGCTATGTCGAGTCTTTGAAATGGATGAGTCGGCCAAGTTGAACTCTCTTAGAAAACCAAATGGAACTTCCACGAACTGTAGAGTTGAATCTCACCATCCGGGAGAACAGCCAACAGATGTTGGAGTGAGAGAATTGCAAACTCTTCAACACGAAGGTGTTGCAAGTGAATTGAAACACGGCGAGAGCGGTTGTTACCAATGAAAAGGCAAGAGCTGCTATACTATGTTTTGAACACTTCAAAGCACCTGTCAAGACAATGACTGATTTTCACTGATGACGAAATCGTTTTTATGGAGCAATCTAACAAAATCCTCAAAGGCAGCTTTTTTTTAAAAAAAAAGTTTTGTGTTTGAAATTTTCAGCATTTGAACAAATTCAAACAGACTGAAAATCCCGCGCCATGTTGTGCGACATCACAACTTATACCAAGAAACTTCAATAGCCCGACAACTGGCAGTTACTCATAAAAATATAAAACTGTCAATATTAACTTCCCGCATGAAATGCTAAGAAGTGCGATGAAATATTGCTGTGTGCCTTGTAGCACAAATAAGTCCATAAAAACCCCGCAGAAAGCTTTATTGGCTGTTCTGAAACGAGGTTTTCGGAAGAACTGGATCACCATCGTCCGACGGAATCCAGTTTCTTTGTAGTCAGGTTTAAATTGTGAAGATCATTTCAATGTGAGTTAACATCTTTTAAACTTTAATTCCATCTTAATTGACAATATACGATTGCATTAGAATTTTGTGTGACTGTTATTGAAGTCAGAAGAGACGAGATACCGCCGAATATTCAACGTACCCAGGGTTCGAATCCCGCCCGGTGCAAATCCACTTTTTTTTCGGGCTCTGAATCTTTCAGAAACGTACGTTTTATTGCCGTTCAAGTAAAAATGTCAGAATTTACGATATCGATATCGATATCATTACTGCCGAAATGTAAAGTAACTTGAAGAATTATCCATTCACGCATCAATTTCCCACTTTCTTGTTAAAAACTGATTGATTACTTGAAAAGTAACAAGCAACAAACACTAAACTGGATGATTTCACGTACATAAAATTCCAATAACTCGTTGACGATGACGACATCCTGTTTTCTTTTTCGCCTTGTGAGAATTCACTTTTAAACCATTACTATTTGATGATCGGCTGATGAAGCTCACCATTATATCAGCTGATCGCACTATTCACTTCTTCACCGCGTATGCACCACAGACAGGTCGACCTGATGCCGAGAAAGACGCCTTCTGGCAACTTCTCGATGAAAAGATTTGTCACGTGCCTGCTGATGATTACATAATCATTGCCGGCGACCTTAATGGTCATGTGGGTGAAAAGGCAGACGGTAACAGGTGCCATGGGGGAAAAGGGTTCGGAGCGCGCAATGAAGGTGGCGAGCGTATAATCGATTTTGCGGACACCCATGACCTTGTACTTATGAATACATGGTTCATCAAACGATTGTCTCATCTTCCCACATTTTATAGTGGGAACAATAAAACGCAAATCGACTATATTCTCGTAAGACGCCAACATTTTACCACTGTCACTGATTGCAAAGTCGTTCCCTATGAGACCATCGCACCTCAACATCGGCCGTTGATTGTCGTCCTGCGAATTAAGCCACCGATAAAACAGCGTGAGGAACGCACTGGCCCGCCGCGCATTAAATGGTGGCGATTTGGTGAGAAGAAAGAAGAAACGGTCTCACTCATACGATTGCCAACCATTACGAATGTGGAAGAATCATGGAACCAAATGAAAGACGCGATCCACAAAGCGGCCTCTGCAACCCTCGGGGTCACCAAGCCGGGTAAGCGGTACATCAACCGAGATACTTGGCCTTGGAATGATGATGTTGAAATGAAGGTCCGTGAAAAGAAACGCCTCTACCACAAATTTCTAGACGATAAAACGCCTGCTAATTGGCAAATTTATAAGAATGCCAACCGGGAAGCAAAGAAAGCGGTCGCGGTCACCCGAGCGAACCATTCCAAAAATCTTTACGATAAACTGGACACTCGGGATGGCGAGAGAGATCTGTATCGACTTGCTAAAAGCCGTGATGAACGCACACAGGATATCGAACACTTCTGCTGTGTTAATGACAAGAACGGTATTTTGCTTACCAACCGTCGAGCCGCAACGGATAGATGACGAGAATACTTCGAACAGATTTCAACTGAAGAATTTGCTCATCCTCCACTTCCACAATCATTTCCGACATTTGGAGCAGTTCCATCAGTCAGCGCAACTGAAGTCGAGGAGGCAATAAAACAAATGAAATCGGGGAAAGCAACAGGACCTGACGACATCGCATCTGAGCTCTGGAAAGCGAAGAGCTGGGACCCAACACTGTGGCTCAGTGAATTCTTTAACCGGGTTATTCAGGAAGGAAGAACACCATCTGACTGGCAAGAAAGTACCACTGTTCCAATATGGAAAAAGAAAGGTAGCCCAGCAGAATGTTCAAATTACCGTCCAATCCGGTTACTTTCCCATACCATGAAGATTTTTGAACGCATTCTTGACAACCGTATTCGCGAAATCGTTGAAATAACCGTGAATAAAGCCGCAATACACACTGCGCGGTTACTCATGGAGAAACACCGTGGGAAGCATCACCCTCTTTACATTGCCTTTCTGGATCTAGAGAAAGCGTTTGACCGTGTACCACACGAACTCATCTGGTATGCTTTACGACAACACTTCGTGCCAGAAGAACTCGTGCGCTGGGTTCAATTGCTCTACCACGATCCGCAAAGTAAAGTTCGAAGTATGGCGGGTGTATCAAAACCGCTTCGTGTCTCTGTTGGTGTTCATCAAGGAAGTGCCCTCTCACTACTCCTTTTTGTCCTTGTTATGGACACCGTCACACGGGATATCTAACGTCCAGCGCCCTACACACTGCTTTATGCAGATGACGTTTTCCTAGCATCTGATAGCAAAAATGATCTCGAGCAACTTGTTCAAAAATGGAATGATCGCCTCATGCAACACGGTCTCAGATTGAATTTAAACAAAACTGAATTTTTGACGACCGATCCGCATGAAACAGGCACAATCACTGTCAGCGGCAGTGATCTGCCCAGAACTGAGCGATTTAAATACCTCGGGTCAACGCTCTCAGCCAATGGAGAACTGCGTTATGAAATTGCTTCACGCATTAACGCAACCTGGATGAAGTGGCGTTCTACAACTGGTGTCCTTTGTGATCGACGTATCAACGAACGTCTCAAATCAAAAATTTACCGCAATGTCGTCCGTCCAGTCGCTCTCTATGGTTCTGAGTGTTGGCCGACCATAAAAGACAATGAACGGCGTCTTGCGGTAATGGAGACGAAGATGCTACGTTGGACTAGTAGCGTCACACGTTTAGATCACATCCGAAATGAGAATATCCGCGATCGTTATGGGGTTGCACCGATCGTGAAAAAACTGCGAGAGAGGCGTCTTCGATGGTATGGTCATGTAATTCGTGTTAACGAGAATTCACTTGCCAAGATTGGTATGAACATCGAAGTCGACGGTAAACGACCAAAAGGCAGACCTAAGCAACGGTGGCTTGATACGCTGGATGGGGATTTGAAAGCCTCGAGATTGCACCCAGATCAGGCATTCGATAGAGTCAAATGGCGAAGCCGATCACGACGAGCCGACCCGGCTTGTGAACGGGACAAAGGCTGAAAAAAAAAGAATATTAACAAATGAGCGGTCCCAATTGGTTTTTAATGGGTATGGTGATTTCGCGGGTGAAACTACTATTTCGTCGTAGAAAAACATATAGTAATTTTCTAGCGCGGGGAGTATATTCTGTCAATTTATCTGTGTGTCCGATTATTCGTTTGACCTGAATTTTATAGTATTCCTTTTTTTTTGATTTTTTAAGGTTTTGTGTAAAACAAAACCTTATTAAAATCGATTCACTGTCTCTTTGTTTGTCTGTCTGCCACAAGCACTTTTCTCCAAAACGGCCAAACCGATCCTAACGAAATTTAGTGGACATATGGCAATTATCCGCATACAGTGAGTGACATAGATTTGAGTGCAGTTTCAAGGGGAGCTCCCCACACATGTCAAGGGGAGATGTAAATATTTTTTTCATCGAATTTAGTTATTTGGGGTATCGAATGAAAGGTCTCAATTTCCGAATCTGATATGTTTTGTCGCTAATTGCAAAGTGCACGAGTAAGGAGTCATTTTCGGAAACTACCCAACCGAAAAATCCGAAAAATTCAGGGTGGTGCACTTAGATGAAATCTAGGCCTGAAAATATGTCTCATTCCGATATCTACTCAAATAAACTTGCTAATAGTACATTACCAGCTTTTATATAGAAATTGACTGAAAAACTCCCCTCAAGTTCATCCTAGGAGTACTAAAGTTCGCACCGGCATAGAGGGCAGTATCGTGCATACCATAGCATGCCAAGTTTCATGGAAATCCAACTAATAATGTCAAAGTATAGCAGTTCAAGCTTAACAATTTCGTGCGAATTAACAGCATCCTAAGCCATACAAATAAGAGATGCTGACGTCAAAATTAACGAGAATAATTGACATTCGAGTGAATCCCATTCATGAAGAACCACTCCTCCCCAGTCCTTTGTAAGGTTTCGTGTAAACAAAACCTTATTAAAATCGGTTAACTGTCTGTCCGTCCGTCACACGCATTTTGCTTGGAGATTGTAGCAGCGATTGACACCACAAACAAATTTGGTGGAAAGGTGGGTACTGCGAATGTTCAGGCATACACTGTTACATCTTTTTTTCCTCGAATTTAAGGGGAGGTCGCCACACATGCAAAAGGGGAGTGTAATTTTTTTTCTCCAAATATAGTCATGTGGGGTACCAAATGAAAGGTCTCGGTTAGTACTTTACGAAGCTGGTGTTAGTTTCGACATTTGTTGGGAAATCGGGGAGTTCGGGGGGTCGAAAGAGATCATTTATTCAACGGGCCCATTCTTAGAAACTGCCAAACTGAAAAATCCGAAAAAAACGAGAGGCTGCCACTATATGGTGGCTAGGTTCCGAGATACCTCCAATGTCGATATCCCTTCAAATAAAGTTAATAATAGTATATCATTATAATTTTTAGTAATTGGCTGCAGAACCCCCTTTAAGTTCATCCTAGCACCACGGCAGCAATGCTTGATTCTACCGGTGGAAATTGCACTATTACTAATAAAGTTATAATAGGTTAAAGTTGTCACTTCTTTGGAAATTCAAGATTTTGAATGTCAATATTACCCAAAACTGGATATTCTCACATAATATATGAATATATTACGTGTTATAAATTCACAAATTCACACTCAAATCTCTTTGTAAAAGGAATACCCAAAGCCCTTCATACCTGAAACGTCCAGCTTCCGGTTTCCCGACTTGTTATGTATGAGACAGATAAT
The DNA here is from genome assembly GCF_905115235.1 of Hermetia illucens. Taxonomy (NCBI): domain Eukaryota; kingdom Metazoa; phylum Arthropoda; class Insecta; order Diptera; family Stratiomyidae; genus Hermetia; species Hermetia illucens. The sequence goes on along the minus strand of NC_051854.1, from coordinate 77,284,415 downwards.
ACCTCGTTGCCAGTCATCAGACATTGACTCGCTGTCCTACACTTTGAGCATTAGTTGCTGAACCACTTGGTGTAATTGCTCGCCTCCATATTTAACAAATTTCGTCGTAATTCCATCGGCTTCTGGCGACTTATGGTTTTTAAGCCGATGAATGAACAGTCCGTGCATGTTTCTTCTGTGGTGGCAGTATTTGTCCGTCATCTTCAGTTCGCGGGACCTCCAAATCGCAACCAGAAGTTGAGTATGCCCATTTTGTCGGAAATTAGATTTCCCTCTTTGCTTGAGGAGGATGAGCATCGAGGTGTGTAAAAATTCATCCTTCTGACTTGTTGGTAAAACTTCCGCCCCAGGTGCGATTGCTCCCTGTACTTTTCGAGTTCACAGACCTGTTGGTTCTCCCAGGCTTCCTTTTCCGTTTGTGAAGTCGGTTCTCCGCTCGCCGGAGTTCATGATAACTCTCTGCGCGTGCCCGCGCTCTTTGAGAACGCAACATTACTCGGTATGCAGCATTCTTCGTTTCATTGCTAGTTTATATTCCGACTTTTCTTGTGGCTAAGTTTCTTCGTAGTTTATCGTAGCGGAAGGTCGCGGTTCAAATCCCTCTGGGGGCAGAGGAATTTGTTATCGTGATTGGATGTCGGACACCAGTCGACTCAGCTGCGAATGAGTACCTGAGTCAAATCAGGGTAATAATCTCGGGCGAGCGCAATGCTGACCACATTGCCTCCCACAGTGTACTGTGGTGCACCGTTACTGTCTTGAATGAAGTGCTCTAACACACTTCAAGGCCTTGATCCAATATGGATTGTTGCGCCAACGATTATTATTATTATTATAAGTTTCTTCAGGTGATTGCGAATATCATTTGATGATGCTTCATCTTCAGGATTTCTGTTGACTGTCTTTATTGTGGCATCCATTTGCCTCTCATAGGTGTTGCGGAGGGCTGTGTTGTGGATGGCTTCAGTGTTAACTCTCACCTGATTGTCAAAGGCGATTCTGGCCGGTGTTGTTATTCATGCTCAGAGCACCATACCAACGAGATAGTGATCTGATTCGCGCTTTCCGCGCAAACCAGATACTTAAAACAACCATTTCCTGCGATATTGTTAACTGAATAATCCGCAGACCGTTACCATTGGTATCCCTATGTAAGCTATGGGAGCCAACGTATCGCCCGAATACGGACCCCGTCCCCAATTTGCTGTGAAAATCTCCAAGTATGATTTTGATGTCATACTTGGAACAAGCTTCGAGGGTTCGTTCGATCGCTTCGTAGAAGGTATCCTTATCCGTCTCTCCAGTCTCCTCTGTAGGGACGTGAACGTTAATGAGGCTTCCAACGCGTTTCCTGCATTGGTGTTACATCAGCCCTATATTGGGACAGGGTATTGGCTAGTTGCTTGGCATCTTCGTCTCTGTACAGGGAGCGTACGTTCCATGAGAAAATGCGCAAATCGTTATTCCGTTTTCATTGCCGGGTTCGTCGTTATAAAATCCATCCAGTCTGAGGCTCCTGTTCCAGGTTTGTAACAAGTTGTTTTCCATGTAGGGTTGTCAGCCTACACAACCCCTAACCTATAGGACCACGTGGAGGTGGAGATAGGATTTGGTAGTAGAGCTGTTGGTATTGGTTCAGCAGGCGTTTCCCAGGTTTGATGCTCCATCGTGGGTACCAATCCACCTTTCGCCCTGTGACCTATACTACCTACATGCTCCAATAAATTCGCATAGCCCATATGTACGTATCACTAAATTATCTCTCCAAAAATTCGTAACCTAATAACGTCATATTTTCATTAATTAAAGAGTGGGAGGAATCTAATATCTCGGCTATGCTATACCATCGCCGTTTTATGCTGCTTTCCGAAACTACTTTGTCATTCTTCCATTCAACAGAGAAATTTTACTGCAACACTTTAATAAATGAAGTTGTGTACGCATATGTTCGTCCGCATCCTTTTCTCATCTAATTTCTCCAGATATTTGTACACATGTATACTGGAAAAGATAAATTACCCTTAATGTTGTGTATACCACAATGTATCTTAAGGATGATAGCCATTTTTCGTTCTCAATAAAATCGAGAAAAGCGTTGTTTTAAAGTCTAACAGCTAAGGGAAAATACCTTGTTTTAGCCGAGATTTTTCTGCGATATTTTCTCAATTTAAATCCCCTCTTCAAATGAAAAGTATGTGAAAAGCTTAACGGCTAAACTGCGGAAATAAAATACACGTGTCTGGTACTTTATCTGGAAATAATTTGACTTTAATATTCTCAAAACCTTGAGGCTTGGATAGATTTTGTGGGCGGAGCACATGCATATACTCGACTGGAAATGATTTTCGGTGTTGAATTTTGGAGAAAACACCGAAATAAATGTGTGCTAGCAAGTATGCGCTATGGGAGCTAGAAAATTAAAAAAGAATAATTAAATGTATTGTATGTTAATGGAGAATGGAGTTTCAGTTCCTCTCTGGAACGTGAGCCTTGAAAAGTACATATTGTTCTCTTCTACTCGACCCTTGGGAGTTGTCCTGGTATAATATACACTTTTCTAGTGAATCAGCGTTATTTTTGTAATGTAAATTTTATTGCCTTCATCTATATGATAATCCTTTCAGGGTAAAGTTAGGGGTTCAGGATTAACAAATAATCCCGGCAGCAGAATTTATTATGGATGAAAATGAACAAAAATATAATGAAAGCACATAAGTCATCACTGCGCAGAGATAAAGAGTAGAAAAAGTTGATTTATGCTTGATCAAGTTTTTAGGTATAAGGCAGCTTTGCGATTGCGATATGTTTATTTCATTATCTCATTTCCAATTATCTGTACCCTATCTTGACAGATGTGGTTTTCACAGATTTTTCGGTTGGGTAAGTTCTGAAAATAGGTCTGTTAAAAAATGAGCATTTTTCAGCCCTCGCCCTGCCCCTTGTGCATTAAATACCAAAATCGAGACCAGCTTTAAAAAGTGCTAATCGAAACCTTTCATTTGATACCCCATATGACTATATTTGGTGAAAATTTGTTTACCCTTCTGTTATACGTATGCAGTCCCCCCCCTTACATTCCATGTAGTACAATGTAACTCACTGGATGCGTGGGTGCACAGTTCCCCTCTCGGTGTCAATCGGTACAACCGTTTCTGTTTGTAGCAGACAGACAGACAGACAGATGGGAGACAGACAGTACCCGATTTTGATAAGGTTTTGTTACGTAGAAGAATCGTAAAGATGCGATCTACAAAGTGGCCTCTGCAGCCCTCGGGGTCACCAATCCAGATAAGAGGTACATCAACCGAGAACTTGGCTTTGGAATGACGATGTTGAAATGAAGGTCCGCGAAAAGAAACGCGTCTACCACAACGAGGAAGCAATAAAACGAATGCAATCAGGGAATGCAACAGGACCTGATGATATCCCATTTGAGCTCAGAAAAGCAAAGAGCTGGAATTTAACACTGTGGCCCAGAGAATTCTTTAATCAGGTTATTTAAGAAGGTAGAAAACGATCTGATTATCAAAAAGTACCACAGTTCCAATATGGAAAAGAAAGATAGCAGAATGCAGCAAAATGTTCAAATTCCCGTTCAATCTGGTTACTTTCACATGCCATGAAGATTTTTAAACACCTTCTTGACAACCGTATTTGCGAATAAGGAAATGGAATAACCGCGAATCAAGCCCGATTTTTCAAGAACTACGGAACTACTAACGCAATACACGTTGCGCGGTTACGCATAAAGAAACACGGTGAAAAGCGTCGTCCTTCTTACATTGCAGTTCTGGATCTAGAGAAAGCGTTTGATCATGTGCCACACAAACTCATCTGGTATACACTACGACAACACTTAGTGCCAGAAGAACTCATGCGCCGGGTTCAACTTATCTACCACGATCTGAGTTCGGCGGGTGAGTCAAAACTACTTCATGCCTCTATTGGTGTTCATCTAGATAGCGCCTTCTCACCACTCCTCTTTGTTTTTGTTATGGATACCGTCGCACGGGACGTCCAACGTCGTAGCATTTGATAGCAAAAAGGATCTCTAGCAATTTGTCTAAAAATAGAATGATCGCCTCATGCAACATGGTCTCAAATTGAATCTGAATAAAACTGAATTTTTGACCACCGATCCTAATGATACAGGAACAATCACTGTTAGCAGCAATGACCTACCCAGAACTGAGCGATTTAAATATTTCGGGTCAATGCTAGCAGCCAATGGAGATCTGCGTTATGCAATTGCTTCAGGCATTAGCGCAACCTGGATAAAGTAGCGTTCCGCAACTGGTGTTCTTTGTGATCGACATATCAACGAACGTCTCAAATCTGAAATTTACGGCAATCTTGTCCTGTCGCTCTCTATGGTTCTGAGTATTGACAAACTATAAAAGGCAATCAACGGCGTCTTGCGGTAATGGAGACGAAGATGTTTTTGGACTATTGGCGGAATATGTTTTGACCACATCTGAAACGAGGGTATCCGCGATCGATATGGGGTTGCCCCGATCGAGAGAGGCGTCTTCGATGATATGGCTACGTAATACGCGTTAATGAGAATTCACTTGCCAAGATTGGTCTGAACATCGAAGTTGATGGTAAGCAACCAAAAGGCCGGCTGAAACAGCGGTGGCTTGATGCGCTGGGGATTTCAAAGCCTCGTGACTGCATCCAGATCAGGCTTTTGATAGAACCAAATGGCGAAACTCATCATGACGAGCCGACCCCGCTTGTGAGCGGGACAAAAGTTGAAGATAAAGAAGAGATTTGCACGGTTACATCTGGTTTGGGGAGGATCGGCATATCATCTGGCTGTAAGGAGGGTGTAATAAGGACCCTAAATGCACTTAGTAAGTAAAGGGGAGTAATGTGAAAACCGCAACATATACAACATCTGGGGCAGAATTACAAGCAGTCAAACCATACAAGATTCCATGAAGCAGCTGATAGTAGGTTTTATCTAGGCAAAGAAAAGCGAAATTATGTTCCGTTAACCCTCACATAGGTCGAGTCGCTTACGATACGGCGTGCGTCGTCCCCGAGGTACTCGAGTTAGTAGCTCTGACCCGCTAGCTGGCATAATACCTGGTGGTAGTAGTCTCGGGAAAGTTTCTCGATGAAGAGCCTAGATCTACATAAGTGGTAGTTGTGGCATGCATCCGGAGGCAGCCCCTTCGGGACCCTGGTTGGGTAGTGTGCAATGAACCGATGTTAGTAGACCGTGTTGCTTCAAGCGAGTGTTGATCCGCCCGTGAGTTCCGAGATCAGCTAATTGTAGGTTAGACCTCAAGGAACTCTGGTAGGGGCTTTCTCCCCGGATCCTGACCATTGCAGCCCACTCCCTTTCACACGATGTGCTGGTAAAAACTAAAATAGCGAATACAAACAATACGAACGAGGAGATAGTGGGAATTGAAAATGCGTTGGCTGCGTTTATACGCAGTAAGAAAATGCATCACTCGCATCCGTAAACAAAGAAAAAGACTCGCAAAGTGATGCGGCGCTGCAACGGAAACGGCAACCTAGACAGTAACAGGCATTGCTATAGTAGTGGAAAGAGGCACAGCGGAAACTACTGAAATTAATAAGATGGTTTCGGATATAAGCCGAATGGGAGCGCTGTTGACTACTCTGGCGAAAGTTGAAGAGGATAGACCTATTAAGAAATGCGCAGCAGTTGTGACGTGCATGCGCTTTGTGACCTTCCTCCAGGAAAACTTCAAAGGGGTGAAAACCGGCTGATGGAGCTGGAGAAGGTCCAGGAAAGGATTTCGTATTATATGTGAACATGAAGGCTAAGAGGAAGTCTACAAGAAGCGGCTTCCGATGAAAATACCGCGAGCGCAGATAGCCCGTTGCAGAGGAAACTGGGGAAAAACGAAAGGAGGAAGGAGCATCTGAAGGAGACTTCACTCAGGTACTTTCCAGGGCTGAAAAGAGAAGAAGGTGAAGAGTGACAAGAGACAAAACCACGCTGCGTCATCAGAAAAACCTCTGCCTAAATTTAACTAGATACGAAGGAGGGAGCACTAAAAGAGAAGGTAGGGAGACGAAGGATAACTAGACCGCCAGGTCTGCTTACTAAGCCGAGAGAAAGCAAGCCTTTTGAGGAAGTCGTCAGTGAAATCTGTTACAAGATCGAGGCCGAAGCTTCTAAACAGCGGGAAAATCGGAATTCGTTGGGTAATGTGTAGGATACGAATCCGGGTCGCCCCAACCAAATGTTGCAGATGTTTAGATTATGGGCATACGTCTACAATCTGTTGAGGACAGAAGAACAACATTCCACAAATGTGGTCAGGCAGGCGATAAAGCGAACGAAATTAATAAGACTGACTAAGCTGACCCTGACCAATGTGCGAGGCCAGATAAAAGCAGCAGGATCACGCTCGAAATCATTCAACATCAACAACGGTCTCAGGGGATGCCTTACCATGCGTCCTCTTTAACCTAGCCCTAGAGAAAGTGATTCGCGTTGCCGATATGAATGCGAGAGGCACCGAACTCTTCAAAACCACTTAACTATTGGCCTACGCTGACGATATTGATATTATGACAGTCTACTTTCATCCAGATCGAGCAGGCAGCGCGAGATCTCGGTCTGCACATTAATGAAGGCAAGATGAACTACATGGTGGCAACGTCAGCGCCAAAAACCAAAGAACGAACAACAGCGAACCGCACTGGTCAAACGAAAATAATAAAGATAGCAGATTGCAACTTTCAGACCGTTGAAAATTTCTCCTACCTAGGGTCGAAAAGCACAACCGGCAAGAACTATAACGATGAAATGCGCGCACGGTTGATGGCAGCCAACAGGACCTATTATCTAGCCTAGCTCATAAAAACTGTTTCACTTGAAACGTCTCACCATAAGGTCAGAGCTCTTACTGTACAATACTGATTTTGCTGGTTCTTACGTATTCCTGGGAGACCTGAGTGTTTAGCAAAAAAATTACAAACTCTGTGTCGCGTTCGAGAGAAGAATCCTCCGAACAATTAGATGGACGATTCCGTAGCCTACATAACGATGAAATCTACGAGCGATACCACGACTGTCTGGTTGTGGATAAAATCCGGCTTAACAGGTTGCGGTGGGGGTTCACTTAATCCGCATGAATGAGGATGATCCAACGCGGAAAATCTATAAGGATAATATCTATGGTTGAAAAAGAAGATGACGTAGGCCAAGACGCCAGACAACTTTTAGGTATATCGAATTGGTGAACCTCGGCGCAAAACCGAGATGTCTGTACTTCCCTATTAAAGCAGGCCTAGATTGGATACCTGGTTGTGCCGTTGATGATGATGATGATGATAACTTTGTTTATTACTAGCAGTTGGGTTTCTGCAAACTTTTAACATTATATTATTACTTGCAACCGGTATGAAAAATATCATCTGTTTCGGAAAGTAATTGAGCTCTTTCATTTAATACTCGACGTGACTATATTCGGTGAAAAAAAATTACAACCCACCCTCCCCCCACCTTTCACTCCTGCCAATTGGCCAATTATCGAGAAACTTGTGGTAGAGGTGTTTGTTTTCATTGGAATATCATCACTAGAAAGCCAAGTATCTCGGTTGATGAACCGCTTACCCGGCTTGGTGACCCCAAGTGTTACATGGGACGCTTTATGAATTATATTTTTAACTTGGTTTCACTGTCCTTCTACATTCGTAATGGTTGGTAATCGAGTAAGTGAGATCATTTCTTCTTCTTTCTTGTCGAAATCGCTGCCATTTATTACGCGGCCGGCCAATGTGTTCCTCAACCTCTTTTATCGGTTGCTTGGTTCGCAAGACAGCAATCAACGGTCGATGTTGAGGTGCGTTAGGCTCATAAGGATTGGATTTATAGTCGGTGACGGTGGTAAAATGTCGGGGTCTAATGAGAATATAGTCGAATTGGGTTTTACTGTTCGTAGTGTAAAATGAAGGAACATCATAGCGTGTCCAAACCCTTTTCTCCAATGGCACCTGGTGCTGTCTGCATTTTCACCCACATAACCGCTAAAGTCGCCTGAAAGCAAATACTTTACAGGTCGGTGTATCGAGAAGTGACCAGAGAGCATCTTTCTCGAGACCAGGTCGACCAGTATGTGGTGTGCATGCGGTTAAGAAATGAATCCTGCGATTACTTGATAAAATGGTGAGCTTTATCATCCCCTCATGAAATTTTTTTTTTTTAATCATCACGGCATCACGGAAATCTTTAGAGATGACATTGCCGACACCATATTGAGTGAGTGGGTTACCAAAATAGAGAAGTTTATAGCCATTTTTTCCGCGTTTGCGTTCTATGTCGCAGCTTTTGCACCAGACCATAGGGTTTCTTGTAAAGCGTAGATACCAATGCGCTCTTTATGAAGGGCTCGTCCGAATTCCTCGGTCTTTCCAATGAGAGTGCCAATATTTACGGTGTTGACACGTCAAATATGCGTCAAGAATCCTTAGTCATTTTTCGACAGGACCGGGGCCCGCCGTGCCATGTCGACTTTGGTGAACCCTTAGCATTGATCCAAAGCTTAGATTCCTTCAACACGAACATTTTGTTTTTAATGACATTAGAAGCATTTTCTTGATCGACCTGTCGCGGGACTTGTCACCCAGGGGGACAGAGAGAGATAGAGAGCAGGAAGGATTTAGCATTATTAAACTTTTTCCCTGATCTTAGCATTTTATTTGTGTTTTACTGAGGATAGTACCAAGTACGCTGCCTCAAGCTCCCCTCCTTTATCTTGGTTTGTGACCAACATGCTATGTAAATAACATGGTGTCCTTCTCTATATTATATAACTGATATTACGTGTTGAAAGCAAAAGAGGTACCTCTAGATGGTAAAAAAGTAGAAGGTGAAGTGAAAGTGAAAAACCTATGAATAATTATGGTCCTAACCCAGATCAAATCTGTTTGTTAAGGGAATATTCAGTTGTAACCATCGTGTATGCTCAAAAGCTCAATGGCAATTTCCTAAATTTTGCTTTTCATTCACAAAAAGTTATTTCGATTGATGTTTATGATAAGCAAAACCTGTTTATCTTGTGTAGAGAATTCTTTCGAAAATTTAAAAAAAAATTCCAATAAAAAGGACACATACTTGCTGTTGATTACGTGAGAGCTGTTAAGAATTTGTCATTTTGCGTTTCACCTCTTTCTTTCCTATCTCCGCAGAGAACAGGTCACCCAGTTTTTATAAAACTTTGGTTCAGTTGAATTCTAGAAATATTTCGGTAAAACGAGAAAAGGGCATCCTCATGGGGACAAAATAGACGTAGATGTGCAATATGGAATGCAGCTTAATAATCGAATACCAACGCAATGTAGTGGCTGCAGTGAAACGATATTCAATTGCTTGGAGACGACAAATTGCCAAAGGATATGAACAATGGGAAAAAATTACATTGTTCGAAGCAGGACGGTCCTGTGAATGCATAGAAGACGAGCCTTGGTGTATGGAGTTCCATTTGAGCATAAATCTATGAACTAATAAAATCAACATAGAGTGTGGAATGTATTATTTCAAGTGTGTTCGTTGGAAAATGGAAAGAATGTTTTCCGGGACATTGTTGGAAACTTTTGAAATGTTTTTCTTTGATAGATTTGATAGCATATTCCGCATTTGAAATTTCAGTGAATAGGGGACCAAGTTTCAAGAACATCTATGGAAGAAAGGGCAATATGACCGACATATGGGAGAAAATCAATAAGGCCTACACCTGCGAAAATGCCAGAAAGAGGTGCATACTGGAAAAGAAATTAAGGCGTTCACCATAACACAAGCGGGCCAGGGTGCAATAGAGAAACCGAAGGAACAATTCATATTTAACTATGTGATCAACAGATCCAATGAACACTTTACCCAGGAACAGCTTTCACTTCTCAATAAAGGTTTGAACTTCGCCATAAGATACCCCACCTTCCCCAAAGAAGACATCGTAATTGACGTCGGCGCAGGAATCAAATATACATCACAAGAAGAAAAGCCGGCAACCGGGAAGAAACTAGGCGACTACTGACCTCTATCAAGCGAATGGGCTCTAAGAAAAGAGCGTCGTCCAACCATGACAAAACAATTGAAGAATTAAAAGAGAAACCCGTTTTCTACCTACCAGCAGACAATGGAAACGCAGTGGTCGTCATGGGCTAAAGAGCATACGACGACTTAGTACGCCAAAAATTAGGAGAAGGCAAGTTTCACGACATCAGGACGGACCCTCTCCCAGACTCCATTAAAAGAGCTGGTTGAATGCAACCCCATTATTAAGAAAGCAGCTGTAGGCAATATCACTAACCCACCTCGGCTCAGAATCAAATGCCTCCCCAAAATACATAAAGAAGGCAACGAAGTCAGAGAAATTATCGCGGCAACGAATTCACCGACCTAAAATATTGCGAAGTGGCTCTTGGAAGAAGTCAAAAGGTTAGGCCTAAAAATAGGAAATCAAGCAGTGGGGAGAGAAGTCATTGCCAGAGTAAATGAGGCCAGGGGGATATAAAGTGATGAAATATTAGTATCCTTCGATGTAAAAACGCTGTCCCCAAGCGTACTGATGAAGGAAGCTCTACACTTGTTAGAGGAATGGATCACGACACACGAAAATTCGTCTGAATGGGGAAGAAGGTTAGATTGTATAAGAAACTGACCTTCACGTGCATGACTGAATCTTATTTCATATTCAGGAATCATCATAACCAACGGCGCAAGGAACTCCAGACATCCCGGTTTCGCGCCGAGGTCCACCAATCAAATTCAGGAATACATTTTATAAAGCAACCTCCGGGGTAGTCATGGGCAATCCCCTTTCACCGCTGCTATGCGAGGTATTTATGGAGAACCTGTAGAATGAACTCGAGGAAGCTGGGACACTCTCGAGATTCTGGATCAGATACGTGGATGATATATTAGCAATTATCAAAAGGGAAGAAGCAGGAACAATCCTCAAGAAACTCAACCGGGCACACAGGAACATCGATTTCACCATGGAAATCGAAAGGAAAGGGAGATACCGTTCCCAGACTTAAAAATAATCCAGGAACGAGAGGATTTTGAATTCCACATCTGCAGGAAGTCGACCCAGACACAACAAACATCTCAAACCACGATTTCCACCATAAGATGGCGGCATACAACTTTATGATTCACAGGATGTTCACAACACCGCTCAATGACGAGGGTAGAAATAAAGAAATGAATTACGTCCTGGAAACAGCCCAGAAAAAGCGGATACAACAGGAACCTCATCGAAAATGGCATCGAAAAGAACTAAAACAGCAACCTTGAACACAGAACCTAGGCAATGGATAACATTAACCTACTCGGCTCGGATGCAGAACTCAACAAGCAGCTACATAGACGTGGATTTCAGGTCACCTCGACCAGCAGACGATGCCTACTTCGGACCCGGATACAATCAGTCAAGGGCAAAAAAGAGTGTACGGAAAAAAGCGGCGTTTATAAGATTTCCTGCCCGGACTACGACAAGATTTACGTAGGGAAAACAAAACGGCTAGTCTACAACCGGGTGCTAGAACACTTAAAGGAGGGCTAACTTAACTAACCCGCACATAAGGTCCGCGATTACCAGACATATATAAAAGAGCAGTCTTGCAATTAAGCTTGTCGTGGTTTCGACTTTGAAGTGTTTCAGCTCCTTCTAGCTCTTCGTTTTGAGCCGCATTCCTACTTTACCATTCTAGAGCGACCACTATAACGGCATCCTGGGACAGTGGAGATGCCATTGCATTGTATAGCCCATAATGGAGTTGTTGGCCTTTTTTGAAGTGTGATTTATCCACTGTGTTACGATATGAAAAGTCAACGCCACTATTTATGACTGTAATGTTCGTAATCTGTACTGAAAGTGGTCTTGGCCTGATCTTTCGAGTGCACTAATACCTGATGGTATCCGCTGGCTAAGTTCAGTGTGGAAAAATACCGCAAATGTCCTAACTGGTCTACCATGTCTTCTATTCGAGGAAGTAGTTCGTTTAGGAAAATCGACCACCATTCTCCAATTCTTCTCTCCGTTATAATAATAATCGTTGGCACAACAATCCATATTGGATCAGGGCCTTGAAGTGTGTTAGAGCACTTCATTCAAGACCGTAACGGTACACTAGGAGGCAATGTGGTCAGCATTGCGCTCGCCCGAGATTATTACCCTGATTTGACTCAGGTACTCATTCACAGTTGAGTCGATTGGTATCCGACGTCAAATCAAGATGCAAATTCCACTGCCACCAGTGAGATTTGAACCGCGACCTTCCGTATGACAGCCTAGTGCTCTAACCACTGAGCTATCCGGACACGCTCTCCGTTAGCCCCGGATTTTTTTCGGAACCACCAATGGTGGTGAATTCCATTGGTTCTTACTTGGACTTTGGACTATTCCAATTGGTCGCCTCTGACCTTCCGATATAACTGCCGCAATCGGTAATGTTTTTGGTTGATAGGTGCCTGATCCTACACAAAAGGAATTTAATGGGTGATGTCCCTAACTTATCTCCCTCCAAGTATAATATTTCATGATATGGAATAATTAAATGCATTCGCGATGTCGGGGGCACCGGTGCGCAGCATTTTTCCTCGTCACAAGTTTTCCCGGCGATTTCAAAACCCACTTTGGTAGCATCAAGCCCTGACCGAGTCCCCTGTAAGCCAAACTGCCTAATTGATAAATAACCGCCACTATCAATTATTAGATATAACCGGCATATATAACATAACATATTTGTTATCCTCTCGAGAACCTTGCATATTGTATTCAGAAGTTAGAGAGGTCTATACAATGTTAGTTCGACTGCAGAATAAATAAGTTTTTATAATTTCCATTCTCCGGGGAAGGATTCTTCTTTTAGGCAGTCTGTGCGAAAATTCTTGGTGGCATTCTCATTGCCAGTCTCAGCACCTTGTTGAGGATTCAATCAATACTGGAGGACACGTTATTCCGGACTTATTTTACTGCGTCCAGAACTTCTCCTGCGGTTAATGGATAAATGATTAATCTTCAGCACTTAGTGATATCGTCGGAAATGTAGGTGCCAAAACGATCACCCACAGTAATCTGGGGGGAAACCTTTTACCCTTTACTGAGGATATATTTGTATCAGCAGTCTGTATGCACGTCCCCATGGCCCCAAATCTCCCTCATTGCAGACTCGCTTGAAGCAATCGTTTTTATTCTTCATGATGGTCGTTTGCAACTTTTTACGCGCGCGTTTATACTTGTTCATATTCAGGCGTGTCTCGTCGGCATTAACTTCCCCTTCTGGCATTCAGGCATTCCATCCGGCATTTCGCTATTTCAGTTCCAAAACTAGTTTAGTTGAACTCACACCAACAGTTCTACTACCAAACCCTATCTCCACCTCCACGCGGTGATCGCTGGGAGTTCTTTCTTCATGAAAAACTGCAGACGGAGAAGGATGAAGGCGAGTCATCCGCACCTAAAACCGAGACAAAATGTATCAACTAGTCCTCTAGGTTGGGGGTTGGGTAGGGCTGACAACGCGACACGGAAAACCTATGTTATGAAGCCACAACAGGAGCCTCGGACAGGATGGATTTTACAACGACGAACCCGGAAACGACAACGGAATAACGAATTGCGCATTTTCTCAAGGAACGCTCCCTGTGCAGACCGAATGCTGCTGAGCAGATAGCCGATACCTTGTCTCAATATAAGGCTGGTGTAGATGCGGTTGGACATGGACATGGACCGGTTTACTGGAGAAGAGCCACTACACCATATATTATAGCGCCATCCAGTAAATCATGCGCTCGGAGTAGGTTTCTTAGTCAAACAAAAAATCAAACTGGCTGTTATCGGCTTTGAAAACATAAGCAAAGGGCTATTCATTCTGCTGTTGCGAGGCAAGTTTAGAAATATAAGTCTCATAGACGTTCACGCCCCTACAGAGGAGACTGCAGAGTCGGAGAAGGATACCATCTACGAGGCAGTTGAGCGGATTCTCGAAGTTTGTCCCAAGTATGATATCAAAATCATACTTGAAGACTTCAACAGTCAAGTAGGGACGGAATCGGTATTCAGGCGATACGTTGGCTCCCATAACTTATATAGGGATATCAATGATAACGGATTGCGGATTCTTCAGTTAGCAATATCGCAAGAAATGGTTGTTGGAAGTATTTGGTTTGCGCGGAAAGCGGTCCACAAACATACGTGGGCCTTTCCAGACGAAGCCACTTTCAACCAAATTGACCACGTGCTGATCGAACGCCGTCACTTATCAGTCTTGATGATATATCTAGGGTTGAAAATCACAATCGATAACACCTATGACGGTGAAATCCGCGCACGGTTGTTGGCTGCCAACAGAACCTATTTCAGCTTACAAAAACTGTTTCGCTTGAAAAGTCTCACCATAGAGTCAAAGCTCTTACTGTACATGAATATGATCTTGCCAGTCCTCATGAGAGGACTCCTCGGAGACTTGGGTTCTTAGCTAAAAAAATCGCGAACTCTTGACCGCGTTCGAGAGAAGAATCCTTCGAAGAGTTTTTGGCCCCCTACATGAGGATGGACGAGCCTACGTAACGACGAAATCTATGAGCGATACCACGACCGTCTGCTTGTGGATAATGCGGCTCAACAGATTGCGGTGGCCGGGTCACTTAATCTGTATGGATGTGAATGAGCCAGCCCGGAAAGTCCATAAGGGCAACATCTATGGTAGAAAAAGAAGACGATGCACACCCTGCCTGAGATGAAGCGATGGCGTAAGTCAGGACGATAGACAGCTCTTAGGGATATCGAATTGGTAAAGCTCGGCGCAAACCGGGATGTCTGGAGTTCCTTATTAAGGCAGGCCTAGACTGGATATCGGTTGTTGCGCCGTTGATGATAATGATGAATAAGACAAAGAGAGAACTCAGTGAAATGATAGGAAATTAATAATAAACCATGAATAAAAGCTAGCAGATTATATGGTATTGAATAAGGCATAGAAGTGTAGTGTGTTCTCCAAGGTCACCAATTTTTTTCACCATTTTCGCACTTCGCTCTTTGATTCTTAGCTGGCTTCCGCTTGGACAACACTCAGAAACTTCCTGGTCGACATTGCCCGCTGTTGCTAAAACACCAGAAAGACAATCTAATTCCCTTCCTATTGTTCCATCTTGTGTTAATCTCTCTTCATCTTTCACTACTTGGAAATTGATTTTATTAAGCGTCGAATTCAATATCAAGAAGAGACTACAAGAACTTAGAGACTCTCCCACTCCTATCTTCTGGTTTTTCTTCATTCTCTGTTCTGTTCACAAGCGGGGTCTATCGAATGCCTGACCTGGATGTAGTCGCGTGGCTTGTTAGCGCGAATTACGTGACCATACCATCGAAGATGCCTTCCTCGCAATTTTTCCCCGATCGGTGCAACTCTATATCGATTGCGAATAATTTCATTTCGGATGTGATCAAAATGTGTCACGTCACTATTCCAACGCAACATCTTGGTCTCCACTATCGAAAGACGCCGTTCATTGTCTTTTATAGTCGGCCAACACCCAGAGTCATAGAGGGAAGACATTGTTTTAAACTCTAAATTTGAGACATTCGTTGATACATCGATTACAAACAACACCGGTTCTGGGACGCCACTTCATCCAGGTTGCGTTAATACATGAGGCAATTTCAGAACGCAGTTCTCCATTGGCTGATAGCATTGACCCTAGATATTTAAATCTGTCAGTTCTGGCCAGTTCACTGCCACTGATAGTGATTGTTCCTTCTCTTTCCTCCCATATAACCCACTATTACTAATCCGTTTATTTACATCTAATACTGTGTGCTAGCTTAACACTGATTCCTTAATTAAATTAGACGCCGTCCTTGTGTCTACAAGTAGTAATAGACTCCTCCTCAAACCGCGAATAGTGGGAATTTGAACGACACACCTTCCATCCAACATCGTAGAAAATTATCTTCTCAGATGGCAATTACTCTCTTTTTAAGGTTGTAAAACATAACTTTATTAAAATCGGTTTACTGTCTGTCCATCACACGCATGTTCTTGGAGACGGTTATAGCAATTGACACCGATGGACACCAAATTTGGTGGAACTGTGAACGCTCACGCATATAGTGAGTTACATCCTTTTACGTCGAATTTAATTAAAATATAGTCATGTGGAGGATCAAATGAAAAGTCTCGATTAGTACTTTCCGAAGCTGGTCTTAGTTTTGACATTTGTTGGAAAGGCCCCCGGCGAAAATGATCATTTCTTTCACGGATCCATTCTCAGAAACTACACAACTAAGTACCAAATTAGGAGGCTGCCACTATATGGTGCCTGGGATCCGAAATACCTTCCATACCGATATCTGTTCAAATAAAGTTAATAATATTATATTACTACAATTTTTAGTAATTGGCTGTTCACCCCAGAAATTTTGCAGCAATGTAGGCTACAGCATAGAGCATGATACTACCCAAGTTTGGTGGAAATCGCACTATTGCTACCTTGGCATTCAAATCATTCCTTTAGGAAGCCTTTTCTGAACTTTTGGGTCTTCTAAGTCGCAAAATTGTTACAACCTGATTTGTAGCCAACCAGTATATTTTTTGCATCTCTTTTACGAAGGTTGATACACTGGATAGCGGTTAATCGTCTATTTTAAGATACGAGGGTCTCGTGAAGCATGACTTTGCTGTCAGTGAAAGTTTTATAAGAATATAGTTTGTTTGCATTTCAATAATCTGACTATAAAATGTGGAAAGATAAGACGACCTTTTAATCAACCATTTATTGACAACTGCAAAGTCGTCAGCTTCGATAAAACTGACGAAACTTTCGTTGCCCTTATTGTACGCCCTGATGCCTTTATTCCAATAGCGCCAGTTGTTATCTGGTTCTTCACCAAAGTGATCTTTATTATCCCCAATGGCGATATTGTCATCGACAGGCACGTTGTAGATCTACGTGTCAAACAGTCGTCAAAAGGATACTTTCTTGGCGTCGATTCGACCTGGCTGTGGAGCGTAGGCGGTAAGGAAGTGAATTGTGGGGCCAGCTAAGAGATAGTGGGAGCTTTTAATCGGCACCTGCTATTTTAATGACATTCACTGTGTTTCCTTGGTAGGTCTGCATCTACTACCAGGGAAGGTGGGCTGCGACTTGGCATTGAAGATTAACTCCGACTATACCTTATTTATCCCCCTTATTTTGGTACTTTGTTAAGAAGCCTGCAAGAGGACCTTCGGATATTTGGCCGAGGATGGTTCTTTGGACGTACCAGGTCGTGCTTCATCCAATCCTAAAGTACGATTTGATTGTGTGAAGACCGCCGCTAAGCAAAAAAAAAAACGACTGAACTAATCTCAATGGGATCCAAAGAACTGTATTGGCAATTGCCCCTGGGGTTCTGAAATCTGTCCTGGCGAATATCCTCCATCTTCTCTTCCTATACCACTACATTAAATCCGTCTCCAGTGTTGTCAGACTCCGCGAGTCTGGATGGTGGACAGCGAAAGCCTACGGCCATAATAGTATCCTTGATGAAATACATCAGGCATTTTACACATTTCCAACGGACACATGCAAGCCGAGCTTCAAGAGAAATTTTGTTCTGTCCTTTCCAGAAAGAAAAGAGGAGAAGACCAGCAATGTGTTGTGAGGTTATGACGCAGTATTCTTTCCCCATGGATCAAAGATAAGGTGTAGAGATACCGGGCTATGGATACGCGTAGCGTAACCCTATCATACGGTCACCAGTTGATTCCATGTGGAGGCGCCGGCCATACGTAAAACTTAGCATAGTCATTTTGAAAGGCAGCTAACAAACTGATGGGGTAAGGGCCGTACTGGGCAGATTGGGCACGCTTGAAGTTCCCTCTTTTGAGTTTTTGATCATATCACCGCATGCGAATGACCACCTCTAGGCAGGCAATACTATTCGGACTTATAAGGGAAGTGTCCGGGGGGTCAGTGGTTAGAGCGCAAGACGGTCGTTTGAAAGATCGCGGTTCAAATTTCACAGGTGGTAGTGGGATTTACATCGTGACTGTATGTCAGATTCTAATGTCCGACATTGCCTCGTACAGAATACCGTAAAATGCTAGGATCTACCTCTGTCAATGCGGCAGGATGGTCTCCGGTCCTGTCGAGAAATGGGCAAGGGTTCTTGACGCATGGACGGCGTCAGGACGTAAGCAAGTTATTCTGAACAGAACAAATACATGTCTGCACGCTAAATGTTGGCACCCTAACTGGAAAAACCGAGGAACTTGCAAGAACCCTTCGGAAAAGGCGCATTGATATCTGCGCTCTGCAGAAACCCGATGGTTTGGTGTCAAAAGCTGCGACATTGAACGCGAACGCGGTAAAAATGGCTATAAACTTTTCTATTTTGGTAGCCCACACACTCAATATGGTGTTGGCATTGCCATCTCAGAGGGTTTCGGTGGTGTCATTAAAGAAGTTGAACGATTTGATGATCGGCTGATGAAGCTGTTGGTGTTGTGTAATTGTTCGCAGGGATTATTCTTGTATACTATATCGTTGGTGCATAGCACTGTTGTGACGCTTCTTTATTTGAAACGGAATCTTGCAGTCAGAATCCTGTCCCCGGACAAGCGACGATATTCGCCGATGAAACCTCCGTAAATATCCTCGGACACTGTGCGCTACCTCGGTAAAGATGGAAATTCCATCTACGTAATGCCAGACGCAAAGCATTTAGAACTGGTAAACCTCCTGGATTTCTGTGGGTAGCAATTAGTAAATATACTAAGCATACATATAATACCATCCAAAGGGCCCAATAGCTTTTTAGCATACTGAATTATTGATGCTGAGATGAGGAAAGTATCGTAAAGAATATCTAAGGAATCAATATTATTTATTAAGTTCAGTGGAAGGAAAGTAGTAAAAGAAGACGAAATTGACTTGTTATGGAATATTGGGTCTTCTTAACGCTTTGACGATTAGCAATAATACATGCTCATGATGAATGGAGTTGAATTGCATTATTTTGAATAATCTGTCACTTCAACATCCTTTTTTTTTTGCACCAATAAACAAAATAATTTGTTGCTGCCCAATCTTTTTCGTTTTCAAATTATTTGTTTGGAACAGTACGAAGTTCTTATTCTGTGATTTTCTATTCTCCCCCTCGTCCTAAAGGATGATTTTATGTTTTCCTGAGATGGAATGATAATAAGTTTTCGAAGGAACTCATCAACTCTAATTAGTTTCCCTGCGTTGTTATTCCGAAATTAGGGGAGGAGTGACAAATTAATTTGTAGGGCTGATAAATATGTTCTTACGTGACAAGCATGAAATGCAGTTGGGGGCTGAGAACTGAAGCTGGAAGAGCTGCGTATATAATACCAACAAATTCTGCTTAACTACACTTAATTGTTTATTATATTGCGTCTCATTTTACGATTTCAGGATGGTTGATGCAACAATTGAGTAGAATTCAATTCAATTGAAATAACTGTGAAAAACATTTCATGACTCATGAGTGACATTCAACACGAAATTGAGTGCGTCAATTTATTCCTGTCCTCCACCTCCTTCAAGTGAATGAAGGAATTTAACAGCAGCTATAATAGAGCTGGCACCTCATTTCAACTGGGTCTCCATCTAAGTCCCGGAAATTCTTTACAACGTAAATAAATTCCTTTCAAGATATGTTGATATCAGGACTTTTGTGTAATTTATGAGCGACTTATACTTTATATAAACTGTTTTATCGTTCTGTCGGCATTCTTACCTTGGTGTAGCCAAAATGGCTCAACATTTCGAGCCATACGTCCGCTTGATGATAGTATGGTGGAACAGTGCGAAGAAACGAAACGTGAATGTTCTTATCGGAGAAGGCCGCGTCTCGAGATGAAATACCAATAACAGGAATCTGATAAAATCCACTTGTATAGCTCACAGCAGCTGGCGATAAATCACCTGACTGTTCGTGAGATACCACCACAACATATACCTGGAATTGGAAAAGATAAAATAATTTTAGGATAATTTTAGGAACAAATTTTCATGGATATGAAGGATCGTTGATACGTGACTTTATGTAATGTATAAAATTTAAATAGTTTGCCATCTGAATCGATAAATATGAAAAATAAGCCATAAATTTAAGGACGACCATCCTCTTTTGTTGTTTGTCAATTCCCTGGCTTTGACTATGGAAGTAACTTTAACTGCGTGGCAATGATGAGGAGAATAAATGGCCGTAATCGAAAGCCCCCTTTTTGTCGGCGATGAACTGGCTCGAACTTATTTGATATGAGAAAAGGGTATATTCTTCTTAGAAGTTTGGATGTCGGATATTAGTCAACTCGGCTGTGAAATAGTACTTAAGTCATATCAGGGTAATATGTTAATTGCGGGGAAGCCCATTACTCGCCTCACCCGTGGTTGAACAGAAAGCACGGTGAGATTGATTACTTCCTTACCCAACTTCTAAGTGGGCATGGAGGTTTTCAGTCTTACCTGCACAGGGTTGGGAAGGCGCGATCTCCTGATTGTGTGTTCTGCAATAGAGTGGCGGATGGCGCTGAACACACCTTTTTCTCTTGCGAGAGGTGGGACGGCCTCCGCCAGCAGCTTTATGTAGACACAGGGGAGCTCTCTCCAGATAACATTGTGCGAGAGATGCTGAAGAGCGCTGGCAGCTGGAATCGTATTGCGTATTATGTTCGGGCTCTTCTTACTACGCAGAAGATTGAACTCGACCGGCAGAGGGATCGGACGGTAAGGGGTTCCCTGAACTAACAACTCCTTTCCTCCCTTCCCTTCCCGTTGGTGAAGGGAATTGCCTGACTTGAAGGCTCCCAAAGCCGGGAGAGCGGGAGGGCTAGCCCGAAGTAATGTGTCAAACGGTTCCAGGCTAGTTCTCTGATGACAGGGAGGTGTTTAGTTGGTAGTTCGCCAGCGTGCTGTTGCGGGAGTCCAACACTCTGTGCGTAAACGCATTCCCAAAAAAAAAAAAATTGCTCGCCTCAGCACCCTTCAAAGGTCGAAATGAAGTGTCCTAACAATCCAATGTTGTTGTTGCGGAGTCTATTATGAGTAGAGAGCGACATCCCTATACCAATCTGTTGAGATAGATTTGCGAACTTTTTTAAGAGATAAAAGTCAGGCTCTCTTAATGGTTTATGTATATAAAGCCTGTATGTCGATAGTTAGTTTCAAAAGATTATGTTTCGTTTTTCTGATTGATTGTTCTTATTTTCGCGGAACACATATTTCGGGAACCAGTTGTTATCTTCTTTTCAGTTCATTCATCTTTCCTGGTGAAAGTTGGAAAAGGGGGTTCATATATGTATATAATGCCATAATACTTGTGTAGGAAGCCGTTACAACTGGAGTAAATTAGAACAACAGCAACTTTGACGTATTATAACTTTGTTAGTAATGGTGCGATTTCCACGAAACTTGGCAAAGTCATGCCCTATAGTATGAACTTAACGGGGGTTACTATTATTAACTTTATTTGAACAGATATCGGTGTGGAAGGTATTTCGGAGCCTAGGCATCATATAGTGGCACCCTCCTGATTTTTTTTTTCAGATTTTTCGGTTCGGTAGTTTCTGAGAATGGCCCCTTAAAGAAATGATCACTTTCAACCCCCCGCACTCCCCCACTTTCTAACTGCAGCCGGTTACTAAAAAATATGGTAAGGTACTATTATTAACTTTATTTGATGAGATATCGGTATGGAGGGTATTTTTGAGCCTAGGCACCATCTAGTGGCAGCCTCCTGATCTTTTTCAGATCTTCCGGTTGGGTAGTTTCTGGTCCATTAAAGAAATGATCACTTTCGACTCCCCGTATTCTCCACCTTTCCAAAAACTGTCAAAACTAAGACCAGCTTCGAAAAGTACTAACCGAGACCTTTCACCTATATTTAATGAAAAAAAATTTACACCATCCTTTTGCATGTATGGGGACCTCCCTTAAATTCGATGTAGAATTATGTAGCTCACTGTATGTATGAGTGTTCACACTTCCATTTCACCAAATTTGGTGCGAATCGCTTCAACCGTCTCCGAGAAAAATGCGTGTGACGGAACAGACAGACGGACAGATAGACAGATAGATGATGCAGCATTTGTCATCTCTGGAATGATGCCGATTGACATCTTGGCAGATGAGATGGCGAACATATACAATGCAAAGCCAACCTCTTCCTCATCGCGGACGAAGAAGACTGAAAGGGAGAGATCCATAAATAGATGGCAAGAGCGGTGGGAACGCTCGGGAAAAGGCCGGTGGACGCACAGGCTCATTCCTGCCATCAAGGAGTGGTTGGAGAGACGACACGGTGAGATTAATTATAATCTCACCCAGTTTCTCACGGGGCACGGAGGATATCTCCAATACCTTCACAGGTTTAAATTGGAGACCTCACCCGATTGTCCAAATTGCAATGGAGTCCTAGAGGACCCAGAGCATGTATTCTTCCACTGTACGAGATTTGTGGAAGAAAGGAGAAATCTAGAGGAGACTCTAGGGGAGGTGCTGGTACCAGAAAATCTGGTGCCGAAAATGCTAGCACATCAAGAGAATTGGGATGCGGTAAACTCTATGATCGTATCTATCCAAAATAAACTACGAAAAGCAGAGAAGAGGAGAAAAACGCGGTCACGTGCGCCGCGTATAGAAGAAAGGTGACAAAGCTAGAGTGAGCTGACTCCGCCCCGTGATGTAATACCTTATGGTGGTTCCGCGGGGCAGGGAGGGAGTCGGGGGTGGTGTTAGTGGGTAAAAATCCCACACGCTGATGTGTCCAGACCTTCTTCTTGTTTGTTCTTTTTGAACATTTCCACCTCCTCAACAAAACAAAAAAAAAGATAGACAGACAGACGGACAGACAGATAAAGTAGAAGACCATCATGCCTGAAACCGAGGAAGATGTCAGGCTGGTCCGCTAAAGCTCTGAATGAGCAGACCTTCATAGAGGAGTGGTTAGACCAACCTAATAAAGCAGGCGCCTGTACGGAAAGAGCTGTCCATGTGGCCCAATGCATCGCCAAAGTGTGTGACCTGTCCATGCCTAGGAGATACTCATTCCCTAGTAGAAGACCAAGCTACTGGTGGAATACTGAACTGACCAGCCTTCGATCAGCCTGCCACAGAGGCAGAAGAGCGGCTTAGAGAGCGGTAGGCAGAATTGACTAAGGGCACAAAGAACGCGCCTATAAGAAAGCTCGCAAAACCCTCCAGCTCGCCATCCAACGGAGCATGAGGGAAACCTTTAAGGAGCTCTGTTCGGAAGCGGACGTAAACCCGTGAGGGAGCGCCTATAGAATCGTGATGGGGCGAAGTTTTGTTTTACACAAAACCTTAAAAAGGGGACATACGAGATAAAAAAATTCTGGGCAGAGTAAACTGAACAGTATTTCATCCTTCTTTTCTGGGGTCAATTTGGCCAACGAGTGCATTCAGTAATATGTATTGTAATCCCTTTATCCTCACATTTTCTTTCTACATTCCCTAGATTTTCTAATTATTTCTCTCTATTTCATAATTCCCATACCGTCCTTCATTTAAATACAATATTTAACATTTAAAATAATTAATTTGACTTATTTTGAAAACAACCCAACAACTGGTCTCTTTTCCGTAAATTCCATAACCTCATTTTATTAAAACAATTTCAAATTCTATTTTTTAAATGATGCAAGGAAAAATCGACCGGGCCAATCGTTAGTATAACATACCGTTAAAAACTTGCCTATATTGTACATTATTCGATGCAGGCGGGCGATTGATCGTGGTTAGGAGGAATGGCATGCCGCATACTACAACACAACAGTATGCCGTTGTTGCTGCCGCTGAGCCGGCATGGACTTTTAATTTCAAGGCCATGTGCAGGGAATGATGATTAGCGGGAACCGGCTGATGGGTAGACAGATGATCAGTTGGACCGGGGATAGGAAATGAGTGCGATAAGCTAAGTTTAATAGTCGGGAGGACAATTTCGTTGTCTGATATTGGAGAAGAAAGTGAAAAGGATCAAGATTTGCGGTGTTTCTGCCCGGCGGTTCCGCTGTTTCTTGTTTAAGGGAATTACATCAACATATTGAAGTGGAAGTTGTTTTTGATTTGAAGAAGGTTACGGAGTAGGAAAGCAGCGTTACCGGGTAAAAAGCAAGAAAGAGCAAGTGATCCTTTTTTGTTATCGTTGACAGTAGCTTACTCCAAACTACAATTTTATTTTATTATGCATATATACACTATGCGCTATTTATAGATGGAGCCTCCCAGAGAAGTATTCTTAGAAAAAAATCAACAACATTTTGCATATCTGAAATGGCGAGCTTCCGGTTTCAGACCTGTCTTTTACTTGGGGATAGTTTGTAATTAAAAACAGTCGTTCGTGGGTACGCCAGATGGATTTTGAGTATGTGAACCACTATCCTTGACAATATGCAGGAATATTGATTTTTATGGTTACCAGTTAAGGTCAATACCACATGAGTCTCTTGGCAACCAATTTTTGCCGTTAAAATGACGTCCTTTCATTAGAATCCCAAAATAGTGATATTATTCTGTCCACAATACCAAGTTTTTTTCTTCTCAAGCGCTGAGAGTTGAACCACTTATTATTATTATGTGATTGTGAAATTTAATTTTACTTTTGAAAAGATTCAGCAGTTTAAAACCATTCACCTACCCACCAAATTTCCTGTGATCCATCTCTCTTAGTCTACGTTGTGTATTTATGTGCATACCTATTTCTCTAGAACCGTTAGCACCTGTATCTATTGGTTACGAATTTGAGGGTGTAATGTAACTTTTAAAGTTTCAAACAACAACCGCAACTATTTCAATTAATGTTAATTGGATGCTTCGTCCTTCTTTCCTGAAATAACGGCTGGCAGTGGAAAAGCTTGGATATATGTTTCTCATTAAAACACATTTTGAATTAACTTCACCGGAAAAATGGCATCAGATATCATTAAAAGTTTACGAATCATGGAATGAAATCAAAATTTGTTGTACACTTTTTATTGAATACGGCATGGATTAAATTAAGTTGTACCGTGATTTGATGATGAGTTAATTGGAAATTGAGCAACATACATACGAGTGCAATAGAATCCTTTGAACCGTGCTCGTTACTGCATGTTCAATAGCAAGCGTGGAGGAGCTAACTAAATGGTAGATACTAGTTATTTTTTCGTGGTAAAAACATGTGAAAAGTTCAGATTTGAATTGATAATGATATAAAGGGAAGCGAGATTGCTGTGGTTATAAAATTAAAAGTGGAGATGAAATTTTGCCACAAAACCTTTTAATTAAGAAGGTTGCCTGGTACTGGCATCTTTTTTATAAAAATCGATTTTCTAAAAACACTTTCGTCTTATAGTGTACAAACCCTCCCCCTCACAGTAGAGAACTAAGTTGAGGGTCTTACCATAGTTGAGCAGCTCATAGTGGATGATTCCCTTCCAATCTCACAAACACACAGCAGAACCTTCCTGGCCGTCAATCCGGGCATGGCGATTGTTTGGGCCGGCTCGCCGCGCTTCGTCCACCATGTTTTCCGTTGCAGGTTGACGTAAGTGATCCACTTTTCATCACCAGTCACCATCCGCTTCAAAAATGGGTCAAATTCGTACCATTTCAGCAGTGCATCGCATAGCAGAGATTTTTTGCGACACCCAAACATCCATTTTTTTGGAATCCAATCTTCTGCAAATGGTTTCAAATGCTTTTATGGTCTGTACCCAGTTCCTGGCCAATTGAGCGAATGCTCACATGCCGGTCTATTTGGATGATTTCGACGATTTTATCGGTTTCTACGACGATTGGCCTTGCAGTACGGAGTGTACCTTCGACATCCACTACGCCAAAACGAAATCGATCGAACCAACGCTGTGCCAATCGTTACAGTATCGGGCCCATAAACTTCACAAATTCTTTCGGCCGCCTTCGTTGCATTTTTACCTCTCAGGTAGTAAAAAGGTAAAATATGACGAATTTCTTGCTTGTTGGACTCCATCTTTGACGCGCTATAACTTGAGACTGGAACGTACGATCACGTCACATCACGATTTTAACAGCCAAGTATGGACGGAGCCCGTATTCAAGCGATACGTTGGATTCCAAATGATAACGGACAGCGGATTATTCAATTAGCAGTGTCACTCGAAATAGTCGTCGGAAGTACCTGGTTTGCGCGGAAAGCGGTCCACAAACAAACGTGGGCCTCTTCAAACGGAACCACTTTCAATCAAATTGACCACGTGTTGATCGGACGCCGCCACCTCTCAGTCTTGATGAATATCAGAATATATAGAGGGATCAACATAGACTCGGATCACTATCGCGTTGGCGCTCGAATAATGACACCACTCAGAATCCTCGCTGACAATCAGGTGGGAGTGAATACTAAATTCATCCACAGCATAGGCTTCCGCAACACCTTTAAGAGGGAAATGGAGCCCGCAATAACCGCAGTCAATAGAGATCCCGGAGGTGAAGCATCAACACATGATCTTTACGATCACCTGAAGAACGTTATCGGCCACAAACATACTTGGCCCCAGCCGCAAAAATAGTCGGAAAGGCTGGTTTGACGATGAATCTAAGCTAGCAATTGAACGGAAGAATGCTGCATACCGAGTAATTTTCCATTCTCAAAGAACGGGGGCACAAGAAGAGACTTATATTGAGCTCCGGCGGGCGGAGAAGTGACTTCACAGACCGAAAAAGGAATCCTGGGAGATCCAACGGGTCTGCGAACTGGGGAAGTATAGCGAGCAACCGCATCAGGTGCGTAATTATTACCAACCAGTCAGATGAGGCCTTACCCACCTCGATGTTCATCCTGCCGAGACAAAGAGGGCAATCCGATTTCCGACATAATGGGCATATTCGAGCTATGGGTTGAGTACTTTAATGAACAACCAGAACAGACGACCGGCAAATACTGCCACCACCAAGTATAGAAGAAACAGTCCGTGCAATTGATCGGCTTAAAAATCATCACGCCAGGAGCCGACGGAATTGCAGCCGAATTTGTTAAATATGGAGGCGACCAATTACACCAAGTGGTTCATCAACTTAGACTCAAGGGGTGGGAGAGCGAATCAATGCCTGAAGACTGGCAACGAGGCATTATTTGGCCCATACATAAAAAGGGAGATATCACGCAGTATTGTCTATAAGATATTCGCCGCTATCTTATCGGATAGCCCAATACGTCCAGAACATCATTGGCTCATAACAAAGAGGTTTCACTCCAGGCAGATTAGAAACTATTGGAATATGGATATGAGATATACCATCTTCTCATCGCCTTTAAAGCCGCCTATGATAGCATAGCCAGGATAAAACTGTACTCGACCAGGAGAGAATTCGATATCCTCACGAAATTGATAAGACTGACTAGGCTGAACCTGACCAATGTACGAGGCCAAATAAAAGCAGAAAGACTCTCGAAACCATTCGACATCAACAACTGTCTAAGACAAGGGGATGTCCTATCATGCGTCCTCTGTGACCTGGACCTGGAAAAAGTAATTCGTGATGGTGAGGTAAATGCGAGGGGCACGATCTTCTACAAGTCCACCCAACTACTGGCCTACGCAGACGATATTGACAACATACTGTACTGGTCAAACGGGAAGAATAAAGATAGGAAGCTACAACTTTGAGACCGTTGATAGTTTCTCCTATCTATGGCCACAAATCACAACTGACAAGAGCTATGACGACGAAATCCGCACACGGTTGTTGGCAGCCAATAGAGCCTTTTTCATCTTGAAACGCCTCACCATAGGGTCGAAGCTCTTACTGTACAAGACAATGATCTTGCCAGTGCTCATGTATTCCTAGGAAACTTGGGTTCTTAGCAAGAAAAATTGCGTAAAAAAATTGGTAAATGAATATCCGGATGGACGTTATGAAAATGAGAGGGATAATTGGGAGAGCTGGGGGTGTTGGAGAAAAGGCGAAGTATTATGCATCATTGAATACATTCTCTTTTCAGATTGACCTTGGAAAAGGCGAATGAACTACTGTTCATTTTGCAAAACCGCGGACACTACAACATTGCCGATCGTAAAAGGGGTCGGTTTGATTTCTCGTGCGGTGTCTCTGGGCTGGAACCCAACTGACCTTATGACAAGCTCTGTACTCGGACAATGCGCCATCAATGATGAGGCGGTGCAAGCTGTAAAAATACAAAAAACTCCTCACCATTACCGTTGCAGTAGCAAAAGTTAAGCTTCCCCATATGCATCTCTGAGCAGTTAGAGCTCACTTTGGCATTCAGATCACTCATCATGATCACAATGTCACCTTTAGGAAGACTCAATTACGTAGAGAGCACCCTTCTCCATTATATCGGAACTCTCCGTTGGAGCGTAGTGCTATACATTTATGATGCTCTTTAAACTGGATCGGAATTTCGCAGTCAGAAGTCTTTCAGAAACCGGCTTCCAGATGAAGAGAGCGTGCCTTGCAGTAGCCGTCAGAACCAAACTGACACCAGATTCACGTTTGCTACCGGCTCGCCTTTCCAGAGTACAAAAGGATATTGCCAGTGCTGGCAATTGGGGGAGGAGTACTATCCAGAGTCCCCCCAACTTACTTTGCTTAGGCCCAGAATGTCTAGCTTATATCGTTTAAATTCTCGCCCAAGTTGGAGAAAGGAGTATTCTGAGGACATTCTATACCGCTGTCAAAGAGCGTGCGTACATTCCAGAATCCAATAATAGTTTGTTTTTGATAGACAAAGGACGTTGGTATGAGGTCAGTCCCTATCCGAGGCGTTGTTGACGTTTCGATAGCAATAAAATTTTAAAATTTGCAGTTTCTTGGCCCACAAATTTCTATCCTTTTTAGTCGTCTCTTATAACAACCTGGGAAAGCTTTGAGTGTATTCATGACCCCCAAATCGCAGGCAGAAGTAGTAGTATTAAATTGGAAGGGTCCCTGGCGACTATTGATATTAGCAATTATCCCGGTTCTGGTTGTGCCCGCTACCCGAAGGCAAGACAGGCACAGGATTCTGGACTGGACCCAGTATTGCGAATCTACAATGAAGTACTTAACCTCCGCCAATGGTAGGTGCCGCTGAGAATAGAATTGGTTGTGGTTACAAAATATATTGAGGAATCAAGTGGAGAGGGTGGTGATACCCTTACGATGCGGAGATTTTGGCGAAAGGCGGGGGGGATACGAGAGGGGCTTGTATAACCGTCTCGCAGAGTTCGGATTTTCGCCCCTGGCTCGAAAATAAGTAGGTTATTTTCAACAAAAAACTTTTTTAGAGTTATGCACGCCTATGTATTCTTCTTCGTTACGCAATTTCTGATTTCTACGTACATGCAATATATTCCCAGCAGTATTGGCTGAACACTCTGATAACCCTTCTCTATTGCACTTTAAGACAATGAGTCCCATCAATTGATGAAGCGATACCACGGGGTCATGCATATACACTAAAACTATTCGTGACTGAGCCCAACATCAATTGGTCCTTTTCAAAAGGACGTCGAACATTCTATCCGTTTCTAAGGATCTTATGTCAACTTTACGGAATATGAGCAAATTGAGACAAATGGTATTCCGAGAGCGTGGGATGTAGTTTCAGCGTCAAATTTCGAGTCATATAACAAGCTCTTTATATTCAACAATCTAGGATAGCTGCCAGTGAAAGGACGCTTTCTACCTATGAACAACAAAGCTTCAGGGTGACAGGATGCTAGTCAGAAATATGCGGTATAGATCAAGTGCATAAGTCTGCCATCAAAATTGTATTACGTAGTAAGTGAATTTCAATGCAGAGTCTGGAGGATTCGAATATTTGAAATTGTAGGAGAACCCAACGAAGAGTGAATGAAATGGGCAGAGTTCTCGAGTTAAACTTGAAAAGACAAAAGGAGGTCTTTTGACTGACTATAGATGCGTAGGTATTTTAGGATCAAAGGAGCAGTATAATGCGAATTTCGGCCGTTTGCTTCAACGAACTTGCGATTGTTACCTACCCACCTAAGCGCCTTCACTTTCTGTACATTGTTGTATGGCATCGCTTCGCCTAATCGAACAGAAATTCCAGTGTAACTTGATTGATGGGTGCGTATTTGCATACTCCACTAGGAACTTATTGAGTTAGGGGGAGTAGTAACTGATGACTATCAATAAGGGAAAACATGTTTATAGTGGAAATCATCATCAACATCCAAATTTGACTAGAAAAATTATCAATTCCGGACTTTCGCTTAATACAGGTATATGTACGTCAACCTTTTCTCTGAATCAAACTTATTCCTTGTCGTCAAGCTCGAATAGTCCAA
Source organism: Hermetia illucens (assembly GCF_905115235.1). Lineage (NCBI taxonomy): Eukaryota > Metazoa > Arthropoda > Insecta > Diptera > Stratiomyidae > Hermetia > Hermetia illucens. Next base: position 77,254,115 of record NC_051854.1, on the reverse strand, counting down.
AGTAACTAATGAAGGTAAATTAGAAATCGTCGGGCCAGCAGCCTGAAAATTTTGAATCTTTGTATCTAGCGAAACGTCCACAGCGCCTCGGGCAGAAACTGACCTCACGGGTACGACCCTTGGCTATCAAAAACGTTTATGATTCGTTTCAAGAATATTCGGATGTTCCTCGTCAATGATGCTGAGTGTTGACAGAATGTTCGCTCTCTTCAACTTTTGTGAAAATTCCAGCGATATATATTCTAGAAATAAGCAAAGCAGAGTATTTCTCTTACTCTTGCGCCACCGTAATTTCATATTCTGGAAAACCTAGTGGCAGCAGACGTGAATTCGATGTTGCACTGCTACTCTCTTGACTTGCATCTCCGCAAAGCTGCAGCACTCATTTATAAATCCTGGGAATCCAAGATCCCAATGAGTAGAGCAAAGAGATGATCGTTAAGATTTCGAAGAAAAGGACTCGAGTTGAGTGCGACATTTGGATGCTCCTTCTGATGTGAAGGTATAGTCCTGACTCAAATCATACCTGCACAGGTCAAGGAACGCCACGAAAGTTTGACAGACCGAGAGCAAGTTGGTTTCTGGATCATTGCGGAACCGTTTGAAGAGTTTAGATCACCGCTCCACTTACTTCAGAGAAGGTTTTGTAGAGAGTCAATTGGGAGTCTATTTGGAATATTCAACTTAGGCCTTTTGGCGGTGCTTTTGCTTAATAAGAATTGACAAAATTACCGTTGATATAGCTACTGACTGCCAGTTTATAGGCCCAGGAAGGAAAATTAAGCTGGGTCCTGTGGGGCAAGGTGCCGCTTCGCAATAGTGAGGTCATTACGTCCATATTAAACACATTCACGATAGAATCTCAAAAGACAGTCTAGCCTTTCTTGGGTTTTGATAAGGAGGTTCTAGGAGTTGTCATCGATTGATGAATATGAAGCCATTCACCATAATCTGTAGATATTCTGTAATACCTCCTTTAAAGGCTGGTTTACATAATGGTAGCAGCTTTTACTAGTCGCCATAAACATGTACTCCCTTGTAGTAGACCCTTTGTGTAAATTGGTGTTCTGTATTCCAGTGAAGTGAATGGAAAGCCATCTTATTTACTGGAGTGCCACCAACACTTTTCATACTATACTCGACTGAACAACATAGTAGCACTATAGAGGACAGATTGCACGATTCGAGTAATATCTATGAGGGACTAGTTTGGTACTATTGATGACATTAGCAGTTTGTCCAGTTCTTCAAAACGGCAAAGTGGGGCGGCCATACTATTTTAAAGTGTAGGCACCACTATTGCAACTTTGCCATGTTATTTACTTAGCATGCTGAACCCAAGCCCTCATAAAGGAGGAGGATTTGAGGCAACCTACTTTGTACTATCCTCAGTAAAACAAAAATAAAATACTGCGATTGGAATTATTCCACTATACTCAATTTTACCAAATCTCACTTGGTGACAGGTCCGGTGACAGGTCGACCATGAAGATACATTCAAATGTAAATTGAGTTGAGAGATCCTAAGCATCAGGGAGCTGACCCTGTTTGTGAACGGGACAATGACTAAAAAAAAAAAGAGGAACAAGAAACCATTTTGATTTTCTTCTTTTTCTTTAGCTTTTGTCCCGTTTACAAGCGGGGTCGGCTCGTCGTGATCGCCATTTGGTTTTATCAAATGTTTGATCTGGATGCAGTCACAAGGCGATCTGGATGCAGGCGCATTAATAGCGGCAGATCCGCTTTCACGGCTCTGTTTAAAATATGGAAATGAAGTTATCACAACACCAAGATCAAGTTAAGATTATTATGTGCTAATGTTCTTTCTGTGTTGATATATGGAATAGCGAACTCCACTGTTACGCAAAAGGCCCAAACTTTCGTTAATATCTGCCCGCGTGATATCATCGGAATAAGCTCGCCTGACACTATTTCAAAGCAAGAAGTTGATTGGCGCACAGGCCTAGCATCCGTACCTACTGTGATCAGAAGGTGGAACTGGTAGTGGATAGGTCACACATTATGAAAGGGCGACAATCGCATTGCTAATTGCGCCATGTAGTGGGACCCACTCTCCTAAAATCGCCGAGGAGTGGGTCACCACAGGGGCACTTGCCGTAGAATAGTGGAGGACGAATGCGAGAGTCTCGGCAAGTTCGCGCGTTTAAGGTAACAGCAAAGTTTCTCTTGAAGTTCAGTTTGCTTGTGGCATAGTCCGTGGGGAATGCCCAGATTTCCCAAGGTACTTCGTCTAGGATGTTACTGGGTCCGTAGGACTTAGCTGCCCAGCATCCGGACTCACGTAGTCTGACGGCACTGCACGCCGCAACGTAGTTAATGTGGAGGGCTAGGGGGAGGAGATGCAGGAGTACATTGAGAGCATCTACTGGGCAGGACTACAGAGCCCCAATAGCATCTGTACAAGCGGTTATTTGAATCCAATTAAGCTTCATCCTATTGTATTTTTTGCTCAAAGCCTATCACCATACAATAGAGTTGCATGTATACAGGTCTTCTTAACCCTCAGTTCTATGTTCAATCTCCAATTTAGCTTTGGATCCAGGATTACACCCAGATACTTTACATTAGAGGAAATAACCAATCATTGTTCATTCAGCCATGGTAGGTGGAATTCAAGTATCTTTGTTTTGGTGGTGAATAGCATAAGTTGCGTTTTGGTTGGGTTTATGTTGAGTCCGCATCTTGCGACTCACAAGCACACCTTTTGCAACGCTCCTTCCACGATGTCCATGATAATGGGCGAAAACATCCCTGATACTAATATCACCAAGTTGTCGGCATACCCCACCACCTTCACCCCACTGCTGTTCAATGTTTGTAAAATTTCGTTCATTACTATTAACCAGAACACTGGAGAGATGGCGCCACCTTGGAGCGTGCCTTTTTTCACAGCTCTGGTCAAGTGCTTGCCTCAAAGATCCGACAGGATTATCCTGATACTTTGTATGGATATAATCCAATGCGTAAGATACCCCTCCAATCCAATACTCCTCAAGGTTTGCTTGATGGCGTTGGTACTCACGTTGTTAAGAGCTCCCTCTATATCCAAGAAGGCAGCTAGGGTATACTGCGTGTACTGCAGCGACCGCTCAACCGTGCCAATTATCTCGTAGAGGGCGGCTTCTGTGGATTTTTCTTTGAGGTAGGCATGCTAGGACTTAGAGAAAGACGTTCTCTCCATAATCGTCCTTAAGTGGATGTCCAGGAAGCGCTCTAGGGTATTCAGCACGAAAGAGGTCAGGCTGATTGGTCGAAAGTCCTTCGTGGACTTATGACCACGTCTGCTCGGTGTCGGTATGAAAACCACTCGTGCGCGTCTCCAGGACTGTGGTAGAGAGATGCAGCTCCGGTAAAGCTCAACAAGCCATGGGACAACCTCTTCCTAATGCTTCTATAGCATGACTGGCATTATGCCATCTGGGCCTGGAGATTTATATGCGGAGAAGCTGTTTATAGCTCAGCTGATTTTATCCTCGGTAATTACCGATTTGATAGTCTCGTACAGCTGGGGTGGCAGTAAACCCTCCAGGCAAGGTTCTGACTCAGAGTCTTCCTCGTTGCTTTTTCCAGAGCCCCGACCTTTGACTCCAGTTCGTTTGTCGTGGCAATATTACCAATTTGCACACCGAGGAGTTTGTCCTTAATTACTTGACCAAACTTTCTTCAGGCGATTTTCCTGGGGTCTCTAAAGGGTTTGGGGACCTCTGCGATGAGATCTAGACTGAAAAGTATCCGAGTATGATCAGTGAGTGTGAGTCTCTCGTCAGACACTCTCCAGTCTTCCACCCTAAGAATTCCATTGTGGGTTATTAGGGTGATATCAAGGGCCTGCTACCAACCGTCAAAGTTCTCCGAGCAGGGGAAATGGAAAAGTTACTTAAAAAAGTTATAGTAGGTAAAATTTGCTCCTTCCGCCTCAAATTACTATACCCTAAGGAATAAAATCTCAGGTTATGTGATTTCGATATGTCGGGAATGAAGTTAACCTCAGAGAGGACCCCGCGTAGAATTTGAATGAACAGCGGAATTCTACGATAACTAAAAAGTCGTGATTTTGGATGAATTAAGGCAGAACTTGAACTATGTAATTTGTGGCTGTTGACATTTTTCCCAGAAATGCAACTATGAAAAGGAAAAATGTCACCTCTGTAATTCTATAATACTTGGGCGTCACCAAAGGCTGAGAGAGAGAGAGAGAGCTTCTCATTGTTTAACAAATCTTCTATTAGCTTAATATACTTCCGTGAAGTTAATTATTTTTCTCTCTTGAAAGCACTCCAATTTCATGGTGCGATATAGCATGTAATTTGTTAGTTTACTTGTTAACACCATCCAGCAATAACTCACGAAAATTGCCTGAAAGATATTAAATTCCCAAATAACTCTTCGGAAGGGAAACTTATTTGACGACCAAAGGCAAGAGTGTTCCATGTTCGGTTGCTTCTAGTTTACATTTTATGGAGTTCTGGAACGTACTGCATTGCAAAGGTAGCTGAGGTGCATAATATGTCACAAGAAGCAATAAAATGTTCGATTCTTCGTCCTTTTACGGCTACCTCGTAAAATGTTAATTTCAGAACTACCTGCTGTAAATTTGAGCCCGCTTACCATAAAGTGTACGTCAGTCTAGTGAAGTTTTTGAAACCGGAGGAGCCATTTGGGAACATTGCCTGAAGTAGAAACGGTTCCCAGCATGTACTTCCTTTTATAGATGAATTATCATCACTGCGACTTCAGGAGGAGTTTGCAAATTGAGGAAGTTTATATCCCAGTTATTATGATTACTTGCAGTATCTTTTCCTTGCACATAATGCATTGTATCGATGAAGTGAAGGTGAATTTTTAACATAAACTGCTCCAAATTATATTTCCAGCTTTACTTCTCCCAAAGGACTCTTGTTGCAGTATCTGACTATTTCTATGATGAGCTGATGTGGAGCATCGTATCTTTATGCATGCAAATTCTGAGAACAAACATCCTTCGTTTGCTAGTAACATGTGGAGAAGCTTAGTTGAAAATGAGGACTTCATACACTTATGGTCGGACTGGGGTGGGTTGCTTGTTCGTGATGAGACGACAGCCAAGCCGGGACAAAATGTTTGATTTTCACTAGCAGATTAACTTGGGTTTTCCAGTGAATTGTAAGCATTCATGCAGTGCATGCAGTGAAAAGTTACAATAATTTAGTACAATTTTAGTAACTGGTAGCGAAGATGCAGCAGGAAAACTTTCCAGAATCCTATCCTCAGAGTAAATAACACATTTTGGAACTTTCATGTTATAATGAGTTGTGTTAAATGGATTGAATGCGTGATGAATTATCTAATTTTAGATGGGGTTCAACTGAACATAGTGTGTTTCCACAGCATCCCTTTTCACACAATCTGATGTTACCTCGTTTCTCTTATGAGTTCCTAGAGCCGTTGAGGGTCGTTTATAAATTCACCAGCTGGCTCAAGCGCCCAGCGAAGGACGCCACAAGGGCTGAAATACCCGACGAGACATCAGGACGCGCAGACGGAGAGAAGAACTCGCAAAGTGATGCGGCACCTGCAACGGAGATAGGAACCCAGACCATACCACACAGTGCTATAATTGCGGAAAGGGGCACAGTGAAAAGTGCTGAAACTAACCAAATGGTTTCGAATATAAGCCGAGTGGGAGGGCTGTTGACTACTCTGGGCCAAGCACAAGAGGATAGGCTTATTAAGAAATGCGCGGCAGTTGTGAAGCGCTTGGGATTTGCGACGTTCCTCCAGAAAAACTTTAGCAAGGGGATGAAAAACGGGCTAATGGAACTGGAGGAGCTCCTGGACAGGATTTCATATTATAGGCGGACATGGAGAACAAGAGAAAATCCTCAGGAAGCAGAAACAACTGCGCTTCTCGACGAGAACACTACGAGTGCTAAACAGATCGCTGACAGGTCATTGCAGAGCTGGGGAGAACTGGGGAAAAAACGAAAGGGGGAAGGGACATCTGAAGGAGATTTCAGTTAGGTACTCTCCAGGGCTCGAAAGATGAAGGCGAAGAGAGACAAGAAACAACAACACGTCGCGCCATCAGAAAAACCTCTGCCTAAAATTAAGGTGGACACGAAGCGCGGAGCATCAAAAGAAAAGGTGGTAGACCGCCAGCTTTGCTTATTAGGCCAACAGAAGGCAAGACTTTACGGAAGTCCTCAGTGAAATCTGTTACAAGATTAAACCCGAAGATAACGGAGCAGAAGTGTCTTCCATTCGTAAAACGAAGGGCGGTAGAGTCCTAGTCGAACTAATCCCGAAGACAATAAATAAAGTTACGTTCTGTGAAGTAGTCAAGGGGCTTCTGGGAGAAAAAGTTTTGGTTTTCAGCCTGGAACCCACTCGTTTTTTGAAAATCCTTGACTGCCTCACAGAAAAGAACGAGGTAGAAGAGGCCATCAAACGCGAATGTCTGGAGATAACCAATGTCCGGATTGGTATCACCTCTGCGAATTTCTGAGGCCAAAAACCCGCTTTGTAGGATACGAATCCGGGCGGTCCCAGCCAAATGTTCCAGATGTTTGGATTATGGGCTCAGATCTGCAACCTGTCGGGGACCTGACAGAAGAGCAACATGCCTTAAATGCGGTCTGGCAGGCCATAAAGCGAACACCTGCAATGAAAAGGAAAGCTGCGTCCTATGTAGGAACCGTGGCGCGACTGATCAGAAGGTTTTGAACACAGCGGGCTTAGGGTGGTGTCCAGTTTTGAGAGCAGAATTGAAAAGTGCTAGGACACGGTCAACACGGTTCGCATCTTACAAATCAATATGCGCTGGAGTGCAACAGCTCACGAATTGTTAGAGTAGTTCACTGCGGAGACCAAAGCTGATTTAGTACTCATCAGTGAGCAGTACCAAAACAAGGACCAAGTTTCATGCCACCCTGACATATCAGGTACTGCTGCCATCTGGGTTCGGGACGGCACCCTCCTTAGGGTTCTTGCCAAAAGCCAAGGGGACGGCTTTGTCTGGATTCGGTGTTCAGGGATAACGTTTTCTTAGTGTCTATCTTACGCCGAATGAGAGGATGCCGGACTTTCGACGGAGACTTGATGCTTTGTAGGACGCTGTCTTAGACACAGATGGGCGGATCCTGGTTGGGGTGACTTCAATGCTAGGGCACTTGAATGAGGCATGTTTTACACAGACTCCAGGGAGAAATGAATTTTGGAAATCGCGGCGAGAACAGGACTGGTAGTTCCAAACACCGGATCCACCCCAACGTTACTGTGCCCGGGCTGTGAGGGAAGCATTCCAGACGTAACCTTCGTGTCAGATTCACTGGTGTCGTTGGTGGATGGGTGGTGAGTTCTGAAATTCTTCTCGGCAAGCGACAATAAATACATCGTCTTGTGGTGGACACAAACTCTCGGTGTGCGCCACGCCGGCAATCTTTCTTGTATGGAACGTCGTGAACACAAGGAAGTTAGCCGAAACTCTTGGAACACGTGGGGCCGCACTGGAGGGTGCCCCTGGGGGCGGCGACACTGCAGCTGACACTCTCGTAAATTCAGTGATGAACTTGATAACGACGGCCTGCAAGGCCTCCATGCCCAGGAGGGCATCGAGACGTGGTAAACCTTCTATATTCTATATATAAATCGCAGTGCTCCGGAAGGCGTGTCACAGGCTTCGCCGCTTAACACAACGTCTAAGCGACCGGGAGGAGGCATGTACCATAATGACATAGTACAAATCAGCCAAAAGGAGACTCCGCAGCGCAATAAACAAGAGTAAAGCTCGCACCTGGCAAGATCTGGTCGACGAGGTGAATGAGGACACGTGAGGACGGTTAGGTTACAAACGGTGAGGTTACAAACTGGTAACTCGAAAAATCTGGACTCTGCGGAAACTCTGTTGACTTAAGACCGAGCAGATGGACCGCATTGTAAGGGCACTATTCCCTGCGCACCCCATATAGGATGATGACGTCCGTGCGGAGAGCGCAGAGGACTGCCCACTTTTCTCTATAAAAGAGTTGAAACAGGCAATCTTCTCTATGAAAAACAAGAAGGCGTCAGAACCCGATGGCATTTCAGCAGAGGTATACAAATTGGTTGGTATTCCAACACCGGCCAGACCTACTGCTCGGCGCATTCAACGGTTTCCTGAAAGAGAGCGATTTCCCTGCCCGCTGGAAGGGGGCTTGCGCTGATCCACGAAGGGAAAAGCGGCCCTGAATTGTCGTCTTCATACCGCCCACTATGTATGCTTGACACTGCTGGGAAAGCTCATCAGAAGTAGACTCGCTGAAGTGATATGCGCTTCCGGAGATGTATCTCCCCAGCAGTTTGGTTTTAAAGCAAGGAGATCCACAGTTATTGCTGTCATGCAATTCGTGGATGCCGTTCGACGAGCAGAGGCACATAGCCGCTGAATTCGACGGGTGGTGCTTCTCGTGACGCTTGACGTCAGAAACGCCTTTAATTCCTTAGAATGAAAAGGCATTCTAGGCATACTAGACAATACTTTCAACGTGCCGAACTATCTCTTATGGATATTGAGGGATTATCTGAGAAACCGCTGCTTGCTCTATGAAATACTAGAGAGTCAAAGGAGGATGGACGTCACGTGAGGGGTAGCACAAGGATCCATCCTAGGGCCGGATCTAGGGAACACTATGATAGTCTACTTAAACTCGACATGCCAGAAGAGTCGTGCCTGGTCGGCTATGCAGATTATGTCTCGGCGCTTGTTATTGGACGCACTGTCGAACAGGCGCAAATCAGACTCGGGATATTGATGGGACGGGTAAGCGAATGGACGACTACGCATGGTTTCAACCGTGCACTGGAAAAAACCGAAGTAGTCATCCTGACTAAAATGTGAATTCCGACCCTGCGTCCCATATCTTTCGGCGAGTCGATAATCGAGTCAAAGCCAGCAGTAGAGAACCTCGGGTTGACTCTTGACTCAAAGATGACCTTTTTTGAGCAAATCAAAGCAACAGTGAACAAGGGTGTAGCTGGAGTTTCGGCGTTAAGTAGGCTAATGGTCAACATTGGTGGTCCTATGTCTAGCAGGGGACATCTCCTGATGAGTTCAATGCAGTCTGTCCTGCTCTACGGGGCAGTGGTATTGGCTGACGCTCTTAGCGAGGAGGTATATCGTAAGCTTTGCGGCTGGCGTCTGCGTACTGCACTGTCTCTGAACCGGGGAGTGATCCCCGTTGCCCTTTTTGTTAAGGAGCGTCAAGTCATATACAAGCGCAAGGGAGATGAGCCAAGGGAGGTTGTTGCTCGTGAAGAACGGCAACGCACTATAGACGAGTAGCAGCTCTCTTGGCAAAATGAAACTAGAGGCGGATGGACTGCGCGGCTCATCGACAACTTAGGTGCGTGGCTGAGTTGGAAGCATGGTGAGACAGACTATTTCCTTCTTCCTTCCTTCCCAATTTTTAAGTGGCCATGGAGGTTTTCAGTCTTACCTGCACAAGATTGGAAAGTCGCGATCTCTGGATTGTGTGTTTTTCAATGGAGTCGTAGACGACGTTCATCACACTTTTTTTTCTTGTGGAAGGTGGGATGGGATTCGTCAGCAGCTCTTTTTAAACACCGGGGATCTCTCTCACAACAGTGTCGAAGTGATGCTGACAGGTGGAGCCAGGTTGTCCATTAGGTTCAGGTCATTCTCGTTGCTAAGAAGATAGAGCCTGACCGGACCGGTGGAGGAGCCGGATGGCAGGGGGTTCCTTGAACTGACAGTTCCCTTCCTCCTTGTCCCTCCCGTTGGCGAAAGGAATTCTATGATTTGAAGGCTCCGTAAGGCGGGATAGTTCGGGGGCTAGCCCGAAGTAATGTGACAAATGGTTCCAGGTTAGCTCTCTGACGATGGGGAGGTGTTCAGTTGGTAGTCCGACTACGTACCAAACCGGGAGTCCAACACTGCATTCACCTACCATACCCCCAGTGTAAAAAAAAGACAGACATACATACAGATCGACTGATGGATAGACAGACAGACCGATTTTAACAAGGTTTTATTTTATACAAAACCTTAAAAATTACGTGTCAATAAATTAGTATCAATTATTTCATTTACTTATAATGTTTCAAAAACAAACATTAATTTCTTAATCTAATGGTTGATCAGGGACATTAAGGCGGAGAAGCTCGGAAGGACTCTGCTGCTGGGACAGAAATGTTGTGCACTCACCTCGTTATCAAGTTCTCAAATGATGGCGATATAATATCCACAAAGAAACATGAACAAAAGTGATGAAAGGTAAATATTTAATTTATTTGCCAATATAAGCCTGACAAGAACGTACTGAACTGCAAAAATAAGGATACTGAGGATGTAATAAGGTTACTGGGGACTGTAATTTCTTCCCATAGCTATCGATATTTTCCAAAGGAGAATTGATGACTAGCGGCATTGTTGAATCCAGGACAGAAATGTGTACCTGCCAATATGCATTTTATGCCTGAATGATGCCGAATTCCTTCTTCATATACAAATAAAGCATTTCATGGTCTAGGGGACAAGTTACGAACAGAGAACAGGTACGCATTGGGTTTCAAATCGTTCATGGTTGTACCGAACTCCTCTTTTGGATGTACCTCTATATGCCTCAAAGGGACGACACATCTACATGATAATGTAAACGTAATTTCGGAACCGTGAAAATCACTTTCACACCTGAAGGCACATCATGAATCAAAAAGCCTTTCTCCATTAGATCCGTTTTATTTGATTCATGGAGAAGGTATGCCACCACCCACTTCGTATTTACAGGAGCTGAAAGGAATGTTCGAAAATAGCTCGAAATCGGCCTTAATCCGTAAAATACTTACCCGATGAGATATTAGATGTTTACAGACGTTGAGAGCTGTCTTAATTGGATTTCGATCCATTCTTATGGTTTTATTGTAGTATGTCACCCCTCTTGGAACGTATTGTTGGTCGAAATTTAAGTTCTGTAAAAATAGATAAGAAAAGCAGTTCAGAATTTTGAAGTTCCTAGTGATATTGATTTATAGTAAAAGATTTAGTTTCTGATCCATTGATTAACATCTTCAGTAGAACAGATCAATTAGTCGGGAATTGATCGCTTCAGGTTAAGGGTTTTGAAGCTCTCCTCAGTTACGCTATATTTAATAAGTCTCCACGTGCTGATCACGGGGAGCTCTTTCTTAACCAAAGCTGCAGACGGAGAAGGATGAAGGCGAGTCTCCCGCGCCTAAAAACGGGAGAACCAATCTCTGTACCCCAGGTTCGGGGCTGGGTAGCGCTGACAACCCTACACGGAAAACAACTTGTTACTAAGCCACAACAGGAGCCTCGGACAGGACTTATAACACAACGACGAACCCGGCAACGACAACAGAATAATGATTTGCGCATTTTCTCATGGAACGTGCGCTCCCTGTACAAAGATGGAGCTACCAAGCGGCTACCCGATGCCCTGTCCCAATATAAGGCTGATGTAACAGCGTTTCATAAAATGTGTTGGACAGGGACCGGTTTTCTGGAGAAGAATCGCTACACCATATATCATATTATAGCGGCCATCCAGTAAACCATGTGCTCGGAGTAGGTTTCTTAGTCAACCAAAAAATGAAACCTGCAGTTATCTGCTTCGAACACGTAAGCGAACGGCTATGCACTCTGCGTTTGCGAGGCAAATTTAGAAATATAAGCCTCAGAAATGTTAACACCCTTACAGAGGAGACTGTAGAGTTGGAGAAGGATACCTTCTACGAGACAGTAGGGTGGATCCTGGAAGCCTGTCCCAAGTATGATATCAAAATCATGCTTGGGGATTTTAACAGCCAAGTAGGGACGCAGCCCGTATTCAGGCTATACGTTGGCGCCCATAGCTTATATCAAAATACAAATGATAACGGAGTGCGAATTATTCAACTAGTAGTGTCACATGAAATGGTTGTTGGAAGTACCTGGTTTGCGCGTAAAGCGGCCCTCTCCAGACGGGACCAATTTCAACCAAATTGACTACGTGTTGATCGACGTCGTTACCTCTCAGCCTTGATGAATGTCAGAACATATAGGGGGGCCAATATAAACACGGATCACTATCTCGTTGGCATGGTGGTCCGAGCTCGAATAAGAACACCACCCAGAATTCCCTCTGACAATCAGGTGAGAGTTAAGACTGAAGGCATTCACAACACAGCCCTTCGTAACACCTAGAAAGGGAAAATGAATGCCGCAATAACCGCAGTCAACAGAGAGTCTAGAAGCATCAACAAATGAACTTCACAATCACCTGAAGAAAGTTATCATAAAGACGGCCACAAACAAACTTGGCCTCAACCGCAAAAAGAATCGGAATGGCTGGTTGGACGATGAATGCAAGCCAGCAACGGAACGGAAGAATGCTGCATACCGTGTAATGTTGCATTCTCAAAGAAAGCGGGCACGTACGGAGACTTATCACGAACTCCGGCGAGCGGAGAAGCGACGTCACAGATGGAAAAAGGAAGCATGGGAGAACCAACAGGTCTATCAACTCGAAAAGTACAGTGAGCAATCGCACCAGGCGTGGAAGTTTTACCAACAAGTCGGTAGGATGAAGCCTTACACACCTCGATGCTCATCCTGAGGAGACAAAGAAGGCATATTGGAGCGATGGGTAGAGTCTATTGGAGTAGTAGAGTAGGCTGAGTGCCATCTACACGATATTCTCCTCTATTTTGCTAGGCCGGAAAGCCCCATACGGTACGCAGGCAAACCAGCAGCAGATCAGATTTCTGTGCGCAAGCGATGGAAAAACTATTGGAATATGGACATCAGTTGCACCATCTCTTCATCGACTTTAAAGCCGCCTATGATAGCATAGACAGGGTAAAACAGTACACCGCTATGAGAGAATTCGGTATCCCGACGAAATTCATAGGACTGACTAGGCTGACCAATGTGCGAGGCCTGATAAAAGTAGCAGGATCACTCTGAAGACCATTTAACATCAACAACGGTATACAAGAAGGCGATGCCCTATCACGCGTCCTCTTTAACCTGGCCCTGGAGAAAGTGATCCGTGATGCTGAGGTAAATGCAAGAGCCCACCCAGCTGCTGTCCTATGCTGACGATATCGGCATCATGGGAAGAACTACCCGAGAGAGACAAACTGCCTTCATCCAGATCGAACAGGCGGCGATCCCAGCGAGATCTTGGGGTGCACATCAATGAAGGGAAGACAAAATATATGGTGGCAACGTCAGTACCAAAAACCAACGAAGCAATAACATCAAAACGCACTGGCCAAAACATCTGTAGTATTTGTGCCACTATATTCTAGAGTTTAAACAACACAGCCGATACTGGAGTGGCATGAACCTTCGAGAACTTCAAGAGCAGCCCTTGCATACAGAACGTGTGACTATTTGGTGTGCAATTTCGAGCGCTGGCATTTTTGGATTCTGGTTTTTTGAAGAAAACAACATGAGGGTTACCCTTGCTACTGACCGTTATATACCTGGGAGACCAGGTATTGATAGTGGCAAAGACTGTTTTGGGCCCAGCAAGGATTAAGCGCTGCATGCTAATGTTGAGAGAATTTATGCTGAGTACTAGCAAAAGTACTCAGAGTGAAAAATTGGCTGAAAGAGATCGGTAATCATCTAAACACGGTCTACAAATTCGTTGGGCCGAAGTATAATGTTCATCGATATATAAAAAGGTTTGTTCGAAACTTTAAAGACGTCTGCGACAAGGCCATAGGTGAGTTAGGTTCGACGAACCAATGCACAGCGAATACAGGATAGTTGCAAACTTCTACGGTGACCTCAGTGGCAGATACCTATTGCACTCAAACAAGTCCAAGGTGGAAAGTTGTGGAGGGCGTAAAGAGGAGCAGAGAAAAAATGGAGGAATGTAAAACTTCCAACATCAAAGAAAAACAGAGGATGTAAAGAACCAGCAACAGAGAGAGGGAAAAGTTGGGACCTCAAATTGGTTTCAGAAATGAAATCCCGGAAAATGGGAGCAATTGTTTTGACAACTGTGAAGCCAAGGAAGCAGATAAAAAGAAGCAAGCTCCGTCTGAATGTAATTGTTATTGAAAGCAGAGGTGGTCTCTCTTATGCTGAGATCCTGCGGAAGGTTAAAGGAGATCCGACGCTAAGCAGCATGGGAGACGATCTCACACGGATCAGAAGAACGCAGAAAAGATAACTACTCCTGGAGCTTCGAAAGAAGCAGGGTGAAAGGAGGCTCAACTACCAGAACTTGGTTGGTAGATCCTAAAGGTGAGGAAGTTACGGTGAGGCAGTTAATCCACGAGATAACTGTGGAGTGCAGGTACCTTGACGTGATCACGACAAAGGAGGCCATTTGGAGAGAACTGGTGAGGCAATTTCAAATTTCAGACGGTAAACTTGCTAGCTGTTTGGGATAACAAGTTGCTGGCAAAGTCAAGTTCGGATGGGGTTGGATTCGGGAAAACTATCTCCTGTTATGTGTTTTAAATGTCTGGAGTTCGGTCACATTGCTAGAGCCCGCACACGAAAGCATGATTGGTCTGATCCGTGTGGAGGCGTTGTGGAGAAAAAGGACACTTGGCACGAAATTATGAGAAAGACCCTGAATGCATGTTGTGTAAAGAGGTTTTGATGATAAGGGCAACGCCGCAGGAACCGGAAAATACCCATTGTCTAGGAGGGAACCAAAAGCAAAGAGTAATTAAGATTTATTCAAATAGATCTCCACCATTGTGTTCGAATAGCTCAATGGTTAGAGCACTGGGTTATAATACGGAAGGCCGTGGTTCAAATCTCGCTGGTGGCAGTGGGATTTGTATCGTGACTTGACGTCGGATATCAGTCGACTCAGCTGTGAATGAGTACTTGAGTCAAATCAGGGTAATAATCTCGGGCGAGCGCAATGCTGACCACATTGCTTCCTACAGTGTACTGTGGTGTACCGTTACGGTCTGGAATGAAGGGCTCTAACACACTTCAAGGCCCTGATCCAGTATGGATTGTTGCGCCAACGATTATTATTATTATTGTGAGGCCATGTACGATCTGCTGAGCCAGTCAGTCCAAGGCGATAATTAGTGAACTATACAGAGGAAAAGATAACGCGGTATGAACCACCGACAAAAGTGGAAACTGCGCTATTTGGACGACAGGACCTATTCCAAGAAATGACCGCAATGCCAGGTAATAGGTTTATAAGAACTAAAATTTCATTCATTCATGTCTATAGTTGCTATGCTCCGCGAAGTGGAACAAGCGTGGAATATGAGCCAATATTACATGAACTGGCGTTAGACGCAAGTGTACGATCCCCTATTGTCATCGCGGGAGACTTCAATGCATGGTCTGCCGAGTAGGGGGGCAGATATTGCAGGAAGCTTTTTTTGGGCGGCCATTGTTCTTGCTAATATCGGAAGTATCTATACCTTCCTGAAAGGGAGGATAGGTTCAGTAGCAGATATTGCCTTAGTAAGCAGTGCGTTGATGAATGACATTACCTGGTGAGATAGTGAACACCACAGCATAGCGCCCATCAAGCTATACCGAAAGACATAAAGTCATGACGGACGAAGCTGTGGAGTTCAAAGATATATGACGCCGAAATGTTCTCTGAGATATTTAAGGATAGTTCCACACCAACAGGTACAGCGAGTGAAAAATCTGGAGCAAATTGTCAGAAACATGGTCGCAACCTGTGATACCTCTATGCCAAGGTGCAGAAATAATGCTCACAGATTGCCGAAGCCGTGGTGAATTCACGAAATCAGACGACTGCGTGCCATATGCCTGCAAGGAAGAAGAAATTACCAATGCGCAAATGGTGAGCAGAAAATTGCACAGAGAAAGGCGAAGTACAAAACTAGTCGAAGAGAGCGGCGGAAGGCGATCCGTGAGAGTAAAAGGAATTCCCTTAAAGAACTCTGCAAGGGGGCAGACATCAGCCCGTGGGGAGGAGACTATAGAGTGGAAATGGCCAAGTTGAAAGGAAGCAGGGTCCCGCAGATAAAGTGCCCAGTTTTATTGCGAAGAATAGTGACTACTATATTCCCACAGCAAAGTAAACGCACTATATGGTCGAAAGAGAGCATCCCACAACGGATATCCTAAGTATAATAGAAAGAGAGAGAGCTTGGCATTACTTGCGAGAGGATAGGGGCTAAAAAAGCACTCGGGCTGGATGGAATACCGAACGTGACTTTGAGAGCGGCGATAAAAGTAAGACCGGAGTTGTTCATTTCCACTTTTAATATCTGATTTGAAGAGTCCACCTTCCTGACCTTCAGTGGAAAAAGAATATAGAATATTGGTGGTGCTACAAAAGAGTGGTAAACCACCTGGAGAGCCATAGTCGTATCATTCTATTTGTTTGCTGGACAGTATAGGACAGTTGTTGGAGCACACTATATGCAACAGGCTGCTCCCAATTTTAGAGGAAGCAGGAGGCATGTCCACACAATATGATTTTCGCGCCGGCCGATTAACGGTGGTAGTAATCTGGTAGAGGAATCAATCGTAGGTATAAGGTGGCAGGGTGATACCAAAAAATAATGTACCCTCGACATGAAGAATGCTATCAATTCAGCGCAAAGGCAGCATATAATAAGATCCTAATCATTAGGAATTATTTTGTGAATAGAAAGTACCTCTATGACGCCGACGTAGGCCCAGTGGATTATTTGATAACCGGCGGAGTGCTGGGGCCACTGGTCTGGAACGTGATGTATCACTATAAGCTGCGCATCGAATTAGCGCGCTACCCTTATCGGCTATACAGACGACATTGCATACATGTTATCTGGGCATGTGAAATATTGGTAAGGTTGATCAAGGATTGTTTGGTATTACATGGATTAGATTTTGTGGAAGACAAAATTGAGGCGGTATTAGTCAGCAGCCGTAAACTGAAAGAAATTCTACGGTTTTGTGTCGGACGTCCAAGCCTTTCATCAAATACTTCCACGTTATGTTGGATCTTTGATTGACCTTGAAAGAACACTTGAGCTTTATTGGTGAGCAAGCAACGAAAGTTGTAGCTGCGTCAACTTATGCCTTATGCCCAATATGGGATGATCCAAACCACCGAGGAGGCTGCTGCTAGCCAGAGTGTGTTCATCCATTTTACAGTATGAAAGCCTATAGGAGAAAATTATCTTCGTTACATCGTCTGAATACGTTAAGAGTCGCTGGCGTACTCCGAACAATGTCAGGGGCAGCAGTTTTAGCTGAGGAGATGGGAACACTATAAAATTGCAAAGCAAGCAGTGACCATAATATCGAAGATGGACGACGAGCACAAAGAGCGCACACAGTTAGGGTGTGGCAGAGACGTTGGGATAATTCCCACAAGGGGAGGTGAACGTACAGGCTGATTCCCATAAACCCCATCTGGTACTGGAATATGCTCCTCCTCCGCACAGTTGGAGTCATCCCATTTCAGACTAATAACAATGCTTCCACTTTCTCAAAGGACAGATATTAATCACTTGACATTTTCTCGGTTGTTTCAACTTACATTTCTTATTACATATTTCTCTTCAGGCTAATTCACTATTACTATACACATATGGGTATATTTCTATGCTATTTACATTTCGATAATATTCAAATTTTGTTTGCCTTGGTTGACCATATAAAAGTGTCTAGCACCAGCATTTAAACTTTAAACTACGTAAATTTATTCCTCTCCAAAGCTCCAATATTTGGTCGATCCTAGTTATTGCTATTGCTTTTATGTTTACTTAGAATCATTGCTAAGTGCACAGAGGGATGCGTGCTGATGTAGGAGCATCCTTACGGGTGTTTGGCATGTACGCTCATCTATGGCAATGTATACCCCCAAAAACGCCCACTGCTAATAAAAGTCCTACTATCTTACTCGGGCTATTTATAAAATTTATCCTCTTTTCATCCGCAAAGAGTTACAGCTCGTACATGAATTCGCATATATGCGTGCACTATGTGTTGGTTTAATGAAGTAATAAAAGTTTTATGTTTCCGTTTCGTTAGGATTATCGGTTGTCAGCACTGCCTATGGCCTTAATCTAATGAAAATCTACATCTTCGTGCTCTTGGAACTACATCCCGCATCCCGCTTAGGGAGCCTGCATTCTTTCATAAAATGCTTTTTGGCAATC
The DNA here is from genome assembly GCF_905115235.1 of Hermetia illucens. Lineage (NCBI taxonomy): Eukaryota > Metazoa > Arthropoda > Insecta > Diptera > Stratiomyidae > Hermetia > Hermetia illucens. Next base: position 77,235,992 of record NC_051854.1, on the reverse strand, counting down.
GTAAAAAGATATACGAGCAAACATGTACTGCAAATAGATAAGTGTGTCAGCATGTAGACAGATACAATACAATATTTATTCAAAATGTATCTGGAGCAAAAATATATGCTTGCACAGTGAACACTTTCTTTCCATCGCCATTTGTTGAGAAACCAAAATATAATTTGGATTTAACGATAAACGATAAACTTCCAAGAAACAAGTCGGGAAACACGAAGCTAGACGCTTCAGGTACGAAAGGTTTTGTGTATTTCTTTTATAAAGCGATGCTGCTGCAGTCTCTGTGAAAAATGCGTGTGACGGACAGACAGACAGACAGATAGATACGATCTCCTCCAATACCAAAGCTGGCAAAAAGAGAAAGTTCATGGGTGCTCAGCAATTGGAAAAGGCGAAGGAGTCAGTAAAAGGAGTAATCTGGCCAAGACATCCCAGCCCCAACAGTGTCACAGGCGGCCCAAGTGACACCAAAGCACAAGGTCATCGATCTTCAATCAAGAAAGAGAGTGCGAGACAAAGAGGGGAAGCTTTCGGGAATCGATAGGCACCAAAAAGGAAAAAAAGGGGTCTTGACCAGTCCAATAAACGGAACTAAAAGTCCAGAAGGGTCTAAAGTGCCCAAAGTAGGAACTTCGGCTAACGAAGCGAAACTGGAAGAAAATAAGAGCGATGGTTGGACTAAGGTCGTGAACAAGAAGGAGGCAATTGTAATCTCCAGCAGAGGATATCTAACGTATCCGGAGATACTGAAGAAGGTGAAATCTGACCCCGATCAAAAGATCTAGCCGGAAATATCAGCAAAATCCGGAGGACCCAGAAAGGGGATCTCATGTTGGAGCTGAAAAATCCAGCGAGGGGAAAACTGACGGCTTTCGTAACCAAGTTATAAGCTCACTTGGGGAGAATGTCGCGGTACGTTCCCAGAAACATGAGATCTATAGCCAGTGCAAGGATCTCGATGAGGTAGCATGCAGAGAAGAGATCTGCACTGCCTTGAAGCAACAACTCAAGTAGGAGGAATTGAGCGAAGAATCTATCGTGAGCCTAAGAAAAGCTTATGGAGGTACACAAACGGCCACAATGCGACTGCCAGTGGAGTCAGCGCAGAAGTTGTTGGCCATGGGAAAGGTTCGGCTTGGATAGGTTGTTTGCCGACTAAGGAAACAGATCTCTTTAAAGGGATGCTTCAAATGCCTAATTTTTGGACACTTCGCGAAGGCATGCACTAGCGGCATCGATCGATCCGATCATTACTTCCAAGCCGGCCATCAAATACTTGGGGGTGACGATTGACGGAAAACTCAATTTTAAGCCGCACATAGAGCATACATACGAAAAAGCGTCTACCACGAGTATGACTCTGGCAAGGATGATGCCGAGCGTAGGAGGACCGCGGCATACTTGCCGGCTCTTCATAGCCAGGGCGGTAAATTCTATCATGCTGTATGCAGTTCCAGTTCGCGGAAAAGCGCTGCAGGTTTTAGGTAATACACATAAACTGAGCACGGTTTACAGAAGAACAGTCTTAAGGGTGTGTTCTGCCTTCAGGACCGTCTCAGATGATGCAGCCTTCGTCATCTCGGGAATGGTGCCGATTGACATCCTTGCAAACGAAATGATGAACATTTATAACATCAGGTCCATCTCTCCCTTATCGTAAGTGAAAAAAGTCGAAAGTCGACTGGAGGGAAAGCATGCGGAGATCAACTATAATCTCACCCAGTTTCTCACAGGCCATGGAGGAAATTGGACACCTCACCTCATTGTCCAAACTGTGACGGGGTCCCAGAGGATCCAGCGTACGTATTCTTCCAATGTCATAGGTTCGTGGAAGAAAGGAGGAACCTAGAGGAAACTCTAGGTGAAATGCTATCACTGGAAAATTTTGTTCGGAGAATGGTAGCTTGCTAGGGGACAGACAGACAGTAGACCGATTTTAATCAGGTTACAAAACCTTAAAAAGAGCATTTGTAAGAGTGGCCAGGCACTTGCGCTAACCTGCTTCAAGAAATAATGTGGTCGTGACTGACGCGATAGACACAACCGAAATCCCTATGATATGTGTGGACGAAGTCATTGAAGCTGCGAGGAAAATGGTCGAAAATAAAGTGCCTGGCTTGGATAGCATCCCAAACAAAGCTTAATAGCAGTCAAAATAGTCCAAAAATGGTCGTCGAGACATTTACCACATGTCTTAAAGGGGGAACATTTGCCACACAATTGTAGAAACAAAAACTCATACTAATTTCTAAGCCAAACTAATCTTTGAGTGAACATTCGTACGTAAACAGTCCTACAGCCCCATATATATATGGTGGCCTTTCACCCTTTGTGGGGGTATAGCACGTCAACCACACCTATGCGCCATCGCTCGCGATTATCTGAAATGCGCTTCAGCTCCAGCTGTCACTTCCCGTGACGCTCGTCATTGTCCACTACTGTTCTGCGCCAAGTACCCTTGGAGCGACCCACCCGCCGGCCATCTTGGGAGAGTGGATTCTACTGCATGGCATAGCCTGCCCTCCTTAATGTGTAACCTATCCACTGCCACTTTTGTTTTTCTATCACATCCCATACGAGTGCCAAGCCCGTGAACCAAGTTTTTCGATTGAGTATTGTCAGGTCAGTGTACCCCGATGATGCGACGCAGACGGGGATTGACGACAGCTTGAAGCTGTTGAGTAACAGTGGAGTTCACTATTCTGCCGTCAGCAGAAACTACGCTTCCTAGATATATAAATTGATTGAGGTTTTCGATGCTCTGCCCATTAATGCAGATAGGGAGAGTACGTTGACTCGTCAGACTGAGAACCTTGGTTTTGTTGGTGTTTATCTTCAGTTCAACTCTATTTGTCTCTTCTTGCAAATTCAGAGCCATTTGGTCAAGGTTCACATACACATCTCCCGGATTAAGCAGCATGAAGGACGTCACAGATAACCAGAAGAAATAATAACGATGGTAGGATGCAACACTGCTGGACTCCGGTTTTGACCTAAAAATCCTTCAAGGATTTACCTCGGTCCATTTTGGACCATTATATTTTGGAATCTTAATGGGTATTTGCTTCCTCTGGACGAGTGGAAGTAGAAGGTCTGCAGTAACTGCAGGTGCTGCGATAAATAATTATGCGGGGAGACCATCAATTCCGTCAATGAAGCCATGTATCTGAGAGAGCGGAGGTAAGCGGACGAGGGCGGCCAATCACCCTAGCTCGCCTTTTCATTATAAAAATTACAGCTATGCCCAGGACACCAAAGGGTAAGAATCTCTTTCAATCAAGCTTTCCTCATTTCATCAGACGTCTGTACGGCAAGGCGTTTTAATCCGCGATAATTATAATTTCGCCGACCTTTGCGTCACCTGATAGCTTTATGACTTGCCAGATGGTGAGAAACCGGGCTGAGAAGCCCTGACAGGAAACAGAGTGATTCGAACTTTGTAATAACCATGCATTTGGTATTCGCTAAATTAACGTTGAACATTGAAGTTTGAGGTGTGCTCAGAGGTGGCGGTGAGGAAGATGGGGCGGCAACCCTATCGGCCAAACCAAAACCAAGTGGCCGAGGAGAACCTCCATAGTGGTGGCACCGGGAGACGCTGTAATAACTTTGGTTTGCCGGCCATGATTCAGTAGGCGAATGCTCCAAAGGTCTAATCAGGTGATCACACCCGAGTCTGCAGGGGGACTCATCTGAAGTGGCAAATTGGTCACGAAACCTTACCAGAGGTATACTGGTACCATGGGAACCGGGAAAGCCCCTGGACTCACATACTTCGGGTGAACTCCTGTTGTATGTGAGGACAGCTCGGTTATTTGCGGTTGGCCCCCCTAGTGGGAGTTTCATGGTGGTTGTGGTTATGCTCAAGCGAGAAGAGATCTTCGGGCCTCGACGTGGTGTTGCATATCAACACGGGTGCCGTACTCCATAGTTCGGTAGAGATTTAGGTAATTCTTGCATCCACCAGTATGAATGCTAAGCCATGCATTTGGTATAGACTGGTACCGTTGTTGCTTGTCTCAGCGGGGCTCTGATTGTGGTCACAAAATCCATTCGTGTCTTAAGAGGACCGTAGGATTAAGTCTCACGATAGTTGCCTACGTAAAACACCATGGGCTTCACTGTAACGTTTGAGGGCCTCTCTTAGGTGATGATGCTGGCTCCTATTATGAAACTGATCACTTTTGCAGCTTTTTTGATTTTGTTCGTGATGGAACATCACGGTTCATTACTGATAGTGAAGCAGAGATAGTTCTCCCAAAGAAAGTGATGATTTTTTGTTTGTCTGTGTGGACTTTCGAGAAGGCCATAGTGCAGGCTTTTTCAATATTAAATGCCAGTTTCAGGCCTTTGCATTGGTTAATGAAGGCGAATGCCTGCTCGCTTCCTCCCTGGAATCTCCCGTCATTACGGCGAGGAAATTCTCTGCGTATTGGAAGATCTTTATTGGAGCATTTCTCTTGGAATGTGGAGGTGTACATATTAACAAACACCGCACTTATTACACACCGTTCGGACAGGCCATTGTTTACCGAAACCTGATAACCGCCGTAGGACGATATCTGTCATCACGTTCTTCAAGGGAAACAGATCCACCCTTTCATGAGTCTTACTGATGCCAATTGATAAGCCGAGGACATGTTTTTTTTGGCTCCTCTGAACGGAGATATTTACAAGAAGCTGGTTGAATCAGGAGGACTTGTGTTTCCAATCGGAGACACAGTTTTTGGGGAGAGTGTGATAGTCCTCGAGGCTTGATTGAGCCTTAGAAAACACATTAAGGAGCGAGGTTGGTCTAAAGTTGTTTAAGCTATTCTGAGTCTTTCCCTTCTTTAAAATTAGAATCCGTTGGACCTCCCACTATTCCTCACAAGGGGTCTGGTTGAGTCGGACCTTGGTTTAGCCATTGGACGGAACTGAATATGATTCTTTCCGTGCTAAACTGGTTTTTGTGCTAATAGAGCACATAGTCCGATTTTGGACGCACTAATTTGGCTGGCTTTATTGCTTTGGATGAGGGCTGACTCATGATGACTCTTAGAGATCTCTTTCTCTAGACCATCCTAGAGGCTGTATTATATCGGAGACAAAGCCAACAGGGTTTGGTCTAGCCAGGAATTTGAAAAAGGAAGCTTCACCATTGTTTAGGAGGCGGAAGCTGGAGCTACCAACAGTTTCTTCAAGAGGGCGACCCTTATTAAGTTCAGCGGTGAAAAGATCCCCTTTAAATGGGTTAGACTATTGTTAGGCTCGAAATTAAATTTACTGTCTCTGCAATGATTATGTCCAAATCCGAGTAGTACGCTGGCGAATGTAATGGGGACTCCATCTTACCCGTCCATTCAGAACTGGCCTATTCGAATACAACTCTAAATGCGGGTACGGGGGGAGTTTAGTTTTAGCTTAAAGATTTTCTGTGACGCAATGATATCAATGCTATTAGAATTGATTTCTCTTCTGTTCTCGTCTGTTTCCGTATCCGCATATTACATGGTGAAGTGTTTTTTCCACCTCTTCAGTTGTTCATCACCGTGGATGGGAAGTCGATGGTTGACGTCCTTCACAGGACCATCGAAAGATTTGCGACCACATGCAAGTTCTTTCGTGATACGGTATACAGTTCTGAAATCATTGCGATCTGCGGGATCTTCCGCTTCCCTGACCAGTGCAATAGTAAGTTCTCTCTTGTCACGGAGTACATTACGCTCGCGATTTGAGCGCGTCATGCCAGCCACCACTCGCAGGTCAGTAGAGTCTTCAACCCCGTCCGTTCATCGAGAGAAGAATCAGTTTGGATTTATAAAGAGCACGTCTACGACAGATGCAAATATCGTTCTGGTTAAAATAGCCATGTGAAGAATGCCTGCATTCCACGGGATAGGGTAAAATATTTGAGTCCCTAATCAACTTAAACGGGCCGAACTGGTGGGTATCGTTGCCGACTTCTTTCACGATAGGCCTTTGTGCTGAAAACTAGATGAAGGACCGTAATTATATTGAATGATATGGTCCGTCCCACGCCTACTTTTCTTCTTCTACTCTTCTTCATTCGACAGCCTTGTGCTTTAACTATTCAGCTATCTGGACACATAGGCTCGAATGCGAACGCAAAACATATTTGTTGGGACAGTAGCAACGCGATCCAAGAGGAGAGAAACTATTTGATTTCATTACTTCAGCTGGTCTCATGACTGCAAACGTAGCGTGCACCATTACGTTCGTGGTACCGCGAAGAAGTGAAGTAATTGACCTAACAATCTGTACTTCAAAAGTGTTAGAGTTGATTGCACACTGGTGGGTGCTAGACGAAATCTCACTGTCAGATCGCCGAAACCTAGAATTCAGTCTGACTATTGCAGGCGAATAGTCTCTATGAGAACAGAATCATAGAAGGGCGGATTGGATAAAGTTTAATGAACTACTTGGCAATAAAGTGCAATTCCTTACTCAACTGAGGACTTTGGCAATAGAATATGAATTGGAAACTCTGAACAATTTTAGAGTACTATGAGGAGGCTTGTTCTATTCCCCGAGGCAAAGGCGATAAATCGGTTCAATGGTGGAACAAGGAACTGCAGAGAATCAACCAGACGACTTCAGAGTAGTCCTTATCAAAGCAATACGAATGAATAACTCAATCTGACTATTGCGGGCGAACAGCCTGTGATACAAAGGCGGACCCGTAGAAAACCGGATTGGACAAAGTTCGACTAGAACTCTTTTGGTACTTGAAGATGATTTGGAAACTCTGAATTGCACAATTTTAGAGTGCTATGAAGAGGCTTGTCCTGTTTCCCGAGGCCAAAGCAATGAACCGGTTCCTTGGTGGAACCAAGACCTGCAAAAACTCAGAAAATCAACCAGGTGACTTTTGAACCGTGCTTGCAAAAACAATAAGAACGAAGACTGGCTAAACTTCCGGAACTCACAGCGTGAATATAAGATGCTCGTTAAATGTTCGAAACAAGACTCCTTTAGACCGTAGTGTGAGGAACTGGAAGGCGAAAGAAGGACTTAAAGGGTGTGCAGAGTCCTTAATGGGGATAAGTTGGTCAAGTTGGACTCTCTTAGAAAACCTGATGGTACTTTTATGAGCTCCAGACTAGAATCAGTATAGACCCTCTTGGAAGTACACCATGCGGGAGAACGGGTGAGGGAAATAGGGGGAGTTGGTTTTTGCAACACCTTCAACACGTAACAAAATTGCAATAGTGCGAAAACGGTTGCTACCAATGAAAAGGTGAGAGCTATCGTTCTGTCCATGGAACGTTTCAAAGCACCTGGCACGGATGGCATTTACCCAGCAATGCTAAAGGAAGGTATGGAGCACTTAGAGCGATTGCTAAGAAATACTTTTCTAACATGTCTTACTTTGGGCTATGTGCCTACCTCTTAGCAGAAGATTAAGGTAGTCTTCATACCAAAGCCTGAAAAGGCGACTATTCTAATCTAAAGAACTTCAGACAGATAAGCTTAACGTCACCCTTGCTGAACGGTTTGGAGAGACTGGGTAAGCACCACATTCGTGGGAAGGCGCTTAGGTCACCCTCATTTAATAAAAATCATCATCATCATCATCATCAACGGCGCAACAACCGGTATCCGGTCTAGGCCTGCCTTAATAAGGAACTCCAGACATCCCGGTTTTGGGCCGAGGTCCACCAATTCGATATCCCTAAAAGCTGTCTGGCGTCCTGGCCCACACCATCGCTCCATCTTAGGCAGGGTCTGCCTCGTCTTCTTTTTCTACCATAGATATTGCCCTTATAGACTTTCCGGGTGGGATCATCCTCATCCATACGGATTAAGTGACCCGCCCACCGTAACCTATTGAGCCGGATTTTATCCACAACCGGACGGTCATGGTATCGCTCATAGATTTCGTCATTGTGTAGGCTACGGAATCGTCCATCCTCATGTAGGGGGCCAAAAATTCTTCGGAGGATTCTTCTCTCGAACGCGGCCAAGAGTTCGCAATTTTTCTTGCTAAGAACCCAAGTTTCCGAGGAATACATGAGGACTGGCAAGATCATAGTCTTGTACAGTAAGAGCTTTGACCCTATGGTGAGACGTTTCGAGCGGAACAGTCTTTGTAAGCTGAAATAGGCTCTGTTGGCTGACAACAACCGTGCGCGGATTTCATCATCGTAGTTGTTATCGGTTGTGATTTTCGATCCTAGATAGGAGAAATTGTCAACGGTCTCAAAGTTGTATTCTCCTATCCTTATTCTTCTTCGTGTTTGTGTTTGACCAGTGCCGTTTGATGTTGTTGGTTGATTCGTCTTCGGTGCTGACGTTGCCACCATATATTTTGTCTTACCTTCATTGATGTGCAGCCCAAGATCTCGCCGGGATCACCACCTGCTCGATCTGGATGAAGGCAGTTTGTACGTCTCGGGTGGTTCTTCCCATGATGTCGATATCGTCAGCATAGGCCAGTAGTTGGGTGGACTTGAAGAGGATCGTACCTCTTGCATTCACCTCAGCATCACGGATCACTTTCTCGAGGGCCAGGTTAAAGAGGACGCATGATAGCGCATCCCCTTGTCGTAGACCGTTGTTGATGTCGAATGGTCTTGAGAGTGATCCTGCTGCTTTTATCTGGCCTCGCACATTGGTCAGGGTCAGCCTAGTCAGTCTTATTAATTTCGTCGGGATACCGAATTCTCTCATGGCCGTGTACAGTTTTACCCTGGCTATGCTATCATAGTGTGGAAAGTTCTGCGAGTCTGGTCTTCATGTTGAAGGGTGAGTACGCGATGGGGATGTTCGTGGACATTGAAGGGGCGTTTGACTGTTGGCCTTTACAAAAACTTTATGATGCCGCAGAGCACATGGCATTGATAATATTTTTATGAGGTGGATTGCTGTGTGCTGAAGTGGGTGTCGATCGCCATGTAACAACAGAAGCAACGAAAGGCTGCCGCCACTTCTGTGGAGTATGCTAACTCATAACTTCGCGAACTGCAAACTTTTCCCATACACGCTCAAGCTTATGCTGATGACGTGACTGTGCTTGCTGTTGATCGAGATCCTGGAACGGTGTGGAAAAATATACAACGTGCCGTTGATCTAATAGACAGTTGGCGCCTCAGGCATGGTCTTTCAGTTAATTCAAATAAAACCACAATGGTATTATCCACACAAAGGAGAAAACTGGATGGACTTTTCCGCCCTGAGATGACGGGTACTACCCTTCAACTCTCCGAAGAAGTGAAATATCTGGAAGTCACTCTAGATAAAAAGTTTCTTTGGAACAAACATATAGAAGTAAAGATGAAACGAGCTATCACAGCTTATGGGCTCCGCAGATGGACTTTTGCCTCGACCTGGGGACTCGGGCCTCATGTGGTAATGGGGATATATGTTGCTATCCTTACGCCAATGTTTGTTTATGCATCCGTAGTAAATGTTTTCATCGTAAACTAGCCGCACTGTAAAGAATTGTGTGTCTGGGCATCACTGGTGCCATGGGCACCACATCCGGCGCAGCTCTAAATCCATTACTCACTTTGCAGACCCTTTTCAAAGCACTGCAATGAGAGTAGCTCATAGACTAATTCGATTATATCTATGTGGAAACAACAGATGTGGCAGCACAGAGCATTGGAGGAGTCACCGGGAGTACTGAATCCAGTTCTTAAAATGGAGAGAGAGGAATGCGTGGCGGGATACGCGGAAGTCCGCCGGAAGCTACCTCTCGAATAAAAGCGATAATTGGGCTTTTTCTTTGTGACAATATGCAACGGTTTTTCAAGTCGAAGTATATGAGATCCTAAGGGCTGCAAAACTAGGTGATTGACGAGCGGTTGAAGGGCAGGCGCATCGCAATCTGCAGTGGTAGCCAGGCTGCATTGAGGGCGTTGAGTAGTATTTTGATCACATCGAAAATCGTTCAGGAATGCAGAAACCGTTTGAACTCTATCTCTAGATTCAATACGGTGGAACTACTTTGGGTATCTGGTCATTGTGCCGTAGAGGGAAATGAAATCTCGGATACTTTAACAAAAGAGGGTTCAATCTCCCACATGCCAGGACCGGAACCAGCAACTGGAGTATCAGTAGCATTGGCTAAGGGTGTCTTCAAAAACTGGGAACACGATTCACACAAAGCCAGGAGGGAAAGCTTAAATGTTGCTAGACATACCAAACTTTTCCTGTCAGAACCAAACATGCATACCGCAAAGTTTATCCTGTTGAAAACTAGAAGAATTGCAGGACTGTTGTAGCCATTCTGGTATGCCATAATTCACTACCTGGATATATGTTCAGAATAGGAATTGGACAAGGTGATAAGCGCCTCTCATGTAATGAGGAAGTGGGATCCATATAAATGGTCGGCTTATGAACGAATCCGGGATATTTCATTTGGGTGTGGAGCACAATGAGTTACCACGGTCTTTCCCACCACAAACACACACACACGTTTCACCTCATTTCCTAAAATAGAAAATTATAATTAATAAATCTAAATGGAATGTCGCACCACAAACATTTCATCAAAATACTAAACATTGAGGCTTGTGCGAAATGTAACCGCAATTGCATGTGAATTCTGGTAAACCCAATGAATTTGAAATTCTCCTTGTCCTCCCGAGAAGCATTTCTCTCTTCATATTTCTCATAATCGGCTTTAGTTTAATCTTTCGGGAATTATGTCATTTGTGATTTTCCTACCTTAAAGTTGTGTTTGGGGGATGGATTGACCAGAGAAACTGTGAAAATGGGAAGGGTATGGTTTTTATCATAACAGAAGTTTTCAATTCATTATAAACCACTTATAATTATAAACTTTTGAAGAAATCCAGACACCACATTTCGCAAATTTCCCCCGAATACGACAAAAGTGCTTTGAATTAGCATAAAACCGGAAAACTACCTCTGAAACCTTCATTAATTTTCAAAATTAAGTCCATTTATCATAGCTTTGAATATGTAATGAAAAACCACACTTTTATAGCTTAACACTTGGCTAACCAAGGGCTCATACATATGTATATATCTTCGTCCTGGTTTCCAGAAGCATAATTTGAAAATTCATTACTTTCTCCCAGACAGAAAGTTATGAATGAAATTAAGTGCATTGTAGGAGCTATGACAGTTCCTAGAAAGCTGTCGCTCGTCCTTTCTATCCTAGCACAATTTGTGTGAGGTATGCCTCCATCCAACAACAATTTTGGTTCCTACATTTTAAAAATTGTCATTTCGTTGTAGTGACTGAAGGACGAAACCATCAGCTTTGTCAGCAGATGTCTTTGACTTTTTGGATATTGAAATGTGAAGCTGTCTGTGCTTCTGTGGATGAAATATTTAATCTGGTTTACAATAGAGTGAAAAAGTCTTCCTAGATAGAATAGACCCGGCGCATACCAGTGTCAATTTATACTTCCATGCACGAACAGCATGGCCTCATCCATAATGTGTATCTATTCCCTATATTAGAAGCGAACTACGCTCACGCTATTAGGGCAATAAGTTCGCCACTTTGGAAAAAGTGTCTCATATGACCAGAAGGTAATAAAAGGTAATAAAAGCCATCCGTACAAATCCACCCAGGGTTAACAGCGAGCATTTTCTGATATTTTCCCGAAATAGTCATCTCTAACTATTGATCAGCAACGAGGGAGTTGTTCCACTAAACCGAGCCCCATTACAGTATTTTCAACATCTTAAATTATACATCCAGACGACAGTTGCCCTAAAATCATCCCCTAGGCAAACGTTTAGCACAGCATGCATGGACGTACGTTTGTCGTTTGCCTTTCTGGGGACAAAAGCAGTTATTATGACCAACACATGATCCAAATCGCTCAAGGATTATTTTTAATGTCCTTCTGTCCGGGAGCCTTCATGCAAACTGGTCCACAATGGAAGGATGGTGCCGTTAAGTCGCTTCTTGTTGGATTTTATTGGAGAATTATGGGCTTCACAGACTTCAGACGCAATGAAAGAGAACACCAAGAATAAGTTCAAACAATATTTTCCTGATTTTATATATGGAACGTAAGTCATTTGCTGGCAGTTATGGGGGGATGTTTTCATGACGTTGAATAGCTTAATCATGTGTTTATGTGGGGAATCAAATGGTTTAAAGGTATTTGAATTATTTTCAAAGCAGGTAGGCGCGACAGTCGGTCAAAACGGGCGAATTAAAAAAACTTCAGTGTTTTCTTTTCAGAAAGTAGCTTCAATAAAATATAAATAACTTAAAAAATATCTTTTTCTTCAGCCTTTATTCCGTTCACAAGCGAGGTGGGCTCGTCGTGATCGGTTTCGCTACTTGGCTCTATCAAATGCCTGATCTGGATGCAATCTCGAGGCTTTTAAACCTCCATTCAGCGTATAAAGCCACCGTTGTTTGGACCTGCCTTTTGACGTTTACTATCAACTTTGATGTTCAAACCAATCTTGGCAAACGATTTCTCGTTAGCGCGAATTACGTGACCGTACCATCGAAGACGTCTCTCTCATAATTTTTCCACGTTCGGTGCAACACCATAATAATGGACTAAGGGCGTGACGTGGCGGATATCCTCATTTTGGATGTGATCAAAACGTGTCACGCCATTAGTCCAACGCAACATCTTCGTCTCCATTACCGCAAGACGCCGTTCATTGTGCTTTATAGTTGACTGAGTAATGTTGCATTCTCAAAGGACGCGGGCATTTACGGAGACTTATCACGAACTCCGGAGAGCGGAGAAGCGACTTCACAGACGGAAAAGGGAAGCCTGGCAGAACCAAAAGGTCTGTGAACTCGAAAAGTACAAGGAGCAACCGCACCAGATGTGCAAGTTTTACCAACAAGTCAGCAAGATGAAGTGATGGTTGAGTACTTTGATGAACTACTGAACAACCAGAGCATCGGCGAGTTGGAGGTCCCGCCAACTGAAGACGACGGACAAATACTGTCACCACCAGTACAGAAGTAGTCCGTGCAATTCATCGGCTTAAAAATCATAAGTCACCAGGAGCCTATGGAATTAAAGCCGAATTGAATTGAATCACCCTGCTGAGTACCATCTATAAGATATTCTCCGCTATCTTGCTAGGCCGGATAGCCCAATACGCCCAGAACATCATTCGCTCATACCAAAGAGGCTTCACTCTGGGCAAATCAACAACAGATCAGATTTTCCCTGTGCGGCAAGCGGTGGAAAAACAGTTGAAATATGGACATCAGCTGCACCATCTTTTCATCGAGAGAATTCGGTATCACGACGAAATTGATAAGATTGACTAGGTTGACCCTGACTAATGTATGAGGCCAGATAAAAGTCGCAGGATCATTCTCAAGACCATTCAATATCAACAATGGTCTACGACAAGGGGATGCCCTATCATGCGTTCTCTTTAACGCGGCCCTGGAGAAAGTGATCCGTGATGCTGAGGTAAATGCGAAGGGTACAATCCTCTTTAACTCCACCCATTTACTGACCTATGATGACGATATCGAGATCATGTGAAGAACGGTCCGGGACGTACAAACTGCCTTCCTCCAGATCGAGCAGGTGACGATCTCGGCGAGATCTTGGACTGCACATCAAAGAAGGCAAGACAAAATATATGATGGCAACGTTAGCACCAAAAACCACCAAACCAAGAACATCAAACCGCACTGGTCAAACGGGAAGAATAAAGATAGGAGACTACAACTTTGGGGCCGTTGATAATTTCTCTTATCGAGGATCGAAAATCACAACCGATAACAGCTACGACGTTGAAATCCGCGCACGGATTTTGCCAGCCAATAGAGCCTATTTGAGCTTACAAAAAATGTTCCGCTCGAAACGTCAAAGCTCTTACTGTCCAAAGCAATGATCTTGTCAGTCCTCATGTATTTCCCGTGGGTTCTTAGCAAGAAAAATTTTGAACTCTTGGCCGTGTTCGAGAGAAGACTCCTCCGAAGCATTTTTGGCCCCCCACATGAGGATGGACGATTCCGTCGCCTACATAACGACGCCTACATAAGCGATACCATGATCGTCAGGTTGTGGATAAAATCTGGCTCAATAGGTTACGGTGGGCGGGTCACTTAATCCGTATGGATGAGGATAACCTAGCCCGGAAAGTCTATAAGGGCAATATCGAGGCAGACCCTACCTGAGATGGAGCGATGGCGTAGGTCAGGACGCCAAACAGCTTTTAGAGATATCGAATTGGTGGACCTCGGCGCAAAACTGGAATGTCTGGAGTTCCTTATTAAGGCAGGGCTAGACCGGATACCGGTTGTTGCGCCGTTGATGATGATGATGATCTTAGTGTTGAGGTAACTGCATTTCCTGGTTTTAGACAGGACAGTTAAAGCGGATCTAGCGCTGTTAATGCGTCGGGCAACATCCAGTTCGGTGTCACCGTCGGCAGAAACTACGATTCCTAGATATACAAATTGATCGGCACCTTCGATGCTCTACCCATTACTACAGATAGGAAGAGTACGACGACTCGTCAGACGAAGAGCCTTGGTTAGTATTTATCTTCAGTCCAACTCTACTTGCCTCCCTTTTCAAATCCAGATCCATTTGGCCAAGGTACATGTCCTGGTGAGCTAGCAAGCAGATATCATCAGCGTAGTCGAGGAAAAACGTCATCGTCCATAGAATTCTTCCAAACCTTCCGGACAAGGCAGCAAGAAGAACGTCACCAATAACAAGAAAAAGTCATGCAAACAGTGCAAGAGGAGCCGGACGCAAATTAGCCTGCTCTCTGTCGATCAAGCTTTCGAGATGTTCTTTGATGGGTTCCAGGATTATTTTAGCTACTATTTCTTCCTTGACGATGAATGTAAGCTAACTGCGGAACGGATGAATGCTGCATACCGAGTAATGTTACATTCTCAAAGAACGTGGGCACGCGCGGAGAATTATCACGAACTCCGTCCAGCAGAGAAGCGACTTCACAGACGGAAAAGGAAGCCTGCGAGAGTAAACAAGTCTGTGGACTTGAAAAGTTTAGGGAGCAACCGCACCAGGCGTGGAAGTTTCACCAACAAGTCAGCAGAATGAAGCCAACAGAAGACGACGGACAAAAGCTGCCACCATCAAGAATAGAAGAAACAGTCCGTGCAATTCATCCACCACAAAATCACATGTCGCCAGGAGCCGATGGAATTACAGCCGAATTGGCGACCAAGTACACCAAGTGGTTCATCAACTGATGCTCAAAGTATGGGACAGCAAATCAATTCCTGACGACTGGTAACGAGGTATTATCTGTCTCGTACATAAAAAGGAGGATGTCACGCAGTGCAGCAATTGTAGAGGTATTACGTACTATCTATAAAATATTCTCCTCTATCTTGCTAGGCCGAATAGCCCCATACGCCCAGGACATCATTGGCCCATAACAAAGAGGCTTCACTCCAGGCAAATCAGAAACAGATTAGATTTTCTCTTTGCGGCAACGGATGCAAAAGCAATTGGAATATGGACATCAGTTGCACCATCTCTTCATCGACTTTAAAGCGGCCTATGATAGCATAGCCAGTGTAAAACTGTACACGGCCATGAGAGAATTCGGTATCCCGACGAAATTGATAAGATTGACTAGGCTGACAATGACCAGTGTGTGAGGCCAGATAAAAGCAGCAGGATCACTCTCGAGACCATTCAACATCAACAACGGTCTAAGACAAGGGGATGCCCTATTATGCGTCCTCTTCAACCTGGCCCTGGAGAAAGTGATTCGCGATGCTGATGTAAATGCGAGAGGCACCATTCTCTTCAAGTCCACCCAACTACTGGCCTACACTGACGATATCGACATCATGGGAAGAACAACCCGAAATGTACGTCTACCTACATCCAGATCGAGCAGGCGGCGATCTCGGCGAGATCTTGGGCTGGACATTAATGAAGGCAAGATGAAGTACATGGTGGCAACGTCAGCGAGAAAACCAAAACTGAAAGAACGAACAACATTGAAGCGACTACAACTTTGAGACCGTTGAAAATCCTATCTAGTATCGAAAAACACAACCGATAACAGCTATGACGATGAAATCCGCGCACGGTTGTTGTCAGCCAACAGAGCCTATTTTAGCTTACAAAAACTGTTTCGCTCGAAACGTATCACCATAGGATCACAGCTCTTACTGTACAATACTATGATGTTGCCAGTCCTTATGTATTCCTCGGAGACTTGGGTTCTTAGCAAAAAAAAACTGCGAACTCTTGGCCGAGTTCGATAGAAGATTTCTCCGTTTCTCCGCCGTTGATGATGATGATGATTATTTCCGCGATTGCAGTACTCAAAACGGGTACCCTTCTCTGGGATCTTAACGATTATCCTCTTCTTCCACTCTCTGGGGAAGGTCTCGGGTTACCAAGATTTTCATTCAAGTGGAAGCAGCAAACCTGCAATAACTTTAGATGCAGCGATAAATAGCTCTGCGGGAAACTGTCAAGTTCACTGGCTTTTCTCCTTTTGAGTGCAATGGTGGCGGAAATGATTTTTCTTCTGCTTGGAGGAACAGTCTGTATTCGCATGTTACGGTGATTAGCCATATTAGCCAGAGGAAGAACCTTACCGGATGTAATACGGTTCAGGGCCCTGGTGAAATATTCTTTCCATTTATTCAGTTGTTCATCATCGTGGATGAGCAGTCGACCATGAACGTCCTTTACAGAACATCGAAAGATTTGCGACCACATGCAAATTCTTTTATAATGCGGTATACATATATGAGGTCATTGCGTTCTTCGGCATTTTTCGCTTCCCTAACCAGCTCAATAGCATATTCTCTCTTGCCGTGGCATATACTACGTTGGACTTCTTGGGATTTCACTTAGCATCGGCATCTTTCGAAGCGGTTAGTAGAGCAGCCTTCAACCACTTCCGATCATCAATCCGCTTCCACGACTCCGCTGTCAGCTAGATATTATGATGCCCCTTCTGCATGTGGCCGACGCAGGGTGTAGCACCTGAGGAAAGAGCGTTTTCGATGGTAGCCCAACGGTCATAAGTATTCTCAGGCGAGATCATACAGGCGGTCGATGCTGAACTTAGGGCGTCGCATATCACCAACCCTGCGAGAAGTAGCGGACGCAACACGCAAGCGAAAATAAGTAATCATCAGACGGTGATTCCTTGAGCCTTGAGGAGTGCTGTAACAGGCTTCAAGGCCCAGATCCAATTGGATTGTCTCGCCAACGATTAGGGCTATCATTATTAAAAAAGGCTAGCTTTTCAATTGGGTGTTCTCTTCCTTGATCACCACCTATTTATTCATGAGGATCCCGCGGTTTTGAAAACACTGGAATTGGAAAAGTTTGCCTTTATCTATACTGATCTGCGCCATATGGAATAATTTTGAGCTTTACGCCCATCCAGTTGCCGTTGATATTAATGACAAATCGTGGATCCTTTGAATATTTTAAATAATCAAATCAAAGGGACGGAAAATTTCTGCCTTTATATTCCACATCAATTTCAAGTTCTAACTTCAAGTTACCCGAATTAAATCCTTGATCCTTTCCTTAATTAATCGTTTTTCTGGTATGTACTCATTTCGCCTTTTTAGTAGCGAATCCTTGCACTCATAAAATGTTCAGTTTCATTACAAAATGGAAATTTTCCCTCATTTCTCTATTACCTTCTTTTTGCTCGTCATAGCCATCATGTTGCGGTGTACATGGGGTATTGGTCCCAATACAACTTTCACCGCTTGGGACATAAATGGACATTTTTATGGAGATCAGAGAATTTTATTTTGACTAAACTTGACAATTAGTGGGAATGGTCTGGTATGCGTCAAGGATGTTTCAGTGGTCTCCCAGTTAGAAGAGGGTTGGGTTTCTGAGCATACACACTGTCTTTTTCTGCAAATGCTTACTTCCTTGGTAGAAACTTTGAAAGAACTCAATATGTTTAAAATAAGAGGTCAGATAGGATCTAATAACCGCCATTACGAAACCTATCTGACCACACTTTTTCCTGAAATATGGCGCATATCCTTCGTCACGCAATGACATTTTTTTCTATCTTGAATGTAATTCTTTTTATTCAATTTTGAAGACCGTTCTCATTGAGCAACTCTATCGTATCTGAAAAAATTACGCATTCGTGTCAAAACTCAAAACCTGCTAGCGCTATCAGCATGCGAACCGTCTCCTGCACTGAGTTAATTAAATTAGATATCACAGGTGACATATCCGATATATTGGAATGTCACATTGCTGCCGACAAGTATGTGATATGTGTCCTGTCTACATTGCAATGAAATTCTCCTTTGCACAGTTGAAACGAAGTCGGTTGTCAGTTCACAGGATACCTTGAATGTGGTTGATAAGCTCCCATTTACCATCAGAAGAGGATGAGACGTGATGTCACTTTCCGATATTCTAAAATAAATTAGGGAAGAAAAATGGCTTCGAACTGGAAAATATATTGAGAAGTGCAATGGTGACATAGAAATTTTGGAAAGAAACAGAAAATGAGTGGGAAGGAAACATGATGCGATTCTTTTGAATTTAAATATCACTGACAATGGAAAATCGACTGATGTGGAATGTTGCTCTCTTATCTGGAGCCAGGTCTCTCGTCTAACAACACTGTTAGTGGGTGGCGACAGCCACAACCTGTGCAAGTTGATCGTACTGTTTATCAATGCTATGGATATAGACTGGCGAGTTGCAAAATGCGTTCCCCAATCTAGGGTATTATCTGAACCATGTCTATTGCATACTTTGCAGTCAGGGGTAACTGAATCTTTTCGAACGAAACCTCAGGGAGTAACTACGGGGGCTATCATACGACGTAAACGAATTGATAACTCAAAAAACAAACAAGCGGAACCCCGTAGCGTAAGGCTGAGGTCATTGATTAGAAGGCAGGAACCAGCGAAAGTACGTGTTAGGTTAATATATTAGACGTGAGGAAGAAGACTGATATTAGGTCGTAGGCGCTAAATGGTATCTGAAGGAGGACTTGGAACCAAAAGAGGATTTTTAAAAAGGTTCAGGATAGAAGTAAGCTTTCAGCAGCAGAGCCTGAGAAGGGAGGAACCGTGGAGATTAGCAAGCGATACCATAACCTGGTCAGATCTCCCATCAGGCGCGACCCCAGTTGGCGGATACCTATTGATGTGTAAATATGTGTTCATGCACTTTTCTTTTCTGACTGTGCATGGACTATTGTTTGCTCATCTCTGGTGCGTGGACTATAATCGCTACGGGATCCAGAACATAAAACCACCATGGAACCCGAGAGAAGGAGGAAACTTACGGTGCAGGGGCTTGGAACACCTGTACCGGCTTTTGGGGGTGAGCAAGTCGATATCCCTCGACCACAGTGTCTCGATGGTGGACAACTTGGCTACCTTGACATATAATGCTACAAGCAATTTGGAGAAGGAAGCGTTCAAGTGAAATACGACCTTACCGAGAACACCAGTAACAAGACCAAACAAAGATGAACTGAAGGCAGATTTTCGGACGACAAAAACTGTGACAATACCCACCACATATATTTAAGATGTGCGACAGCAGGAAGCGTTCCAGAAACAAAGAAGGGATCCATTCAAAAGAAGCTTGTCAACTTTGAGATATCCACCAATGCCAAAGACGGCGAAGGATAAAGTACAGATACATCAAGGACAAGCACAACGTGCACCAAGCCATAAAGAATATGGTTGGGGTTATTAGAGTCCAGTATAATAGATCACAGATGGAGGAAAAGAATACTAAAGATACGCCGAACCCTGCTGCAACAACAGTGTCACACGCGACCCAAGTGACACCTAACCGCACTACCATCGAATCACGGCGAAATAAACGAGTACCGGAAAAAGAGGGGGGTCCTTTAAATAATCAGCAGGCGCCTAAGAAAAAAAAAAGGCGGACAAGAAACTCTGAAAACCAGCCCTAATAGCTCTGAAGGGGGAAAGCGTACAGCGAATATGGGAAAGTCGACCAGCGTTGCGAAGCCCAAGACGAACGGAAACGATGGATGGACTAAGGTTACGAGCAAAAATGCGAAAGGAAAAGCAAAAGAACTCGTCTAGATGCGATTGTTATCTCCAGTAAGGACAACCTGTCCTACGCGGAGATACTCAAAAAAGTCAAAGCTGATCTCGACCTAAAAGATCTGAGCGGAAATATGAACAGAATCCGAAGAACCCAGAAAGGCATCTCATGTTCGAACGGAAAAGATTCAGCGCGGGCAAAACTGATGACTTTTGCACTCAAGTGAAAAACTCACTTGGGGAGAATGCCGCAGTGCGTGCCCAAAAGCATGAGGTCTATATACAATGTAAGGATCTCGATGAAGTGACATCGAAAGGACAAATTTGTACTGCTCTGAAGGAGTAATCCAAGTTGAAAGAATTTACCGAGGAGTCTGTTGTGGCCTTACGAAAAGCCTATGGTGGTACTCAAACGACCACAATACGAACACCAGCGGAGGCAGCGCAGATGTTGTTAGCTGCGGGAAGGGTTCGGATTGGATGGATTGTCTGCTTTAAATACCTCATGTTTGGGCACTTCGCGAAGGTATGCACCAGCAGCGGTGATCGATCCGATCGATGCAAAAGGTGTGGGGAGAAAGGCCATATTTCCAAAGAGTGCAACAGGGACCCCAAATGCCTATTGTGCGAAGTAAAAGAGGGACAGGGTAACCGGCATGTTGCCGGAAGTGGTAAATGTCGCGAATTTAGGAAGGCGTTAACTGCAGTGAAAAAATGAGGATAATACAAAAAAACCTCAATCATTGTAGGGTCGCACAAGATTTGCTTGCGCATACCACTTACAAATTCGCGATGGAGGTGGCTATCATTAGTAAACCGTACATAAATCTCTACAGTGGTATATGGGTTACAGATTCGACTGGTGAAGCAGCGATATGGGCGTGCGGTCGTCAAGCCATACAATATAGCAGCTAGTGGCTTTGTATGGGCAAAAGTAAACGGCATATTAGTATACAGTTGCTACCCCCCACCGAGGCTCACACTGCCTCAGTTTGAAGACCTGTTCGACGATTTTGATCACGACGCATGGGGACGAGCTCCAAAGGTGATAGCCGCTGACTTTAATGTGTGGGCTATGGAGTGGGGCAGCAAGGAGACTAACGTAAGGAGGCGGTACTTATTAGAAGCATTTGCCCAGTCGGATGTAGTTCTGACCAACGAAGGGGATGTAAACACGTATCGGAAAGGCGGAACTGGTTCAATTGTAGATCTGATTTTTGTAAGCCCTGCGCTAACACGTGACATGTCCTAGCAAGTTAGCGAGGACTTCACGTACAGCGACCCCCAGGCAATCGTCTTTGAATTAACCATGGAGCCACAAGGCAGGAGAGCCGCACCCTGGAAGCCGAAATCCAAAAGAACACCAGGATGGTCTGCAAAAGCGATGAATGAGCAAACATTGATGGATATCTGGCTAGACCTGCCTAGCAAAGCAGGCATCTCCACGGATAGAGCTCTCCATGTTACACAAAGCATCTCTAAAGCATCTGACGCGTCGTTGCCTAGGAGATACTCATTTCTCACTAGAAGACCCAGTTATTGGTGGAAAAGAGCTTGCACGAACCAGCACAGTAAGAGGGAATGTTTTATGGAGCTCTGTTTGGGAGCGGACATAAATCCGTGGTGTAGCGCCTATAAAATCGTGACAGGATGATTCAGAGGCCTATCATCTCCGCAGATCATGTTCTATGCTCTTGTTGCAAATAATCCAGGCGTTATTTCCTCAACAAAAGGGGGGCACACCAGTCACCACTGATTCTATCAGTCACCAGGGATGAGCTGCTGGAAATCTGCAGTCAAATAGGTGACAGCAAAGCTCCGGGTCTGGAAGCATACTGAATAAGGTCCTCAAACTTGCCGTCAAATGTAGACCGGCTATGTTCGCGGAGTTGTTCGAAACGTGCATGTCCGAGGGTACCTTTCCTGCACACACTATGGGGAAAATGTTCGAGCGGATTATTTATAATAGATTACTTATAGTCGTCGAGAGCCAAGGGGGTCTTTCAGATAGACAGTACGGGTTCCGTAAAGCCAGATCAACCATTGATGCCATCGAAATGATTACTGGCTTGTACGAAAATGTAATTCATGGAAGGGGTTGTACCAGTAAATATTGTGTGGTGGTGTTCCTGGAGGTGAGGAATATATTCAATTCGACCAATTGGAACCTTACATAGAAATCTCTGGTGACCATCGGTGTTCCCGCCTACTTCGTCGCTATTATCGATAGCCACTTGCATGACCGAACACTCTGGTATAATACCGATGATGGACCCAAGGAGCACTTTGTCTCCGCGGGTGTCCCGCAGGGCTCTGTACTGGACCCACTACTTTGGAACATCATGTATAATGATCTACTCACCCTTCCGGTTTCGGAGGAAGCCACGGTGGTGGGTTACGCCGATAATATAGCACTGGTTGTGATCGCAAAGCATCTCGACGATGCTGAGTTGTACTCCAGCGAAGCAATCAGCGTTGTTAAAGCTTGGTTAGAGAATGGTGGACTCGCAATCGCGGAGGAAAAAAACGGAAGCGGTTCTCGTCACTAAGCCCCGCAAAAGAAATTACGACTTCATAAGAATCGGGAATCGCATCATCACTTCCAGCCCGGCCATCAAATACTTGGGGGTGATGATAGACGGAAAACTCAATTTTAAGCAGCACATAGAGCATACTTGCGAAAAAGCTTCCACCACTAGTATGGCTCTGGCAAGGATGATGCCGAACGTAGGAGGATCACGGCATACTTGCAGGCTGTTCATAGCTAGGGTGGTCAATTCTATCATGCTGTATGCAGTCCCAGTTATGGGAAAAGCGCTGCAGGTTTTAGGCAATGCATATAAACTGAGTATGGTTTACAGAAGAACAACTTAACGGTGTGTTCTGCCTCCAGGACTGTTTTAGATGATGCTGTGTTCGTCATCTCGGGAATGATGCCGATTGACATCTTGGGAACCGAAATGGTAAACATTTATTACACCAGGTCCATCTCTCCATTATCGCAGGTGAAAAAAGCCGAAATGGGGAGATCCATAAGCAGATGACAACAGCGATGGGACCAGTCAGAAAAGGGTCGTTGGACTTACAGGCTGATCTCTTTCATCGGGGAGTGGTTGAAGAGAAAGCATGGGGAGTTTTCCACCGGCCATCGAGGATACCGTCAATACCTATACAGGTTAAATTGGACACCTCACCTTGTCTAAACTGCGACGGGTTCCCAGAGGACCCACCTATTCTTTCAATGGCCTAGGTTCGTCGAAGAAAGGAGGAACCTAAAGGAAGTGCTATCACCGCAAAATTTTGTCCGGAGAATTGTAGTTTGCCATGTAGACTGGGATGCGATGATCGCAGTAATCCAGGATAAACTGCGAAAAGCAGAAGAAGTGAGGAAGGCGTGGTTACGAACCTCACGGGTAGACGGAAGGAGACCTAGCTAAAGTAAGCTAACTCCGCCCCGTGATGTAATACCTAAAGGTGGTTCGACGGGGTAGGGGGGACGTGGGGGTGGTTTTAGTGGGTAAAAATCTCACATTCTATCGTGCCCAGGCCAGAGTCTTTTGAAGATTTCCACCTTCTTTAAAAAAAGACAGACAGACAGATAGACAGACAGTAAACCGATTTTAATATTTAAATTGGCCCACACTTTCATGCCCTGTCCATCAATGCAGATAGGGAGAGAATGCTGACCCGTTAGCCTGAGAATTTTGATTTCAGTCAGTATTTGTCTTCATTCTGATTCTGCTTTCCCCCTACTTGAAATCAAGGGTGACATGGTCAGGGTGCATGACTCGATGAGATAACAAGGAGCTGTAGAGCAAGCAAATGTTATCAATGCAGTCGAGGCATTTCAAATAATAATCAAATAATTGAATAGTCCTTTCAAGTCCTCCACGTCCTCCGGACTTGACAGCTGGAACAATGTCGCCGACAGAAATAGAACCGAGCATGCAGTGCAATCGTCCGTCCGTTTTGTGACGTTACATACTCGTATAGCTCTGTTAGCTACCAGTTTCTCCAGATTGGAAGTGGGATTACAGAAACAGCCTTCTAATTGAACCGCTCAAAATGGGAGCGCTTTTTCGACATCTTGACGGCCAACTCCTTGTTCCATTCCCTAGAAAAGATCTCGAATTCTCAGGATTTTAGGATGGGTATTATTAGCAACTCTGCATAGAGACTGAGACGCACAGTTCTGCAAGAAAGGTCGTCAAGTCGTGTAGTCTTGCTCGCTTGAATTGTAGGGAGCAGTTCGCAGAGCGCCTTCGGTAGCGGCTCAATGTTCGTCAATATTCTCCGACTAGCCCTTCAAGATATCTGCCGTCAGGTGAATAGCCGGGCAGCCGGGTTCCGAAGGCGGGCCTTGCTGAACTTAAGGGGCCGAGGCTCCCCACTCCTATGCAGACGAAGGCAGACGACCATCATTAGGAAGCCCTTTCTGGACTAGATACAATTCCGGATAGAGGTCCTACCATTCCTGGACCCTAAGTTGTATCTCACTTAGCTATACCTGGAAAATAGTTATACAATTATCCAGTCCATGATAGAGAAAATTAGACAGTTTCTAGAGACAACACTAATTCAAATATTTTCCACTGATTCGGTCTACCGCACATTTCACTTATCAACCTGACTTGAAAATTAAATTGGACTCTTCTGCGCCAAGAGCAGACATCAATCAAATGCATAATCTAATTTTTATCTCATTAAAATTTGAATCCCTTCAAATCAAAAACTTCCAAAAATGTGATCAAGAAAATATTTCTGGCGGCTTAATTTTATGCTGAAAGGTATTCGACAATCATGACAGAAACTTGAGTACGTTCGTTTCGTCTCACAATTAAATGAAAATTAAAATTTCCTTCACCCAGATTTTGTTAGATCCTTGGAGCTGAGCTTTGATTTGTCACCAGCGGGTGTTGTTTAAAACAAAGATGTCAAGAGCACTTTCATATTTTGGGAAAAAGGGTTGATTTTATTATGTCAGCCTAAGGAGAGATAAATTGAGGATAACATTTTCATAATGTTTTTTATCTTGGATGGATTTGAAGGAAGTGAAGATGTCACGTTTCAGTTCAGATGGTGTTCGTCAAATTCTTGTTTGCTTTCAGGAAATCAAATCTTCGTGTTTTTTGTGTTTTCTTCGCTTCAGTTGAGTATTAAAAGAGTATTTAAACGTCCTCAATTTATTTGAGATATAATAGGGATGCTCTTTTAGAGCTCACTTGCACACTCCATATTTCCATATTCTTAGTGGTTCTATGGCTGCAAGCAATGGGGGGCACATTCGCAAAACTTTGGGTGAACACGAAGAATACAATACTATATTTAAGTAAAGAAACGAAGAGTCAAAAAAGTGGGTAGCAGCTAGCACACTCGAAGACGATTTAAAGTTGGAGGGTACAATAACTAACAGGCAGTACCTACTATGGAGCCGGAGTCTACCTCTCGAATAAAAACGTGAAGTGGGCTTTTCGTTTGGGATAATATGCAACGGGTTTTCAAGCCGAAGTTTATGCGATCCTAGGGGCGGCAAAGTGGGTGATTGACAAGCGGTTAAAGAGCAGGCGCATCGCAATCTGCAGTGACAGCCAAGCTGCATTGAAGGCATTGAGTAGTCCTTTGATCACCTCGAAAATCGCTCAGGAATGCAGAAACCGTTTGAACTCTATCTCAAGATTCAATGTGGTGGAACTACTCTGGATACATGGTCACTGTGGCGTAGAAGGAAACGAAATCTCGGATGCTTTAGCGAAAGAGGATTCAATCTCCCCTGTAATGATGGGGAAGCGGAATCCACGCAGCAGTTCCTATGTGAATGCCCCGCCTATGAACGAATCAGGCATCAAATCTCCAGTTGCGGGTAGCATCACATCCACAAACGGAAATCCTGCGATACGTTAACGAATCCGGAATATTCCGTTAGATGGGGGTGGCGAGTACAATGGGCTAGTACGGCTTGGGGGCTCAGAAGCTGTAGCTTCTCCCCTACCATACACACACACCAACTATAGATACAGTTACATTCCATAAAAGACCGTAGCGGGAAAAGCAGGTGGGACTACAAACTAAATCCAGTAAGCTCCTCCTTCGCCTCTATCAGATAAAGTACAGGAAGGGGAAGCTGGTGATGTAGATACAATTGGTTGAATAAGTGAAAACGATCCATGCGGGTAGGTCACTGTGAGCTCAATCGGCGGAAGAGGAAAGTACCTGGAAGGAAATCGAAACTCATTGGGGTGAGGTCATCTGCATTGCTACACAACCAGGTGTGGTCATATCCGGAGAGAAAGGAAGAAAACGCAGTCGCTAGCAGAAGTTAAGGAAAATTTGGTGGCGAAATTATGAATTATGTATAAACACATTAGGAGAAGACCAACGCCAATGTTTTGAATTTCTTCCCGTTGTGTTAGGAGTTGATAAGTAAGAGAGATCTCTATGAAGCTGATCCCTCTTACAAGCATGTTAACGCGAAGATGAGAAGGAATAGGACGTATTAGTAAGCACTTACTCCGTTTTTAACCATCGTAAGGAGAGTTTCTTCTAAGGATGGAAGAAAACACACAAGAGAACACTTCGAAAGCTCGATCGACCGAGAGCAGGCGCTCTGCTGTGCCATGCAATAAAATCCACCCTGGGAGAGGCTATGGAAAAGATGTTGCAGCTTAAGCTAAAATTAAAGATCAATAATCAGGGTTTTGCGGTAGAGTCCTTCATTTGGAGTACCCTAAGCAGGCGGTTTAAGGGTAGTATAGGTCCCCTTATGATAGAGAATAAAACCTGAGAAACGCTGAACCAGCACCAACAGCTTCTTATTTTTCTTCAGCCTTTGTCCCGTTCACAAGCGGGGTCGGCTCGTCGTGATCAGTTTCGTCATTTCGTTCTGCCAAAAGCTTGATCTGAATGCAATCGTTCAGCGTATCAAGCCACCGTTGTTTCGCTCTTCGTATCCATTACTGCAAGACTCCGTTCATTGTCTTTTATAGTCGGCCAACACTCAGAACCATAGAGAGCGACAGGACGAAAGACATTGTGGTAAATTTGAAATTTGAGACGACCGCTAATACGTCGATCACAAGAACACCAGTTGTGGAACTCCACTTCATCCAGGTTGCGATAATGCACGAAGCACGATGCCTGATAGCATTGATCGGATATTCGCTCAGTTCTGGGCAGGTCACTGCCGCTGACTGTGGTTGCGCCTGTTTCGTGGGGATCGGTCCTCAAAAATTCAGTTTTATTCAGATTTAATCTATTTTTGGACAAGTTGTTCGAGATCATTTCAACTATTAGACGTAGAAATATCTCTGCATGAAACAGTATATAGCCAACGTCCGCCCCATTTGACAGTGTTCATAACAAGATTAAAGAGATGTGGTGAGAGGGCGCTTTGTTGAAGAACAGCAGAGATTCGAAACGGTTTTGTTATACCCGCCACACTTCGAACTTTACTTTTCAGATCGTGATAGATTAATTGAACCCAGCCGAGTTGTTTTGGCACTAAGTGCTGTCGTAGAGCATACCAGATGGGTTCATGTGGCACACGGTCAAACGCTTACTCTAGATCCAGAAATGTAATGTAAAGAGGATGATGCTTCACACATCTCTATTCCTCCATGAGTAACCGCGTAGAGTGTATTGCGTCAGTAGTTCCGCAGTTCTTGACAAATGCGGTTTGGTTCATGGGTATTTGTCGTCAAGAATGCGTTCAAAAATCTTCATGGTATTGGAAAGTAACCGGATCGGACGGCAATTTGAACTTTCTGCTGGACTACCTTTCTTTTTCCATATTGGGACAGTGGTAGTTTCTTGCCAGTCAGATCCTGTTTTACCTTCCTAAATAATGCGATTAAAGAATTCATTGAGTTGCAGTGTTGGGTTTCAGAGCTCAGATGCAATGTTGTCAGGTCCTGTTTCCCGCCCGATGTCGCCTTTAAAGTCTCGTGCCCTACTAACCACAGCAAGAAGACACTGCCACCGTGCTGGAATGAAGTTCTCTCCAGCCTCAGGAAGAGCGGACAAGGGAAATCTAAAACAACTGCTGCAGGCATAAATGTTGGTAGCCATACAAGGTCTGCCTGGAGAAGTACAAGTCGGCCATCACAACCGCCAAGAGGGGGTCTTGGTTGGACTATTGTCAGAACATCGAAAGTACCAGCAAATCCGCGTGGCTCAGCAAGATTCTCACCAAGAGAGAGCCCATCCGTTCTTGAAAAGTCGGAAGGCTCCTGGACGGAATCTTCTGGTGAAACCTTTGAGCTGGTGGCTCAGATGCACTTTCCAGCCAGCAAGGAGGACTGAGAATCAGAGCCTCGCTTGGAGGGTTTGGGGCCACCCCAGTCGTACGAGACTATCAAATCGGTAATTACCGGCGATAAGATCGGCTGGGATATATACAGCTTCTGTGGAAATAAATCTCCGGGCCCAGATGTCATAATGCTAGTCATACTACTCGTGCGCATCTCTAGGATTGTAGTACACATCCTAAAGAGATGCAGCTCCGGTAAATCTCAACAAGCCACGACACAACCTTTCCCTGCTGCTTCTGTGGCTGTGTGGTTTTCATACCAAAACTGTGCAGGCGCGGCCATGCGTCCGCGAAGGTCTGTCGGCCAATCAGCTTCACGTTTTTCGTGCGCGTCCTGGAAATCCACTTAAGGACAATTATGGAGAGAACGCCTTTCTCTAAGTCTCAGCATGCCTACCTCAAAGAAAAATCAACAGAAACCGCTCTCCACGAGGTAATTGGAACGGTCACCGCAATACAAGCAGTATACCCTAGCTGCCTTCTTGGATATAGAGGGAGCTTTCAACAATGTTGGTACCAACGTCATCAAGGGAGCCTTGGTCAGTATTGAATTGGAGGGGTATCTTATGCATTGGATTATATCCATGCTAAGTACTAGGATAATCTAGTTGGATCTAGGAGGCAACCACTTGACCAGAGTGGTAAACAGTGACAAGCCCCAAGGTGGCGCCATTTCTTGGTTGCTCTGGTTAATATTAATGGACGAAATTTTACGAATATTGGACAGCAGCGGGGTGAAGGTAGTGGCGTATGCTGACGACTTGATGATATTAGTGTTAGCAATGAGCAATGAATGAGCATTATAAAATGTGTGCCTGTGAGCTGCAAGATGTGGACTCGGCATAAAGCCGACCAAAACGGAACTGATGCTATTCACCATCAAGAGAAAGATACTTGAATTCCACCTACCACGCGTGAATGAACAAAAATTGGTTCCTTCCCCAATGTAAAGTATCTGGGTGTAATTCTGGATCCAAAACTAAATTGAAGATTGATCTTTTTTTTAAACCTTTTTGTTTTTTTTCTGCAAATCTTATTAAGGTCGGTTCGCTGTGAGTTTGTCAGTCTGCCTGTCTATCTGTCACGCACACTTTTCCCAGAAACGGTTATACCTATTGACACAACATTGAACTTACGGAAGGATATTTTTTCATCGAATATAGTAAATCAGCGATCTCGCTTAGTACCCTCCGAAGGTTATTAGTTTGCAGGTTGGTTGCAAAGAGGAGGAGTGCGGAGATACGAAAGGTCTCAGTTACTTCAAACATTCGTTCTCAGAACGTACCCTACAGAAAAATCTGAAAAAATTATGGTTGCCTATGCACATGGTATCTAGGTGAGTTACCTTACGTTACGATATCTGCTCATAAAATATATTATTATGTTTTGAGAATTTGCTGTGGATCCTCCTTAAGTTGGATGGTAAGTATATATGTAGGTTTCACTATACGGCATCATGATGGAAAGTTTGGTGGCAATCCTACTATTATTAGAAAAATTATTGTAGGTCAAATTTGCTTCTTTCGCTTCAAATCGAACATCGAATTGAGTATCGGGTATATTCAATATATATACACTAACAGCTATGTCGCCGTGTGCCTAAATATTTTTACACAAGAACCAATAAAACTTTTCATACCTGAAGCGCTGAGCTTGCGGTTTCTTTGCGTTGGAAAAAGCATGCGTATGTGTTGTAAGATGTCCAACCCAATCCAATCAAAATGCATTTAATACTACTTACCACTAAGGCAAGAGCTACCGAATTTTACCCTTGTGGCTAAATGAATAAAGATTGGCCTTTTCCTGCAATGCAATCTATATAGGTATAATCCTAAGTTAAATGGGAGACTGAACATAGAACTAAGGGTTCCGAACGCCTGTATGGCCTTGTATGCCTACAAAATGACCTTTGTAAGGAAAGAGAGTTCTTCCCTAAGGGTGGTTCCCTAAAAGTACACAGCCGTGGTTCTTCCCATCTTAAAGTATGGTTCTATTGTCTGATGGCAGAGGCTGAGCAAGAAGTACGATAGAACTAAGCTTAACAAGATTCAAGGAACCGTGTGTGTAACTACTATTGGGGCTCTGCAGTCCGATTTGCAACCAGTTCGGAGTGGAAGATCGGCGACGTGTTGCAAGGTTATGTTGCAGTGTTCTTCACCGGCGGATCAAAGTGTATCTGTGGATTCCGCCCTGTTCCATGTTGGAAGCGGAAGTACAGGCGATGGCTACTTCAAATTCTAAATGTAATAAAGTCATTTTGTTCTATATCCAAGCATCCATCAAGGCTTTGTACTCAGTGGTGATATCCTACTGGCAGATGCAGTAGATGTAGGATCCTGAACAGTCTGGGCCACACGTTCAGAGTCATCCTCCTATGGGTTTCTGGTCTGGGACGTGGGTAGAATAAATGGCCGACGGACTGGTTAGGCGACGTTCTGTTCTTGGTAGTGTCTCGGGGGACGCGGTTAGTTTCCTGCTGGCGACTGTGAGTGATGGAATCTACTCGCATTACTTAACAGCATCTCGGATCTCGGCCCCATATAATAAGACCTGATCGCAAGAGCTTTTGAGCCAGACGCGTGCACAGCGGTTATACGGGGTACTGGCTGCTAAGGGACCAAGCGGTCAGACTGGGTATTCCTTACAATTCGCCTAGCGAAATTGTGCAGAATTGGAAGACGTTTTTAAGCACTTATTCTGCGATTGTCCAGCTCTAGATTAAGGCTGTCGACACTAGGTCGAGAATTCTTTGGGGCTTCAAAGAGGTCTGTAGTTGGAGGGTGATAAAGCTGCTATCTTTAGGAAATGCTACGCGCTCTGAAGATCCGTGACGGCTTTTATCGGTAAATATAAAGTCCCTTTTAGAGAATCGTAAAAAGTAAGTTCTTCTTTACAGATGAGCATGGTTGCAGACCATTTTTTAAGAAAGAAATTTATTAAAAAAGGCTCATCCTGAGTATTGCTCTTAATTAATTCAGGACACGGATATCTTTCCAAACACAGATTTTGTCAAAAGTGGTGAAGTGGGTATTTCAGCATAGAACGTGAAGTTGGGGGAATCATTTGGAAGACAAGTTTAATTAATTAAATTGAATTTATCACTGAGAATAGAGACTAACGGTATGGCTACGTATTGAGACTCTTTACGGACAAAAGTAATTCTCAAACCATCGACTACTATTCGCCTAAACCATGACCTGGCATATCTATTCTGTTGTTTTCTATTGGTACTGGGGTGCTATCAGCAGGGTGCCTCCCTAATTCTCATCTGCCTTGCTTTCAATATTCCGTTTAAAAAGAAAATCTCAGGGAGGTTATCCTGTTCGTCATTTATATCAGAAATCAAATAAATTTTCTGTGAGTGACTAAACATAAATCCAAAGCGGTCTTTCGAGGAATTTTCGTTGTGGAAATTGAATTTTCGTCCTTAAAACGATGGCAGTCATGCTGCTCGTGATCGGAGATTATTTAAAAGAGAAGGAGGCAGGCACAGAACGCTAATAAATGATTACGCGCATATATAGCCATGGAAATTTGAACGTTACCTCTGGAGTGATTTGTTGGCATTTTTTCGAGCTATTGGAATGGAAAATTCAGGCTCGTATGCTCGACTATGATATGTACATTGCTACCATCCGCCAGGAGATAAATAGCAAGGATCTGCCAAGTCTTGATAAAGTCGAATTTTATTGAAATGAGAAAAAAATTGATTACTCTGATATGAAATGCCGCATCAGAATGCGATGCTTTGTCATATAACGTGTCCCATTTTACTTCGTCTGTGGTTTACAGAAGTGACCCACTGAGTTCGAAATCGAAAAATCCATGGAACTGATTCAACATTTCAGACAAGTTGTTTGGCTTATTTGTACAAATGGACGGAGGAAATGAAAAATAACTTTTAAAATAAATTGAAAAGCAATTGGATATAAATTGGATTTCCGGTATTTCAGCAAAATTAATTGTTATTGTAAAAAACGTTTTGATTTACATCAATTCAATGATGTTTACAGAGAACGAACCAATATGAGCCCTTATAGAAAGCTTCAAATAATACTTAAAATAGTTAGCCGTAGCCACTATGAACTTTGAACAGCTCGCATGGAAAAACAGGAACAGGCTGGAAAAGAGGAAGAAAGTCTGAGGAGAACTCATGCAAAAGAAAAAGGTTTTTGGCTGTTGTAGTGAGTAAAGATTTGGGAAAGTAGACAATCAATCAACTGCGGCGGTGAAGACTTTTTGGAAGAAAAGGCAACGAATAAACTGAAGAGCCAGGCCCAAACCAAAAACCAACCAGAACCAAAATGAGAGAAGTTGAGAGGTCAAACAGTAGAGTTAAGTTCAACATTGGTCTACTGTGAAGACCGCAACTAACTACGATCTTTGTTCAGAAGACAGCGACCTCTATGCGACGAGTTACGGTCCACTGCGCCTCTGATTTTGTCTCGCTCCATCGCGCCTTCAACGGGACAATATCCGCAGCCTCCTTAGCAGGTCACGAAACAGAACACAGCCGCTCTACTTATTGACATCGTTCCCGTCGTTAACGAAGCTCTACTTCCCGTCGCTGCTATATACCATGGCACCTGGCTAAAGGTGACGTCCGCACCTAAACAGCTGTTTGTTTCTAGGCTAGCGTTCGCACCTTCTACGGGCGATACACTTCCCGCCGAGCTGGTTTCCTCCACCTCGGGCTTTCCTTTTGACTGTGTTGCTCTTCGTGTCTCCTCGCCCAACTTCCTCCCGTTCATTGTACCTTGCGTATACGTCCCCTGTGCTTGCCCTTCTCACCTATATGAAGAATTGTTTGACGGTTTGTCTAGACTCCTTACTGTCAGATTCCTTTCCCTCCTTTGCTTCCTTTGCGGAGATTTTAACCTGCCCACGCTCCACTGGTCTAATCTCTTAGCCTTCTAATTCCTCCCAACAACCTCTCCCCTTCTTCCCTTCCACTTTGTTCCATTATGAACGCCTGCTCTGTCCTGAATTTCAATGGGATGCACTCTCTATCTCTTCCTTTGCAACCAAACCGATTTTGCGGACACCCATGACCTTGTACTTATGAATACATGGTTCATCAAACGATTGTCTCATCTTCCAATATTTTATAGTGGGAGCAGAAAAACGCAAATCGGCTATATTCTCATAAGACGCCGACATTTCACTAATGTCACTGATTAGAAAGCCGTTCCCTATGAGACCATTGTACCTCAACATCGGTCGTTGATTCCAGTGCCCTATACATTGCTTTATGCAGATGATGTTTTCCTAGCATCTAATTACAAAAATGATCTTGATCAACTTGTCCAAAAATGGAATGGTCGCCTCATGCAACATGGTCTCAGATTGAATCTAAACAAAATTGAATTTTTGTCGACCGATCCCCATGAAACAGGCACGATCATTTTCAGCGGCAGTGATCTGCCCAGAACTCTTCTTTCTTCTTCTTTTTCTTCAGCCTTTGTCCCGTTCACAAGCCGGGTCGGCTCGTCGTGATCGGCTTCGCCATTTGGCTCTATCGAATGCCTGATCTGGGTGCAATCTCGAGGCTTTCAAATCCCCATCCAGCGTATCAAGCCACCGGTGCTTAGGTCTGCCTTTTGGTCGTTTACCATCGACTTCGATGTTCAGACCAATCTTTGCAAGTGAATTCTCGTTTGCACGAATTGCGTGACCATTACATCGAAAAAGCCTGACTTGTAGTTTTTCCACGATCGATCTTCATTTCGGATGTGATCAAAACGTGTCACGCCACCAGTTCAATGCAACATCTTCGTCTCCATTACCGCAAGACGCCGCTCATTGTCTTTTATAGTCAGCTAACACTCGGAACTATAGAGAGCGGCAGACGAACGACATTGCGGTAAATTTTAGATTTGAGACGTTCGTTGATACGTCGATCACAAAGGACACCAGTTGTGGAACGCCACTTCATGCAGGTTGCGTTAATGCGTGAAGCAATTTCATAACGCAGCTCTCCATTGGCTGATAGCGTTGACCCGAGGTATTTAAAAGTGATCTGCCCAGAACTGAGCGATTTAAATACCGCGGATCGGCCAATGGAGAACTGCGTTATGAAATTGCTTTTCGCATTAATACAAGCTGGATGAAGTCGCATTCCATAACTGGTGTTCTTTGTGATTGACGTATCAACGAACGTCTCAAATCTAAGATTTACCCCAATGTCGTCCGTGCTGTCTCTCACTATGGTTCTGAGTGTTGGCCGACTATAAAAGACAATGAACGGCGTCTTGCGGTAATGGAGACGAAGATGTTGCGTGGGACTAGTAGTGTGACAGGTTTTGATCACATCCGAAATGAGGATGTCTGCGATCGGTATGGGGTTGCACCGATCGTGGAAAAATTGCGAGAAAGGCGTCTTCGATGGTATGGTCACGCAATTCATGCTAACGAGAATTCACTTGCCAAGATTGGTCTGAACATCGTAGTTGATGGTAAACGATCAAAAGGCCGGCCGAAACAATGGTGGCTTGATACGCTGGATGGGGATTTAAAAGCCTCGAGATTGCATCCAGAGCAGGCATTTGATAGAGCCAAATGGTGAAACCGATCACGACAAGCCAACCGCACTTGTGAACGGGACAAACGCTGAAGAAAAAGAGGAAGAAGATGTTGCAGATGGAGCAATGGTGTACACCTGAATGCCAGACAACTTTCGTTGAATGTCGACATAAGCCCAGGGTATTTATAGTTTTAGGCGTAGATTCGATACCGGTTTTTACACTGTTGATGAATACTATGATCACATTTAAAATATATGTCTTAACGAACGTAAAGTAAGTCGTACCAACTACCTGGTGTTTTCCGAAAGACACTAGTCCCGTGCGGCTTTCATTTTCAGGGTAGTTCGTGGAGAGAGGATTCCGCTTATCGGGCATATATCCACTACAGAGTCCATATGTGTGAAGTTATCATGAAACCCAAGTAATCTTCTATTCTTTGAATATGCAATGTTGGTCCGTATTGTATTTCTTCTAATGGGAACCAAGTCGCACTCTCCGGCCATCCTGCGAATGTATTATGCCAATGAAAACATCTTGCCCACCCAATAAATCTTGTTAATGCAAACAATTTGAAATCCGACTCAAGGCATCCTCCACAATGATCCTTTTGCAATTACGAAGCGAAATCAGGGAAATTTAATGGGTTTCCCGCACGATACCGATTCACATCAATCCCTAATTTCTGTTTTGACTTCCTCCCCATGACAAATAACCTTGGGCAGGCTTTAATAAGCATTTATTCGATATTCCTTTCACGTGATTAAAACACAAAGTGCGGAAAACGAAATTTTCAAATCTTCATAATTTGGAGCTTTCGCCATGAAACATTTTTGCTGATTTTCCTGAAAATGAGGCTTCAGGCGTCTATTCCAAGCTCTAAATTTTTCATTTGCTCTTGCAGATACTATACCACGTACCCAGTTTTCCGGGATATCTTCCTGGCGATGTTTACAAATGATTATCTCCATATATGAAGCTCATGTTTGCTTTCGTCTGCCGGTGAATATACATAGAATATGGCCACACATATGCGGATGAGTTTTCATTTGAATTTGATTTGGAAAATTTAACTTGCAAAAAAGCATTACGACTGAGATTTCCCATGACTCAAAGGGATTCGGCAATGTGTAGAGTAGAAAATTTAGCGAAAATTGTCACTTTCAAAACCATTACTTTAATTTAGTATTCCGTCAAAAGAGCAGTTGTCCCGATATGACACGTTACATAAGTTAACAATGTCATAAAACCGAAAAACCTTTTCCCAGGACATCCAAAGTCGTTCGAATTAGCCAAATAACGAAAACCATTCGGGGAACTTAACGACATCACGTAAATTCCAAAGGCCATTATATATATGGACGAGTCCCAAGAAAAAATGTGCCGAGTAGTGAGAGGGCTGGAGTCCTTGGGATCCTGTATATTTACCTTTGAAAAATTAACTAGGTCGAAGCCACTCACGGGCTTTCATATGTGCCCCACAATCGTTTATTTATATGGGATGATGCAGGCCTAGAGACGGGTTCGACTGCTTTCTGGCCTAGTCATCGGGATGTGAGCTTCCTGGATACAGTTGGAGCTTGGCAAATGGATGCGGATGAAATGGAGGTCTCTTTTGTAAATTAAGTGGGATTGAGTTTTCACATGTCGATTGGATGGAGAGTCTTCAGCTGAAATGTAGAGTGTTGTTTACAATGCCGCTATGGAGCCATAAGAGAGTTGCCGACCTGCTTAGTATCATCGATGGTTGTTATCATTCAAAGGGCGTTCCTACCATCGGTTCCAGGGATTTAATCTACACCTGGATCAAATCATTTTCGCATAGTGGAATGTTCGGCGGCTTTTAGATTGTTGGTGAAATTGCGTAAAGTAGAATCACAAGCATCTTTATAGTATCAAGATTTGACTAAATGTTGATTTTGTTTGCTCAGCGTGGTTCCAGGAAGCTAACAATGCAATGCTGTGTGGTACCGATTCGGCTTATGATGACTCCTGGCAGGAACAGAATGGTAGGATGTTACCTATGATGCCAATGTTTTCGGTAAGCTTATGATGTGCTTCGTAGAAATATTTATGTTTATGTTTAGGACAGGAAAGAATAGAGATTCTTTCATCATCATCATTAACGGCGCAACAACCGGTATCCGGTCTAGACCTGCCTTAATAAGGAACTGTAGACATCCGGTTTTGCGCCGAGGTCCACCAATTCGATATCCCTATAAGCTGTCTGGTGTCGTGACCTACGCCATCGCACCATCTTAGGCAGGGTTTTCCTCGTCTTCTTTTTATTTTTCTACCAAAGATATTGCCCTTATAGTTTTCCGGGCTGCATCATCCTTATCCATATGGATTAAGTAACCCACCCACCGCAACCTATTGAGCCGGATTTTATTCACAACCAGACGGTCCTGGTATCGTTTATAGATTTCGCTGTTATGTAGGCTACGCAATCGTCCATCCTCATGTAGGGGGTCAAAAATTATTCGGAGGATTCTTCTCTTGAACGTGGCTAAGAGTTCGCAATTGTTCTTGCTAAGAACCCAAGTCTCCGAGGAATACATGAGGACTGGCAAGATCATTGTCTTGTATAGTAAGGGTTTTGACCTTGTGGTGAGACGTTTCGAGCGGAACAGCTTTTGTAAGCTGAAATAGGCACTGTTATCGGTTTTCGGATTTTCGACCCTAGATAGGAAAAATTATCAATGGTTTCAAAGCTGTAGTCTCCTATCTTTATTCTTCACGTTTGACCAGTGCAGTTTGACGTTGTTGGTTGGCTGGTTTTTGGTGCTGACTTGCCACCATATACTTTATCTTGCCTTCATGATCTGCAGCCCAAGATCTCACCGGGATCGGCACCTGCTCGATCTGGATGAAGGCAGTTTGTACGTCTCGGGTCGTTCTTCCCAAGATGTCGATTTCGTCAGCACAGGCCAATAGCTGGGTGGATTTAAAGAGGATCGTACCTCTTCCATTTACCTCAACATCACTTTCTCGAGGGCCAGGTTACAGAGGACGCATGATACGGCATCCCCTTGTCGTATACCGTTGTTGATATCGAATGGTCTTGAGAGTTATCCTGCCGCTTTTATCTGGCCTTGGACATTAGTCAGTCTCATCAATTTTGTCGGGATACCGAATTCTATCGTACAATTTTACACTGGCTATGCTATCATAGGCGGCTTTCAAATCGATGAAAAGATGGTGCAACTGACGTCCATATTCCAACAGTTTTTCCATCACTTGCCGCACAGAGCAAATCTGATCTGTTGCTGATTTGCCTTGAGTGAAGCCTCTTTGGTATGGACCAATGATGTTCTGGGTATATGGGGCTATCCGGCCTAGCAAGATAGCGGAGAATATCTTATAGATGGTACTCAACAAAGTGATACCTCTATAATTGCTGCACTGTGTGATATCTCCCTTTTTATGTATGAGACAGATAATGCTTTTTTGCCATTCGTCAGGCATTGATTCGCTGTCCCACACCTTGAGCACAAGTTGATTGGTTTAATTGGTCGCCTCCATATTTAACCAATTCGGCTGTAATTCCATCGGTTCCTGGTGAGTTATGATTTGTAAGCCGATGAATTGCACCGGCTCTTTCTTCAATACTTGTTGGTGGCAGTATTTGTCCGTCATCTTCAGTTGACGGGACCTCCAACTCGCCGGTGTTCTGTTTGTTCAGTAGTTCATCAAAGTACTCAACCCATAGCTCCAATATGTCCATTCTGTCGGAAATCAGATTTCCCTCTTTGTCTCGGCAAAATGAACATCGGGGTGTAAGGCTTCATCCTGCTGACTTGTTGGTAAAACTTCCGCCTTCTGTGCCTGGTGCGATTGCTCCCTGTACTTTTCGAGTTCATAGACCTGTTGGTTCTCCCAGGCTTCCTTTTCCCCTTCTGTGAAGTCGCTTCTCCGCTCGCCGGAGTTCGCGATAAGTCTCCGTGCGTGCCCGTGTTCTTTGAGAATTCAGTATTACTCGGTATATGGCATTCTACCGTTCCGTTGCTATTTTACATTCATCGTCAAACCAGCCGTTTCGACTTTTTTGCGGCTGGGGTCAAATATGTTTGTGGCCGTATTTATTTCAGGCGATTGTGAAGATCATTTGTTGATGCTTCATCTCCAGGATCTCTGTTGACAGCGGTTATTGCGGCATCCATTTCCCTCTTATAGGTGTTGCGG
Source organism: Hermetia illucens (assembly GCF_905115235.1). Taxonomy (NCBI): domain Eukaryota; kingdom Metazoa; phylum Arthropoda; class Insecta; order Diptera; family Stratiomyidae; genus Hermetia; species Hermetia illucens. The sequence continues at coordinate 77,197,018 of NC_051854.1, read as the reverse complement.
AAGGCTGTGTTGTGGATGGCTTCAGTGTTCACTCTCACCTGATTGGCAGAGGGGATTCTGGGTGGTGTTGTTATTCGAGCTCGGAGCACCATGCCAACGAGGTAGTGATCCGAGTCTATATTGACCCCTGTTCTGATATTCATCAAGGTTGAGAGGTGGCGGCGTTCGATCAACACGTGGTCAGTTTGGTTGAAAGTGGTCTCGTCTGGAGAGGCCCACGTATGTTTGTGGACCGCTTTCTGTGCAAACTTTCAACAACCATTTCGAGTGGCACTGCCAATTGAATTAGTCGCAGTCCGTTATCATTTGTATTTTGGTGTAAGCTATGAGAGCCAACGTACCGCCTGAAAACCGGCTCCGTCCCTACTTAATAATAATAATCATAATCGTTGGCGCAAGAATCCATGTTGGATCAGGTCCTTGAAGTGTATTAGAGCACTTAATTCAAGACCGTAACGGTACACTAGGAGGCAATGTGGTCAGCATTGGGCTCGCCCGAGATTATTACCCTGATTTGACTCAGGTACTCATTCGCAGCTGAGTCGACTGGTGTCCGACGTTAAATCACGATACAAATTCCACTGCCACCAGTGAGATTTGAACCGCGACCTTCCGTACGACAGCCTTGCGCTCTAACCACTCAGCTATCCGGACACTGAGCTATCCGTCCCTACTTGGCTGTTAAAATCCCCAAGTATGATTTTAATATCATATCTGGGACAGTCTTCGAGGGTTCGTTCTCCTGCCTTCTTCGACTCTGCAGTCTCTTCTGTAGGAGCGTGAACGTTTATGAGGCTTATATTTCTAAACTTGCCTCGCAAGCGCAGAGTGCATAGCCGTTCGCTTATGTTTTCAAAGCCGATAACAGCAGGTTAAATTTTTTGGCTGAGTAAGAAACCTACTCCGAGCACATGGTTTACTGGATGGCCACTATTATATATGGTGTAGCATTTTTTTTCCAGGAAATTGGTCCCTGTACAATGCATTTCCTGTAACGCTGTTATATCAGCCCTACATTGGGACAGGGCATCGGCTAGCTGCTCCAGTTGTGGCTCCGTAGCAAGTTGTTTTCCGTGTACCCCCCAACCCCCAACCTGGAGGACCAGTTGATACAAGTTGTCCCGTTTTTAGCCGCGGTGAACTCGTCTTCATCCTTCTCCGTCTGCAGCTTTTCGTTAAGAAAGAGCTCCCAGCGGTCACCACGTGGATGTGGAGATAGGATTTGGTAGTAGAGGTAGTAGAGACTGTGATCGGCCGTGGATCTTGCCTCGCCATGGCGGCACTCGGGTCCAGAGACTTACGGTTACACACCCGCGGTCAAGTCGTTGTTTTTATTTTTCAGGTTTAAATCGCATTCTGGTTTATTTCGTTAAGCCGTCACGAATTCCTTTATTTGCTGTCTCCTTGTTAGATCCCGTGCCGGACCCACGCATCGATATAGACACTTTAATTTGGTACTAATGACACATGAGGGATCAAAACGCTCAAAGTGCGTGGTTTTAGGCTTCGTCCATACGAAGTATTATACTTTTGCGTCCGAAGCATAACAAACCACAGAACATATCATATGTCCTGTACCAAACTTTCCGTCCCCGACTTGCATTGTAGTATCTTTATTTCCACATTTCAGAAATATCGTCAAAGGGACTCCATCAAGAGGCAATTCTTAAATATGTAGTTTTGTTAATTAAGTTAACAGCAGAGAAGGGTCTTCTATGTGGCCTAATTCTCTTGAAACTCATGTTCAGTGTTTGTTTGGATAGGCTAGGAAGTCCCAGATCCCTAATTTCTTTTCACGCCGGACCGTCGCTTCGTTGAATAGTAATTACTAGCTTCGAAGAATCTGTGCTGAAATAAAGGACACTATCCACAAGTCTCCTTCGAGTTAGGTAAACAGCTAGTAAACGACTACATAAAGGGCAGAATGAAACTCAAAAGTATCTTTGAGCACCACTTAAGACTATACGTAAATATACAGATTAGAATCATAGTTTCTCGGAACAGAATCCATTCTACTTGTTTTCTAGTGGAAATTTTGAAATTCTTACTATCCCTAAGCTGTTAAGTTTTGCCGTCCTATTCAATTGCTTTCAAGGACTCTGCTTGAGATTCCGGTGAATGGATTATTTGAGATGTTTCTCCTTGGAAGTAAGTTATTTCATGAAACAAACAAACTGACTCCATTCAATTTTGTGTGTTTGTACGTTCAACAAACCTCTATGTGTACTCCCTTGTAATGAATGTCTGTGTGACAGGAACAATGCATCTTCGTATTTTTCAAGATAAACAATCACAATTGGAGAGCAAGATCCTTTCAGAGGAGATAATTGTGAAGAACGCTGATCCAATTATGAATAACTTTCGAGTAGTCATCTCGTTGAATTTATGTAAGAAATCAGAGTTGAAATGCTTCCTAACATTTAAGCAATTCAGTTTGAAGTGTTTGGGTTCTTTGAAAGATTTGACTATTGTTATGACGTCCTGGATTGGGAGTGTTCCAAATCCTGGAATATATTGATTTGAACGTAATTGTATTGAAGCTGGATAGAAGTTTGAAGTGTTGATTGGATTAAGTAATAGTGCCGAAGTTTGGAAGTTGAAGTGGAAATACAGGAGTAAATTTGCATTTCTAGTGGTATTGTCGTTTCTTCTTTTCCTTGTGCCTTTGTCCCGTTCACAAACGGGGTCGGCTGCTGCCTGATCTGGGTGCAATCTCGAGGCTTTCAAATCCCCATCCAGCGTATCAAGCCACCGTTGTTTCGGCCTGCCTTTTGGTCGTTTACCATCGACTTCGATTTTAGACCAATCTTGGCAAGTGAATTCTCGTTAACACGAATTACATGACCATACCATTGAAGACGCCTCTCTCGCAATTTTTCCACGATCGGTGCAACCCCATAACGATCGCGGATATTCTAATTTCGGATGTGATCAAACCGTGTCACGCCACTAGTCCAACGCAACATCTTCGCTTCCATTACCGCAAGAAGTCGTTCATAGTCTTTTATAGTCGGCCAACACTCAGAACTATAGAGGGCGACAGGACGGATGACATTGCGGTAGATTTTAGATTTGAAGCGTTCGTTGATAAGTCAATCACAAAGAACACCAGTTGTGGGACGCCACTTGATCCAAAGTTACTGATGTACCTAAGAATGTGAAGTGTTTCGTATACGGAATACAGAATTCCCTTGTTAACCAAGCTCATGAATATATGGGAGAGTCCCTTCGGAATGACATTTCACGTGTCCTTAAGCTAATGTCTGGGATTGCACAAGAACCGGAAATAAACAAGCCCAGAAACTAGAATTTAGATGCTTCAGATCTGAAAGGTTTTGTGAGTGGACATCTGTCCTATTTATACCTAGCTATCAATATTTATGCATTTAGTATGTCAGACTATTTACATAGTAGTCACTTTAGTGTGATTGCGATATTGAAAATCTCAGATTTCAGTAAATTTGGGCAAGAACGACCACTTTGATCTATTATAATTTTTTAGAGGGATTTAGATACAATACCTGTAGCTGACAATATAATGGGAACTACAACCACCCGCTCGAGATGCCGAATTTCTTTGATTTCCCGAGCCAGTGGCTCATAGTTCACTTCTCAACGTGTTTCGATGTCGTCATTATGGGGGATAGCAATTTACGCCGAGCGACCTGTCTTGTCAACTAAGAATACATCAGGCTTGTTATGTGGAACTACACATTCTACACTGGTCGTCCTCCACCCGTTCTTTCATGATGAGCTTTTTATAAGCTCGGGTGGCGACCAGGCCGTCCTGAATGGCACAGATGAACCCCTCCGTTTCAGCAAAGAGCTCCCTAGCAGACAGCCATTGGTTCGACAAATGCTAATCGACAAATGACTGCCAAAGACAATTCACGTGTTTATCGTGCATTGCCTTCGACTTCCATTCGTCGATCCGCTCTTGGTCCGACTTTACCTCACTCAGAGGATTGAAAGGTCGATCCTTCAAGTTAAGCAGAGTCAGCCCACAGTCTGCCTTACAGGTAGCCACATGTGAGGGACTCGCCTGCTCTTTGATGTAAAAAGAAGTGCGCAGCGAGTCGGCTTGACGATGATGTTGTGCCTCCACGTCAACCACGCCCCTACCTCCGATGTCACGAGGCAGGTTCATCCGCTCCGCAGCAGAGATTGAATGATGCATTTGGAATTTGGACATAGTTGTCTGTATTCGTCGTTGTACGTTTTCCAGATCGGTCTTCGTTCACGGCAATATTTCGAATGCAAAAGCCAGTGAAGGAATAACGAATATATTCAATGCGCTTATTTTATTCTTTCCCAGGAGATATGATTTCAGCACCAGCTTTGCACGTGGCAGGAATTCGAACAGCAGAGCATTCTTCAGATCACCAACTCGAGCAGAATTCCTAAGTATTTGTAGAAGTCTGTCTCGGTCACAGCTTCGATGTAGAGGTCACCAATGCTATCTCCGGCGGTCCTTTGCAGATGGCTTGGATTCGACACTTGTCTAATCCAAACTTCATCCGAATATCACGGCTAGACATGTTTACTATTCGCAACAGACTTCTAAAATGGTCGTCAGTACAGCATACAGTTTGCTGTCGGTGTCATGCAAAAGCAAAGGGGACTCAACGAGTCCCCCTGGCGATGATTCACTCGGCATGCATGGTAACCCCCAACCCCCAACCCCCCAGTATTCTTTCGCTTCCGTTACCGAAAACTCCACTGTCCGGGTGCTTTGTTGGGATTCGTCTGTATATTTCCTTGGCATAAATTGCTAATGGCCGATCAGCATTTAAGAAGGCCAAAATATGGATAGGCTGCGACGCCAATGCAAAACATACCCTTTTGGGCAGCTCAGAAATCGAAAAAAAATGCGCCATTCTTCGATTTTATTATTGATCTATCTGTGTAACAAAAGCACACCAATCTTCAAGCACAATTATTGGCTGCCATAGAAGGGCGGCCTGAAGAAGCATACGTCGGACATGAGGACTACCAAGAGGCGTTCCTGCTTGAACTATTATCAAAATATTGAAAGCACCAACGAATCTTCGCAGTTCAGTAAGATTCTATCCAAGGTACATAGAAGCCCAAAAGTTGGCAAACTCTTGGATCGAATCTTCACGCCAAACCTTTGAGCTGCTGGTTCAGACGCACTTACGGAGAATAAGATCGACTGGGCTATAAATAGCCTCCAGGCCCAGATGGCATAATGCCATCATGCTACAGAAGTAGCAAGCAAGGATTGCACCGTGGCTTGTCGGGATACGTACCACAGTCTTGCAGACGTACACGTATGGTTTTCATCCCGGGAGGCGTGTCCATGGGCCCCGGAAGAACTTTCGACCAATCAGCCTCGCCTCTTTCGTGTTGTAGACTCTAGAGCGCGTCCTTTCCTAAATGTCAGCATGGCTACTTCAAATTCACAGAAACCGCTCTCGACGAGGTAGCTGGCACGTTGTGTGTGGAGGCACTCCTTAGGTGGTCCCATCTCTCTGGTGCGCTGGTTGATAGCGATGGACGAAATTTTGCTGGATATTGGACAGGAGCGGGGTGAAAGTTGGTGGCGTATGCCGACGACACTATGGACACTATGGAAGGAACGTTGAAAAAGTTGTTGCTGTGACGACTTGGTGATATTGATATCAGAAATGTTTCCTTCCATTATAAGTGACATCATGGAACTAGCGTTGAGAAAAGTTTTCCTGTGGGCTACAAGGCGGGCATGTGGTATAAATTCAACCAAAACAGAACTGACTTCATTCACTGCCAAGACCCGAATTCTATTTACCGCGAACCACACACCTTGGTTCCCTCCTTCAATGGAAAGTATTTGGGTGTAATCCTGGGTCTGAACTGCGAGCTTAGAAGGCTTGTATAGCCTTCTATGCCTGCAAGGCTACCTTTTCAAAAAAATTAGGTCTCTGGTGGAGGATGGTTCTCTGGATGTACAGAGCTGTGATACGGCTCTATTATTATATATTGTGACAGGCTTTGAGCAAAAGGTACAATAAAACAAATTTTAATATGATTCAAAGAACTACTTGTGTAGGTGCTGCCGGTGTTCTGCAGTCTTGCCTGGTTATAGGAACATATAAGGGAATAAGCGGGCTGACCGACTGGGTGAGGGTCTGATCTTGACAGTCCTTTGCGGGTATAGTCTGCGTGTTGTCGCCAATTCTATTCACACTATTTAGCAGCACACTGCCGAAGCTGTGGAAAAGAGAAGAAATCTTCAGGCATTTCCTTCGCAATTGGCCAGTTTTAACTAGAGTCAGGACACTAAGTAAACCATTCTTTGAGGTCCTCAGAGATGTCTCTAGCTGCAGGGTGGGAGAGCTGCTTTCCTTCGCGAATGTGATGAACGACGACGCATCAGAACGGCGCACCACAGCGCAAATGGGGCTCCTCAGAAATTGAAAGTTTTAAACGATCTGATTGGATTGGTATGGATTTGTATGAAAATAATTAATTCGTTAAATGACTTTTTGCTTTACGGCCGACTTTTGTGGCCGAGGAGAACCTCCATAGTGGTGGCATCTGGAGACGCTGTACCGCATTGGCGAATGCTCCAAAGGCCTAATTAGGGCGATCAGACCCGAGTCTGCACGGGGACTTGTCTGAAGTGCTAATAGGTCACGAAACCTTACCAGGGGTATACTAGTACCATGGGAACCGGGATAGTCCCTGAATTCACTTACTTCAGGTGAACAACTGTTGTATATGCGTTCAGCTCGGTTGTTTGCGGTTGGCCCCCTAATGGGAGCTTCATGGGGGTTGAGGTTGGGTTCAAGCAAACAGAAACCTACAGGTGTCAGCGTGGTGTTGCGTTTCAACACGGGTGCCGTACTCCTTAGTTCGTTAGATATTTTGGTAGGTCTTGCATCCACCAGTATGAACGCTGAGCCATGGACTCGGTATAGACTCGTACCGTCGTAGCTTGGTGCGGCGGGGCTTTGGTTGTGGTCACAAAACCAATTTGTGTCATAAGAAGACCGTGGGATTAAGTCCACGAGACACTTAAAACCCCCTAGGACTCACATCCGAAATAAGGATACCCGCGATCGTTATGGGGTTGCACCGATCGTGGAAAAGTTGGGAAAGAGGCGATGGTATGGTCACCGAAACAACGGCGGCTTGATACGTTGGATTGGGATTTTAAAGCCTCGAGATTGCATCCAGATCAGACTTTTGGTAGAGCCAAATGGCGAAACCGATTGCGACGAGGTGAACCCGCTGGTGAACGGAACAAAGGCTGAAGAAAAAGAAGAGGGAGTTTTTAGAGGGTAAGTGAATAGGAGACCCTGTAGGTAGGGATAGAAATGTCAGACGGATTGGGAGGTCCAAAGTGGGGTCTCACGTGGTTTAAGGGGCGGTAGCAAAGATGGCTATTTGTTTTGCTTTGTATGTCGTTTAATCGGAATGCTGGGCTTTGGAGTGATTCATGTAATTGAGTCGTTTTATTGTCTTTTTTTGCGTTCGAAGTCCTGACGGGGTCTTGTTCGCAATGTTTGGTATTTATAGGTTACGGGAAGTAGAAGGCTGATAAAAATCGAAATGCGGTCTTCTAAAAGAAACATAACAAGTGACAGAAAAAGCAGGTCGTTCCAGCTGAAAGAACACCATAGTTCTATTTCGGCTTTCATCTATGGAAAACTGCTGCTGGTATGCTTAAAATTTACAATATTCAGGTGCTTCTCTTTCTTGTCAGAGAGAAAGCATTTTTAAGATTATATCAATATGATTTTCTTTGATGCTCTCTTTTCCCACGCTGGCCTAGAATCCTTTACTTCCTTTACAGCACTTTTATTGACATATTTGCCTAACCTTTCGAAATATACGAATAATAGCTTGACATGAATTTAATTTTATAGAAAATGTCAAGGCAAATGCAAATTTATGGAACACTTCCTAGGTCGAGGTGACGTTCTCTCCGTTTACAAAATGTCTATTATATCATAAATAATTTTCAATGAAAAATGATTGCATATTGAACCCGATCTTCTTCGCTTCATATTATAAGCAACAGTTGAGGCGCATGCAGGAAATATCGTATTAAAGCCTTCCCTCCATCAATAAATTCCTACAATTTCCAGCTCCTTTGTGCGCTGCTGGCAGGAACTCCTCTGTGTAACACAATAGAAACATTCAAGCTCGTTAGCTATTATTCTGCTCAAACATGTTTCTACAATGTGAATGTATCACCATTTCATTCCAGGAAGCGTTGAAGCTCCCTCAACTCCAAATGTAAGACAATATTCGAGCAATGTGCATACCTATAAATAATAAAGTACAGAACGCATATGTGAAGACCTGTCTGTGACAAATGACTCCCTTTCTGTTATTCCCTTGGTATTCATTCCCAGGAGAAATTTATAGGTTTTCTGTCATTCTTCCTTCGCGGGACGTCGCAATTCCAATCAAATATTTTTTGGAGTTTTTGAAGTGTTTTATTCTGAATTCACCTATGACAATTGCAGATCCTTTGTGAATGTCTTAATTTCATTTTCTTATTTTGCTGGAACTGACACATGACATGAAATTTTGCTTCAACTGTCTTAAAATTTTCAGGACAACAGCTTACAAAGCTACTTGGATGTTTAATTAAGGTGTAATTCAGGTGAAACCAGGAAGTCTAATAGTGGTAACACACTAGACCAGAGGCTTACCATCATTCCACACAGTTTCCACCACAGTCGCCTATGATTGGTGGCATTACAAACGTTGAGGCATTATGGCTACCGATGAACGTTTGGTTCATATTGACGTCCAATATTTCAGGATTGTGCTAAGGACGAATCCTTCATGATTGCAAAGCCCTTAATTTGTTACTGCTTTCGGTATCAGGCTTGGTATGCTGAACCTGATGAATGACGAATAGGATGACCCCGTGCGTATGAAGGCTTACAGAAATTACTTGGTGCCTTTGCTCCGAACGTCTATGGGTCCTCAAAGCCTTCATTATATGCATCTTAATTTGCTTTTATTCCTTTGTTACACTATATGGCCATATTCCCACCACTTGTGATACAAAATGCCCCCGGCCTAATAATCTTTGTTTGAAGTTTGTTGGTCAATGAAAAGCCAGTGCATACACTATTAAATTCCAGTGTAATTTAACTTCACTTCAGGAAACAACATCCCAGGACAAAGTCTTCGATTAATTATCGGAAAATGAATGCATTGCACCCGTATTTGGTGAAAGGGGATCAAAGTTCGACAGAATGCGATATGGGTATTCATGGAAAGGAAGGTCTACCTGAAATATCTTCTCAAAGAGATTTTGGAGAACAGAATCCGGAGTATGTCGAAATGAATAGTAGGAAGAATATTTCAGCCTTTTGTTTAAAATTTATTGTCTTCTGGAATTTTGTAGGATCTCTTGCATTTTTTTCTGACATATTGAATTTATTTCACTTTTTTTGTGTACAAATAACTAACACACTCCGTACAGAACCTGCAGGCAGTAATTTCCCTAGGTGACAGTTTAGTTGGCAGTGACTAGTGAAAATTTCCACTGTAATTCGGAGGTTCTTATTGGTAAGGTTTAAACAACCCTTTGTGTCCATATCCTCAGGAAGCACCCTGTGCCCGAGTATCATTTCCTCAATCGTCCCTTGTCATTTTTTAATACCATAGCCATGAGCCCGTTTTCGATTTCGTAGAATGGTTCTAGCCTGTGCAAACGCGTCTCTGCTCCCTTCTTGACCAGTTCGTCCGCTGCCTCATTGTCGTCCAACCCAACATAACCTGGAACTCAGAGTAATCAGACTTTATTGTTCGAGACGAGCGTATTCAGTCTCTTTAGGCATTCCCAAACCAGTTTAGAGTTTACCTGGTTGGACCTAATTGCCTTGATCGCTGCTTTGCTATCAGTAGGAGTAGCAATGTTTTGTCCCTTGTAGTTCCGTTGGAGATTAAAGGAGGTACATCTGTCTATGGCGCATATTTCCGCCTCGAATATGTTTGCTTGGTCGAACGTAGATTTTTCTTGGACCAATGACCCCGGCAAGCACCGAAACTTATCACGAACTCCTTGGAGTGGAGACGGAAAAAGAAAACGTGAAAGAACCAAGAACCACACTAGGCGTGGAAGTTTTCACAACAAGTGTGCAGGATCCTGCCTGAGACAAAGAGGGAAATCTGATTTCCGCCAGAATGGGCATATTGGAGCTATGGGTTGAGTACTTTGATGAACTACTGAACAGCCAGAACATCGGCGAGTTGGAGATCCCGCCAACTGAAGAGGTATTACGTTGCTGAGAAGCTTCTAAACAGCGGGAAAATTGGTTGGGTAGTGTATGCGATACGAATCCGAGCCGCCCAACTAAATGTTACAGATGTTTAGATTATGAGCTCAGATCTGCAACCTGTCGGCGACCTGACAGAAGGGCAGCATGCTGTAAATGCATTCAGGCAGACCATAAAGCCAATAACTGCAATGAAAAGGAAAGCTGCGTCCTATGCAGGGACCGTCGCGCGACTGATAAGAATATTGTGCACACTGCGGGCTCGAGGCGGTGTCCAGCCTTCAGAGCAAAATTGGAAAGAGCTAGGACGCGGTCAACATGATTCGCATCTTACAACTCAATATGCACTGGAGTGCAAGCGCCCACGGGTTGCTAGTGCAGTTCGCTGCGGAGAACGAAGCTGATTTAGTATTCATCAGTGAGCAGCACCAAAACAAGGACCTAGTTTCATGGCACCCTGACATATCAGGTACCGCTGCCAACTGGGTTCGGGACGGCACCCTCCTTGCGGTTCTCACCCAAGGTCGAGGGGACGGCGTTGTCTGGATTCGGTGTTCAGGGATGACGTTTTTCAGTGTCTATTTTGCGCCGAATGATACGATGCCGGACTTTCGACACATGCTTGATGTTTTGGAGGATGCTATCTTAGGCACAGATGGGTGGATCCTCCTCGGGGGTGACTTCAATGCTAGGTCACTCAAATGGCGCATGCCACACACAGACTCCAGAGAGAAACGAATTCTGGAAATGGCGGGGAGAACAGGACTGATAGTTCTAAACACCGGATCCACCTCAACGTTTCTGCGAGGGAAACATTCCAGACTTAACCTTCGTGTCGGAATTACTGGTGTCGCTGGACGGGCGGCGAGTTCTGGAAAACTTCTCGGCAAGCGACCATCAATACATTGCCTTCGAAATGGTGGACACAAACTCTCGGTGTGCGCCACCCCGGTGCTCTTTCTGTGCATGAATCGTCGCGAAAGTGAACACCGGGACGTTTATCGGAACTCTTGGAACAGCTGGGGCCGCGCTGGAGGGTACTCCTGGGGGCATTGGCACTGCAGCCGATACTATGGCAAATTCAGTCACGAATCTGATAATGACGGCCTGCGAAGCCTCCATGCCCAGGAAGGCATCGAGAGTTGGCAAACCTTCTATGTATTGCTGGATAGTGGAAATCGCAGAGCTCCGGAAGGAGTGTCACAGGCTTCACCGCTCAACATAACGTCCAAGCGACCGGGAGGAGGTACGTACCATGTTGACGGAGTACAAATCAGTCAAAAGGAAACTCCGCAGCACAATAAACAAGAGCACAGCACGCTGCTGGCAAGATCTGGTTGACGAGGTGAATGGGGACTCGTGGGTACTTAGTTACAAACTGGTAACCCGAAAAATCGGGGCTCTGCGGAAACCCTGTTCACTTAAGGTCGAGCAGATGAACTGCATTGTAAGGGCACTATTCCCTGCTCACGCCATATAGGTTGATGACGTCCGCGTGGCGAGCGCAAAGGACTGTCCACTCTTCTCGATAAAAGAGTTGAAACAGGCAGTCCTCTCTATGAAAAGCAAGAATTTGGCAGGACCTGATGGTATTCCAGCAGAGTTATACAAACTTGTGTTCCAACACCGGCCAGACCCACTGCTCGGCGCATTCAACGCTTGCCTGAAAGAGGGTACTTTCTCTGCTCGCTGGAAGGTGGCGAGGCTTGCGCTGATCTACAAAGGGAAAGGTGACCCCGAGTTGCCCCGGGCAAGTTTTGTTTTACACAAAACCTTTAAAAGGAACGCCGCAAGAGACGGCGCTTCTTTCTTTCGCCGCTTGTTCGACTTGTGCGTTCTTTCCCTTGTTGGTTGTTCATTTTCGTTAACGATGTTCTCGGGAATAGAAGTAAGTCCCACGGTGGGGGCTTACGGGTGCAGCCGTTCTATTGTAGGGGCCTGGTAGCATGGTTCCTCCAATTCGGGGCCCAATCTGCTTTGGCCGGCGTCACAACGGATGCCCCCTTCAATTATGGGCTGGTCGGGTTTGCATGCGAAGCCAGTTGGGTATGTCTCCGACGTTTTCGAAGATTGTTCTTATTGGCAATTAAAAGAGCAGCTCATAAAGCGCTTGTCAGTGAGTGAGATGGCTCACCTTAAGTATTTACTGACAGAGCTAAATGAAATAGTTAGGTGGTGACAAAGTCGGCACCGAGCTACTACAGTTCTTGTTGCTGCAGAGGCAGAGATTGGAGAGCACACAAGCCATCGTGGCATGTGCGAATTCGGGATCTGGATCTGGATACGTTAGCCGTCATCACGGACCGCGGAAAAGTCAAGCCAGGTGACTCAGCTGCAATAGCTGGTGGCAGTATTAACAGCCACCGTCTCTGTGTTGGTGGAGGTCGTCGGTGCTTTGCGTTCGGAGAGCAAGACTAGGTGAAAATCAAGGTCCGCCTCTCGAAATTGGCGATCGGTTAATAATTCGTCAGGATGCTGGGATCATCGTAGGTTCGCTGGAAAGACTAAAAAGTGTACCAGCCCCTGGAGTTTTTCATCAACCAAATCAGACTTGCCGGGAGTTCTGGCGACTGCTACCCTTAATGTATCACAATCTACGACCTGTGGAGCCGGCGCAACCACCTCTTCGATCCGTATGTATAGCTACAAGCAGGTAGACTTGAGTTCAGGATTTGGACGAGCGTTTTCTTGGCGCTTTATTATCGCGGATATTAGCATTCCCATCTTAGGCGCGGATTTTCTATGTCACTATGGATTGCTAGTGGATATAAATAATAGGTTTCTCATATACATCAGACTTCCCTTACGTCATCACCTTTCTATCATTTCTGGAAATGCTGCCCAGGCAGGTATTCGTCCATTTCTTATTATAAAAAAACGCAACTTCACTACCAGCGGTAGCCTCTCTGAGCCCGTTAAGGACGAACACCACATCAATACACTGGCTCCTCGTTTTTCTCTAAGGCGCGTCCATTACCATCGCATAGGCTCGCATTTGCACGAAACGAACTCGAAGAACTTCTTAAGCAGGGTATTTACAGACTTTCAGACAATCGTTGGCCTTTACCAGTTCAGATAGTCCCTAAATCCAATGGCAAATGGAGAACTTGTGGCGACTACATCTCACTCATCCACGATTTTGCGGACTCTAGGGCACATTGCTGTATTTTCTTCACCTTGGACTTAGTCAAGGCATACCATCAGATCCCCGTAGCTCCCGAATGCACAATATGCACACCTTTCGGAATTCACTAGGATGACTTTTGCACTGTGCAACGCGGTGCAATCCTTTTAGAGATTCACCCACTCTGTACTGTGACACCTCAACTTCTGTTTCGTATATTTGGATGATGTTTTGATTGCGTCTTCCTCTGAGATCGAGCATTTAGAATACCTCGAGAGCATTTTTCAACGTCCCCTTCAGACTGGTTTAGTGCTTAACGTTGAAAAGTGCAAATTCCTACAATCGTAGGTGAGATTCCAAATGATTACCCCTGAAGGCATCCAATCGGACGCAGTGAAGGTACAAGCAATTTAGAACCTCCCGCTTCCGAAAATTTTTGGGGATTTAAGAAGGTTCTTGGGCATGTTAAACTTCTATCGTCGTTTATTGCCCAAGACCGGCCACCATCAATCGATCCTTAACACTTTTTTGTGCCGTCTGATTGTGTGGTTGCCAGAGGCTGTCTAGGTGTTTGAGACTATTAAGCAAGAGCTGGTGGATGCTACGCATCCGACATTCCCTCATCAATCAACTTGGCAGCCGTTGAGCTTCTTCTCCAAACAGCTAAATCCCGCTCAACGCAACTACATCACTTATGATCATGAGTTACTTGTCGCATACTTCACCTCCGACATCCAACACGTGTCTGGAACAGATAACGTGGTGGCTGACGCTTTGGTACGTGTTGCAGAGGTCAAGAGCCCCGCTACCGTTGATTTTATGGCAATCGGCGAAGCGTAGAAGGACGACCTAGTTCTTCAGAGCTTGAGGACTAACTCCAAATACACATTTAGTGAGTTCTTCGGCTTAACATCCAGTATATATTGCAAGACAGATAGGGGATCAAGGCCATATATTCCGGCCGATTTCCGAAAGGAAATATTTCACGCTGTTCACGATCTGGCACACCCAGGCCACCGCAAAATATGCAAATGGCCAGACAGTGCATTGCATGTCAGAAGTGAGAAACTACAAAATATGTGAAGAAAAAGTTTGGAGTCCACCCGAACATCATTGGCGTTTGTGAGACTCGCACGGTTTTAGGAATTGCCTCACAATCATCGATAAGTTCACCTCTGAAAGACATTACATTACAATCTTGAGCTAGGGCCCTTTGTCGAGAATGGATTCCACGCTTTTGTGTACCGGCAATTATAATCACCGACCAGCGAATACAGTTTTAGTCCTCCCTGTTCTCAGAGCCACCGGATAAATGCGTACTATCCGCAATCCAATGGGACGCTCGAAAAGTGGCGTAGGATGCTGAGGGCGACTATAATGGCCCAAGATGACCCTTCTTTGTCGCAGATACTGCCACTCGTTCTACTTAGCCCCGAACAGTCAATCGCGAAGAATTTGCTCTAAGTCCCGCGGAGCTGGTGTACGAGGAGAACATGAGGGACCCTGACCACGCCATCAGGTCGGGACTCAATGCTACCGGTCTATTGCATCTGCTCAAGAACGTAATGCCAAAACTGAACCCACCCAAGGGTATGAATGCCCTATTTAGGACGGACGCCCTTCGGAAGCCGCTATCGCCACCTTACGAGGGTTCCTTCTAAGTCTTCGAGCGGGGCCAACACCATTATAGCCTCGACGTCGGTGACACGGTAAAACGGGTCTCTTTGGTTCGACTAAAGCCCTTCTTCCAGGAAAAAAAAAAACGCATCCAGAGCGAGAGGCGTGCGAAGCGTCCCTTCTGCCTTGTGGTGCCGAATTGAGCGTACCTTGCGTCTGGCTCCTCGCTGAAATCCCCTTTGGTTTCAGCTGAGGGTGGAGTGTTGTGACGGAGCACAAAATACATAAGTTAGTGAATGGATGTGAGATGATTATAGGAAAACATTGAAAGGAGACATACATAACATACTTACTATAGCAAGCGACTTGACGGAGAATTATTGAGCATGAAAGGTAAATGCGAAACGATGCTGAAATGTATGACTCCTACAGTAAACTATCTGCATCATGCTTCAGAGACTATGAGAGTGGGGGGTGGCTCGGTACGTGCAACGCATAAATAAATGCACAAATCTCAATCATATATTGAAAGATAGAGTGCAAGGTGATATTTCCACCAGCCATGAATGATGGCTCATTCAAAACGAGAAATTGAAAAGGTGGAAAAACTAAAGGAATGTGAGTTTTGGATTTAAATTTGCGTCAACCGTAATAAATTATAAAGAATTCTATGAGTTTTAAAAAGCAATTTATGAATTCAAACCAAATAACGAACTGGGTTGAAATGCGAATATCTTTTCCGTCAGCTCACATTTCCTGCATTTTTCCATTCTTCCCTGGCTCATTTTACATCAGGATTAAAAACATTTCAGAATGGGGCAACCTGAGAGTGACTATTATAAAAAAAGGCTCTTTTCAACTCGTTGAGGGTACAACTGCACTCTAGCGTTGTTACCATTTAAATGCTAGTTTATTTTCAGCTTTAATTGCAGGCACCAGTTATGGAAAAGTCAAGTGGGAAATTTTGAAAACGTGAACGCTTTACAAGTGCGGAAACCATGTCGTTTGGCTTCCAACCCCGCGGCTTAAGGTAACGTGCTTTAACTTCGAACTCCCCAGGACATTATGCATACATCAGCCACCGTGCACGTCTGTCGCAGGGACCGTCCATGAGAAGGTGTCGGTGATGTTGAAAGGGGATTTCGTAGGGTTTATGCTTTTAGCGAAATTATACTACTTCGTATCTTTATATTGTTCCCATATGATCCTTGAGGAAAGCGCAAAGCCCTCTCGAGACTAAGTATCGGGAATAAAAATTGAGTTGTATTTTAAATTTTCAGAAGAGCAAGATATTGGGTAGAAAGTGAAAAGAAAACGATTGTGTTCTTTAACACTCCAGGATAAAGTTGGGGTCTTAATGTTGTGCAAGACTTTCACCGGAGTTTGCCACTTTAGGTCTGGGATTTGGCAGTCAAACCAACTGATATTGTTGGATTATTTCTTTTTCATTACTCAATGCAATTTACGAAGAAATTCCGGAGCCTCAAGTAAAGTTTCTGTCTGTTGACTTTCTTTGTGGGTATTTGAGGATGTGTGGAGTAGCACAGCAAATTTCAATGCGTCTTTTGAAATATTATTTGATAAGAAAGTAGCTGACTTGAAATTCTATTACAACATTTTTTTTCTATGACAAAAAGCGATTGATTTATTGGTTGTGTGAGCTTATCTTAAAGGACATTTAGGAAGTTGCGTAGGCTTCGTTGTATCTACTCAACGTACATGATTGAGCCGTTTCGTTTCTTTCTTTTTGGTTTTATGATTATTCGCAGGGTTTCAGTGCCTGCCCTGTTATGAACTGTTTAGGCAATGGATAAGTAGGCGGTCAAATGATATCATCATCAGTGACGTATACATTCAACGAAATATGTAATGACTATTTGGGATTAAAAGACTATCCTGAGTGGCTGGCCACCAAGGAGAGAGCTAACCAAAGTCCTGGAACGAAAGTGAGAATCGCGTAGCACACAGTGCAGGTTTGTTGCAGTGTCCAGCCTTCAGACGAGAGCTGGGACGCTATAAGCGTGACCTGCATCCTAGAAATTAACATGCACCGGAGTGCAATTGCTCACGGGTTGTCTGCACAGTTCACTGCGAAGGCAAAGGCAGAAATAGTGCTAATTATCGATGAATACAGGTATAAGAACCCGGGTTCATGCATGTCGAGTTATCGAGTACCGCTGCCATCTGTGTTCGGGACCGCATTTGACTTTGGGTTCTCGCCTAAGATACTGTCCAGGGAAATGGCGGTGAAAACTGGGCTCATAGTTTTAAACACCGGATCGCACATACTGCGAAGGGAACATCCCCTCCGTAGTCTGGTGACTTCTAGACGACATCTCGGCATTTGACTGAAGAGGCGCATTTTTTCTTGTCACTGGACTAATTAGCAAAGAAAAGTGAGTTCATCGAGTCGAGTCACAAAGCCGCCGAGCTCCACGGATCGTGTTTCCCATAACGCTTGATGACAGGGTGGTGTGGTTAATAAACGTGGGCGAGTTAATAAACGAGGATTCGTCTGAGCTCCGCAGCAGAATTATATAATTCATGTTGGTAGCGGGGTGACAGCCACCAGGCCTGCAGAAAGATCATGAAAGTGGAGTCGCGAATTTGTAGTCACAAAAAAAAAACAATTCGCTTTAGGTATGTATGTTTCTTTTATAATAATATATCATGGGGGTAGTTTCTGAGAATAGGTTCGTTAAAAAAGAAATTATCAAATCAACCCCCCGCACTCCCTACCTTCTCAAAAAGTGTCAAAACTAACATCGGCTTCAGATAGTACTAATCGAGATCTTTCATTTGCTACCCTACATGACTATATTTGGTGGAACAAAAATGTGCACCCCGGTTTTGCATGTATGGGGATCTCAAACCCCCCCGATTTTAATTTTACACAAAACCTTAAAAACTGAAGTAGTTGCCTTCACCAGAAAGAAAATCCCGTCCTATATCGATCGGCGAGTTGACAGTAGGGTTAAAACTAGCGGTTAAATAATAATAATCAGCTATCCGGACACACACCGGTTAAATCGTCATCACCATCATCAACGGCGCACCAGCCGATATCCGGTCTGGACCTGCCTTAATAAGGAATTCCAGACATCCCGGTGTTGGGCCGAAGTCCAACTTAGTTTAATGGTCAACTCTACGTCAGAAATCAAAGAAGCAGCAGACAGGCTGGAGCTGTAGTCTCGGGGTTGAGTCGCCGAATGACAAATGTTGGGAGTTCATATCTACCAGGAAACGTCTTCTTGCGGGAGCAACGTGGTCTTGTCAATTCTACGTCACGTAGGTACAAGATGATGCCCTTGGCAAGGAGATCTGTTGTAAGTACCTTACCTGTGTAATGATGCGGAGCTTTGCGAGTAACGTCCGTTTATGGCACTGTTATCGTGATGGTTATCCCACCCCCCCTTTTTTGCTAAGGAGCGTGAAGGCATCTACAAACACAACGGCGAAGAGAGATGGTTCCTCCTAAGAACGTTAACGCACACTTACCGAATGGCAAATCTCTTGGCAAAATGTGCCACCAGGCAGATGGATTGAGTGGCTCACCGGCAATTAAGATCCTAAGTGAGTATGGAAGTTTTCAGTTGTACCTACAAACGATTGACAAGGTACGATCACTTGATTATGGGTTCTGCAATGCAACGTCGAACACAACTTTTTCTCTTGTCACAGGTGGGGTGGTTTTCGCTTGGAACTTAATGTAGACACTAGGGTAATCTCTCAAAACAACGTTGTCAGAGAGATGGTAAGGAGCGCTGGCAGTCGTGTTGTGTATTACGCTCGGGTTTTTCTTTTTGCGAAGAAGATTGAGCTCGACCAGTGTAGGGAATGATTATAAGCGGTTCCCCGGGGTAGAAACTTCCCTTCACCCCTCCCGTTGGTGAACCGAATTCCCTGACCTCAAGGCTCCCTAAGCGGGAGAGTGGGAGGGCTAGCTCGAAGTAATGTGTCACACGGGTACAGCCAAGTTCTCTGATGAGGGTAGGTGTCTGAGTTGGCAGACCGACGGCGTAAAGTTGCGAAGTCCAATATCTTGTGCGTAAACGCATTCATCTATCCTAATACCAAACCAAAACAAAAATAACTTCGAAACATTGTAAAATGAAGTAAAAGCCAATGACAAAAAAAAAAAAGATAATAAAAACAAGATAAATAACGGAAAAAATAAGAATCAAATAAATTAAATTAAAATCATGCAACGTTAAGGCGCCACGATGACCAAGAGCTGTAGCTGCTTCGAAACCATCTGATGAACCTCTTTAGCAATCGCTCCCACTACGAAATAACATCCACGGTGGGTGCAACATGTTACCGCCCGTTGTTGGGGCAGAGATTCGTCAAGCGCTTCCTATAATACAATATACAATCCTGGCCGTCATCAGGGAACATATTCGACTTGAGGTCATCGTCGAAATTGGTCACCAAGAGTGGATGGAGGTAGAGACGGCAGCTTCGATAACACCACGTTGTACTGCAGACAACAGTTTGAGTATTTGTTGAAGCACTCTCCTTCACCGTCCAAGTAGAGTCTCCGCTGAGGTTCGGGACGAATTCTAAAAAGCGTGTCAAGCATTCTCGGAAATGGATCCCTTGCATAGACCAGGTATTCCCAGGCTCTAGGCATCTTCAGTAACTCCGAGAATTCTATCTGATATCAATGATGAGATTGCATATTCACTCTACAATCACTTGTGTATTGTGTTGTAGTTACGGCTCTCAGATTACACGATCAACAGATTCGTTTTTGCATTATTTGTTTCAGTGACCGAAGAGATCCACCATGGAAAATTCATCTGGAACGTCGACGTGACTTACTAAGGCAGGTTATTGCTAGGTTGACTCAAATTAGTACTGACAATGCCAGCAGAGAAGTGAAAAACAAAGTGCAAACTATACTATCCCCAGTGAGATACCCGTATTTGAAATTTTGACACACTAAACCAGAAACTTTGTGTCAAATGCAGTCAGTTACGATGTGTCCAACGCACCCGAGGAACCAGTGTAGTTTTTTCATCTCTCTCAATGAATCCTAACAGAGCGTCTAGACAGTGTATGTCACTTTGCCGTTCATGAATTTTGCGGATGTTGCCGAAGAGGAAGTTCGACTGGCCATAAACAGATCGAAAACTGGAGGGGCCCAGGTCTGGATCAGGTGCAGAACTTCTAGTATAGAAAGTTTACCAGTATACACAGTCGGTTGGCATATAGCATAAATCAGGTCATGAGTCGGACGGAGGAATTTCCACCCTTCCTCACTGGGGGGAACGCCTACCTTATCCTTAAGAAGGATACGATACAGGACCCCACGGGCACATGACTGATTACTTGCTTACCTACCCTCTACAAATTCAGAACGTGTCTATCCATATACGGAAGGGCATCTTTCAGGGTGATTTGTTTAATCCCCTTTGGTTTTGCATGACACTGAATTCCCTGTCATGGCCACTGAATGATGCTACAGGACATGATTTCACAATCAAGTATGGTCTACGTGCTAAGTGCAACTTGATGACACACTTGATGTAGTTAAATGACATCAAGTTGTATGGTAGTACTGACGACCACCTTAAAAGTCTGTTGTGAATAGTGATGACCTCCATATCCAAACTATGACCGAGACAGAGAAGTAATTCCACAGGGAACCTGTGCTCGATTTGGAGATCTGAAGGACTCTCTGCTATCTGAATTTCTGCGACGTCTAAAGCTACTGAAATTGCATCTCTCGGGGAAAAAAATAAGTGAATTGAATATATTCGTTACCCCTTCACTGGCTTTTGCATTCGGAATATTGCCGTGGAAAACGTCGAGCGGCAGATCCAAATGCATTATTCATACTCTACCGTAGAGTGGATGAGCGTGCCTCATGACATGGGCGGTAGGGGGGTGATCGACGTGGAGACACAACACCACCACCATGTCGACCCGCTACGTGGTTTTTTTTTAGAGCAAAGAGGGGGCGTGTCCCTAGAATGCGGCAATTTGTAATGCAGGATGTAGGCTGACTCCACTTAACTTGAAGGATCAATCTTTCAATCCTCCGAGTGGACTGAAGTCAGATCAAGAGCGGATCGATGAAGGAAAGTCACGGTATACAAGTGAATTGACTCTAGCAGCCATTTATCGATCTGTATCTGTCGAACAGGTGACGGTATGCTCTTTGCTGTGACGGAAACCAAAATAACGAACATAAAAACGGTTTACTGCTTAAACAAACAACTTGTAGTGTCCGTATCTTCTCGGTATCCGCATCAATTCAATCTCTTTGTCCTGCAACGAGCGGGTGGGAGATCCATTTCCTGCTATGCAGCATATTTCCTTCTCTCCTACTTAATTCCCTTGCTTTCCTTTGAAGTTCGTTTTCCCCATGATGATCCCACCCCCACCCCCCATTTATCTTCATTCATCTTTTACTTTCCCCAAGAGACCCTAAAATTCATTTAAATATTCAGCATTAACATTTCGAAAATGATTATTAACCATTTTTTCTGTTGTCTGCACACAGATTCAAACATGTTGCATATTACGGAATGCATTGCTAAGGCTTGTTTCTAGCTAAATCGAAATGTTGTGCATACGGATTTGATCGGGGTGGCTTTTCAACTTAACTAAGTAGACCTACCAGTGTATATCAGGCGTAAATATACACCATAGATGATTTTGCCTTCTGGTCCCTCGAAAGGAATTACAAGGGCAGACCAATGAGGTTCAAATTCACAACTAGACGAGTATCAAGGCACAGAGATTTAACCGGCTAGCTCCATATTAGTATGGCAGTGCCTTGCTAAATTCAATCGGTCATATTGTGTCAGAATGCAACAGGACGAAAGATGAACAAGCTTCTAATTGGGCAGAAATGCTGCTGAATGGATTAACCGAGGACGAAGACGGACCGACATGAGGCCATAGGAGAGAACGGCCATCATTTAATAGTAAAGGCGAGCTTGATCAATTACGAGGCCTTAATCTACACCGCACAGGCATGAAAGAGGAAAGAGAGTTCAAATATTTTAGAATTATGCTACTCTCGGAAACCCATGTTGGAAATATTCACAACAAGCCCTTTAAGCATTAATGGTCTGCAGGCCCAAAGGAAGAAAGAAGAGATGGAACATTTCGATGAAAAATTTGAAACACAGCAGGGGAAAAAGCAGATTTGGAGAACATATCAGTGATCCAATGCTTGGATTTGTAAATGATTTTCCGCTATGCTGGCGGTTCCCCCACAATGGAAGGTGTAAATTTCGTGACATTGATTTAGCCGTTTTCGAGAAAATCTGGTGTGATAAACACAAAACCTGGCCGGAAAATACTAATGTCTGGCGCAGAATCATTTTAACCGTTTTTGATTGAATTTTCACGAAATTCAGATGACATGAGAGAAGGCTTACTGTAAAATCGGAAATTTAGTTTTCAAAATCTTCAGGTTGATATTTCACCTCTGATCTGTTTTTACTCACCAGAACGATGGCATATGACCTTATTTTGAACGAATCCCTATTTAAGGAAATATTTTGAATCTAGAGGAAATTAATATTGGACAACAGAAAAATAGAATTATTCGATGAATTAAATGGAGAACAGAACGAAATTTGTCAAGCCTACCCTCCCGCAACGTCTCAAGCATTCCGCTCAAGGCACGGATCTTAACGCGATACATTTGTTTAGTATTATATACATAATATAAATATAAAGCTAGCCTTACGTGTAAGGAATTGAGACAAACAAGGATAAACGGGCACTTTCCACACCGAGGATTATAAAAAAAAAACCTTTCAGAAGCGGAGGTGTACTTCTCAGATAGAAGCGAGAGTTGGACTCTATTATTTTCAAGTACAATGGATCACTAGGGCTAGAAAGCTCACGGGCTTTGCTCCTTCCCACCTCATACACAAATGAAGTGGACATTGAGGAGTCCTTGATCATATTAAAAATCGTTCTGGAATGCAGAATTCCTGGGAATTCTATATCTTGGTCACAGATGAATTTCAGCTGCAGTTAGTAGCATAATATCCGCGAACGGAAATTCTGCGATAGATAGTCGAATCCAGGATATCCTGTTAGACGGATACACCGATTACAATGGATTACTTCGATCTGAAGGTTCAGGGGCTGAAGCTCTCTTCCATCCTATATATAGGCACACATGCTGTAGACCCAAAATCGTGAACGAAAGGCCACCCACGTAAGAGGACGTAAACTTGTCGTAAACCAGCAATTCTATCTGCTGCTGAAGTCCTTTAATATTCTTATTTTTCATTACACGAGGAAAGTTTTTCTAAGCTTGAAGGAGCTCTTAATGCAGATGTTTGGTTTTTTTTGGATAGCGAGCGGTTGTTGAACTTTAGTCTATTCATATTTCCATCCTTTGAGCCTTGACGGTGCCTTTGATATGTTTGTTCATCTTCTTCTATTGCTTCATTGTTTCACTAGGAACACAACGACTATAAGTTTAGTTGATAAAGCATAGCCTCATTCACAACGAATGAGAAAAAACAATTAGAAATTAGAGACGCTATGGGTTCTACATGTTCCATGTATGGTTCTATATAAGTTGGGAAACATAGATATCATCGTCATTTATATATAGGTGTTTTTCTAGAACCTATGTATAAAGGAGCCTTGGATTTCCTTCAATGAACCATTTCCTCTATTCTTAGTGGCCATCCTGTTGAGAGAACTCTCCTTGAAAAATTCAATTTCAAAGTGAAATGTAAGATTTCTTTGATACAAAGCCAGATTTGCTATACACTTTCCTGTCAAATCAACTAGGAGGAAACACACAAAGTAGAATGGACATAAATGTCTACGACGACAATTTTTCCATCCCGACAAGCTTTTGTCAGAAGTAGTTGGAAAACCGCAAAAGCAATAAAAGGATGGCTGACATCCATTAGTCTAGGACACAATGCGTAGTGTGTATGCCCAATGCTAGGATACTTCTGTGGCAAGGACGAAAGTTTAGCAATCATACTGAGGAGTAAAAACTCTAAGCAGAACTTTTTAAAAATAGATAATGGTTTTTCTGTGAGCTGAAAAATGGTGAATGAAATTGGGTTTTAACAGAAAGGAAAATGGTGATGTATGTAGTGTAAGAGCAGCCCGTGTTTGGTGATCTTTGCTGATTTCTCTTTTGTTTGAAGTGCATTTGAACCAATGAATGTCTTTGGCGCCGGCAGTGAACTAAAGGACTGGTTTGTCTGAAGGACTTGATTTCAATTTCGGGGACTCTTCTTCAATGTAATCAATAATTTCAAGGCTTTTTTTAAAAATCTCTTCGCGTTACTTTCCGTTCCGTTGATTTGGAATTCGGAGGCGGTCAAAGGGTAGTATAGATACCAGAACGAAAATGTGGATTGATACGCACAATCCCCTGGTGATAGCTAATAGAAAATGTCAGTCCAACAGTCAGTGTCTCCCATCACGAAGGAACTTTGTGACTTTCTTTATCTATAAGTTTTAGGAAGATGGTGAATTGATAATTTCCATGGGAGAACTACTCCTTCAAATAGCCTATTAAGATAATATCTTATCAAAACCCGAACTTGTTATGCGCCCGCAGCCAGGAGAATACTTAACGTAATTATAACTTTTGTGGTATTGCACTACTGCATCTGAATTCATAGCACCCCAAAGGGAATGGCAAATACCGAACCAATCCCGCTATTTTAACGTTTTATTTCAAGCATACGAGCATATGAAAACTTGCTCAAAAATTTTCTGCATAAACATACTACAAAACCTACCCATACCTGTATTGTTCGCCGCCCAGTTACTAACTAGGTTACAATCAGACTTACCTGAAAATAGAAGAATACAATTTGAGAAATCCCATATTATACAAAAGGTGGATTAGATTTAAAGTATAATTGAGGTCCTGAGTAGGCCAATTTAATAGTTGCCTACCTTACCGTATTTAGTGAACTCAGTAATGGTAACTTTTTGGGGAACTAGGGAAGAAACCTGAAACTAAACACAACTCCAAGTCAAGGTGTGACTATGGCAGAAACCCTGATTTCATCGGTAAAACAACACTTCCACTGTCACCCAATTCTTACAGGCCGGCCAAAGTAGACCTACCAATATTTCTAACAGTAAACGCTAATTGGCACCAAATTCTAAAGTCAAAGCGGGTAACCATTTGCCACCGGCGAAGAAGACGGAATGCAGGAGATACATCTCCCAGCGCATTGTTCGAAATTGTTGGAAGGGAAAAATCATTGCGCATGTTCGACATTTTACAGTAAATGCACGAGAAAAAATCCGCATAATAGGTTTGGTGTTAGTGCCGTGTAAGTGATGCACTGAAGTGTTGTGTATGAAGTTGGGGGTATGTGGCATTGTACAACTGTTTATGGTTCGCGAAAACGCATACAAGAAAACTATCTAGGCACATCGACCTAACAATCCATGAACCACAAGGCCCTTGGGCCAGTTAGCTACAATGTTCCTACCGCACGAATACACAATGACATTCCGTGCACCCTAGACACTTTATTTACTTCTTCTGTATTCAGTCTTCTTGCCACTGGTACAAAAACTGCATTCAGGGAAAATAATGCCTTCAGGCCAACTGTTCGTACAGAGAAAATTATGGCGGTCCCTCCATTAACTATTTAACTTTGACTATTCGGACATGTATCTCAGTTCTGACATCCCAAAAAAGCCGTGCCTGAGCGCAATTATGCATTTACATCATCAATGGCGCAACAGCCGGTATTCGATCTAGGTCTATCTTAATAACGAACTCTAGACATCCCGATTTTACGCCGAGGTATACCAATTTGATATCTCTGAAAGTTGTCTCTGTGACGAAATTTAACAGAACCGCATACTCCCATTTGTTTCTGTTGGCAGTACCGTGTTAAGGTTTTTGATAAAACTAATCCTTATTAAAATCGGTTTACTGTCTGTGTGTCTATCTGTCTGTCACACGCATTTTTCTCGGAGGCGGTTGTAGCGATAGACACCACATTTTGTGGAAAGGCAGTAACTTTGAACGCCCACACATACAGTGAGTCACATAATTCTACGTGGAATTTAAGGGGGAGGGGTCTCCATATTTGCAGAAGGGGGGTGGACATTATATAATCAGATATAGTCATGTGGGGTATCAAATGAAAAGTCTCGGTTAGTGCTTTTCGAAGCCGCTCTTAGTTTTGCCATTTGTTGGGAAGCTGGGAAGTGGTTGATACTGATCATTTCTTTAACGGACCCATTCACAGAAACTACCGGAAAATCTGAAAAAATTAAGAGGATGCCAACATATGGTGCCTAGGCTCCGAAATATACTACATACCTGTACAAATAAAGTTAATAATAGTATATAACTATAATGTTTAGTCATTGGTTGCAAAACCCTCCTTAAATTCATTCTAGCACCACGAAATTGCAATAATTTAGGGTACAGCATGGGCATGAAAGCAAACTGGTATCATACATTGTGAAATGTCTATCCATAAATGGTATCTGTAGCTTGGCTTACGAACTTGGTTACGTTCGCCATTGCCGTCAGTGTAAGCCCTGTTGGCAATACTATTCCATATTTTTTTGTATCCTCACAAAAACATGAAATCCATTTTTTTGGAAAAATCCCCGCCCGAATCTGTTGGATATGCAAATAAAAGCGGCTGGATGACAGTAACGAATTTTGTCGTTTTCCTGAAGCATTTCATCAAGCTCACTTCGGCCTCCAAAGCCAATCCGTGTCACATGTTTCGACTGATGCCATCGATCTGTGCATTGATAATGGCATTACTGTCCTGAAAATGTGCCTGTTTTTGGTCCCGTCAAAAAGTCATACGCGGTTCATGAATGATGCCTCGCGAAAGTTCGAGATACACTATGTAGCTAAAATGATTGACAAGTCCATGATTTATAGCTGTCCGGTCTTGAATATCCGAAAATGCTTCACATCAACGGACATTTTTCCTGTAAATTCTGACATATTTACAGTTGACGATTTTCTTGCGGCAGACATTAGCAGTGAGAATCTAATGGCCAAAGAACCCGACGAAGAAGGAGACGGGGGCAATGTGGTTTTCCTAGACAACGACATGGACATTGTTCGCACAGAGGTGTCAACAATAGGGTCTGATGTTGCAAGCACATCATTGCAGCGTTCACATCTCAATCACCTCGTGCAGCATTAGTTGCTGTTGGCCCAGTTCGTTTTGATGCTTCCACACCGAAATTCAAACGTGACAGAAAATCTTTGAAAAGCAGCATTATGACACCGTCACAAAGCCGCTCTGATTTACAAAAGAAAGCCAATGAATGGGACAAGAAAAAGTTGACAGAGTCGTCGCGGAAGGTCAAAGATAACGCTCAGCCACCCAAAAAGCATAATCCTCTTCATCAGATGAAGAAGTTGAGACTTTTGTCCGAAATGTGAACGAGTTTTGCTAAAAAAAACACTTGCGACATTAAATATCATCTAAAATGTGTCGACATGTAAGGTCGCAACTACTTCACTTGTGCTCATTGCGATTCAGATGAGGAATCGCAGTAGGTACCCGTAGGCAGCGAATAAAGTGGACTGAGGGAATGAACCTCTTCATCATCCGTTCTTACTACGAAATAAAGGCGGGGGCGGGTACAAGATCTTACCGCTCCTTATTGCACCAGAGATTCGTCGAGTGTTTCCAGCAATTCGTGCACGTGACTGTGCAGCGAGTCCCAGACCACCGCTTTGAAACTCGCAGCGACACAATCCCGGCCACCATAAGGGAGCGTGTTCAACTTGATATTATCGGTGAAACTGGTGACCAAGAGTCAATGGGGACAGAGACGGTGCCGTCAACAACCCCACGCCGCAATGAAGGCAACAGCGTTTATAGGATTTTTGGCAATGGATGCTTTTCATAGATCAGGTATTCCCAGGCTCTATGCTTAATATTTCCAGCAACTATCTCAAATCAATTAATCAATCAATCTCAACTGTGTGCCGATACATATACCGTTGCTGCAACTACAATAATTTGTGTATTGCGGTGCAGTTACGGCTGTCAGATTATATGGTCAGAAGACACGCTTTCGCGTTATTGGTTTGAGTGACCAAAGAGACTCACCATGGAAAATTCATCTGGAACATTGGCGGAACTTACTAAGGCACTGGCAATATTAGCAGACGGGTGAGAATTAAAGTGCAGAAGGTTTACAGAGACTATGCCGTCCCCAGCGAGACACCGTAGTTGAAATTCTGGACACACTAAAGCGTAAACTTTCTGTAATATACAGTCGGTTAGGACGGGATGGCGAAAGTCATCGTAGATGCGTCCAGAATGCAACATATACGAGAAACGAGCGGAGTTTTTCAGATCACTCAACAAATCCCAACAGAGCGTCCAGACCGTGCAGTTTTCGGTAATAGAAGCAAAAGAATATTGGGGTGGATTTTCGGGGTTATCCGACCAGAATGCTGAGCATGCTGAGTGGATCACCGCCGAAGGTACCCGCCATGCCAGTAAGCCTGGCATGAATTTAGCGGATGTTACCGAAGAGGAAGTTCGATGACCCATAAACAGCTCGAAGAAGGGGTCTGGATCGGATGCAGAACTTTTGATACAAAAAGTTCAAAGTTGGTCCGTTGGCACCCAGCATAAATCCGGCCATGAGTCGGCCGGGGGAATTTTCACCCTTCCTCACCGCGGAAATTACCTACTTAATCCCTAAGAAACACACGATGCAGGACGCCGTGGACACAAGACCGATTACTTGCTTACCTACTCCCTACAAATTCATAACATCCATCATTAGTGGAAGGGTCAATGCGTACCTTGAGACCAACAACATTCTGCGTGAGGAGCGGAGCGGAAGGGAGTCGGATCAAGGGATTGCAAAGAGCAACTTATTATCGATTCAGCAGTTGTAGGGCAAGTAAACAAGAGGCCAAAGAAACCTCTTTAGTTGCTATAACGATTACGCCAAGGCTTTCGATAGCGTTTCACGTACCTAGCTGATCGATGTCCTACATCTGTATCGCATTGACCCGAAACTAATAAATTTTATGACGACAGTTATGGAAGAGTGGCATACCACCTTATCAGTGCATACATCTGAGGGTGCTAATACCTCAGAGCCCGTATACGGAGGGGCATCTTTCAGGGGATTCATTGAGTCCCCTTTGGTTTTGTGTGATACTGAACCCACTTTCATGGCTACTGAATGATGCTAGAGGGCATGGTTTTGCAATAAAGTATGGCCTACGTGCTAAGTGCGAACTGACACACTTGATGTACTCAGATGACATCAAGCTGTATGCTGGTATTGACGACCATCTTAGAAGTCTTTTGCGAGTAGTAGACATGTTCAGCCGTGATATTTGAATGAACTTTGGATTAGACAAGTGTCGAATCCAAGCCATCCGCAAAGGTCATCACGAGCCGCATGCCGGACATAGCATTGGTGATTTCCACATCGAAGCTTTTACCGAAATAGACTTCTACAAGTACCTAGAAATTCTGCAAGGAACCCATGCCCCCCTACGTCTAAAGCTGGTATTGAAATCACATCTCTCAGGGAAGAATAAAATAAGCGCATTGAATGTATATTCTATCCCTTCACTGGATTTTGCATTAGAAATATTGCCGTGGACGAAGACCGATCTTGAAAACTTCCAGCGGCGGATACGGATTACTATGTCCAAATTTCGAATGTATCATCCAAACTCTGCCGTGGAGGGAATGAACTTGCCTCGTGACATCGGAGCTAGGAGCGTGCTTGACGTGGCGGCACAAGATTATCGGCAAGTCGACTCGCTGTGCACTTATTTTTACAGCAAAGAACAAGCGCGTCACTTGAATGCGGTTGTCTGTAAGGCAGACTGTGGACTGACATCATTTAACTTGAAGGATCGATCTTTCAACTCTGGGGCGAAATCGTACCAAAAGCGGATCGAAGAATGGAAGTCGAAAGCAATGCACGGTAAATACGTAAATTGTCTTTGGCAGCCATTTGTCGATTTACATTTGGGGAGCTCTTTGCTGAGACGGAGGAATTGATGTGGCCCATTGAGGACGGCGTGGTCACCACGTTTACCGATATGAGCCGCAAGCAGTACTCGATAGTTCTGCTTACAGCATGTATTGGGAAGGCAAGTTCTAACTGACGACCACATACCGCACGACAAGCCTGACGTCGTGTTAGTTGACAAGATGGGTCGCGCGGAGCATATTATTGATGTTGCTATTCCTCATAATAGCAACATTGAACGGGAATTCGTGGAGAAGAATGTGAACTCGTCTCGAGCGGGTGGTTGTAGTTCCCATAATATTGTCAACTACTTGTATTGTGCCTAAATCCCTCACGGCTTCCCTTGATGCCCTGAGACGCTCACACAGTCCGGTTCAAACCATGCAGAAATACACCATTCTGCATTCTCGATATTGCGGGGAGTTCTCGACGGATTCTCCCGCTAACCTACCACCGACTACTACCACCAGCCTCCCTTTAGCTTTTAAGTAGGTAGGATCGTCCGAACCTAAATGCTTGGCACTTTGTGCTGGTATTAGGTAAAATCCGGCATTTATCGAGATTGTGACAACTCGGAAATAATAACAATAATAGTTGGCGCAGCAATACATATTGGATCAGAGCTTTGAAGTGTATTGGAGCACTTTATTCAAGACCGTAACAGTACACTACAGTACACTATAGGAGGCAATGTGGTCAGCATTGCGTTCGCCCGAGATTCACAGCTGAGTCGACTTGTATCCGACGTCAAATTACGATACAAATATCACTGCCACCAGTGGGATTTGAACCGCAACATTCTGTACGACAGTCAGCTCAGCTTTACGCACACACATAAAAATTTAGTATTTTCCATAATTTTTGGAGATTTTCCCTGAACAACGAAAAATGGGGTTGCACATAACCCCACTTCACCCTATATATCAGTGTCTTTTAAAAATTTCCAAGATAGACAAACGGAGTGGGCAATCGACTACCGGAACTGAAAGAAGACAATACATCTAACTAATCAAAATCCATCCCCAACGGGCAACTTAAGATACTCTCGATGTATTTTGCCAATTCTTGTTAACTTTTTCTAATTAACCGCTACAATAGGGCGCAATCATCTATTTATTCAGAGTAATCCAATCTGGAGCTAAAAGCTGAATAATATGGGGAGGATTTGTGAAGGATTCTTGAGGCTAGAGGACGAGAGGAGCGACCAGTTCGTATAGCTTTACTGTAGCATAAAAAAGAGGTTAACGTAAATATTCCAGTTGAGTGGAGTTTGCAGAAGTGAAGTTAGCAGTGTATTCGTATGTTGGAAAAAGTTAACGAGGTCGGACAAGGTTGAGGGATTTTCGAGGGTGGCGTTTAATTGTGTTGAAAGTTATATTTTTCTACCCGAAAGTTTCTCAAGCTGAAAAAGAATGAAAATGTGTCGTCATTCCACCAGCTTGCGGGAGTCTAGAAAATTACAAAATCTGCTTCCTAAGTGCCATGTGTAGGGAATCCGGCTGACGCTCAAATTGAATGCACAACTCTCCGTTCTGGTTCCACTGTTTCCACCTCAAGGTTTTACCGCTTTCCACGAACCCCCCTCTAAGATTTCTAAAATCCACGTTGTTTTGTAATGAAGTAACTTGATACACAAACATATATCGTAAAATACCCAGTAAAATTTGAAGAGGTTTCATAACGAAGGAGCTAATCAAAAGCAAAGCAGCCTCTGACTACCTCGAAACCATGAATCCATCCGGTCGCTATCTTGTCGACAAAGCTTAATGTTTCCCTTGAAATGACGCAATTGATACTTACGTTCATGGCAGAATATGTAGCCTGCAGGATGCCAATAACGAACCCGTTAAATATCCTTTGTTCTGAGGAATAATACCGAACATAAAGAGCAAAAGCCCCGCTCGGTTGGATGATAGTATTACACATTTTCAGACTTTCTCGCACCGCTTCATTAGATGTTATTAAATTGCTAACCATAAAATTTTAGAACTTTACTCAATTAGACCGCCATCAATTGTGTGGTGTTCCAAGCAATTTTGCGGTTGCTAATCTGCTTAAGTTCATCCGTTTCGACCTTTAGACGCTGGTCAGTAGCAAAGTTTCTGACTGAATCCTCATGACAGCTAGGACTTTTGTTAAAGGATGCTATGAAGACATAACTGAGTATTTACTTAGTTTATTGACGAAGCATAGCATTTGCGGAGCATGAAATAGAATATCCTCAGCAGACAACTTTTTTAGACAGAAAGCCAATCTAGAAACAAAATCCGGAAGGCTATACGGTTGGTGAGTTTCAAAGTTTAGTTCAAGATAATCTCAAGAAGTTGAACTAAAAAGTAACCCACCACCATGAGCATGGCGTGTTTCAGTGTTAATTGATTTCTTTGAAAACTTTGTGAAAATGAATCTGTTTCGAATTTATCTTCAAAATTTTGTTTGTGTAGGCGTCCATTATTCTGGCTTGAATTTCCGAAGTTTGCACAAAAATAATATCAATCAATTCATTTCCGGATACTTTACAGAAATGTATCTTTATTTGATTTTATGGGAGAAATAATTTCATTTGCTCACTCGCCTGCACTCTGTGAGTTGGGGCATAAGAATACAAGAAAAGTCCTCCTTGTTTCCTGGCTATTAAAAGGACATTTTGGGCCTAAGCGAAGTAAGATGGTGGCATTCTGGAGATATTCTCCTCCCACTAGCCGCAATGTGCTTTTGTGCTCTGGAAAGCCAAATGGTAACCAAACGCGGAACTGGTGTCGGATTGTTTTTGACGGTCTTTTCACCTGGAAACCGGTTTCTGTCAGTATTCTGACTGCAAGAATCCGGTCCAGGTTAAAGAGCATCATAATTGTACTGTCCTATGCACCAACGGAGACTTTCGATATAGTGGAGAAGGATACTTTCTACGACCGATTACTCGGAGTTCAGGAGAGGCTTCCCAATAGTGAGTGATTTGAATGTCAACGTGGAAATGTGATGGGGAAGCATGGTCTTGGCGATAATGGTGGCTGATTTACGGATTTTTGCAACTTTCACGGCTTCGTCATTGGTGGCACATGGTTTGAACCCATAGTTCGCCTAAAGTCAATGGTACGAGCGACCTAATTGAACACTTTGCGGTCAGCAGTAGATTTTGGAGTTGTCTGTTGGATGTGCGCAACAAGAGAGGCGATTGTGATGGCATGTTACGTCCGCCACCCACAGGGTTAGAAAGCTGCAACCCACCAAGTTTATCCTCGATCACTTCTATAATCCAGCCATCGTTCGACAGTGGTAGAACTATCTTGCTGGTCAGACGGAAGATACACTGAATACACTAGGAATATCGACGAGCATTGGACCATCATTGAAAATGCTTTTTCCTCGGATGCTACGCAATTCATCGGCTACTTCCCGACGGGCACTGTAAAATCTGGCGGATAGTTGTGCATCGGGGTGGTGGTAGGGGTCAAACAGCCCTCTGGCACCCGGCAGTCGAACAGTTCAAACAGGGCCCGAAGTACACCAAAACGACTGATGGCAGGCACTTAGCCTATGCTGCCACAAAAATACCATCGTTTATAGTCACAAATTTATAATCTTTTTAAGGTTTTGTGTAAAACAAATCGAATCGAGTCACTGTCTGTCTGTCGGTTTTTTTTTGTTTTTGTTTGAGGAGGTGGAAATATTCAAAAGACACTGGCCTGGACACATCAGTGTGTGGGATTTTTGCCCACTAAACCCACCCCCGGCTCCCTCCCTGCTCGACTGAGCCACCCTAAGGTATTACATCACGGGGCGGAATCAGCGTTTTTCGTTGCGTTTTTCTCCTCTCCTCTGCCTTTCGCAGTTTGGTTTGGATAAATGCGATCATGGCGTTGACCGCATCCAAATTTTTTTGATGTGCTACCATTTTCGCCACCAGATTTTCTGGTACCAGTATCTCTCCTAGAGCCTCCTCTAAATTCCTCCTCTCTTCCACAAATCTCGGACAGTGGAAGAATACATGCTCTAGGTCCTTAGGGACTCCATCGCAATTTGGCCAATCAGGTGAGGTCTCCAATATAAACTTGTGCAGGTATTAGCGATATCTTCCGTGCCCCGTAAGAAACTGGGTGAGATTATAATTAATCCCTCGTCGTGATCGGTTTCCCTATTTTATTTTATCAAATGCCTGATCTGAATGTAATCACGATGCTTTTCAACCCCCATCTAGCATATCAAACCACAGCCTTTTGGTCGCTTACCATCGACTTCGATGTTCAGACCAATCTTGGTAAGTGAATTCTCGTTAGTGCAAATAACGTGACCATACGATCGAAAACGCCTCTCTCGCAAATTTTTGCATAATCGATTCAACCCCATATCGACCGCGGATATCCTCGTTTCGGATGGGAACAAAACGTGTCACGCCACCAGTCCAACGCAACATCTTTTTCTCCATTCCCGTAAAACGCCGTTCATTGCATTTTATAGTCGACCAATACCATAGAGAAGACATTGCCGTTAATTTTAGATTTTAGACATTCGCTGATACGTCGATCACAAAGAAGACCAGTTGTGGAATGCCACTTCATTCAGGTTGCGTTAATGCGTGAAGCAATTTCCTTACGCAGTTCTCCATTGGCTGATAACATTGAGCCGCTAACAGAACTGAGCGATTTAAATATCTCGATTCAACGCTATCAGCCAATGAAAAACTACGTTATGCTCCTGAGACAGGGAAACACAAAACCTTTTATACCTGAAGCGTCAAGCTTGCGGTTTCCCGACTTATTATGTATGGGACAGATAATGTCTTGTTGCCAGTCGTCAGGCCCTGATTCGCTGTCCCACACGATGAGCGTCAGTTGATGAACCACTTGGTGTAATTGGTCGCCTCCATATTTAGCCAATTCAGTTGTAATTTCATTGTCTCTTGGCGACTTATGATTTTTTAGTCAAGAAATTGCCCGGGATGTTTCTTCTATGCTTGGTGGTGGCAGTATTTGTCCGTCGTCTTCAGTTGGCGGGACCTCCAACTCGCCGACATTTTAGTTGTTGAGCAGTTCATCAAAATACTCAATACCTCAAATACTGCCCATTTTGTCGGAAATCAGATTTCCTTCTTTCTCTCAGCAGGATGAGCATCAAGTAGTATGAGGCTTCATCCTGCTGATTTGTTCACAGAACTTCTCGAGTTCACAGACTTGTTGGTTTTTCCAGGCATCCTTTTTTTATCTGTGAAGTCTCTTCTCCACTCGACGGAGTTTGTGATAGTCCTCTGCCCATTCGCGAGTTCTTTGAGAGGGCTGTATTGTCCGGTAAGCAGCATTCTTCCGTTTCGTTCATAGTTTACATTCACCTTTGCACAACGCCCCGAATTTTCCAGCGGCTGGGGCCAAGTATGTTTGTGGTCGTATCAATGGTAACACTTTTCAGGTGGTTTCGGCATCCGTTTCGGAGGGCTTTGCTGTGGATGACCTCAGCATTCACTCTCACCTGATTGTCAGAGGAGATTCTAGCTGGTGTTGTAATTCAAGCCTGAAGCCCAATGCCAACGGGACAGTGATAGTGATCCGAATCTCTATTGGCCCCTCTATGCGTTCTTCAACACATGCTCTGGAGGGGCTAATGTGTGTTTGTTGACCGCTTTCCAAAAAACCCGTGCAACACTGTTAACTAAAATCAGCTATGGGAGTCGCTTAAATACGGGTTCCGTCCCTACTTGATTGTTAAAATTTCCCAGAATGAATTTGATGTCATACCTGGGACAGGCTTCGAGGTTCCGTTCTACTGCCTCGTGGAAGGTATCCTTTTCAGACTCTGCAGTTTTGTCTGTAGGGGCGTAAACGTTAATGCGGATTATATTTCTAAGTTCGCTTCGCAATTGCGGAGTGCGTAGCCTTTCGCTCATATTTTCAAAGCCGATATCGGCAGGTATCATTTTTTGGCTGGCTAGGAAACTCTTTTTCTCTTTTTCTGGAAACTAGTTCCTCTCCAACGCAATTCTTGCAAAGCTGTTACATCAGCCCTACATTGGGACAGAGTTTCGGCTAGCTGTGGTGCAGAATTCGTTCTGTACAGGGAACGCACTTTCTATGAGAGGATGTGAAAATCGTTATTCCGTTTTCGTCGCTCTAAAATCCATCTTGTCCGAGGCTCTTTTGTGGTTTTGTTGGTTCTCAATGGGGGGTGGTCAGCTCTACTCAACCCCCAACTGGAGGACTTGTTGGTACTATTTCTCCCGTTTTTGGGCGCGGGTAGCTCGCCTTTATCCTTCCCTGTCTACAATTTTTCACTAAGACAGAACTTCCAGCGATCACCACGTGGAGGTGGAGATAGGGTTTGGTAGTAAAGCTGTTGGTGTTGGTTCAGCAGGCGTTTCCCAGGCTTTGTGCTGCATGGTGGGAACTAATGTACGTTGTACGTTTCACGCTGAACCTAGACTTCACTTTGATTGTTAAAATATTGAAAACATAAGCAACTCTGAAAAATTGAGGAAGATTCTGAATAAGGAACATACTAGCCGAAACACAGTTTGGATACATTTTCCTTTAGGCGAGGAAGGTCATGGGCTAGAATCCTATTTGGATGTTATGCTGTCTCAGTCACGAAAAAACGTCACATCGTTGCTTATTCAAAAATTGTTCTAGTTTCGTAAACAGGTAATAGCCTATGCTCAGCAGAGAATACAATCGGAGTATGGTTAACAGGATCAAAAACAAACATAAGTATGGGCACTGGGAAGGTTATGGGGAATTATCTGGCGCCTGAAACATCTTGTATCTCCTTTCACTTAACTATCACCAAAACATTGTATTATGTAGTGCTGTCAGGCACTAGGAATTAAGGTGCTGGATGGCTAGGCCCTCAGGCTATAGCTAGCACAGAATTCTCTTTGTCGATTTTGAAGAAATCGACGCATCACATTGGTAATTGTCGTCCATATTGCAAAGCAACCACCTTTATTTAGCTACTTATCCAGGGTTTAATCTGTCATCCACTGTGTCCATATAGTGTCATAAATCTTCCTATAAATGATGTTGCGTGTTAGAAGGATGCACAATATTGCATACGAAATGGAAAGCAGGAATCAAATCATAATATTATAATATAGCATAGAACGGAAGGAGCTAACACACACGCCAGAATTGGAAAAAAATGAAAGAACTGAAAAGCTTATGCATCTTCTCGAATCACTGGCAACAATATTCTTTTAGCAATTGTCCAAGTGCAGCTGCCGTCTAGAATATCAAACAATATCATATTTCCACCATGTATCCAATATAATGAGGCTCCAAAAAGTACAGTCCGTCTTGTGAAAAAGGTATTACCATTTGCCATTGTCGAAAAGGATATCGTGATTGGAATGATATAATATTTACTCTAGAGAAGATGATTAGTTAAAGCACAGCAATATATTTTCAGTATTTGCGACTCAGACCTGGTAGCTTTATCAGAGCTTTTTTGCCAAAAAAAGGTCCCAGGGAAAAACGTGGATTAGTACCCACGATGGAGGATAAAACCTGGGAAACGCCTGCTGAACCAACAACCACAGCTCTACTACCAAACCCTATCTCCACCTCCACGTGGTGATCGCAGGCAGTTCTTTCTTCCTTAAAAACTGAAGAGGGAGAAGGATGACGACGAGTCACCCGCGCCTAAAAACGGGGCAAAATGTACCAACTGGTCCTCCAGTTTGGGGGTTGGGTAGGGCTGACAACCCTACACGGAAAACCGATGTTACGAAGCCACGGAAGGAGCCTCGGACAGGATGGATTTTAAAACGACGAACTGGACAACGACAACAGATTAACGATTTGCGCATTTTCTCATGGAATGTGCGCTCCCTGTACAGACCGAATGCTGTTGAGTAGCTAGCCGATACCTTGTTCTAATATAAGGCTGATGTAACAGCGTTGGAAGAGATGCGACAGACAGGGACCGGTTTCCTGGAGAAGAGCCGCTATATCATATATTATAGCGTCCTTTTCTTGGGAAGCCATGTGCTCGGAGTAGGTTTCTTAGTCAGCCGAAAAATTAAACCTGCTGTTATCGGCTTTGAAAACATAAACGAAAGGCTATGCACTGCGTTTGCGAGGCAAGTTAAGAAATATAAGCCTCATAAACGTTCACGCCCCTACAGAGGAGACTGCAGAGTCGGAGAAGGATAGCTTCTACAAGGCAGTTGAACGGACCCTCAAAGTCTGTGCCAAGTATGATATCAAAATCATACCTGGAGTTTTCAACAGTCAAGTAGGGACGGGGTCCGTATTCAGGCGATACGTCGGCTCCCATAGCTTACACCAAAATACAAATGATAACGGACTGCGGATTATTCAAATAGCAGTGTCACACGAAATTTTTGTTGGAAGTACCTGGTTTGCGCGGAAAGCGGTCCACAAACAGACGTGCGCCTCTCCAGACGGGACCACATTCAACCAAATTGACCACGTGCTGATTGAACTCCGCCACCTCTCAGCCTTGATGAATATCAGAACATATAGACTCGGATCATTATCTCATTGGCATGGTACTTGGACGTCAAATTACGACACCATCTCCAATCGCACCTGACAATCAGGTGAGAGCGAATACCGAAGTCAATTACAACAGCCCTCCGCACCACCTATCAGGGCGAAATGGATGCTGCAATAACCGCAGTCAACAGAGTTCCTGGAGATGAAGCATCAAGAAATGATCTTCACAATCACCTGAAGAATGTTATTATTGATACGGTCACAAAAATACTTGGCCCCAGCCGCAGGAAACGTCGGAACGGCGTAAGCTAGCTACGGAACGCTAGCTAAAGAACGCGGGCACGCGCAGAGACTTATCATGAACTCCGTCCAGCGGAAAAGCGACTTCACAGACGGAAAAAGGAAGCCTGGGAGAACCAACATGTCTATGATCTAGAAAAGTACAGGGAGCAACCGCACCAGGCTCGCAAGTTTTACCAACAAGTCAGCAGGATGAAGCCTTATGCACCTGGATGCTCATCCTGGCAAGACAAAAAGGAAAATCTGATTTCCGACGGAATGGGCATATAAGAGCGATGGGTTGAGTACTTTGATGAGCTACTGAACAGCCAGAACATCGGAGAGTTGGAGTTTCCGCCAATTGAAGACGACGGACTTTACAGCCCAACCCACCAAGCATAGAAGAAACAGTGCGTGCAATTCATCGGCTTAAAAATCATTAGTCATTATCGCCGATGGAATTACAGCCGAATTAGTTAAACATTAAGGCGACCAATTACATCAAGCGGTTCATCAACTGATGCTGAAAGTATGGCACCGTGAATGAATTCCTAACGACTGGAAACGAGGTATTATCTGCCTCATACATGAAAAGGAGCATATCACGCACTTAAGGAATTATAGAGGTATCGCGTGGCTGAGTACGATCTATAAGATATTCTCCGCTTGTTAGGCTTGTTAGGCCGGATAGGCCCATACGCCCAGAACATCATTGGCCTATACCAGAGAGGCCTGACTCCAGGCAAATCAGTAATCGATCAAATTTTCTCTCCGTAGCAAACGATGGAAAACTGTTGTAATATGAATAACAGTTGCACCATCTATTCATCGACTTTAAAACCGCCTATGACAGCATAGCCAGGGTAAAGCGGTACACGGCCATGAGAGAATTCGGTATCCCGACGAAATTGACAAGACTGACTAGGCTGACCCTGACCAATGTGCGAAGGCAGATAAAAACGGCAGGATCACTCTCGAGGCCATTCAACATCAACAACGGTCTACGACAAGGGGATGCACTATCATGCTTCCTTTTTAACCTGGCTCTGATGAAAGTGATTCGCGATGCCGATTTAAATGCGTGAGGTACTATCCTCTTTAAGTCCACGAGATCTTGGGCTGCACGTTTATGAAGTCAAGACGGGGTGCATAGTGGCAACGTAAGCGCAAAACCAAAACCAAAAGAACGAACAACATCCAATCGCAATGATCAAACGAAAACAATGAAGAAAGGAGACTACAACTTTGAGATTGTTGAAAATTTTTCCTATCTAGGGTCGAAAATCACAACCGATAACAGCTATTGTGATGAAATCCGCACACGGTTGTTGGTAGCCAACCGAGCCTATTTCAGCTTACAAAAACTGTTTCGCTCGAAACGTCTCACCATAGGGTCAAAGCTCTTACTGTACAAGCCTATGATCTTGCCAGTTCTTATGTATTCCTCGGAGACTTGGGTTCTTAGCAAAAAAAAATTGCGAACTTTTGATGGCATTCAAGGAAAGAATATTCTGGAGAATTTTTGGCTCCCTACATGAGGATGGACGATTCCGTAGCCTACATCCGGTTCAATAGGTTACGGTGGGCGGGTCACTTAATCTTTATGGATAAGGATGATCCAGTCCGGAAAGTCTATAAGGGCAATATCTATGGTAGAAAAAGAAGACGAGGCAGACCCTGCCTGAGATGGAGCGATGGCGTAGGTCAGGACGCTAGACAACTTTTAGGGATATCGAATTGGTGGACCTCGGCACAAAAACGGGATGTCTGGAGTTCCTTATTAAGGCACGCCTAGACCGGATACCGGTTGTTGCGCCGATGATGATGATTGTCATCAACTATAATTTTTCCAGCAAAACCAGTATCCTGTCATATGTTCTGCGGTTAATTACATGTCATGACAATTAAACCCCGAATTTCCAGGCAGAGGTCGTCTAACTGAGTTTGCCGAAGGACAACTTTTTGCAATAGTTGAAAGTTTCCTTGTCCTATGGTTGGTAGGTGCGGGAAGATGACCGAGATGATGTTTCTTCATTACATTACTCGCACCCTAGAGGCAAAGGAATTGTACAAAAATTAAAGTTGAAGGTCCTTCTTGAATTCATTTTGAAATAAAACCTCAAGGAAAGGGTGTCAATCACAACTAATTCAATTTCAAAATGTAAACCCGAATCTATGAGTTTCAGATGAGTTCCCTCAATTTAATTTCGGGCAAACCTTTCACCCATAATAAACCTTGTTCACACAAAGAGAAGCCGCCGTACATTGGAGCTTCCTAAACGGATCATATTGAGGAATATCGTTTTAATAGTGCAGACGTACATATCTGCCCATCAATTTATCCTTGTTGCCAATTTTATTATGGACGATAAAACTTCCAGATTAACAAGTACCAGCCAATGCGTCCGTACTGGGCCGTTATCGCTCT
This sequence comes from Hermetia illucens, assembly GCF_905115235.1. Classification (NCBI taxonomy): domain Eukaryota; kingdom Metazoa; phylum Arthropoda; class Insecta; order Diptera; family Stratiomyidae; genus Hermetia; species Hermetia illucens. The sequence continues at coordinate 77,155,900 of NC_051854.1, read as the reverse complement.
TCTGGTAGAATGTCCAAATGTACGGGGCTTCATGTATGGTGTTGTTAATATTTCGCAATAAATCCTTTTTGGGTTGCGAAAATTTCGAGCTTGAAGCCATAAACGACGTCAGTATGGAACAATTGGAGCTGGGATTTTACATGAGAGAGCGTGGGAAATGACGTAGGAGGTATTGCGTTGCTCATTCGTTCTTGTGCTATGTTCGTGCATATTCATCAAGGTTTGTGGATGTCAAATCCATTTCAAGGTTTTCTCACCTTCTTCGTAATTACTATTTCATATAAAAAATTCCAAACTGCCTTCGGAGTGTTTCTGGGAAATTTGTTTCTGAAGCTTTTCGTTTCAATGAAAAGCAAGCTCTTGACTATGATGCCTAGCATTTCAGAGACTTGAATATTTTAAGAAAGGCTATTCAATCCTCTATCAGATGAGTCGAAGATGGAAGCCTTCGATAGGACCCAATGGAAAGAGTATTGAAGACATTTGTCATTGGACACAGACACAGACATTGGACATTCTAAAAACAGACTGAACCACAAAAACCACCATTAAAAATATTAATGGAGGTCGGATAAAGCGACAACGGATTCCATTCAATTACGGGTTGACCTGAATTCAAGATTCTAAGGAAAGTTGTTATTGAAATTACGAATTTGTATTCTTTTGAGTCTTTGTACGTCTCAGAGCAGTTTTAATATACTCAAGATTGTTTAAACAGATAGCCAAGCTCCTTCGATTTCAGTGAACATTTGGAGCACTGCCGAAAATAGAAACATTACAGATGCTCTCAGAATAAATATTTTGACTTTCTTTATATTCATATCCAGTATAAAAAACCATTCCTTTTTACCAAGAAATCTCATTATTCCACAAGATGAAACGTATTGCATCCAAAAAGCTGCCTACATCATTTATCACAAAAATACCTTGAAAATAAAATTAAATTGTTCACTTGCATTCCGTAATAAATGATAAAAGGATAATGGGTCAAAGTAGGATGGGTTTAAAGACCTTTTACTTCAGATGCTGTCCCTCCTCATGTTCATAAAAATAACATAAAAAGATTAAACTAATCCTTCCCAAAACGCTGGTCAGAAAAGTTAAACGGTTGCCGACGAATTCTGTGATATTTCTATGGGCCCCAAGGAGACTTCGACTTCTATCAAATTACCCACTTTCTCTTCCCACTTCCTATCGTGACAGGCTTACGTATATACCAATCCTGGGGCACCGTCGGCGCATTGTCCGCATGTTGGACCCAGCGGACAAACTACCTGAGAAATTCATAAAGCTAGGACTAGCTGACGCGATATTTACTGTGGGGCACTTCTTACCAAAACAATATGTTTGTAGAGCGGGGCCATCGAAAATTGAAGCGATTAAGGAGCAGTGATACTGACTGACACGGGCACGGTATGGGGCCCTTATGGTGGTTTACTACTACACTAAGATGTCCAAAAACACATGAAGATGGAAACAAAGGATTGTAACTCTCCAAATGGTAAGAAGTCACAGACTTCGAATACACCCGCGACTCGGAGAAATCAGGTAGTGGCTCAGGCTCGGATTTTGGAGGCCTCACCTAATTCATACTCCCCCACAGAGAAATCTGTGGAAGGCAGGCTCTCCACTTCAGTGAAAAATCTACACCCGGTGTCCGGTGTCTACAGCGTGGTCAGCCAAAAAGTATAGTACGGCAACTCCCTTAATAAGAGGAACTGGAAATCGGACTATGGTCGGTCGCTCGGTGACACTGTTACCTAACTCTTCTAAAATAAGGGTAGGAAGGCTTGGCAGAAGGAAACTTGAGCCGCATCCGGCAAACCGGAAGAAATGGAAGATAATGTGGACGCAACTGGTCTAGCACCGGTATCACATACAAATCCCGGACTCTGTGAACCTGGGAGGGCATCCAGCCCACGACAATGGAAGGCACTGCGAAAGAAGGCGAAGTTTCTTAGGAATGAGGACATGGACGCCACCAAGTGTGGCGATATACAGAGAAATCGGAGGCAAGAAAGCGGAACTTTCGGTGGAAGGTAAGGAAAAGCTGGTAACCCCAGTGAGATCCATTCTGAACGCAGCAGACTTTTCAGTTAGTGATGATTTTCATATTGAACTTATGGCTACAAATATAAGAGTTAGACAAATCAACCTGCAGCATGCCAAAGCTTCTTCCTATCTACTGGCGGCAAAGCTGGCAAAGTTGCAGGACTGTCCTTATATATTTCTGGTTCAAGAGCCATGGGCTCGTTTTAGCAAAATCTGTGGTATTGGATCGGTCAAGGGGACTAGGATCTTCTTTGATGAAAGATTTATGGTTCAAGAGCCATGGGTTCGTTTTAACCGAATCTGTAGTATAGGATCAGTCAAGCGGAATAGGATCTCCTTCGATGAAAGATCGTGGAGACCGAGGGTCTGCGTTCTGATGTCAAAATTGTTAGATGCAAGGACCCTGAGACAAATCTCTTTCCAGTACCTTGTTTCGGTTAATTTACAATACCAGGTTAATGGTAAGACGAGAAACGTCATAGTTGCCTCTGGTTACTTACCCTATGACTCTTTGTACCCTCCGCCGAAGCAAGAACTAAGGGATCTGGTAGTGTATGCAGAATAAAGTGGCCTTGGACTTTTAATATGTTGTGATGAGAACGCTCAGCATATTTGTTGGGCCAGTAGCAAATGCAATCCCAGAGAAGAGAAGCTGTTTGATTTTATTACTTCAGCTGGTGTGATGACCGCGAACGTAGGGTCCGCCCCTACGTTCGTGGGGCCAAGAAGAAGGGAAGTAACTGACCTAATAGCCTGCACTTCAAAGTTGTTAGAGTTGATTAGAAGCGGGCGAGTACTAGATGAAGTCTCACTTTTAGGTCACCGTTACTTAGAATTTAGTCTCACTATTGCACGCGAACAGCCTGTAATACAAAGACAAAATCCTAGGAAAACGGATTGAACAAAGTTCAGTGAATTTCTTGGCGACATAGTTGAGCTCCCTACGCGACTAAGGACCCCTTGGGCGATAGAAGACCAATTGGAAACTCTGAATAGCACACTTTTAGAGTGCTTTGACGAGGCTTTTCCTATTTCCGAGGTCAACGTGGTAAAACGGTTCGATTGTGGAACCGAGAACTGTAAACTATCAGGAAATCAGGAGAATTGGCTGTTTCTGCAAACCCTTCAACACGAAGGTGTTTCAAGGGGAATTTGGATACTGCGAGACTAGTTGTTACCAATGAAAAGGCGAGAGCTGCTATACTATCATTTGAACATTTCAAAGCACCTGGCACGGATGATATTTACACAGCGATGCTAAAGGAGGGTATAGAGCACTTAGAGCAACTTCTAAGAAATATTTTATGAGAATATCTTGCTCTGGGCTACGCGCCTTTCTCTTGGCAGAAGGTGAAGGTAGTCTTTTTACCAAAGCCTGGGAAAGATGACTATTCTAATCCAAAGAACTTCAGGCAAATTAGCCTAATTTGATTTTCGGTGAAATGTCTGGCGAGACTGGTTGCGCATCGCATTGCCGTCACATACCCACGTGGAAAGTCCTGTGAGTCTGCTCTTCATTCTTTGGTTTCAAAGATAGAGGATGCAACTCTGAAGAGTGAGTACGCGATGTGGGTGCTCGTGGACATTGAAGGGGCTTTTGACTGTGCGCCCTTCCAAAAGCTCTGTGATACCGCCAGAGAGCATGGTGTTAACGAAACTCTAATAAAGTGGGTACACGCCATGCTAATGCAGAGATGGTTATGTGCTGAAGCGGGTGCTGATCGCTACTTAACAACGGAATCGACGAAAGGCTGCTCTCAAGGAGGTGTGCTATTTGGGTGAGTGTACTGATCTACTCATTACTATGCGATTTGCAACACCTGCCAATACACGTTCAAGCTTATGCGGATGAGGTGGCTGTGCTGGCTGTTGGTGCCGTTGATTTCATTGACAATTGGTGTCTCAGGCATGGACTTTCAGTAAATCCAAATAAAACCACAATGGCATTATTTACAAAAAGGAGGAAACTGAATGGTCTTTACCTTCCAGAGATGAGGGTACAACCCTTCAGTTCTTCGGAGAAGTGAAATATCTGAGAGTGATTCTACGCTTTGTTTGTGCGGATATCGGAACGGGATGTATTTTTACGCCTAGATTTCGTATATATGCATCATAGCATAGGATAGCTGTCCGGATAGCTGAGTGCTGTAACCACCACAAGGCTGACGCACGGAAGGTCACGGTTAAAATTTCGCTAGTGGCTGAGGTAATGTGTCAACGATTTTGGGGCAGTGTCTTAGATGCAACAGGGGCGTTTTTGTTGGTAGTCTGTCGGAAACAGGAATGCATTTCATCTCCCTACGCAAAATAAAAGAAATATTAGGTTCTTGCACATGAAATGGCCGATTTGGTACTAAAATTTGTAACGACTGTAGGTTGCAAAAATGTATTTAATTAATCAAAATAGGTGCCAGTCGATTCAAAACTCTTCCCCCAGCGAGATACAAGAGCATGTATGCCAGGTTCATAGAAGTCCAATTTTCGGGTGTTGATAAATTCGTCAAAGGCAAATTTTGATGGCCTCTCTATTCCGTAAATTGTTTTTCCGCCAAACAATGATCCAAATGCTTAGAAAATTGGTAGTTGGTTGGCGAAAGGTCCAGTGAATATGGTGGATGAGGCAGAGTCTCATACTGCAATTCGTTCAACTTTTGATCCGTTGTTCTGTATACATGAAGGAGTATCACACCATCCCTGTTGACTAATCTTGGCCGTTGAATAGTCAATTTTTGGTGCAATTCCTCGAGTTGGGCACAGTATTTCTGTGCATTTTTCGTTTCTCCAGGTGCCAAAAAAGAATACTGGATAACTCCAGCTGTACACCACCAAACAGTCACCATTACCTTTATTGGATAGGAGCTCGGTTTCGGCATATGCTTCGGTGACTCATCAGTCATTGTGCTGATCGGCGACGATTGTTGTATGATATCCACATCACATGTCACTATTCTGTGCAAAAAGGGATCGCTTCTGTTACGGGAGAGTATAGAACTGCAAATTTCCATTCGAAGCGCCATTGCTCCGTAAGGGTAGGCGGAACCCATTTGCCAAGCTTTTTCACCTTTCCAAGTTGTTGCAAGTGCCAGGAAACTGTCGAATAGTGTACGCCCAGTTTTTCTGCAATGTCTCTCACAGACTGACGTGTGTCAGATTCGACTAGCACACGCAGCTCGTCATTGCCAATCGATGGTCCTGGATGCCCACGTGGCTCACTTTGAAGGTTTATGTCGCCTGACCCGAATTTTTTGAACCACCGCCGTGTGGTTCGTTCGCTTACGGTATCAGCTCCAAATGCGCTGTTAATGTTCCTGGCCGCCTCCCCTGCTTTATGACCGAGTTTGAACTCATACAGGAAAAGTATACGTTCTTGGCTCTTTTCCATCCTGTTTTTTTTTTATCAAAACGATGGTCAAAACTGAAATGACTTTTTGATTAAATGTAGGAGTATTTATACTTCATTATCCGACACCAACAGCGCCAACTGGTGGTGATTTGATACAGCAAAATCGCAACTAACTTCACTTGATTGCCAAATCGGCCATTTCATGTGCAACAACCTAATCTAAATCATCATTTGTGAACCTATACAAGATATATGACGAAGTCAGTGAATTAGAGTAGTTGCCATGCCTATCTGGATAGCAAAATTGGGGAGAGTGACACAATGCTAGAGAAGTTGGTGGGAGTGTCCAGGAATTGAATACCAATTATCATTGCGGATCCCAAGAGCATGAAAAAATGTCCCTCATTTTCAAAAGGGAAGGATGAACTTAACAGTGAACCTGTTTATGGGAGTTATCTGGCGCATTGGTGAACATTTCACTTTATATCATCTGGTGATTCTCAACAAGCTTGAACGATGAAATGAGGGGCACAACATAAGAGAATCTGGCCAAGCTAAAAGGAGCCTTACGATTTCCGAAACCGTTGATGCGGAAGTCTTTACCGCGATCTAATAAGGCACACAGATATTTCCATCAGTTGCTTTTACGTTATCGAATATAACAAAATGCTTTCTACTTAATCTAATCTAATTTTCATCACATTTAGATGAGAAATTTCAGTGAGAAGAAGCAAGTTTCCTTGTATTGAGGATTTGCTAAACCATAGAAGGCGAAGTTTCCTTCTTTCTGTATTCTGTGCTATAACTCCTTCCAAGATGAGATGGGCTAAATTTTTCAGCCCTTGTTTTTCATTAACGGGTAATACCGTTTTACTTTGGCGAATGGAATAATAAATGAACTTATTTTGCTTTTGCACATTACGAAGAAGTTTAAGAGGATTAACAACTTTTATCGATTACTATTCCTAAGACTTTTGAAAATATCCTTTTATGATCTGAAAGTTTCACATCCTGTGCAAATGGCTGATGTCCGAAAAGTATTCACAAAAACATCGAAAACGATTATCTATCAATGCTGGTATATTTTTTTTTAATGATTGATTGTCCCAGAAATCCTGTAGGTTGTATGAAGCGAATAGTGTGACGTGAAGAGCAAAATAAGCAAACAAGTCCATGAATATATCCCTCTGGGCTTCGATAAAACACACTCCATCAGGAATTGCTGTCCATATCACATATCTAGTGTCCTTGTCATATTGGCTGGCGATTATTATTAATCAAATGTGAATGGAACAGAAATTCGTCCTTTCAGTTCGTGTTGTATTCCACAAGTCGAGCGTGATGTGTTCACATAAAGTGTCTTTCCTTATTTTTATTAACACGGGAATCGATGGAGAAGAGAACGGCTTTTTGCAGACGTTGCACGCGTACCAAATATAGATATAAGCGGCGAGTGGGAAAAGGGAATATTTCGGCTGACTGGAAAATTTATTATTCGAAAAATTAGCTTCTGTTCAGGAAAAATGGTCATGAGGTTGCCATCAGTTATTCAAGCACGCGCTGATGAAGAAAGTTCGTCCATTCTATTATTCCGTCCTTGCAGATGTAAGCTCCTACATATGTAGGTTTCTGAGCAAGCACCTCGCTCTCTTCCTTGGACAACTTATTCAGGTCATGTAGGACTTAAGCTTAATACCTGTTTCTATCACAAAGCTTGTAGGGAATATAAAACAGTCTCAAATGTTCAGAAGGATGTGGCCTCTATCGTTCTGATTTGAATGAACTTGATATTGTCTACAAGGACACTCTCCACAGTGATTATAGTTTGTTCACTATTAACTCAGAGTTATTTATTAGAAATTGATATAAGAGAGTTTAACGGATCCCCATTAGTCCACCATAATGAGCTATGACAAATGATTGCGTGTAGGGAGGTCAAAATCCTTACACAGTTGGTCATTTTTGAAAACTCTCGAATACCTGCCACAATACAGGCTTCCCTTCCGGCTTTCAAAGCGCAATAAAGACGAATATTATTTAATTAAAAGAAGGTAAATAATAATGATTGGTCAAAGGGTAGTATAAGCACCAGGACGAAATGTGGATTGATACTCACGATGGAGCATATAGCTTGTGAAATGCCTCCTGAATCAATACCAACAGCTCTACTACCAAACCCCATCGCCACCTCCACGTAGTGACCGTTGGGAGCTCTTTCTTAACGAAAAGCTGCAGACGGAGAAGGATGAAGGCGAGTCTCCCGCCCCTAAAAACGGGACAAAATGTACTAACTGGTCCTCCAGGTTGTGGATTGGACAGGGCTGACAACCCGACATGGAAAACAACTTATTACGAAGCCACAACAGGAGCCTCGGAATGGACGGAGTACACAATGACAAACCCGACAAAGACAAAGGAATAACGATTTGCGCATTTTCTCATGGAACATGCGCTCCCTGTACAGAGATGAAACTGCTGAGCAGCTAGCCGATACCTTTCTTAGTTAGCCAAAAAATGAAACCTGCTGTTATCGGCTTTGCAAATATAAGCGAACAGCTATGCACTCTGCGCTTGCGAGGCAAGTTTAGAAATGTAAGCCTCAATAACGTTCACGCTCCTACAGAGGAGACTACAGAGTCGGAGAAGGATACCTTCTACAAGGCAGTAGAACGAACCATCGGAGCCTGTCTAAGATGTGATATCAGAATCATGCTTGGGGATTTTAAGAGCTCCCATAGCTTACACTAAAATACAAATGAGAACGGACTGCGGTTCATTCAATTAGCAGTGCCACACGAAATGGTTGTTGGAAGTAACTGGTTTGCGCGAAAAGCGGTCCACAAACATACGTGGGCCTCTCCAGACGGGACCACTTTCAACCAAATTGATCACGTGTTGATCGAATGCCGCCACTTCTCAGCCTTGATTAATATTAGAACATACAGGGGGGGGGGGGCGATATAGACTCAGATCAGTACCTCGTTGGCATGGTGCTCCGAGCTCAAATAACAACACCACCTACTACCCCCTCTGACAATCAGGTGAGAGTTAACACTGAAGCCATCCGCAACACCTATAAGAGGGAAATTAATGCCGCAATAACCGCAATAAACAGAGATCCTGGAGATGAAGCATCAACAAATGATCTTCACAAACCTGAAAAACGTTATCGTAAATACGGCCACAAACATACTTGGCCCCAGCCGCAAAAAGAGTCGGAACGACTGGTTCGACGATGAATGTAAGCCAGCAACGGAACGGAAGAATGCTGCATACCGAGTAATATTGCATTCTCAATGAACGCGGGCACGCGCGGAGACTTATCACGAACTCCGGCGAGCGGAGAAGCAACTTCACAGACGGAAAAAGGAAGTATGGGAGAACCAACAGGTCCGTGAACTCGAAAAGTACAGGGGGCAATCGCACCAGGCGCAGAGGGCGGAAGTTTTACCAACAAGTCAACAGGATGAAGCCTTACACACCTCGATGCTCATCCTGCCGAAACAAAGAGGAAAATCTGATTTCCGACCGAATGGTCATATTGGAGCGATGGGTTGAGTACTTTCATGAGCTACTGAGCAACCAGAACATCAACGAGTTGGAGGTCCCATCAACTGAAGACGACGTATAAATATTGCCACCACCAAGTATAGGAGGAACAGTCCGTGCAATTCATCGGCTTAAAAATCATTAGTCGCCAGGAGCCGATGGAATTACAACCGAATTGATTAAATATGGAGGCAACCAATTATACCAAGTGGTTTATCAACTTGTGCTCAAGGTGTGGGATAGCGAATCAATGTCCGAAAACTGACAAAGAAGCATTATCTGTCTTATACATAGAAAGGGAGATATCACACAGTCCAGCAATTATAGAGGTATCACGTTGCTGAATACCATCTATAAGATATTCGCCGTTATCTTGCTAGGCCGGATAACCCCGTACGTCCAGAACATCATTGGCCCATACCAAAGAGGCTTTATTCCAGGCACATCAGCAACAGACCAGATTTTCTCTATGCGGCAAGCGATGGAAAAACTGTTGGAATATGGACAACAGTTGCACCATTTCTTCATCAAGTTTGAAGCCGCCTATGATAACATAACGTCAGCACCGAAGACGAATCAACCAACAACATCAAACCGCGCTGGTCAAACACAAACACGAAGAAAAATAAGGATAGGAGAATACAACTTTGAGACCGTTGACAATTTCTCCTACCTAGGGTCGAAAATCACAACCGATAACAGCTACGATGATGAAATCCGCGCACGGTTGTTGTCTAGAGCCTATTTCAGCTTACAAAGACTGTTCCGCTCGAAACGTCTCACCATAGGGTCAAAGCTCTTACTGTACAAAACTATGGTCTTGCCAGTCCTCATGTATTCCTCGGAAATTTGGGTTCTTAGCAAGAAAAATTGTGAACCCTTGGCCGCGTTCGAGAGAAGAATCCTCAGAAGAATTTTTGGCCCCCTACATGAAGATGGACGATTCCGTAGCCTACACAATGACGAAATCTATGAGCGATACCATGACCGTCCGGTTGTGAATAAAATCCGGCTCAATAGGTTACGGTGGGTGGGTCACTTAATCCGTATGGATGAGGATGATCCCACCTGGAAAGTCTATAAGGGCAATATCTATGGTAGAAAAAGAAGACGAGGCAGACCCTGCCTAAGATGGACCGATGGCGTAGGTCAGGACGCCAGACAGCTTTTAGGGATATCGAATTGGTGGACCTCGGCACGAAACCGGGATGTCTGGAGTTCCTTATTAAGGCAGGCCTAGACCGGATAGCGGTTGTTGCGCCGTTGATGATGATGATGATAACATAGACAGGGTAAAACTGTACACGGCCATGAGGGAATTCGGTATCTCAACGAAATTGGAAAGGCTGACTAGGCTGACTCTGACCAATGTGCAAGGCCAAAGAGAAGCAGCAGGATCATTCTGAAGACCATTCGATCTCAATAAAGGTCTACGACAAAGGGTGCCCTATCATGCGTCCACTTCAACCTGGCCCTGGAGAAAGTGATCCGTGGTGCTAGAGGTACGGTCTTCTTTAAGTCCACCCAACTACTGATCAATGTTGACGATATCGACATCATGGGAAGAACGAACCGAGACGTACAAGCTACCTTCATCCAGATCCAGTTTTCGCCGATCTCGGCGAGATCTTGGGCTGCACACCAATGAAGGGAAGACAAAATATATGGTGGCAACGTCAGCATCAAAAACCAACTAACAACATCAAACCGCATTGGTCAAACGAAAGAAGAAGAAATACACAAAACCTTTCATATCTGAAGCGTCCAACTTCCGGTCTCCCCACTTGTTTTATTTTATCGCTACTTTGGATAATGCTCTTCCACGCTTAAAAATCCTCCGAGGATGGACTGACCCAGCTTCTTCGTCACTTTCGCCGCCGTCACCCCTGTTAACTGTCCCAGCCAGTTCATCGGGTTGTGCTAGTGCGTGATTTCCCCTGACAAAATTTCTCATGTCTTAAACTCCTACTGTCAGAGGGATCAAAGGCAACAGATACGTTCCTTTTTAGAGTCAAATCGTTGGCTCTCTCGACACTTAAGGCGAACTTTCCTTTATTATTGAAAGACGTCTATATACTAAGCGATGTACTGGTACTGGGAGTATTAGCAATTAAACCCAGACGTTTAGTGACTAGATCTGCGGAACGCCCTCTGGGATCAATTTCGCCATTTATCTCTGGGAACGGATCCGAAGCCGGACACAAAACGACCGACGATCCTTCGCGGAGTTTTATAAAGATATCCGACATTAGGTGTCCGGACTTCAGCAACCGCGAAAGGAGGCTGAACTGGTTGAGAGCCTGCGAAATCATACGGCAATTTTCTTCATCTATTTAACCAGTATTAGTGAGTTACGAGAATGGGTAGAAAAATTTGAGAATCAACAAAATCGCTTAGTCGTGTGTCAGATGGTTAAAGTGGCGGGTACGAAATGCCACTTGTTGGGGTTCGACGCAGCGGAAACTTCTGGCGAAAAGTTTCAACAGGATCCCCATGAATTTTTGAAAGCAGAATTGTAGAGACCTGGGGCACCAGTGGCAAGATTTTGAGGTTGATTAACATCGGTTCTGTTTCGGCCAAACCTTATGAAGCCACAGTACCCCCGCTGTGCACTTCAAAAAACTTCAGGATTCGTTCAATCGGGGAAGGTTGCTGCAAAACTCATTCGCCACTACAACTCTAACGCCCCAACTCCCGGTCGCCCTCGCGTGTTGAAGCGGTCCGACAACTCAAAATTGACCATCTATAAACCGATTGAGTCATTGCAGAACCCCTTTGGTCAGCACAACGACTTCACTTTTCTCCACAGCTAGGGAGGATTCATGCTCAGCCATCCATCTGCTTACTCGTAGCATTAAGAATGTGCGCTAAGCCTGTTCAACCGTGCGTGTGGTAACCAGTGCCGCAACGTTGTCCGCATATCGGACCTGATGCGATTCATCAAGCATCCCGAGTTGTTGAAGGCTATCGTATAAGGCGTTCCAAAGGTCCGGACCAAGGATAGACCCCGGGGCCGCCCCCAATGTTAGCGGGAAGGAAAAACACCCGTTGTTAAACATGCGTTGAATGCACCGAGTAGCAAGTCTGGCTTATATTTACATACGAGTTTCAACTCTTCGCTGGGAATACCATCTAGCTCTGGTGCTTTTTTGTCCTTCATGAATAGGACCGCCTCCTCTAGTTCCTTTGCAGTGAAGAGTGTACTCACTCCTGCATCGACAGCATCAGCTCGGATGGAATGGAAGGAAAAAAGGTCTGGACGATTACTGCCATCTTCGCTGCTTAGGGCGACCGAGTTTTTTGGAAACCGTTTGTTACTTCGAAAGTTACGTCAAAGGGATAGTGCCCTCGCAACCAGGACGTCGGAATGTCGGAGTGCTGCCAGCATTTAGGACAATGAGTCCTGTCCTAACGGTCATCTTCAAAACTTGTGTGTCCGGAAAATCTGGTTGACGGATGTCCCATTCGAGTCCTCTGCGGTTAAAGTCTCCTCCGACTCGAATTCTTCCTTCCTTGTTTCTAATCACGTCCTCTCACCCAGATGGCAGCAGTGTCAGATGTATCAGCATACCACGATGGTGAGTTCCTATTTGGATACTATTCGTTGAGAAGCAACAAGTCAACTCTTCTTTCTAGCACTATCTGCAGAATCAGGTAGTGAGCAGTTGCAATAATGTGCTTGCAGAATGTGAATCACGGTGTTTGACTTTTCGCTTTCTGTAACTCTTCTCAGAAGACCTAGCAACGCCTAAAGCAGGGAACATGAGCCATATCTTCTTTTTGCTGATCGCAGTCCTTGCAAAGGACACATGCCGTGGTGGGTAGGAAATACGGAATTGTTTGTAATTTGATATGTGTAGGGACAACACTCCAGGATCCCGTCCACAGCTCGTTCGGAAAGGTAAATAGTGTTCAATTTTTTTAAAAAGATATATGTCTCTGGTATCTTGGCTGTCGGGATCACCTTAGAAATATTTATGCTTACTACAATGCGTTCAGGAATTCAGCGAAAATAAAATAAACGGTTGTTTTCAGAAAAAAAACGGGTGACAAAACTACAAGAAGGGTTTCAGTTTGAAAAAATGATTTTGGCGTGAAGGAGATTGTTTTATATATAGAATGACATGGTACAGGCCGGTTGCAATCACAGAAAAAATCCGATCACAGCATGATTTCAATAATGCAAATTACGGTATGGTGAGAAACAACAAAAATATCCTCAAATTAATAAGCCCAAATATAATTCTTTTCCATTAAACTCACTTCAATTACTGGTGATGCACCCAACAGACGCCAACAAGTAACGACCTCAACATGCTACCCTAAACGAACTGACTCCAATTTTCTGTCTGAAATGAGTTCATTGGCAAAATTAGATTGTCTGCGTTAATTGACTCTTTTACCATTGAGCGCCCATCCTTGTTTATCGAAATCAACTTGTAAATGTCTATGATTTTATCAGTAGAAGGCAGTAGCAGTAGTATAGAAAGCAGAATACCGTCATAGACAGTATCACCATATGGATGTCAACATCTATACTCGCACTGACGTATCCTGGTTATTTGGAAATGGCGTATCACCGCCTTGGTTTCCCTGAGCTCCAAACATTTAATTTAATTATGGAATATATATATGACAGAAATAATATTGACAAGATAGTGAGATGTTTGCTAGTGCTACAAACTGTAGAGAAAATCATTTTTGGCAACCAAAATGTGTACGTGTCAGTCATAAAATTTCAAGTGAAGCCATAAAGACCCAAAGATGTACTAATTGAGAACATGAAACTCGGTTATTCTCCACAAGGAATAAAGCAGTTGATTTTCGATATTGTAGCTTAGTGATTTCAAAATTGAATTTAACGTCAGCAGTTTTGTGTAAATTGTTTCGAAATGAAATTTATATTGAGTTACATTTAATAAGCACATTAAATAATCAGAAATCTAACTAATTCTGAACGGTTCTAGATACCTGGACGCCTTTAAGATATTGATAAGAACAACATCACAATAAAATATGAGTAGTACCAAAATAGCTCTCTTTCTAGTTTATAATAAAAAAGGAGGGCAAAGATGCTTGGCGGGTTCGATAGTTGAAATATTTGAACGCCAGTTCTTCCGTGTTGCTACCTCGAGTTGGTTATTTATTCCCTTTGCGTTGTCCCTGCCCATATTCTGAATTTATCGCAATCTAAGATGTGTACACCTACAAGAGGGAAATAAATGCCGTAATAACCACAGTCAGCAGAGATCCTGGAGATGAAGGATCAACAAATGATCTTCACAATCAGCTGAAGAACGTTATCATTGATACAGCCACAAACATATTTGGCTCCAACCAGAAAAAGAGTCGGAAAGGCTGTTTTGACGATGAGTGTAAGCTGGCAACGGAACGGTAGAATCCTGCATACCGAGTAATGCTGCATTCTCAAAGGACGCGGGCAAGTGGGGAGTCTTATCACGAACTCCAGCGAGCGGAGAAACGACTTCACAGACGAAAAAATGAAGCCTGGGAGAACAAACAGGTCTGTGAACTCGAAAATTACGGGGAGGGGGGTTCGCTCCACGTAAATCAACAACAGATCAGATTTTCTCTCGGCGGTAAGTGACGGAAAAACTGTTGAAATATTGACATCAGTTGCACCATCTTTCCATCGACTTGAAAGCCGCTTATGATAGCATAGCCAGGATAAAACTGTGCACCGCCATGAGAGAATTCGGTATCCCGACGAAATTGATAAGACTGACTAGACTAACCCTGATCAATGTGCGAAGCCAGATAAAAGCAGAAGGATCACTCTCAAGACCACTCGACATAAACAACAGTCTACGACAAGGGGGTTGCCCTATTATACGTCCTCTTTAACCTGGCCCTGGAGAAAGTGATCCGTGATGCAGAGGTAAATGCGAGGGGTACGATCCTCTTTAAATCCACCCAACTACTGGCCTGCACTGACGATATCGACATCATGGGAAGAACAACCTGAGACGTACAAACTGCCTTCATCCAGATCGAGCAGGCGGCGATCCCAGCGAGATCTCGGGCAACGTCAAGACCAAAAACCAATTAATCAACAGCAACCGCACTGGTCAAACGTGAAGAATAAAGATAGGAGACTACAACTTTGAGATCCCTGATAATTTCTATGACGATGAAATCCCCATACGGAGCCTATTTCAGCTTACGAAAACTGTTCCCTTCGAAACGTCTCACCGTAAGGTCAAAACTTTTACTGTACAAGACAATGATCTTGCCAGTCCTCATATATTCCTCGGAGAGTTGGGTTCTTAGCATAAAAAATTGCAAACGCATGGCCGTGTTCGAGAGAAGAAAGAAAAACTGTTGGTTCCGTTGGTTGCGGCGGGCGGGTCACTTAATCCGTATGGAAGAGAATGATCCAGCCCGAAAAGTTTATAAGGGCAATATCTATGGTAGAAAAAGAAGACGAGGTAGCGTTTAGGGATAAACCTGGATGGCCCAAAACCTGGATGTCTGGAGTTCCTTATTATGGCAGGCCTAGAGCGGATACCGGTTGTTGCGCCGTTGATGGTGAATGGTCGTAAGTCCGAATGCAGTTAGTATCGGACCGGACCAAATATACCGATATTTCGGGAACAACTTGTTGCGTACAGAACTAAAGAAGGGAACGAATTGCCCCCGAAGTATTGGCATAAAAATAAATAAACACTAGTGAAAAAGAAAATTCGTCTAATTAATTAGATTTATTTAATTCCTAGAAACACCGCAAGAGTAGACTTTGTGGCGCAGCAGGGTTAACAACATTCGAAATTTATTTCGAATGTTATTTATTCGACTGTCAGATGCCACCACCGGTGTTCTCCGTGGTGGAGTAGGCTTGGAAATGAAATGTGTTTAAAAAGTTTAAAGAGTTGAGTTGACAATGATTTTTCAGTCAAGCTAAACGAATTATTGAAGAGTTGTAAAATTTTAACTCTGAGAGAGTTTCGCTAATATTTCCTTTACTTTGAGAGAGTCTCGCTAATTATTCCTTAATTTTATATCAATAAACTTAGTTAAGCTGTTCTAAGTCTATTTTAAAATGTGAAGGTTCCGAATAGAAAGCAGTTGCTAGCGATATTTATATCCAATATCTGAAGAATCTGGAACAGTCAAGTCGTATCATGACCAAAGTGGTGACCTCGAAACAAAAAGTTAGAGTAACGGATCTTCGCACTGTTAGAAGACTCCGCCACCGTTGCTGCAATTCTGATTCGCGGCAGCGAACCCATCATTTACCACATATCCAGACCCACTCGGAGAGCCGGCGCATCAGAAGTCCAACGAGTGCGACCACCTTTCGACATTCACAGCAACCTAGACAACGAACAATTATTTGGCAAGCGCCGCCTCAAACTCAAATAAGGCCACAACTGACTTCGGCTCAACAGCCACCACAACATTCGGGGCCACAGATGCAAAAACAGCCCCATCTCATCCGCAGCAATCAGTGGTGTTGATTGGAAATTTAGTTGGGCCGCTGTCGACAACGTCGACAAATGATTTCTCTTCGTCAATCCCCAAAATCGCCCGAGGAATGAAAAAACTAATTAGAATTGTTAACATATTTGAAAAAAAAAACTAATCTTAATAATCACCATAAAACTGCCGCAAGAGACAGCATTGATACTCTTTGGATTTCCGCTCTTTTGGCGAGTTTTCATTTTAGTCTGCGCATCAGGCGTCCGCTTCGGAGTGCGTCGGTAGTGTCCCTTTTTCTGTCGAACGGGGCATTTGAGGGTGCGGTCTGCCGTAGTCAGAGTAGGGCCTTTTAGAATTCGGTACAGTCGTGTCTTCGACAACACTCGCGTCGTTAACTTAGCTTTTGTTATGTCGATTGACAATAAAGACGCGGCAGGCCCATCGGATCTTCAGGTGACCGCCCCCGCTGTGCGCGTCCCTCCCTTTTGGCGACGGAATCCGGAGCTGTGGTTCGTCCACCTGGAGGCGCAAATCCAGATGTCCGGGATCACAGCGGACGCGATAAACTTTAATTACGCCTTTGTGGGTGCGTATGACCACATCCCTGTAGCTGCAGAAGACATTCCAAAGACGGCAATATGCACACCCCTTGGACTCTTCGCGTTCACACGGATGACTTTCAGGTTGTGCAATGCGTCGCAAACCTTTGAAAGGTTTATTCACTCGGTCCTGCGAAACCTCGACTTCTGTTTTATGTAATTGGATGATGTTTTGGTCGCTTCTTCCTCAGAGTCTGAGCACTTAGTCCATCTCGAGTGCATTTTTCAACGTATCCTTGAGGCCGGTTTAGTCCTAAACGTTGATAAATGCGTGGGATTCCACGGCCATTTCATTTCCCTTAACGGAATACAGCCCGACCCAGACAAGGTGCAAGCAATTACAAGCATTCCGCGTCCGAAAATTGTGAAGGATTTACGGAGGTTATTGGGCATGCTAAATTTCTATCGTCGTTTCCTGCCCAAGGCCACCCAACACCAGTCGGTTTTGAACGCGTACTTGTCTGGGCCCAAAAAACAAAGGACACACGAGAGATTGTGTGGTCTGAAGAGGCTGTCCGCGCGTTTGATAAATCCCGACAACAACTGGCTGATGCTACACTCTTGGCATTTCCTCGACAAGATGCGCCTCTAGCCGTTTTTGTTGATGCCTCTGACATTGCAGTAGATGCTGCCCTTCGCCAAAAGATGAAACAAGTCTGGCAGCTGGTGAGCTTCTTCTCTAGACAGTTAAACCCCGCTCAACGGAACTACAGCACCCATGATCGAGAACTGCTCGCCGCGTACTTGAGCATTAAGTACTTCCGCTTCTCCCTAGAAGGCAGGCCTATGCAGACGTATGCTTCGCAACAGAAGCCCGAACGAAGCGTCCTCTCGTCAGCTTCTGCTTCACCCGACTTCTCGGGTATCGCCAAGGCGTAGGAGGATAACGCAGTACTTCAGAATCTTCAGAACCTCAAATCCAACCCCAAATACAAATGTCGGGAGTTGCCCATCTTCGGCTCGAACCTCTTTCTTTGCTGCGAATACTCGGAAAATGGACCCCGTCCATACATTCTGGCCACCTTTCGCAGCGAAGTGTTCCACACGGTTCACGGCGTAGCGCATCCATGCATCAGAACGACAAATCGGTTGGTCACCGAGAAATACTTCTGGCCCTCCATCAATAAGGACATCAACTCCTGGGCCATGCATGTAAGAAAAGAAGTGGACTCATTTCCCCGCACTACCAAGCGGTTCCAAACGATACACCTCGACATCGTAGGCCCTTTACGAGACTCCCACAGATTCAGGTATTCCTCACAATAATCGACAGGTTTACGCGGCGGCCTGAGGCAATACCTCTGAAGGACATTACGGAGCAATCTTGTGCCGAAGCCCTCTGTCGAGAGTGGGTCCCTCGCTTTGGTGTCCCTGCAGTGATTACCATTGACCAGGGAATGCAATTTGAGTCCACCCTTTTCTCGGAGTTAGGCAACCTCCTGGGTTTCAAACACCAGCGAACTCCGGCATACCACCCGCAATCCAATGGGATGCTAGAACGTTGGCACCGGACGCTGAAAGCCGCCATTATGGCCCGCGACGATCCGTCCTCAACTCAGGTCTTGCCTCTCATCCTACTTGGCCTTCGAATAACCCGCCGAGAGGAATTTGCTGCCAACCCCGCTGAGCTGGTATACGGTCTTCGACAAGAGATCGGGTGATTAGTTGTCGAGTGAAAAGGTCAAGTCGGAAAGAAAGGCTGCTCTGAACTGCTCCAGAAATCTTACTTAACGAAAGGTGTAGAAATGTCAAGAGAGTACTGTACGAAGTATGTTGTCCTCGAATAGGTCACACAATAAATTAATGATTTCTGCATTTCGAGTCCATGGACTTCTCACCCCTAGTCGAGAGACAAATTGAGAAACAAATGTCACCGCCATTTGGCCTTGCAAATACACGATTACTTCTAAGAGTTCCACCTCAGTAAAACTTTCCGTATTATGGCCCCACTTTAGGCGTCGTACTCCCTGCATTGTTAGCTACAAATATGAATTGGATCCTTTTTGATTCGAACCCTCTCAAAAAACTTAGCAAAGTTTACGTGTCCAAATACAGTACATACAATAAGGACAATAAGGACAATAAGGATAAAATCCCAAAAAAAAAATGTAGGAAGTATTCACGTCGTGTTTTTCGGGTAAACGGGAACATTCAAGCATGAGGTGAGGGGTGGAGACATATGTTGACCTTTTCTTTTCGAAAAGCTTCAGATTATTATTATTATAAGAAATGTATCTAATTAACATCATTAGAGAAATGTATTCTTAAAAAATATTCCCATTTGAAATTATGATAAAAACCGTTTCATTCTCGACTCGGTCCCTGGATATCCAGTTTGCCATAATTTATCTCTACTATCAACAACCTCTCCCATATTTTCAACCGTGAAAATCATGGAATCACGAATAAATCTTTCACTCCTCCCTTCTGGTGCTTCTATTAGCAGTGTCCTCAATGTTGTGGTCTCTACGCTGTCATCCGCAAAATCATAAAGTCAAACACTAAAGTGTTAGCTTCCATTCCACCACTAGCGGTGTCCTCGTTATCCCCGTGCTTATATATTCATGGAATAAGGTGGCAAAATTCACTGAAGCGCTTCAAAAAAAACTACCTTGACTCCATGTTTTCAGTCCACCATGGGTTGTGGAATCGGTAGCCTTATTTCACCTTTTATTGAGCGAGCTAAAGGAAAGGTTTTTGCCCTCTGACAAGCAGGATTTGTCGTTTTGATACAAACGTGGTCAAATTACCATAAAATCAGGATCCTGCGAATCTTCAATAAATAGTGATTTCGGTCAAATTTTCCACATTTCCATTCACATGCCATATCGGTAGCATAGGAATACATCAAATATTTCGTGTAACAGCTCTAGCGTGGCGGAGAAATTCAATGAGACGACCCTTGGGAAAAAGAACCCCAAAAGGACTCAATTTTGCAAATTATAAAGAATAATCTTTTGATGTTGGACATGTATACATTGTAAACAAAAAATATTCGTCTCATTTTTGGATGTTTACGCAAAAGGACCCTCATATATACATGACATAAATATCTTAATGCGAAATCCATGAAATCTGGAGTTTTGTGGATAGAATCGGTGATGAACAAAGCAACAGGTAACAGTTTTTGATATACAGTACACCAAGAGAAGTAATTCAAGGCGGAGTACTTTACGCTGGAGTAATTATAATTCCAATCAGGCCCATTATGTTTCATCAAATGTTGATCTGCAATTCGGAAGCTTCTAACTGATTTAGGTAGTTTCATCTACAATTTAGCGTATTAATCTATCTAGGGGGTGGTAAATGTTTTGGGGTTGAGTTGGGAAATGGTAAGCGTATGCCAAGCATTCCTACCTACTTGAAAGATAAAGGGGCTCTGGTGGCCAGTCGTAGGTCAGTGGGAGAATCCGTCGAAAACTCCCCGCAGCATCAAGCGCGTATACAGAATAGGGTACTTCTGAATGGTTTAACCCAGACTATGCGAGAGTGCCAGGCAATCACGGGAAGCCATCAGGAATTTAGGTACAATACCTGTAGCTGACAATATTATGCGAACAACAATCACTTTCTCCAGACGCCAAATTTCTTTGATTCCCCTTTCGGTCTTGTCAACTAACAACACGTCAGGCTTGTTGTCTCGTATGTGGCGATCAGTTAGATCTTGTCGGTCTCAATACATGCTGTGAACAGAACTATCAAGTACTGCTTGCGTACCGGTAAACCGTCCCTATTGCCGAACCGGATATTCTGCACTGATCGTTTTCCATCCGCCTTTCATTATGAGCTTTTTGTAAGCTCGAGTGGCGACTTGTCCTGAATGGTACACATAAATCCCCCGGTCTCAGCAAAGAGGCACCCAGCACACATGGCTTCCATTCATCAATCCGCTCTTGGTCCGACCTCATCCCACTCAGAGGACTGAAAGATCGATCGTTCAAGTTAAGTGGGGTCAGTCCACAGTCTGCCTTCCAGATAGCGGAATGCAAGGGACTGGTCTGCTCTTTGTCGTAAAAATAAGCGCGTAGTCAGTCGACTTGACGGTGATGTTGTGCCGCCACGTCAACCACGTCCCTATCCTCGATGTCCGCTCCAAGGCAGAGTTTGGATGTTGCATTTAGGATGTGGACATAGTAGCCCGTATTCCCTGCTGGACGTTTTCCAACTCGGTTTTCGTCCACGGCAATATTCAGAATGCATAAGCCAGTGAAGGTATAGCGAATACATTTAATGCGCCAACATTACACGGAGGAATTCGGGCAGCATATCACCAACTCGATCATGGGTTTCTTGCAGAATTCCTAGTTATTTGTAGAAGTCTGTCTTCGTCACAGCTTGGATATAGAAGTTACCAACGCTATAACTGCCATCCTGCTTGTGTTGACCTTTACGGATGGCTTGGATTTACACTCCAATAATCCAAATTCGGTGGTCGGTAGTACCAGCATACAGCTTGGTGTCATCTAATTACATTAAGTCTGTCAGTTCGCACTTAGCACGTAGGCCATACTTAATTGCAAAACCATGCTCTCTACCATCGTTCAAGAGCTATGAAAGGGGGTTCAGTGCCATATAAAACCAACAATCCCCCTGGAAGATACCTCTCCGTATACGGATAGGTTCTGAGGTATTAGCAGCTTAAGGTAAACCCACTGAGAAGGTGTTGTACCACCCTCCCATGACTGTCGACAAAAACTTTATTAGTTTGGGATTAATGCCATACAGACGTAGGACATCGATTGGACAGGTGTGCGGGACGCTAAAAGCCATGGCGTAATCGAGCCTTTTTGGCCTCTAGTTGCTTGTCCTATAACTACCGAGTCGATAATTAGTTGCTCTTTGCAACCTCTTGACCCAACTCGGCAGCCCTTCTGCTCCTCGGACAGAATGTTGTTGGTATTGAGATGCGCATCAACCCTTCCATTAATAATGGACATTATGAATTTATAGATGGTAGGTAAGCAAGTACTTGCGTCTGTCCTTTTTTGGAAAAGGGTATGTAATTCCCGCAGTGAGGAAGGGTGGAAATGACCTGATTTATGCAATGTGCCAACTGACCATGTATACTGGTGAACTTTTTGTACCAGAAGTTCTACGCCCGATTCAGACCCGTCCAGTTTTTCGAGAGCTGTTTATGGCTTGTGCAACCTCCTCTTCGGTAACATCCGCAAAATTCATGCTCAGCATTTTGGCATTGCGGGTGACTTTGGGGGTGATTAATTCAGTATGCTCAGCATGTTGGGCGGGTAACCCCCAAAGTCCATCCTAATATTCATTCGCTTCCGTTACCGAAAACTACGTCGTCTGGACTCTCTGTAGGGATTCGTTGAGTGATCTAAAAAAGCTCCGCTGGTTCCTCGTGTAAGTTGCATTCTGGACGCTTCTGGAGCGACTTTCGCCATACAGTCGTAACCGACTACATATGACTGGAAGTTTCTGCCTTAGCTGTCCATTGCTGGTATTGCCATAGCTGAATTGAGTCAGCCTTAATGAGCGATGGCGACGTTCCAGACAAATTTTTTATGGTGGATCTATTAGGCCACTAAAACCAATAACGCGAAAGCAAATCTTCTGACCGTGCAATGTGATAGCCGCAACCGCGCCACAATACACTGTGACACAGTGCTGTGACACAGTGCTGTGACACAGTGACTGTAGTTACAGCAGCGACACATCATCACACAGTCGAGATGCAATCTCATCATTGATTTGTGAGAGAATTCTCGGAGTTGGCGGAGATGCATAGACCCTGGGAATACCTGATCTATACAAAGGATCCATTTCCGAAAATCCGATACACGCTCTTTGCAATTCGTCCCAAACGTCAATGGAGACTTCAGTTGGCTTCCCCGTGTACTAAAACTCTTGCCTGCAGTGCGGCGTGGTGTTGTTGATGTCGCCTCCTCTGCCCCCATCGACTCCTGGTCCTCAGTTTCCGTGAGGACCTCAAGTCGAATACGTTCCGCGATGACGGGGGGATTGCGTCGCTGCGAGTAATGAAGCGGTGCTGATCAAATGCACGCATTGCGGGAAGCGCTTGGCGAATCTCTGGCGCAAAATGACGCGGTTGTACCTATAATAATAATAATCGTTGGCGCAACAATCCATATTGGATCAGGGCCTTGAGGTGTGTTAGCGCACTTCATTCAAGACCGAAACGGTACACTACAGTATACTGTAGGAGGCAATATGGTCAGCATTGCGCTCGATCGAGATTATTACCCTGATTTGACTCAGGTACTCATTCACAGCTGAGTCGACTGGTATCCGACGTCAAATCACGCTACAAATCCCACTGCCACCAGTGAGATTTAAACCGCGACGTACGATAGGCTTGTGCTCTAACCACTCAGCTATCCGGACCTACCTACCGCCGTTATTTCGTAGTAGGAGCGGACGTTGAAGAAGTTCTTAGTCCATTTAATGCGTTGCCTACGCAAATCTGCTGAAGTGGTCGCCACAGGTTGTGACGAACCAGTTGTTAGCAGGTGGAACAGTGCTCCTGATCATCGTGGTGTCTAGACGTTGAACCGACCGCGGTTTCGACGCTATGGTGTTCGTGACGGGAGCCCGTCCCAGTTCCAAAGTCAGACGACTCTCGCTAGTTATTCCAACCGCACTCCAAATTTCTCCCTCTCCTCGTTTTTTTTGGCTTGCATTTTATACCTAACTGCCAGGTGTGGTGATAACTTCCTGAGTGAGTAATCTACAAGACTGCAAAGTTTCTGCACTTTCCTCACCTACCTGAGGCGCTGCGGTGGCCATTCAGACTAAAGCTTTCTATTCCTCCTCCTTTCACAACTGGGCTTGGAACCGGCTACGGCGGTTTATTATTGTTTCACTTTTATTTTTGAAATTGTAAGAAAAGTGGGTGACGCCTAGAAGTCCTCCTTAAATGCTGTTCGGAGGCTGAGGAGGCCTTTTGGCAGTAGATTGGGCAAGAGGTGTCTTGCTTGCACATAAGTGCGGTTTTGAGCGTTCGTTCGGATGACCAAACTAATTGAGATTTCTTGTCCTTGGCTGGGAGACCATTAGAAAGCTCGTTTAGCGAAACCAAAGTGCCTGCCGATTTTGGAATGCAGTGGCGATAAAAGTTGATCATTGGAGCTCAGCGACTGTCTCTGGTTTCGGGAACTCTTCTATGGTTTGGACCTTGCATGCAGGGGACTTGATCTATTCGACTGAAACTGAGCAGCTGAGGTACTCTACTGTCTTGATACTGGGTTGATCCGCGGCTTTGGGCGGAGCAGGATGGCAAGGAGCTGTCGCAAGCGTTAGATGTCTTGATTTTGGTCATCCGATGCTACAAAAACGTCGGCAGAAGTGGTTCACCGTGCGCTGAAACGACTGAGCAGCGTTATGTAGACCCATGGATGATCGCGTAAATTCGAATAGGTCCAATGGTGTTAGAGTTTCCGTTTTCCGGATGTTCTTGTCTGCGATTGGATTTTGGTAAAACGCTTTACGGAGGTCAAACTGTAGCACATCCCCGATGATGGGCAGAAGTTAATGTTGGGGGTGGTGCAGGCATTCATATGCCGCCTTTGAGGTGGGAGTCGACAACCCTGTGTGGTCGCTTAAAACCCGGTAGGCCCGTTGTATGTATTTCGTTAAACACCGGCAAGTTTGGCAGTGAAAAGGCTATGTTGAGCGGAGAGCAAACGTCCTTGAATTCTTGGAATAGAGTCGAATTCCGAGCTCTCCTGAAGGTGGAGCGATTTTCGTGATGATGGAGATGCTGCGAATGGAAGGCCCTTCTAAATTACCGAATATGGCAAGCCCAGTTAGTGCATCCGAAAGTCTCTTAGCTTAGCAGTCCGCGCTTCGATAGGAAATCTGCGCCAATGATCGTTGATTGTACGTCTGCGACGATGAATTGCCAGGAGTATAGACGTTGCAGGCCTCAGTTCAGCATCATAGCGTTTGTACTGTTGTTGGTGTTGGTTACGTCGAGCGTGAGAGGCTGACGTTGGAGGGCCGCTTTCTTCCTAACAACTGATTTCTGGTTTAACAAAATCCGGAATCTATTAAGAACTCGATTTGGTTGTTTCAGTGAACATGTGGCGGTTGTCTGTAGGGACTGCAGCGCCGAACTCTGCCGCCTGGATCAGAATTGGCTTCCTTAGTTTCCCTGGTTGCGGAAATAGCACGGCGCCTAACGACTGCGTGCTTGAGGGTCATATACTTGATGATACCTGCCTCAGCTTGGGTTATTTGCTGCACAGTTGGGTGGGCCTCTTAGTAGACTTTGTCCTCCTGATCTGGAGGTGCTTGTTTGCTAATAGGCAAAACGACGGCTCGGCTTTGGATCAACTGCTTAGTCAGCTACATAAGCTGTGCTATGTCGAGACGGACCGCTATTACCTCCTTGGGTGTCGGGTCGTTCCTTGTTTGGGTAAAAGATGGAGGTCGAGGCTGGCTTGCACTGACGACATAGATGGAAGGGTCCATACAGATGAGCTCGTCTCCGAGGTTTGATGCTGGCCGTGGTTGGCGGCTATTCATGGTGGCGATTCCTGCCAACGCGAGCACTTGTCTGTGGCGCTGCTGAAGCTTCCTGTCAGCGGACCCGAACTCGGTAAGTAGCTTGTGAAGCTGTCGTTAATCCCCTTGTTGAACTTGATCAACTTAGACTCGCTTACAGGCAAAGTTTATCCCCGTACAAGTAGCTGTTGAAACAGTGGAAACGAAAAGACTTTTGGCGTTTCGTTTGTGAACACAACGATGACCCTTCAGGAAGGTTCTACCAGATATGCAAAGGGAAACGAAGTTAAGACAGTACCTTCATCAAGGTGAACGCCGAGCCTAGGCTTGCATGGCGGGAAAGTGTTTGTACCTTGCTGAGTGAACTGTATCCAAGATCCGAGCCTTCAGTGCCCTTTGACAATTGCATTGAAAGGGGAGAAGAAATTGCGCTACTACAGTATTACAGAATCGAGGAGAGCATGGCAAGGCGCAGGTCACGGAAGTCACCTAGGTGGAAGGGATGATTGCCGAGCTGTGCAAGTCCATCCGGTGAATCATCTCATCCAGGGTGTGTTGCCTCCTTTAGGACTATTTCCCTGCATTCTGGAATACTGCTGTGTTGTTCTTCTACTGAAGTTACCAGTGAAGGATAAGAGTAACCCTCGATCGTACAGGGCAACATATCTGTTCCAAAACTTTGGAGGGGTCCTGGAGGGGATTTTGGTCCAACGACTGGAGCTGAAAACATCCCATCTGGCGTTTGATAGGCAGCATGGCTTCCAAACTGGACTATGTGAAAAATTTAGTTGTCCGTTGTGGAGACAAATACGTCCTTGGAATCTTGATAGATTGTTGTGAAAATGTGTGAGAGTCGCTGCCAGTAAGTAGCTCTGTGGAGTCGCACGTTTCTCGAAATTGGAATGTATGTTGAGGCGTGTGATGAGGGAATAGGCTGTAAGCAAAAAATCTGCTAGATCCATTATATGTGGGACCCTTTCTTACATATTCTACGCACGGCTCTTCTCTGTTGTGTGATGCTATAATGGCGCTGTATGTCGCATTGTTACGGCCTAGGCTATGCAGGTCTTGCTGGGTGTTTTCCCTCTTGATCTAGAACTGAAACGGCCTACAAGATCAGGAAGGGTGTATCTTTGTCGGAAACCGAGTTACACAGTTTAGTTAGTGGTGATCAAGTGATCGGGTTACGACCGATTGCAGTAAAAAAGTTTTCAGATGAGAGTGTAGCATCTATGTGGAAATCTAAATGGAGCAAAAGTGGGGAAAGTGGAGTCACATATGAGTAGCTGAAATGTGTGGCGGTGTGGGCTCCTTTCTGAAGGGGTATAGTAGCTCGAACGAGTTTCTCTTCTAGCGGAACCTTGGATAGAATGAAGCTTCTGTGCTGTCTGGGACAAATTCAAAGGACTGACTGACTTGATTCTGTGCCCTTCCAGCGTACTGTAACATCAGCAATCTAGACGAAATGAGCATTCAGATAGTGAGCCGTATCTATGTTTTTAGCTAGAGCTTTGGTAGTAGTGATACGCTTCGATGCGCTAATGCATACACGCTTGCTGCTGATTATGGTCCCCAAAGCGGACGAATCCATGAAGTTGCGCTGGTGTGGTAAAACTCTGCTGTCTTTGATGACTGATTGCTTTACCATCGTGTTTAACAAAGTTAAATTTGCATCTACATGCAAGAGATTTCAATAATACTGGTTGCAAAAGATGCAGATCTGTAGTATCAGGTCAGTTACATTATATTCCCCATTTTTCGCCACTATAGGAATAACAAGGACATAAGACTACAACGTGAAGACTACATTTAACGACGGCTCAGGTTCCTTGGTTGAAATACGAAGACCAAAACATAACCAGTTTCATACCATCCTAAGGGAACCAACAGCAAGCAAACAAGTTTGATAATATCAGGAGCTTATTTATAATAACACGAAAAAGAGAGGGCCTAAATAATATGTACTCATTTTCTGTCGAAACCATCTAAAAGTTTTACGTCGTTCAGGCGGCTACCTATTAATATAGCTATTCTATTCAAAATCCTTATAAGATAGTGTTTATTTTTCTCCCACTGGTGAATTCAACTAAACATGAGCGTTATCATTTCTAGCAATAAAAACTTTGAGTAACTATACTGAGAACAAATCCACTCAAATGAGCATACCCCACTTTAAAAATATCCTTATTGACACTATCTTAAAGTACCTCTATACCCCCAATCTGAGCAAACGTCGAAATATTTTTCCATAACAATGTGTCAGTCCCAAATCAGTAATCCTAGCATTACCCTCAATATAAGATAACCATTCAGAGACAGACCCCAATCTAGAGAAATCAAACATATGTGCGAATAAGTAAACGTTCTGTATGAAATCCTTGGGTTGGATTTCTCTAGTGAACTCTTTACAGCTGACACGCAATTAGGAATTCTGAGCACGATTCCGAACAGGACACTTACGAAATAGGAAAAATCGTTTGCCGTTGCTCACTTCAGCATAATCCATTTATATGGAGATTTTTATTTATGGAGGACTTCATCATGAGTGCGTCTACATGTGTTTTGTCGGACGAATTACTACGTCGTGGCCTCAGCATCCGTAACCTACCCATCTTTCAACTGAATCGTCTCGAATGGTCGTTTAAAATTGCTGTTTCCTTCCTGGCTAGACTCCACATGACGTTTGGTTAGCTGAGTCATTCCGACTGACCAGAGGAGGGAGGGAAGGGGGGATATTACCCATCAACAGAATATTTAGTTTGTCCTTGCTCTCCGATTACACTTTCAATGATATTTTTGAAACCAAGTGCGTCATTACTTATGCCTCGACGAGGGTATATTTTACTGACATGTTGGAGTATTGAGGCATCCTCGAAATCATCAACAATAAACCCTGACATTCACGTGGTCAACGTAGAGAATCTATGTAGATACAAGAGGACAGAATTTATGGAACGTTCTGATTAAGTTCAGAAAGCGTCTACTTTATGAATAGTACTACGTCCTTCAATTTCCCTGCATTTATGAATGTAAGCTGGCGGTGGTGATGGACATTTTTGCAGTCATGGCACACAGAACCATCCAAGGCTGTCCACCATGATTAAATTGAATGCCGTGATTGTCATGTGGTCATCAATCCCATTCCACATTCAAGTACTTTCCGCATTTATTTCCGTCCTTAGTGAATATAGCCTCTGCGCTGTAGCGAATGGAAAGAGAGTAGAAAAATAACAAGGAAACTCCGGGAAATGGACGAATCACTACAGCTTTTGATTTCAGGAGTTGCTACCATAATAACTGATTTGATTGCTTTTTGGTGAAAGGAGAGCTTCAATGTTTTAGCATTTATGATGCCTTTGCCACATTTTGAAACTCGTGAATGAAAAAAATTTATTCTTTTTGACATTTCAAAATTCCGATGAATATTCATGATTTTGAAGGACGAAGCTGCAACCGCATCTAGCAAATACTGTGTAATGCTCACTTCTGCAAATTAATACCGCATTTGTTATTCTTAGTACTTTAAAAACACTTAGAGCTTAGACGCGATAAGTTTGGCCGGGGAGTTGAGGGTAACATAGGCCCCAAGGGGCAAACGTGGATTGGAGCATAAAGCCTGGGAAACGCCCGCTAAAGCAACACCAACCTTTTCTGCACCTCCTTATGGAGACCGCTGAGAGTTCTTTTATGAAAAAATATGGACGTAGAAAGTTGAAGGTGTCTAGTGTCTAAAAACGGGACAAATTGTACCAACTAGTTCTCCAGGTTAGTGGTTGGGAAAAGTTCGCAGGGAATTCATTTTACAACTGCGGACCCTGCTAAGGAAACAAACAAATTATTAGGGCACTATCTCATGGAACATGTATTAACAGCCGAATTGTAATGAAGAAGTGGTATTGTGCAAAGGCGGGAAGACTATTCTGTGTGGCCGGAGAGAGGAGAGCTATCGCATATGCCGAAAATAACTGGTAAAATAGACCGTAAAAGTTCTTCCGAAAATGCTGAAGCTCCACCTAAGTATTGCGTTGATATGGGCTTGCTTGCCTATTTGCTAGCCAGGCCCGTGAATGTGGGGTCCTTTGACCACTTCGAGGAAGCTTCCGTATTTGTGGGCAAACCTTCGCGGATTGTTGTTTTAGATTTTCTGGGTAGGTTCCCCCCTTTGTCGTCTTCGACTACACAGGATGGTTTTCTGGACATCGCTCAATCCCATTTTGTCATTATAAATAGCGCCCAACTTGAGGCACTACATTTCCTTGGTTCACGGCATGAATTCGTCCGGTTCCAATAAGTTAACCAAAGTAAGATGGCCTGTTTAGGCTCCCAACTTCATTTTGGTGTTTCGGATAGAGAAACAATAGCCTCTGAACTTTGTTGCCGGCTGCGTTTACCTGACTTTGCCTTGTAAGTTTTAGGTTACACGCCTTTTCCCTAGAAAAAAGTGTTCAAGTTCCCTATACTAGCGTGATAGTATATCAGGAAAGTTGAGTCATTTGTGTTTAGTTTTATTAAGTGTAGTTTTCGCAAAAAAGCCCCTCTGGCGTCAGCGGAGATGCTACCAGGGACTGAGAAGAGTCCTACCTTAACCTTCGTTTGTTTTTTTTGCTAAGGTTTTATACTTCACAAGAAAGCGTCCCTTAACCATCGCGAATACGCGCCTTATTGACTGGAGGCTGAAAGTCTGCGCCATCCAAGTTCCAACTTCCACTTTGCCAGCACGTTCACATGCAACTTACTAAGGCCGCTGATTGATACCGGCAACATTGCCAGTTCAGAGGTGGGTAGAGCTTGGAACCATTGCCCCGCCTGACCGTTACAAAGGTCCGCGCTCGAATTGCGATTTGGGAGACCAAACACGGAAAATACTTCAACAGCCTGGCGAAGACATCGACGGATTTTCCGAAGATTGTGGAACGGTTTGAACTTCTCACTACGTAAGTGAAACTAGTTGAAATTCTCCGACGTGGGCTACGCCCATCAAACCATAGGGCGATTTTACATTTTCCCGCCACGATTGTGTATCAGCTTCTCGTGGCAAACCAACATCAAGCAAGTACCGGACTGGCTAGACGGAAGGTCAAAGAAATAGCAATGAACGGGATCAGTTGTAGCGGCAAAATCCCCTGGTGAAAGCTGCTGATTCACGAAGCTTTTGTAACTATCTAGAAGTTGGACATCGTTTCGACGAGTGTCGGAGTCTGAGCCCGAGCACTACGCACAACGTAGGACCCTGAAACCTGAATGTAGGCGCTGTCAATTAGGAAAAACAACACGCCCATCTACCAGTGATGCAAGGGCTTGGCAACTTAGAAATATGACTAATACACTCATCCTCCGCAGTAATCGTCTACTATTGATCCCAAGCAGTACATTTAACTATAAGAAGAGGGGAGTCCTTCAATTTTGTGGGCGGTGGATAACGTACGTAACTGTCCACATTCAGGCGATATAACCGTCCCCATACTTTATACGAAAACATCGTTGACAACGAACTACAGTTTATCAACCTAGTAGGATGGTCGTTGGAGTACCTGGTCTGCGCACAAAGAGATTGATAAGCAAACATCGGTCGCTTCTGACCCAAGCAATTCAAACCAAATTGACCTACTCATAATTAAACGAAGCCACCTTTTAGCCTTGACGAATCTGCTGCTGCTTCGAGCAGCGAATAGCAAATTCATCTCAAAAATACAAATCCGCTGTGAAAAGTAGGTGAGATCCGTAAGAAAAAAATAGATGCCGCAATAACCACAGTTATTATGCGTCCTGGAGATGAAGAATAGTTAAACAGTTAAAGTCATAATCACCTGAAGAACGTTACCGTTGGTATGGCCACATGCATATTTGGATGCGCCAGTCAGAAAAGTGGACCATTACTCAATATGCCGTGTAAAACTAAATGAGCTGAGGACAGGAACGAAAACAAATGTGCCTCCTGACAAAGCTCTTCGCTATGAACTTTTTACAGAGAGAATACTAAAAGAATTGGCAGAAAAGGATCTAGTCAAATTATTCATTATCATCATCAACGACAACCGGTACCCGGTTTAGTCCTGCCTTAATAAGGACTCCTGACATCCCGGTCTAATTCGAGCCATTGCTCCATCTCAGGCAGAGTCTCCCTTTTCTACCATAGATATTGCCCTTATATAGACTTTGCCGGCTGAATCATCCTCATCCATACGGATTAAGTGACTCGCCCATCGTAATCTATTGAGCCGGATTTTATCCACAACCTGACGTCATGGTATCGCTCATAGATTTCGTCGGTAGGTAGGCTACGGAATCGTTCCAAAAAATGCCAAAAATTCTTCGGAAGATTCTTCTCTCGAACGCGGCCAAGAATTCGCAAGTCTCCGAGGAATACATGAGAACTGGCAAGATCATTGTCTTGTACAATAAGAGCTTTAACCCTATGGTGGGACGTTTCGAGCGGAACAGTTTTAAGCTGAAATATGCGCTGTTGGCTGCTAAATGCCCGATACAGGCAGAGTATTGGTTTCTGGGTAAGAATTCCCAGCTGACCATCGGCAACAAGCTGCTAATTTATAAGCAGATCCAAAAGCCCATATGGAGGCACTAAACCCAGCTCTGCGACTGTATCAAAAAATCAAACCTGATGGTCATACAACTGTTCCAAAATAAAGTAGACGCTCCCTGGTTCATTTGTAATAAGAATCTGCATAGGGAGCTGAAAATATAGTTGGTCAGAGAAGTCATCAAAGAGTAGGCAATTAAACAAAGCCACCGACAACGATAACAAGGTCCGAAAATTGACTGATAACGCTGATATAATGAGACGACAGAAAAGAGTAAAGCCAAACGACTTGCTAACATAAAGGATGCCTGAAGATATAAGTTACTGGGGAACAGGCAGTTCCTCAGCGAAGGCAAGTGCTGGGGATCACAGGATATTCTCTCAATAAAAATGAAAACTAAAAATGCAAAGAAAGCTGCTGGATGGAGAACTTTTAGTCTTAGCTTGGCGAATTGTAGCTATTGAGGCGATACGTTGGCTCCCATAGTTTACATAAAAATACAAATGATAACGGATCGCGGATTATTTAGTTAGCAGTATCGCACGAAATGGTTGTGGAATGTACCTGGTTTGCGCGGAAAGCGGTCCACAAACAAACGTGGGCCGAATCTGAAATAACAAGTTGCACTGTTCGCACTGATGAAGAGAACAAATGGTTCCCGAAATATTGGTATTTGCAAGAATAAATATCCACACCAACGAAAAAGAAACAAGTTTTTTATTATTTCAGATAATTAATCGTTGGAAACACCGCATAATTACACTCAGATAAACGTGGACCTCTCCAGACGAGACCACTTTCAACCAAATTGACCACGTTCTGATCGAACGCCGGCACCTCTAAGCCTTGATGAATGTTAAAACATATAGGGGGGCAAATATGCATTCGGATCACTATCCCGTTTGCATGGTGCCCGGAGTTCCAATAACAACACCACCCAGAATCCCCTCTGACAATCAAGTGAGAGTTAACACTGAAGCCATCCACAACAAAGCCCTCCGCAATACCTATAAGAGGGAAATGGATGTGCGCAATAACCGCTATCGAAGGAGATCCTGGAGATGAAGCATCAATCTTCACAATCACCCGAAGAACGTTATTACAAATACAGCCACAAACATACTTGGTCCCAACCGCAAAAAGAGTCGGAAAAGCTGGTTTGACGATGAATGTAAGCTAGCCACGGAACGGAAGAATGCTGCATAACGAGTAATATTGCATTCTCTCAAAGAATACGCGCACGCGGGGAGACTTATCACGAACTGCGGCGAGCGGAGAAGTGACTTCACAGATGAAAAAAGGAACCCTGGGAGAACCAACAAGTCTGTGAACTCGAAAAGTGCAGGAAGCAATCACACCAGGCGCGGAAGTTTTACCAACAAGTCAGTAAGGTGAAGCTTTACACACCTCGATGCTCATCCTGCCGAGACAAAGAGGGAAATCTGATTTCCGACCAAACTGGCATATATGAGCGATGGGTTGAGTACTTTGATGAGCTACTGAACAACCAGAACATCGGCGAATTGGAGGTTTCGTCAATTGAAGACGACGGACAAATACTGCCACCACCAAGCGTAGACAAAATAGTCCGTGAAATAAATTCATCGGCTTAAAAATCATAAGCCGCCAGGAGCCGATGGAATTACAGTCGAATTGGTTAAGTATGGAGGTGACTAATTACACCAGGGGGTTCATCAACTTATACTCAAGGTGTCGGACAGCAAACCAATGCCTGACGATTGGCAACGAGATATTATTTGTCCCATACATAAAAAGGGAGATATCACGCAGTGTAGCAATTATAGAGTGTCATCTATAAGATATTGTCCGCTATCTTGATAGGTCAGATAGCCCCCTAGGTCCAGAACATCATTGGCCCATACCAAGGAGTCTTCACTCCAGGCAAATCAACAACAGATCAGATTTTCTCTCTGCGGCAAGCGATGGAAATACTGTTGGAATATGGACATAAGTTGCACCATCTATTCATCGACTTTAAAGCCGCCTATGACAATATAGCCAGAGTAAAATTGCACACGGCCATGGAATTCGGTATCTCGACGAAATTCATAAGACTGATTAGACAGACCCTGACCATTGTGCGAGGCCAGATAATAGCAGCAGGATCACTCTCAGGACCATTCAACATCAACAGCGGTCTACGACAAGGGGATGCCCTATCATGCGTCCTCCTTGCCCTGGCTGTGAAAAAAGTGATCCGTGATGCTAAGGTAAATGCGAAGGGTACGATATTCTCTAAGTCCACCCAACTACTGGCCTATGCTGACGATATCGACATCATGGGAAGAACTACCCGAGACGTACAAACTGCCTTTATCTAGATCGAGCAGGCGGCGATCCCGGCGAGATCTTGGACTGCACATCAATGAAGGCAAGACAAAATATATGGTGCAACGTCAGCACCGAAAACCAACGAACCAACAACATCAAATCGTCCTGGTGAAACGGGAAGAATAAAGATAGGAGACAACAGATTTAAGACCGTTGACAATTTCTCCTAGCTAGGGTCGAAAATCACAACCGATAGCAGCTATGATGATAAAATCCGCGGACGGACAACAGCGCCACCGGGCCTATTTCAGCTTACAGAAACAGTTCCGCTCAAAACGTCTCACCATAGGGCAAAGCTTTTACTGTACAATATAATAATCTTGCCAGTCCTCATCTATTCCTCGGAGACTTGGGTTCTTAGCAAAAGGAATTGCGAACTCTTGGCCGTGTTCGAGAGAAGAATCCTGCGAAGAATGTTTGGCCCCCTAGATGAGGATGGACGATTCCGCAGCCTACATAACAACGAAATTTTTGAGCGGTATCATGACCGCCTGGTTGTGGATAAAATCCGGCTCAATAGGTTAATCCGTATGGGTGAGGATGATCCCACCCGGAAAGTCTATAAGCGAAATATCTATGGTAGAAAAAGAAAACGAGGCAGACCCTGTCTGAGATGAAACGATGTCGTAGGACAGGACGCCAGACAGCTTTTAGGAATATTGGTGGGCCTCGACGCAAAACCGGGATATGTGGAGTTCCTTACTAAGGCAGGCCTAGACCGGATACCGGTTGTTGCACCGTTTATGATGATGGATACCGTTCTTTATGGTTGACGTATCAACATACGTCTCAAATCTAAAATTTATCACACTGTCTTCCGGTCACACACTATCGTCCTGAGTGTCGATCGACTATAAAAGACAATGAACGGCGTCTTGCGGTAATGGACACGAAGATGTTGCAATAAACTAGTGGCTTGACACGCCTTGATCGCATTCAAACTGAGGTATATTCACGATCGATGTGGGGTTGCACCGATGGTGGAAAAATTACAAAGGAGGCGTCTGCGATGGTATGGTCACGTAATTAACGCTAGGAAGAATTTAATTGCTAAGATAGGTCTGAATATCAAAGTTGATGGTAAGCGACCAAGCGGCCGGTCGAAACGGTAGGTGTGGCGACTGCATCCAAATTAGCCCTTTGGTAGAATAAAATGACAACCGATCACGATGATCTGATCCCGTTTATGAACGTAACAAAGGGCAACCTCAGGAGTTCAGCCGGTCTATATACAAACAAGGAACATGTTCCGAGCTAGTAGCGTTTCGAATGGTAACTGTAATAAATGCTAAAGTCGCCCTTCTCCATGTAGTAAATGCTGAAATCGCCCCGTCTTCAACATCGTATTTCCTTCAGCGATGATGTCAGCATTATCTTTGGATAAGGCATCGGTTTCTGTTATGTATAATAGCTCGAGCTTTATATTATACAAGGAAGGAGCGTCTGATAAGAAGATGAGCATATCATTATTTTTTTCTCTCGTCGGGGTACACTGCCTCTTAGCTCATCCATTAGACCTTCAACCTATGACATTTTCGAATTCAAGTCTTTTGGTTCCTCTTGGAACTTCACTGGCATAGCTGGCAGAGGACTCAACGTCAACATAGTGTCTGGACAGGATGTCATCTCATTTAACATTTCGAACTCTAAAGTATGAATTTACTCTAAGATCCATATAACTGACAGGGGTACCCTGTACCCATGAAAGTGATAATAATGCCGTTCGAGTTATTCGATTTCATATGTTCGCTTTTAGATTACGAAAATCAACTCATACGCCTTCAGAAAATCGATCTACGTCTTTGCCTATTTAGATTCCTCATAACTTCGGTAAATGAAATAGAGCGGAAATTATCTACAAGTCTTCTTGAGCCTTTCAAAACCCCAAATCAAACTAAATTCATCAACATCCCATTCAAAATCAAGTCCTTACGATTCAGAATTACTTCTCACAATGAGGTATCGCACAACAAGGTACAGGTAGCAGTTGCTAGCCCCGTTCCAAAACCATCTTGTAATTAAGGAGAGCCCTCAGGAT